>NC_132857.1:44906915-46106915 GCF_048164855.1 Canis lupus baileyi | reverse complement strand
GCTATGTGCCATGATAATGGTTGGAATTATGTCAATTCTTCCCAAGGAATAATGTCTTTATAGAAACAATTTCAGTGGGTATAAATGAGTAAAGTAGATCTCTCATGTGCAAGAGTTCCTGAGTATAGAATTGTCTCAAGCCATTGGTTTGGTAGTAAACAGAAGGATATATTATGTGTTTGCAAATCCACATTGCCTCATGATCTACTTAATTCCATTGCTGCATGGAAAGAATATTGAACTAAAAAAAAAAAAGAAAGAAAGAAAAAGAAAAGAACGCAAATCTTTTGCAAGGAAGTACAATGTAGAAGTACAGAAATTGTTTAGAGAGGGAATATACCTAACTAAAGGTTTGAATTTATTTATGTTTCAGTGTTTCCAGTACTGTTCTGATTACTTTGACATCAATAATGTTTTTATGCTAGTGGAAAGAAAAAAATCATGTTAGCTTGACTATTTGGCAACGTTTTATTTAACAAAATATTCCATTTTGTTAATGTTACCAGACATTAAAACCAAACTACTTTATTATTAGTTTTAGCTGAATCTCTAAAATTTCAGAATGCCTACTGCTTTCACATTCAAAAGTGAGAAATCTTCATATAGAAAGTAAAAAAAGATGTTGAAAACTGTGTTTTCATCTCTTAGATGCTTACCCACATGAAAGGTATAGAGATCAGAAGGTCTAAGGAAAGAGTATACTTTTTGGAGAGTACTGTTGGTATCTTGTGAGTCCCAACACACCTTTATTAGAGCATTTTTTAAAATTTTTATTTATTTATGATAGTCACAGAGAGAGAGAGAGAGAGAGAGAGAGAGGCAGAGACAGAGGCAGAGGGAGAAGCAGGCAGAGGGAGAAGCAGGCTCCATGCACCGGGAACCCGACGTGGGATTCGATCCCGGGTCTCCAGGATCACGCCCTGGGCCAAAGGCAGGCGCTAAACCGCTGCGCCACCCAGGGATCCCCACACCTTTATTAGAGAGTGTTGGGGAATTGATCCTAAATTAAATACAAGAGAAGGTAACCTCATGAGTCAACTCCAGGAGCTCAATATATGTTCCTGGGAACTTAGAAGGTACAGTTGGTTGGTATCTAACATAGATCTCTGAAATCTGGTGTATAGAGACTATGCCTGACTAGCTTCTTTAAAAAGAGAGTACAGATAGTGTACTGCATTTTGCAAAGGATCACACAGAGATTCTGAGACTATTGATGCCTGCATGTTTTCCAAGAAGCAGATTTGGGACACATGTGAGAGAAAGGACCAGAGTGGCCCTGTTCAAAAGGACTGCCTGGAAAGACATGGCATCTACCATAAAGATAATGGGCCAGTTTGTTCCCAGGAGCTGAGAAAGAAGATACTGGTGTCAAGTGAGAGGAAAGACCTTAATTTACTTGTGTCAAGGGAAGACAGGTGAGAGAACCCAAAATGTGGCTAGGAGATGTCTATAAAGGATGTACAAAAGCATCCTTTGAGAGAAAGCTTATCTTCAAACCTGAAACCCAGGGAGTACTAATACCCGCTCATGACAGTCTCACTGAGTCTTCCACATTTTTTTTTAGTCTTCCTCATTTTGATATCAACCGTGGAAGAAACTAGAGGCTGCCTAGTGTGTGAGGGAGGAAAAATCAATGTGCTACACTAGGACTTGGAGATGAAGCAGACACTCTCCCCCTCTAATACAGACACTTGGCCCAAGGCCAGCCTGAGCTGATTGATATAGAAAGCCTTAACTTTATATGGACTTGGATGTTTTGACAATTTGAAATCTTGTAATGAAGATTATTTTGTGGCTTGAAATGACCTGAGATAAGAAAGAAGAAAGAAAGAAAGAAAGAAAGAAAGAAAGAAAGAAAGAAAGAAAGAGAGGGAGGGAGGGAGGGAGGGAGGGAGGGAGGGAGGGAGGGAGGGAGGGAGGGAGAAAGAAAGAAAGAAAGAAAGAAAGAAAGAAAGAAAGAAAGAAAGAAAGGGAGGAAGGAGGAAGGGAGGAAGGGGAGGAAGGGAGGAAGGAGGAAGGGAGGAAGGGAGGAAGGAGGAAGGGAGGAAGGGAGGAAGGGAGGAAGGGAGGAAGAAAGAAAGAAAGAAAGAAAGAAAGAAAGAAAGAAAGAAAGAGAAAGAAAGAAAGAAAAGAAAGAAAAAGAAAAAGAAAGAAAGAAAGAAAGAAAGAAAATGGGATGCCTGGGTTGCTCAGCAGTTGAGAGTCTGCCTTTGGCTCAGGGCATAATCCTGGAGTTCCAGGATCAAGTCCCACATCGGGCTCTCTGCATGGAGCCTGCTTCTTCTGCCTATGTCTCTGACTCTCTCTCTCTCTCTCCCTCTCTTTCGTGTGTGTGTGTGTGTCTTTCATGAATAATAAATACAATCTTTAAAAAAAAAGAAAAAAGAAATTACCTGAGAGCTGTTTATTTTCTAGGATAAAAACAGAAGAATCATAACCACACTCTTATTTTCATCCAAAGAACTGGAGGAGAATTATCCACTTGCTAACTTTACTTGTCAAGCTGGTTAGGCTATTGTGCCCAGTCGTTTGGCCAAGCATCAGTCTAGATATTGTTGTGAAGGTGTTTTTTAGATGTGATTACCATTTAAATCAGCAAATTCCCCTCCACATGTGAATGGGCCTCATCTAAACAGTAAAAGGCCTTAAGAGCAAAGACAGGCTTTCTAAAGAAGGAATTTGGCCTCAAAGCTGCAACATAGAAACCTTGCCTGAATTTTGAGCCCGTTAGCCTGTGCTGAGGATTTCAGAGTCAATAATCTTACCTGAATTTGAGCCTGCTGGCTTTTCCTACGGCTTTTGGACTTGCCAGCACCCACAGCCACATGTGTTAGTTCCTTAAAATAGATCTCCCTTCCTCCTTTCTTCTGCCCTCTGCCTTCCTTCTTCTTTTTCACTTTCTCTGGATGTAGACATAGATGTATACATATATATGTGTGTGTGTATATATGTATATATGTATACACATATATACATATATATTCTCATTTACATATAGAAGGGTTTAAATGAACAATGGGAGGGAAAAATAAGTTGCCTTATGACCATAACTTTCATCTTGCTTAACATTTCCATTTTAATATCATTCTATCCTAGTAAGTGCTTTTGACTGTGTGGATACATTTAGAAATCTAGGGACCATTAGTTTTGGTCTGAAATTTAATGTTTCTTATGTGCAGCCCCACTTCCTTTCTGTTCTTGCTCTGAAATAAGCCCTACTCAAACTTCTACATGTGAGCTCTAACACTCACTTTATTGATTCATGAGGAGGTCATCTGACAACTGATTCTTTAGAGCTGTCCAGCTCTGATTTCAGTATATATTGACCCAGTAGAAATAAAATCACAGTTGTTACTAGTTAGATGCTTGATTTTAGTTCATTGGTGTGTGTGTGTGTGTGTGTGTGTGTGTGATTTTCCTCAGATAAAGTTTAATTTTGATCTGTCTCCCAGGAGTGATATGAAGCTTAACTAACTTTGGTGAAATACACACTCCAACTTTTGTAGGAGTGATCATTTTGTAGGTTTACACACTCAAACTTTTTTACAGCCTGGTTGTCAAAAGAATAATTAAGCATGCAAATCTCAGATACATTCTAAGGCAATTACATATTAAACTAGGTTAAGTATTCTGTGATTTCAAGTTATTATAGCCAAAGGTCTTTGCTCCCCATGATTTCAAGAAATAGAAGTGTAATTTTACAAATACTTGAGTTTCTGCCTCTTGTGCATTGGAAATAGAGCATAATTACAATTCACTCTGATTTCTGCTTCTAACTCATTGTCTATTGGAAGGAAAAGTCTAAAATTCTTCCCTCAGAGTGCCTAGCACAGTGCGAGGTTCAAATTAGCATAAATAACAGCTTTCTGATTGGATTCATTATCATGATGGCTACTCTCCATATTCCTAGAGCCAAACCTTAAGAGACCACAGAGTTTAATCTCTGACTTTAGAATTATGAGGCACTCCAGATAGCAGATATTTACTTCTTTAGAAAAATCCACACAAGTGGAGTCTCACTACTGTTCCTTGGTGGTCTATTCCAGTGTGTCATTCTCTTAATATTAAACAGACAATGCATTGATATCTGTAGTTCTGGACACTGAAATGAAATGATGATCAAAACAGAATCTCTGATCTTATGAAGTTAAAAACTTGTAAAATAATGACAAATAAGCAAGAAGGAGCCTCAGATATCATCCCATCTTCTCTGACTCTTTAGCTTCATAGGTCAGGAAACTTGCACTCAGAAAAGTTAAATATCTGCTCAAGATCCTGCAATTGGAGTTTGTGTTTTCAATTGTTCTTTGTCGTATACCATATATATGCATTTAATTTTTATATGTATACCTTATACCTGTGATCTAATGTAATTAATTTATTATTTCTAGTAGTTTCTTTTGTAGGTTCATTAGAATTTATATGATAATGTCACATGCAAATAAAAAGTTTTGCCTCTTCCTGTCTTTTTTTTTTTTCCTTGCCATATTGCCCTAGATAGAGCTTTCAGCACAATGTTAAATAGAAGTGGCAAAGGCAAACATTCCTGATTTTAGGAGAAAAATCTTCAGTCTTTCACCTCAGTTTTTGGTGTTAGTGATAAGTTTTTTGGTAGATATTCTTTATCAGATTGAGGAAATTCTCTTATATTCCTAATTTTCTTAGAGTTTTTATGTTTGTTTAATTTTATCAAATTAATTTTTTTATCTATATTCTCCCTTTTTTCTGTTAATATGGTGATATAACATTTATTTTTTAAATATTACACTAACCTTAGGGACGCCTGGGTGGCTCAGTCCATTAACTATCTACTCTTGATTTCGGCTTAGGTCACGGTCTTGGGATTGTGAGGTGGAGCCCTGAGTTAGGCTCTGCACTCAGCAGGGAGTCTGCATGAGATTCTCTCTTTCCCTCTCCATCTGCCTCTCCCTGTGCTCTCTCTCATTCTGTTTCTAAAATAAATAAATACATCTTAAAAACAAAACAAAACAAAATGAAAAAACAAAACCTAACCTTGCATTCCCGAGATAAATCTACTTGATCCTGGTGTATGATGATTTCTGTGCATTACATCTGGTTGAGGGTTTAATATCTAGCATTCCCTGGGGTATAAATGCTTGGCCCAGCACCATGCCAGAGCATTCTGATGGGCTTTTCTACTGATGTCCTTACTGCTTCTGATGACTGGGCATTCTTTGGTTCTTCTTGGATGTAGGCCCTTCTGAGTCTCTGCCATGTTGGTCATATTGTTCATGGTTCAAGCAGTCTGTTTCTTGACATTAGTGTGAATATCAGCCATATTGTGAGTCTGCCGGACTCAACTCACATTTCCCACCAAAGGAAACCAAGTGTCTAAAATTAGTTGTTCTGCATGCTAATACTTTGAGAGAGGAGGCAGGAAAACACATCTGAGTAGAAATAATAAAATTTGGTCTATTATCTACCTTGTCTACATACTTTCAGCTCCCCCCCCCCCGCCACACACACACACACACACACACACACACACACACACAATGCTCCAGGGCCAGAAAACTTTCTTCTTCCTTATAAATTAAATAGTGAGTGTACTTTCTTTTTATCCCACATAATCCCATAGCCAAGTAGAGACTTCCTGGTAAGGGTTTGATATTTATCCTTCCAGACTTTTGCCTATCTTAAACATATCTATCTACCTCTCCATCTATCCATCCATCTTCCTACTTATATTTGCATATATTTGTAATCAGAAATGATATGGCACATATGTTATTTGGCATATTGCTTATTTGTATTTTTTATAATAAATTTATTTTTTATTGGTGTTCAATTTACCAACATACAGAATAACACCCTGTGCTCATCCCATCGAGTGCCCCCCTCAGTGCCCATCACCCATTCACCCCCACTCCCTGCCCTCCTCCACTTCCACCACCCCTAGTTCATTTTCCAGAGTTAGGAGTCTTTATGTTCTGTCTCCCTTTCTGATATTTCCCACACATTTCTTCTCCCTTCCCTTATATTCCCTTTCACTATTATTTATATTCCTCCAATGAATGAGAACATATAATGTTTGTCCTTCTCCAATTGACTTACTTCACTCAGCATAATACCTTCCAGTTCCATCCACGTTGAAGCAAATGGTGGGTATTTGTCGTTTCTAATGGCTGAGTAATATTCCACTGTATACATAAACATTGTACACATCTTCTTTATCCATTCATCTTTCGATGGACACCGAGGCTCCTACTTTATTACCTTTCCAAATGAACCCATAATTTGCTTTTAAGCCTCTCTAATATATCTGCTGTCTAGCAATAATTGCTTGCAAACTTCAATATTTATTTAGTTCACATTTTTGCTTGTATCAATAATTTGTTTTTCCATTGCTGAGTGATATTCCATTGTATGCATGTTCAACAAATTGTTGATCCATTTACCAGTTGACAGACATTTGGGTTCTTTGCAAGTTTTGACTAATATAAATACAGTTGCTTTGAACATTCATAAACATATTTGTTTTTGGTGGACATATATTTATGTTTCACTTAGGTATTTGTCTTGAAGCATAAGTACTCAGCCATATGATAAGTATACTGTATAATGAATTGTTAAACATTTCACCAAAGCAATTATACTAGTGTAATACCAACAACATATGAGAGTTCCAATTACTCCACATTTCCAGCTGTACTTGGTATTGTTACTCTCTTAAATTTTAGCCATTTAATAGGTATTCAGTATCATGTTATTGTGATTTTAATTTCATTTCCCCGATGATTCATTGTTTTGTGATCATAGACTGTGAATGTATATTATTTAGAACTTTATCTAGAAGAATTATTGGAAGGATTTTCTTTTTTTAAGATTTTTATTTGCTTCTGCCAATTAGCTTGGGGCTCAATTGATTTTAACCACTTTTAATTTTCCACTTGGTGCTTCTCAAGTGGAACAGGTAGTATAAATTCAAGCCACAAAATGATAAGTGAATAAAACATCTCAGGGAACATGTTTTTTCTCTCCTCCATTAGGACCAATGTCAACTCAGGCAAGTTTCTTCCTGTGAAGTAAGTTTATTTCTTGTTCACAAGTGATCCATTCAGATTTTCAGCTTTAACAGAAGATTGTTACCTTCCCTATCTTTCATAAATCCTAGCTATCAGATGTCTTCTCTAGTAGCTTGTTTGACCATCAAAACAGAAGCACACATTAACTAGTATTTAGCAGTTTCCCTCAGAGCAAAAGCTGTGCCCAATTCCTTGTATCTCCAGAGTTCTATTTTCAGTATTTTTTAAAGTCCTTCTGATTTTTTTTAAGCCAGGTTAGTTATTCATTTAAAAGCAAATTTTTAGGGCAGCCCAAGTGGCTCTGCAGTTTAGTGTTGCCTTCAGCCCAGGGCCTGATCCTGGAGACATGGGATGGGGTCCCATGTCGGGCTCCCTGCAAGGAGCCTGCTTCTCCCTCTGCCTGTGTCTCTGCCTGTCTCTGTCTCTCATGAATAAATAAATAAAATCTTAGAAAAAGAAAAAAAAAAAGAAAATTGATAAACATAGTTTTGGCTTCAGTTGAGGTACTATTTTATTTTCTTCTTTGACTTAGTAATAGCAATTTCCTATATTTGCTTGTACTGAATATACTATTATTAAAATATAATTTGGGCAAGGTCTATTCTATTAATGTCCTACTTTTATACTTTCAAAAACTTTTGTTAGCATTTATAAAAGTATATATTAATATATCATGATCATTTCTACTATTATTAATTTATTGCTAGGTTATTTTTACTATTTTGGTATTTTTAATATTACTATTTTAATAATTTACTGTAATTGTATATTTATAATATACTATATAATTTACTATATAATATACTATGCTGTATACTATATAATAATAATAATAATACAATTACTACATAGTAACTAAAAGTATATTTTCTATCGCTGCCAAATTTTACTATCAAGCATTTTCTTTTATTATGGAATTATTACTTGAAGGTCTAAAAGTTTGAAATGTGAAATTTTCTGAACCCAACATCATCACAAGAGGCACAGGGAGGGGGTAAAGAGTAAGTTTCCTCCATGGTTGCCGTTCTGTTTATATATATATATATATATTTTTTTTTTTAAAGATTTTATTTATTTATTCATGAGAGGCAGGCAGAGACAGAGGCAGAGGGAGAAGCAGGCTCCATGCATGGAGCCCAATGTAGGACTTGATTCTGGGACCGCGGGATCATGCCCTGAATGGAAGGCAGGTGCTCAACTGCTGAGCCACCCAGGTGTCCTGCTGTTCTGTTTATATTTTTAAATTTATTTTACTTGTTAAAGATAACTTTGTGTTTAGGTATAAAAATAATCTGCTAGGACAGCCCCAGTGGCCCAGCGGTTTAGCGCCGCCTGCAGCCCAGGGCGTGATCCTGGAGACCCTGGATGGAGTCCCACGTAGGGCTCTCTGCATGGAGCCTGCTTCTCCCTCTGCCTGTGTCTCTGCCTCTCTCTCTCTCTGTAACTCTATGAATAAATAAATAAAATCTTTAAAAAAATAGTCTGATAGAATGACTAATTTATTTCTCCCAAACAGACCAACACTAAGAAATATGAGACAAAATATTTTAATGCTTTCTCTTAAGAAAGTAAATTTATACAACTACAGTGAAGAGTTACAAATAAAATGAATTGATAGATAAGGTAGTCTTCATAGTATTAGTGTGAACATTACAACAAGGGTGATGTATTAGTTTCCTAGGGCTGGCATAACAAATCACTACAAGCAGAGTGGCTTAAAATAACACTAATTTATTCTCTCACAATTCTGGAGTTTAGAAGTCCAAAATTAAGGTGTCAGCAGGGCTTGTGATCCCTCCAAAGGCTCCAGGGAAGAATCTTTCCCACCTTCTTCTGGAGTCTTATGAAGATAATAGTGAATTTAGGGTCCATGCAGATAATCTAGGATGATCTCATCTCAGAATCCTTAATTTAATTACATCTGTAAAGGCCCTTCTGCCAACTAAGATCACAAAAACAGCTTCTGGGTGTTAAGACATGGACATATCTTTCAGTAAGCCACCATTTAACTCACTACAAGTGATATAATTAAGTGTCTTATAATAATCATATTCAAGCTAATACAATTTGTTTTAACAAGAAGTAAAATCAAATCTTA
Organism: Canis lupus baileyi; assembly: GCF_048164855.1. Classification (NCBI taxonomy): domain Eukaryota; kingdom Metazoa; phylum Chordata; class Mammalia; order Carnivora; family Canidae; genus Canis; species Canis lupus. Next base: position 46,097,771 of record NC_132857.1, on the reverse strand, counting down.
TGATAGTTATAGTCCCCAGGTTAAGGATTGCATACAAAAGTTATGGCAATAAATTGTTTATAGTTAAATACCAGAACATCAAGACCCTGCTTTTCTAAAAGCTAATAAAGATATGTACTCAATCTTGTGATGCCAAGATACAGAATATATAGAAATATAACTTAAATAGATAACTTCTTTTTCATATACATTCTCTTTAATTTGTCTTTGCTTTTGATTTTACTTGTCTTTATCATAGCTGGTTTATTATATTTATAATAAAAAATAAAGACCATCCTAGACTTTATATTTATTCTAAGAGGCAACTGGGTTAACAATTTCCTTTTCTTCTCAAGCTTTTTATTGAATAAAATTGTGGCATCTGTCCTATGGTTTTAATTAATATTTTAAACAAGCTTGAGCAAAATTTTTAAGATTTAAGATTTTTATTTTTATATAAGGTCGTTTTTGATCATTTAAATTCTTTTGAAAAAGTCCTATATTTCAACCATGTGTTCAAGTTTATTTGCAAAAAAAGAAAGAGAGGGGAAAAAAAAACAAAGTAGTTATTTAATATTCCTTTATTTTCCTCTGTATTTGGGGATATTTTCCCATTATCATTGCTATTGTGACATATTTGTATTTTTTTCCTCTTTTGTGTTTTGAATTGGTTAACCAATGATTTATGTAAATTCATTAATTTTCACAAAAAGCATCCCTTTAACAATGTTATTGGGTTTTTTTTTTTTACAATTTGTTTCTCCTTTTGCTTAGTTTTATTCCTCTGAGTTTATTTGGTTTTTCATTTTAATTTATATTTAATAGCTACAGGTGGCTAGTGGCTGTTATTTTTGATAGTGCAGCTTAGATGAAAGCAACATTGTGATAATATTAATGGGTTGAGTTTTGAGGGCTGCCACCGAAGGAGGGCATAATCAACAAATCCATGGTGTTTGAAGGAAGGATAGTGGTTATTCTGTTGAATATTTATGGTAGTTAGAAGGTGGAATAATAGGGTTTCTGGTGTTTTGTAATGTTTGTCTTGGTCTGTATACTGTTTCATGAGTTATGTTTCATTGTAAAAACTCCTTGAATTTACCTTTTAATTTGTGAAGTTTTCAAAAAAAATTATATTAAAAAAGAAATATATTATGACTAAGTAGAATTTTTTTAGGCATAGAAGCATAGTTGAATATCAGCAATGTATCATTAAATTTTGTCAATTGTCATTTGACAAAATGCAACACTCATCTTTGACAAAAATATATAATAAAATAGTAATTGATGAATACTTTCTTAATATGTACTGCTTTTTGAAAGGCAACTTCTTTCTAATAGGGAAATATTAAATACTAAAATAAGAAAAGATAAAGTAAGCAATTTAACCATAAATATAAAAAAGTATATTGACAAATATAAGTTTCATTGTATGCTGTGCTATGTAACTGGGAAAAAGGCATACATATATTTCTATAGTCACAGAGTGGAATTTGGCAATATCTGTTAAAAGTTCACATCCCTTTGCCCTCTAATCCAGCAATCACACTTCTAGAAAACTGTCCTCAAAGAACTGGCAAAGATATTAAATAGCCTATGTATAGGTGAGAAATAAAGTAGCTTAAGAAAGAAGCTTCCACATAATCTTTCCCATTGACAAGAGAGCATGCATGGGCAGGTGGCACGCTTATGGAGAAGTCTGGCTTTTGAATGAAGACTGAAGTATTTAAAAAAAAAAAAAAAAAGACTGAAGTATTTATTATAATTTTGTATTTTATATGTTATATAATATTGCATATAATAATATAATATATTAATATACACATATATTAACACAATATATAATAATACATATATTAATAACATAATATATTATATTTAATAAATATAAATATAATTTATTATAATAATATATGCAATATTATATTTGTATTTATAATACTATATGCAATATAATAAGCATTCAAATAATGTATGCAATATAAAATTCATTATAATAATGTATGCAGCATTATATTTATAATACATATTATATTTATTAGTAATATATGTAATATTATATTTATATAACTTATATTTATTATGATTTTGTATTTTATATGTAAAATAATATATGCAATATCATATACCATATATATTGCATATATAATACTGCATATTATATACATACAGTAATATACATGGATATTATAGGTTATAATCATTAATATACTGGTCTGGGCCTTTTAGATTACTGAATTAAGACTATGTCCAATAGTTTTACTATTAAAGAGTGATCAGAAAAGGCACAAAGCTTTCCAGAGTTCAGTTGCAGAGGACAAATCTTAGCCAACTGCATATATTGTTAAGGGAATGTGAGAGACAAGAATAAAGATATTTTGATTACGTACTAGGAATTGTGTTTGTTTCAAGTACTACTTTTTACTGTTACTGTTCTTAATCTATAGTTTCTGTTACCATTTTTTGGACTGTGAAGTTTTGTTCCTCTGAGTGCCCTCTCTTTGCGATTCTGTAATGCTCCAAGATGATGGGGTGGAGAGAATTTATTCTACTACCTTTTTGATGGGGAGATTAGAGAAACCTCCTGACTTGAGTTAGAGACCAAAACTGCTATTTTCTCCTCACATACTCTGACAAAGAGTTCTACCTCGATCAAATAAACTCTATTCAGAATTCGCCCTCTGAGCCCTCTTTTCCACTAGGCTGCTAAAAGAATTTACTGCTTTTCAGCCAGTAAGAAGGTAGAGCCCCTGTTTTCCAGGCTCTGTAGGATGATAGGCACCTAATAGTAATGAGCACCAGTTGGCGAATGCAGATGAGTTTCCCATGGACCAACCCCTTCCTGCTTTTTGTCATTTTTCACTTTCTGACTCTGTGGAGCCCCTGCTCACTCCTTCCCTATTTTGTCACCATCCCTTTAAAACACCCCATCACCTCTGTACAAATTGAGTTCAGTTCACACTGGACCCTTTCCTCTATTGCAGAAGTGTATTACTGATTAAAATCTATCCTTACTGCTCTAGCAGGTGTCTAGCTTTATTTTGACACTTTTGACACTATAAAATATGTTTGTCTATTTGCACCAGAACAAAATAGAATTTTACAGTTTGACCCAGTCTGTTCCAAGCAAGTGTCATTGAAAAACTTTTCTGAAAAACGTTACCAAATTTATAAGAGAAAAAAAATTCCTTTGCAAAGTATTTGCATTCTTTTTTTATTTAATAAAATTCTTTGCAAAGGAATTTTATTAAATAAGATCTAAACTCTGTTTTATTTTTTCACCTTTTTTAATTAAGTTTTTTATATTAACTCCAATATAGATAACATACAGTGTTATACTAGTTTTAGGTGTAAAATACAGTGATTGAACATATCTATACATTGCACTGTGCTCATGATGTAAAGTGCACTTCTGAATTCCCGTCACCTAATTCACGCATGCCCCAACACCTTCCACTCTGGTAACTAGGAGTTTGGGTTTCTCTATAGTTAAAAGCCTGTTTCTTGTAAGCCCTGTTTTTAACTTGAGGAAATTTTCAGGAGCCTCTAATGTACTAGTAGGCTTTGTAAGCAAACTTCCAAATGGAAGATTTGGAATGCAGCATTTTCTTAACATACATGACCACAGAAATCTGTGTTTTTAGAACACAAATCCCCAAACATAGCAGAACTAATGTTCTAAGGATAATATTTTTTGGAAATACTGGATGAAGCATTTCAAATCCACCATCTGCTAATTACACTTACAACTCCTTAGTCCTGCAAGCTATGGAAATAGCAGATCATGGCCAATTTACTCAGAGTGGGGACTTTTTACCATCTTATCAGAATCATCTCAGTGTACTTGTTCAAAATGCAAATTACTGGGCCGTGCTCCAGGCCTGTTGAATTTATATCACTCGGAATGCCAAGGGGAGGTGGGATATAGAGTCAGAATTTTGATAGTAACCCATGTTGGAATCTTTTCTACACTAAAGCCCAAAAACTCAGTGACAAGTATTATCTCTGACTGCTCTTTCAGAATCCACTACTGAAATCATTCCCCCAAATTTTCAGTTTCTTTGGAGTCTGTTTTCCTTCCCAAGCAATAAGCAAAGGAAGAAGTAAAAAGCTACTTAGATTCTTTCTATTTGGAGAGAAAAAGTTCAGTGATTAATTTTTCCCACTCAGCAGGTGCTAACTTTCCACTGTGCTCTTAAAGAAGAAACATTTCTTCCTCCCAAGTGATATTTCCAGGCGTATTTGCTGGCTGTGTTACTTGAAAATTAAATATAGTGACTTCCTCCAGCCACTCCTTAAAAATTGTAACAGTTACACACTGACTCTGTAAGCAGTAGTAGTAAAAACTTATTTCTAAAAGAATATAAAAAAATCTTCTTTAATCATGCTTTTGAAATTTAGATTTAAATTGCTTTTATTCAATATCTCTGGATTTAGAGAGATAAAAATTAAATTGATTTTATTCAATATCTCTGGATTTAGAGAGAGAGAAAAAATAACCATCTTAATTTTTTAAATCTAGACTAGTTTGGTTTTTATAACCTTTCCAAGTAAGATGGGTGTTTTTTTTAGTGCCTTCTTATTATTATTATTGTGAGGTCTCTCAAGTTAATTTTCTTCCCAGTATAGAAAATGAGATATTTATTAACTATGCATATTATAATGAAATCTGTTTAAATGTCTTTTGAGATCTTCTATTTCTATGGCTTGCAAAATATTCTGTTCTGTATTAGGGGTATGAGCTATTTAAGAAAATACTTCTTGAGTTTCTAGAACAGAGATCCTTAAAGGCTGAAAATGAAAGAAAAGTCAGTTTGAGGAGAATAGTTTTATGTGTAGCTCTGAGTTTTTAAATAATTGACAAAAGAGGGATCCCTGGGTGGCGCAGCGGTTTGGTGCCTGCCTTTGGCCCAGGGCGCGATCCTGGAGACCTGGGATCGAATCCCATGCCGGGCTCCCAGTGCATGGAGCCTGCTTCTCTCTCTGCCTATGTCTCTGCCTGTGTGTGTGTGTGTGTGTGTGTGTGTGTGTGTGTGTGTGACTATCATAAATAAATAAATAAAAATTAAAAAAAATAAATAATTGACAAAAGAGGAAGAAAAACAAAAAGAAGCTGAGTAGAGCAGTGCCATCTTCTCTATGGAAAGAAACTATGGTGTGTAAATCAATAGTTCTCAAACTTAAGTGCACATATCAAAATTCCCTGAAAAGCTTGTTATCACAGATTGCTGGGCCCACTCCCAGGTTTCTGATTCAGCAAATCTGAGATAGGCCCTGTGACTGACATTTCTAGCAAGTTCAAGGGTGATGCCTGCGGTTGCTGCTGGTCCAAGTGACCTGAAGGAAGGAAAAAGCATAGGGAAAGAAGGTAAAACCCACAAAGAAGCATGTTATCAGCATCTTGAAAAGTTGGCAGTCACAAACTTACTTCCTTAGAGGCATTATCTGTTGTGGTGGATCATTTCAAGTGGAGTCCTGGTCCCAGTGTGGGACTCAGTCTACCAACCAGGATGCTTTTTTTTTTTTTTTTCCTTATAGATAGGATGCTATAACAAAGAAATAGTAGAGGATTGGTGAGGAAAGTAGCAGATGTTATTTAAAAGTTGCTCTAAAACATGATTTTAAATGGATTGGTAACATGTTCTCTAATATTAAATAACTGTTTATATTAATAACAGATAAAAATTCATTGGAAGATCTGTGAAATGTTGAACAGAAATACTATCTAAACTTTATTCTGTATTTTGTAGGGCAGTCTCTGGATTAATTTTTTGGAAGCTGTATCCCATACATTTCATGGGTTACAGTTCTAAGCCTCGAATTACTAAGTAACAACAAACCTTAACAAACTATCTTTAAACTTTTTATTACCAGGTAGTGTATATTTCTTCTAAAATCCTTCCCAAACACAACATGAAATGATAAAGCCTCTCTTATGCCCTCCTCAGCTCAAATCCTATGTTTTCACTCAGTGATGACAATTTTAGCAGCTTTCTGTAAAAGAGGCACTACCTTGCTGACTTCCTCACTCGGTGGCCAGTATGTCACGCTTCTTTTCACCTTGCTTCTGGGTCTAAATAGCATTCTCCCTCCTGTATTTGAATTATTCATCTTTGAATTTGAAAAATTCATCTAGGACTTTCACACTCAAAAAAGAGTTAAATTCTGAACATTAAGGTATAATGAAAGAGCCTACAGGATAATTTAAATACACCATTAACTGGCTAATACGACAAGAAATTCCAATCAACCTTTATCAGTTGCATCTCTCTTCAATGACCCTTCAACCCACTTTCCTTTAAACTACTTTGAGCTGTAGAACTACTTTGCAAATTCTCCTGAGGAATGTAAATGGCTTGCATTTTTAGTCACCCCCTGACAATTTTCATTCACTATTTAACAGGCAATTATCTGACCATCCAGAGTTACAAATAACTCTCCCAGAGAATGGAGTGTCCTTTGAGTTCAGTGAAGAGCTGCGAATCCATATGCCTATAATACCCATGATTTTAGTCTTGTACCTTTCTTTTCTCCTTCAAGCCTCTTTCTCCTGATCTTCTGAGTGTGACAGATATATTATTAGAACAACATCTCCCAAGAATTGGTAAATCATAAATTGTTTGCAAAAAGTATTAAACACCTTGTATCTCTTAAGTCCTCACTTAATAAAAATTATGCATGCTACACCTTATAACCACGAAATGAATTTCTTATGCTATGAAGACTAGCATAGTAAAAGTTACTTTCTTAATATTTACTATGCACCTTTACTTTTCTGGGTCTCTTTTAGAAGTAAGGAGCCTACAGAGGTAAATAAGATGGCAACTTTAAATACATACAATTAAAAGGGAAAATGGAAATACTCATATTCACAATGGAGATGATATTATAATTGTTATGATCAAAGTCTAAGAGAGGTTTGGACAACATATATGAAGGAAAGAGGGTAGGGTACCAGAAAGCAATAATTTCTTTTTTATTTTTTAAGATTTATTTATTTATTTGAGAGAGAGAGTGTGTGTGTGCGCACCACGAGTGGAGAGAGGAGCAAAGGGAACGGGGACAAGTGGACTCCCCACTAAGTGGGGAAACAATGCAGGGCTTTATCCCAGGACCCTGAGATCATGACCCTAGTCAAAATTAAGAGTTGGCTGCTTCACTGACTGAGCCATCCAGGTACCCCAGGAAGAAAAAATTCTAAATAGCTTCTTCATGTTCCAATTAGCTATGGTCAACCACCACTAAATCAGTACATTTGGCTTATCCTTTTAATTCAAAGTTTTTCTGATATTTAAATAAGAATGAAAGAAAAAATATGTCAAGTAATCACTAACTTAATTCATCTTCAATTATATGTAATTATATACATGTAGTTATATAATCTCTTGGTTCCCCAAGAGTTCTATACACTCTATACAGTTCTATAGAATATGTATTATTTATTCCAACTCTTGAATTTTTTTTTTCTATGCTCTCACTTATCCCATATCTACGTTTTTCCTCTGATTTTTTTAAGTGATAAGGATTACAACCTTGCTGTTTACCTGTATACCTGTAAACCTATGATAGAGTAAAATCTGGGGGGAGAGATTAGTAGATGACAGATGAGCAAGGAGAGACAAGAGCAGTTTCAACAACAACGACAACAACAACAACAACAACAACAACAAAACTCTGTATCAGAAATTACATAGAAGCCTGCTCATTTCTGTTTTTTTGTGATTGTGCTTACCAGGACTCACCCACTGCCTGCTTCTTTTCTCTCCCCTGAATCAATCAGTCATTTTCAATGTCTTCTCTTTCTCTCTTTCACACGCACACATATTCCATCACTATACAAAGCCCCACCCACAGATCAACTCAGTACATTTATTAAAAACTAAGGAAAGTTTTCTTCAAAATTTGAATTCTAAAATTTGAATGCAACTAACTGGGTGATAGTCTAAGGAATATAGGGACTCTTCTATGTAAGAATGAAAATAAAAATGGTTGAATCTGAATGGAATTTAAAATTTCCACAAATCTACGTAAAAATAATAGAGATTTCTAACTTTTAAAAAATTCCATTAATTCTTGAATTCAGTTGGTGATATTTTGTGTTAACCTAGTTCTTTATCTTTCATCAAATTACTTTTGCCATCTAAGTGTTGTAATTTCTCATCCTGCTTTTTATCTTCCTCTTCTCTATGATCTTGAGATTCACTTTGACTTGGTCTTTGGGGGTATCCTGAATAAGTTAAATTTAACTCCTCATTGCTATTCCATGATTTGCCTAATGAGAATACATTACCACCAATTCTCTTACTTTTATCATTAGGCTGAGTTTTTATTTTTGTAAGCCTGCCAATACTAACTCTATCTAGTACATCCAGTGCTTTTTGTCAGTGTGAGTGGCATCAGAGACACTGGGAAAATTTGGAAGAAGTGATAAATGGGTAGACAACTGTAAAAAACGAACTGTTTCTACTTTTAACTTTTATAGCTCATCTGTTGTGATCTAATTAGGTGTCTGAGGATTTAAAGTGCAATATCAGGATTTAGATGACAAAGCATTTTTGGTTTTGTAAGTCTCTAAAAGCCCTACAAATTCTTCCCCAAACTGCTTCTTAGTTAATATAGCCTATTATATTTCATTAATGTATTCCATTCTAATGCTAATGAGTCAGTTGATTAGAAGCCCCATTCCTAAACAGGGTTGCATTATGACCTTCCTGGGCCTTAGGCACTTTGCCTTGTGGGCCCTTTTCTCCACCAAAACCCAAATATGCATATATCATATATACAATATCACACACATGTGTAAAATTAAAATATGCTTTATATATATTAAAAGTATATTTTATTATTGTTTTGATTTGATACAAAGATAACTTCAGTCCAGTCTTTGTTAAAAATTTAAACATTTCCTTCAACTCTTAAGAGTTCATTTTTTTCCTTCTGATGAAAAAAAAAAAAGTAAAATATTTTTATGGGCCCCAAAAGTATGGTGTGCCCTAGGTACTGTGCCTGCCATGTCTACTGGGAAGTCACCTCTGCTCCCAGGAATCTACACTGCTCTTTCCTTATATCTTTCAAGTCTTTGCTTCACTGACACCTACCTTGACTATGTTATTTAAAATTATACTTTCCTCATGCCCCCAACACTTTGATTTTCCTTACCTTGCTGGAGTTTTTCTTTTCTTTTCTTTTTTTTTTTTTTTTTTTGGTTCTATCACTTGGCACCCTATATTGTACTGCATCCTAACATTCACTTGTTACTGATGTTTGTCTCCCCCAACTAGAATGTAAGGTCCATGAGATCATTAATGTCTCCTCACTTCCCTGAGCAGTGTATGGCTTTGAGTAAGAGCTCAATAATTCTTGTTTGTGAAAAGGAAATGAATTTTTGACTATCTTTTTCCTTTTGTGTTTTTAAAAATTATATTTTATTTTTTTGATGGCCCAGAAACAAAGGGAGAAATGTTTTCCTATACCAATGGACAAATGTGTAATATGGGAGTGGTTTTAAAGGATGCACAAAAGATAAGCTCTTGCTTTAAAAACTTAAAAAAATGAAAATGTTTTATCAGTTGTCAGTCTTGATGCCTCTCTCCAAGGTTCTCATTATTTAAATTTTCTCTGAAAGTCTACAACTATACTTGAAGATACTAGGCCCTTTTCAGAATGTAAGTATAGTTTTAGCCAAATCCAAGCCATAAACACATCACAATATATAGAAACCAGAAGTAAATATGAATAGTCTCATTTACTGTTACAGTAATAAGGAGAAGAAAGAAGAAAAAGGAGAGGAAAATGCATTATTTTCAAACCTATTATGTACTGGGCACTGTTAGTCTCTTTATATACAATCTCTTGAATCTTCAAAACAGTTCTGTGAAATAGGTATTAGTATGCCTGTTTTTAAAACAGATGTATGTTCTGTTCTATTCTATATTACAGAATTTGCCTGAGAGCACACATTTGGGAAAGATGAACTGGGATTTAAACCAGTATCTATTAGGCTTCACAGATTGAGTACTTTGAATTACATCTTCTCACAGAGTATTGCAAATACTGTTTTAGAAAAAAAAAATTGTGAAGGATAAGGCTGCAAAAAGATTGCTAAGTTTGGAATATCATTGTGTACGATACGGACTTCATATCATGCATTCCTGTAGTGAAGAATAATATAACAAATGGTTATACACTAATGGGACAATTTGGGTATTGTCAGTGGACTTTTTAGTTTAGTTCATGGAGAAAAACCCCTTTCACCAATTTTATCATGAAATTTCATTTATTATTCCTATTGATGAGATATGACTCAAATCAGGTATGATTGATACTGGCTTTTGTGTATTGAGACAAATCTCCTGTATTAATTTATTTCTCTTAAACATATTTGTGTCATCTGTCCCTGCATAGATAACTAATATTTGTGTAAAGAAAGACAGTAGATTATCTGAAATCATCACATCTCAATTGATTACAATTATTTCCATTAGGGCAAGAAATTGTATATTTCCCGAAAGTTGTTTTCTTATTGTTTTTTTTTTTTTCCTTTTTCTTTTTTAGGTAGCATCTAATTTACTAATTTCTTGTGACTTGAGCTTTATCAGATTAGAGTTATTTGTTGGGTACCTTGGAAGCCATGACGGGTTAGCATAACTAGACTAAAAGAATTTAAAAGTGAATTTTAAAACCATGTTAGTTTCATGTGGAAATAGAGGTTAAATATTTAGGGATCATGTCAATGTAGTATTAATATTGTGGACATCTGTGGGAATTAGATTTAACATTAGAAGGAAGCTTAGTGAACATACAATGAACACCATTTATTCATGCATTGATATTTTCACTTATTTATTTATTTTATTATTTATTTATTTATTCATGAAAGACACACATAGAGAGAGGCAGAGACACAGGCAGAGGGAGAAGCAGACTCCTCGCTGGGAGGCTGATGTGGGACTCCATCCCCGATCTCGGGATCATGCCCTGAGCCGAAGGCAGACGTTCAACCGCTGAGCCACCCAGGTGTCCCCATATGTTCATTTAACAAACATTTATGGAAAATTAAACCTGCCAGACACGTATTTTAAAAGTTATGTCCACAGAAACTAAATAACTTGTTCTAAAACAAGACCAGTTAGGATCAGAGGGAGTCAAGTTTCCATTCCATCTTCCTAGGCATCCACAAACAGTTCACTCTATTTTTCCAAGGGAAATAATTCACAAAATTCTGTCTCCTTCCTTTATTAAGAGAAACTTATTTTTATATTTGTCAAACTTGTTATGGTAGAAGGATTGCAGGTAGTAGAATAAGGAATTTCTGAATTTGGTCACTTTTCCAGCGCTTGTTAGCTGTACAACCTCATATTTGATAACCTAGTTTTCTTATTGGTCGAATTAGGAAAAAAGTTATCTCTAGTGTTGTCCTAAGAAATTAAAATTAACTTGCATAAAGAAATAATATAGAGTATGAATCATAGTAAGCGCTCAAAAATTGGAAATTGTTATTTTTACTGTCCATTTGATTCATTTCCAGAGTTGGTTTCTGAGTTCTACTTCAGATTACTCATTCTTTCATTATGTTCTTTATGGAACACCTTAAGAAACTAAAAGTCAAATAAGAATAACAAAATAGCAGTCTGAGTACACAAAAAGAAAAGGAGACAATTTCTATTGAGTATAATTTTAATATTATCTATTCTTAATTATCCCCAATATCAGCAGCAAGTACTTAGGTTACCGAGAGTGAGATGGAAAAGGAAAGAAACCTCAGTTCTTTTGCTGTCACAATGAAGAATCAGGGCAGCGAAATGAAAATAAAGCAGAGCAAAGTTTTATTAAATTACATTCCAAGGGAGGAGTGGGCCACTCAAGAAAGACAAAAGCCAGGGAAACTCTGGGGTGCAGGTTTATGGCAATTTTTTTCTTTGGGTGGATCCTGTGGTTGCCACATTTGAGTGCCAAGTCTGGAATCTATGATAATTAGCCAACTACCCATGTCCTTTCCCAAGATGTATTCAAAATGCCTGCACCAGGTAGGAAACCACATTGTTTCTTTCTTTCTTTTTTTTTTTTTTAATTTTTTATTTATTTATGATAGTCACAGAGAGAGAGAGAGAGAGAGAGAGAGAGAGAGAGGCAGAGACATAGGCAGAGGGAGAAGCAGGCTCCATGCATCGGGAGCCCGACGTGGGATTCGATTCCGGGTCTCCAGGATCGCGCCCTGGGCCAAAGGCAGGCGCCAAACCGCTGCGCCACCCAGGGATCCCCAACCACATTGTTTCTATTCTAGAGACATAGGTCAAATAGAGACAAGTGGCTGCTGCTTTCTGCACAAGTGCAATAAGCACAACAAACTTAACTCTTCGTTTGCAGGTATGTTATGACTGCTAGGTGGGTGGAATGGGTGGTCCCTGGGCTTCATTGGTTGGGGCTCTCCCTCAGAACATCTAAGGTCCATCTTCCTGTCATTCATGCCTAACTTCCTTCCTAACACTTACTTCATTTATCAATTTATCAAAAATGTATTGAGAGCCTATGTGAGCCATGTTTAGGATTGTGAATGCAAGAGAATGCTATTGGCAACATTCCCTGTGCTTTAATGGGGCATTCTATCAGATTCAGAAAAACAATATGAGATAAAATACAACATGATGTCAGTATTGATCATATATGTGCTGTTAAGAAGAAAATAAAGGAGGTTGATGGGAAAGAAAGTGATGGTTGTATGGGGAGAGAGGGTACCTTGGAAGCCTACTCAGAGGTGGGGACATTTGAGTAGTCATAAATAAAGTGATATCCACAAGATGCAATATGTGGGAAAGAGTTTTTCTGGCAGAGGAAATATCAAATGCAAAGGTCCTAAGGTAGAAACATACTTGTTGCTAGTGTGAGTCAGAGGGAATGGAATGGCAGGAGAAGGCTCAGAAAAGGAGGGATCAATGGTCAAACCAAGGTTTCTCATGTGCATACTGGCCCAAGATGTTAACATTTAGAGCTCATGTCACTCAGTAGGGCTTGACACCCATACCTTACACCCCTTAACTTTGACTACTCTGATAAAAACAGCCCAACTGCAAAGACAGACAGTGGGAAGGCATATCAAATACAAAATACTTGAGGGGGAAAATGACAAAAAAAAGAAGGGAAACAAAGTGAAAAGAACAAAAACCTAGCCTAGAATACCTAGAATAAAATATCCAAAGGAATAGAAGGACATTCTTCATATATTACTATGGATATGGATCCAGTTAAAACAAAATGAGATAATTAGGGGGATTGGAATTGGAAAAAGACCAAACACTGATAAAGAAATAATAAGTAAAAGAGAAAGAACAAAGAACAAAAAACAGAGATAAAACTGAAAATAATGACACAGAGGAGAGATCAGAAATAGAGTGAATATAGAAAGAAATAGGGGAAGAAGGAAGGGAAATATTTTATAGCCAGTAGAGAAAATCCATGAACAGAGAAAAATGAGCTAACAACAATGTCCCTGAAGAAGAGATTCTCACAAGTGAAACACGAAAAAGAAATAGCCGCCATAATTTTAAAGAGAGAAATTTTTCATTAAATGAAGAAAGAACTGATTCAGCAAATTGAGAGAAGACACTAAGTTTCAGGAAAATATGAAAAGACAATGTTGAGTTATGTTCTCATAAGGTTACTTAGTGTTAACAAAAGAGGAAAAAAAGTACTCATTCAGCTACAGAAAACCTTGGAACCATGGTAGAAGTTCAGGCTAACTAACATGAGCCTTGTGCTCAGCAACATTCAATGCCAGAAAATAATAGAACAATACCTCAAAAGTTCAAAGCAATACCTCAAAGTTCTAAAGAAAAATGAAATATCCATATGCATTTAAAAATAGACAAACATATTCTAAATGGAAGAGTACAAGAAGAGTGGCACTCTTGAACTCTTGAAAACAGCACTTGAAATCTAGCAAAGAATAAAACAAAGAGCTTGGAAATAAAGGCTACGATTAAAGAATTGATTGTAGGTACTGATTTTAAAAATAGAACCAATCCGGACATTTATGAGACACAGAATAGAATTTAAGTAATTTGAATTTTGGCAGTGTATATAAAAATAATTAAGTTTGAGAGAAGGAGGAGATATAAAAATATGAGATTGCTGTTTTCTTCATTTTTTATAGCAATGAGTAAAAATATTCTCTACAATGGAAACGTAGTTTTTTAAAAAAATATTTATTTATTTATTTATTTATTTATTTATTTATTTATTTATTCATGAGATACACACAGAGAGAGATGGGGAGAGGCAGAGACACAGGCAGAGGGAGAATCAGGCTTCATGCAGGGAACTGAAGCAGGACTTGATCCTGGGTCTCCAGGATCCAGCTTTGGGCTGAAGGTGGCACTAAACCGCTGAGCCACCCAGGCTGCCCAGAAATGTAGTTTAAAAGAAACTGGTAACAACCTTTTTGTTTTGTTTGGTTTGGTTTGGTTTGGGTTGGGTTTTTTTGTTTTGTTTTGATTTTTGTTTTATTTTTTGGGGTGACAACCTTTTACTATCTTTAAAAAAAATATTCCCAAACTTATGAACTGTAAGCAAATATTTTCTTTGGTGAAGGAGTGGTTTCTAAAGTCTAGCAATGGTTTTAATATTATTACAGTGTGTTTTTCTTCAATTAAATTCAATCAAAGAAGAATTCAATATTTTGACTTGAATACTTATAAAGTATGAACTATTTTTATATAAAAGTATTTTATCAGGGTATCTGAGTGACCCAGTTGGTTGAGTATCTGCCTTCAGCTTGGGTTGTGATCCCAGAGTCCTAGGATCAAGCCCTGCATTGGGCTTCCTGCTCAGCGAAGAGCCTTCTTCTCCCTCTCCCTTTGTGCTCTCTCTCTCTCAAATAATAAATAAAATCATAAAATAAAATAAAATAAAGCTGTGCTGCTGCTTCTCTAAAAAAAGAGTATTTTATCGATCTATCAAACCATTGTATCTGTGGACATGCAGAGAATAGTATCTCAAATTTTGTTGAATTAGGATTAATATATGTTATTTCTGATGGAATGTGGGATTCTCTTGTCCTTTAAAAGTATTTTTCTTAAATGCCTATATTCTTTGTAATTAGACATCACTTTTACAAGGAGAATAGTAATTTTCCTTAACTAAAAGAATCATTCATGTACACACACCTAACCTTTGAATTTGTTTTGGTGAATTCCCATTTAACCCTTTTGCATGTTTTTCAATTAAATGTTTTTCCCCATTATCTCGTTATAAGACATCTTTTTATATTTGCTACAATAACTCATTTTCAATCATGTCTTATCAATTTTCTTCCTAGTCTTATTTTTAATGGCATCTGGTGTCTGTTATATATAGATATGTTTGCAATCAGAATGAAATTCGCATTATATATCCTCTGGCATTAAATACTTATTAAATTTAAGTATATTGTGGATAGTATATTTATTTCCTTTATGGTTTATGAAATTCTCATCTTGCCTAAGGATGTCTCTTATAGAAAGTCGTATTAATACTTCCTACATATTCACATACTGTTTTTAGTATTTATCAGTTGTATCAAATGTATTTTTGTGAAAAATGAACAGGGAATGAGCTGTTTTCTTCCAGATAAATAACCATCTATGCCAACCTATATTGATTTCTTTTAAAATCCCAATGAACTAAAATTGCAAACTTAGCTCATTCCACATAATTCTGGCTTATATTTTTTGTTCTAGCCTATATACCCATCCCAGTGCTTGATTGTGGCTTCATGGTAACTTTTAATAATTGGAAAGCAAGCTCCTCTTCAGTATTCTTCTTTTTTTATTGTTTTTATTATTCTCAGAGCTTCATTCCATCATCTGCATTTTAAAATAATTTCATCTAGTTCCCCAAACAAAACAAAACAAAAAGCATTAGGATTCATGATGGGATTGTATTCCACTTAGTAATATTATTTTATATTTGTTTATATTTAATAAGTTTCTTCATATTGGCTCTATGTCTTTTCAGTAAATGCATTTCTAAACAATTAAAAGACTAGTAATTCCATTTTCCGTTTCTGTATACTGGTAATAAAGAGAAAAGCTATTACATTTTCTATATTTGTATTAGTAAAATCGTGTTTTTTTAAATCACTGTTTTATCCCATATTCATGCACATTTAAAGCAAGATAGGTATCATTCCTTATCCATCAGATTGATAAAAGTTTTAAGTAATGATAACATCATCTACAACATCTAGTTCTTGTGAGTATTTGAGGGAACAGGCTACCACATAAGACTGGTAGCCTTATGGGTTACTCAAGAAGTTTGAGCTTTAGTTATAAAAATTGTTCTTTAGTTACAAAAATTAAAAATTACATTTATGGGATGTTACTGTTATTTTCCTGAAAGTCCAAACTAGTTGAATAAAGCAAGGAAAAAATGGCATAAAGACTTAAAAATTAATTAAAAATTTAAAAAATTAAAATTGTCTTCATTTATAGATGGCATAATTGTTTACATAAAAAATCACAAGGAATTTACAAAAATATACCAAAACTAGTAAGTGTATTTAGCAAAGTCATGTGATATACAGAATACACAGAATATAAACTAGCAATTGAGTACTGACAATGATATTTTAAATTTTATTAGCATCAAGATTTATCAAATGCCAAGAAATAAATCTAATCAGTGATAAGCAAAAACTCTACATAGTAAGCTACAAAATATTGACAAGGAAAATGTAAAAGATGTAAATAAATGGAGAGACATACCCACTGTGGTTTGGAAAACTCACTTTTTTTTTAATGCCCATCCTCCCCAGATCGATCCATACATTGATTATGGTCCTAGTCAAAACTCAACAGGCCGTTTATAGATATGCACCAACTGATTCTGAAATTTATATAAAAATACAAAGGACCTAGAATAGACAAAACATGTTTGAAAAAGAAAAACAAAGTTGGAAACCTTATAATACATGATTTCAAGACTTAGGATAAACTGAAGATAATCAAGATACTGTAGTATTGTGGTAAGGGCCAACAAAAAATAGAACTAAATAGAGTCCAGAGTATGCTCACGCATATATTATCAGTTGATTTGTTTGTTTGTTTATGGTGGCACCAAGAGAATTCAATGGGCCAAGGAGAGTTTTCAAGAAATTATTCTTGAACAACTCAGTTGTTATAATAGAAAAAAAATGAACCTCAACCGTTACCTCATAACACAAAATTAACTTGGAGTGAATCATAAAAGTAAATATAGACACTATAAAATTTCTAGAGAACACAGGAACAGTCTTCATGATCTGTAGTAGGTAAAGATTTCTTAAATAGGACATAAGAAATGTGAAACAACAAAAAAGAAACTGAAGTCCAAAAATTTGGACATTATCAAAATTAAACATTAATTTTGAAAGACACCATTTAAAAAAATTAGTAAGCTACCAACAGGGAGCAAATAATTGCAATAACTATCTGACAAAGGACTTATATCCAGAATATATATTAAAACATATACATATATATATGTAGGGAGAGACACACACAGAGAATCACACTTGATTGCCCTGGGGATGATTAAATAAAAAAACATTATAAAACTTGGAATGTTCTATATCTTGGTTTGTGTGGTAGTTATATAGTTATAAAAATTGTCAAAGTGTGAGAACTGAAACTTATGATCTATACAGTTTAGATCTGTGTATTTATTGCATTTAAGTTACATCTAAATTCAAAAATGACAAAAATAATAGGAAAAAAGGAAATTTGTGTTCTATCTACACATAAATTTGTAATGTAAGTTCCTTTTGCTGCCACTATCCCAATAGAGGGCTTGGACCTGTGTGATACAGAAATATGGTTTGCATGCCATCCTAGTGCATCCATAAGGCTCAAACTCTTTTGGTGGATCATTTTATTTTATTTACATCGACTCTGCTTTGCTCTTTGTTTCATGTTCTGAGTTGAGACATTTTATAAACTGCTATGGCAGGAATTATGAGATCTTGATAATTATGTTATTATAATTCTTTAATTGAACAAACTTTAATGAAGAGTTGAGGTTCACCTGCAGACATTGTTGGTTTTAAATGCTCTGCTCATGGGACTCAGGAAATTTCTTGTATCTGGCCTCTTGGACAGGTGTGAAGAAAAGAGAACTGGGATGATTCCAATCAAATCTGTCAGGAACAGGGGGTGGGAGAATGGACTTGAGAACAACCTATCCACTTTTGGTGAAAGGGCCACTGGGAAGCTAAATGGCTGACCCTTTTTAATTCATTCCCTTGCTCTTTGATTTCCTCCAAACAACAATTACATTACTGTGGGGGGAAAGTATGTGGCAGTAAACTACAAGGTTAGATTTACTTCTCTTAAAAGAGATGGACCATTCTGTAAATCATAATTCAATATATAGAATTCCAAAGTGGAGTGGTTTGTCATTTCATTTCTGGAATCCCATAGATTGTCATCTGGAGGAACATTCAGAGCAGTAAAAGTGGCTCTTTCTGATTTAGAAATGTGGAGCCTTTAGAATTTATTTCCTGCAACCAGTGTTTCATCATATTGGCATTCTATGCTCTTGCAGTGTCCTGCTGAGCAGTGACTTAACACAGCCCTGGAGCTGGATTAGATCATACATTTAGATTCATCACAGCACAACAATTTATATGTAGTTTTCCCAAATGAAACATCAGTGAAAATCAGTTCAGAGCTAAACTGGGTAAATCTCTGGAATTGAGATTGATGCCCTAGATCTCAAATTATCCTGATAGCAAACATCCTGTATACAGTACTTTAAATTCAGGGGTTTCTAAAACAGTTGATTGGAGAGTCAACTCTCCACCTGGTTCTCCGTCTGAGGGGTGGCTGTTAATTCTTCAATCTTGAATTCTTAGTGCCCAACGTTGGCATTGTTCTGCACTCTAGCCATTTGCCCCAATTTAAGTTTCGAATTGACCAGTTTCAGTAAGAGCTGAATCACTGGTTTTCTCAATAGCTGTTCAAAATGTTAATAAAGTTTTGTTGCATGGTAACATAAAAAAAAAGATCATAGAGCAAAAAGTTTTGTAATGAATAAGTATTAGAGATTGTTGGGTAAGTAAGTTCAATGTACAGAGATTATGGCCATTAATGATTTCTAGATGTGAGTGGAAGGTCCAGGTGAGCAGAAAGGACAATGGGTAAGATGGACACAGCCAGCACCTAGGGCTAGAAACTATCTTTAAAAACAGGACTTTGGAACTTCAAAGACAGGATCCTTCTACCATATAGTATTTGTACTTTCATGTAGCCAGTCATGCTTAGAATACTTACAGAATGAACTGCATATAATTTTATTTGAGGTGAATTACACATTTATAATGAATCATTTTGAGTTATTTCTGAAGAACTAAGTTACTTGCCTCCATATCTGATATTGTTAGACAGAGATGTAATAGATTAACACAACAGAGTTTGGAAGCTAAGGGCCTGGATCTACCTGCCTTGGTGTCAGTTAACTTTTCCCCCCCATAGTTTCTTTACATTTATTTATTTGTTTGTTTGTTTGTTTAAAAATTTTTAATCGAAGTACAGCTGATATGTAATATATTGGTTTTAGATGTACAACATAGTGATTTTTACCATTCTACACATTACAAAATGCTTGCCACAATAAGTATTATTACCATCTGTTACCAAACAAAATTATTATGAATTATTGACTATTCCCCATGCTGTAATTTTCATTTCTATGACTTATTTATTTTGTACTATTTTTTTAAAGATTTTATTTATTTATTCATGAGAAAGAGAGAGGCAAAGACACAAGCAGAAGGAGAAGCAGGCTCCATGCAGGGAGCCCAACACGGGACTCTATCCCGGGTCTCCAGGATCACACCTTGGGTGAAAGGCGGCGCTAAACCGCTGAGCCACCCGGGCTTCCCATGAGTTAATTTATTTTGAAACTGGGAGTTTTACCTCTTAATCTCCTTCACTATTTCCCCTATTTTCTCATCCTTCCTCCCCTCTGGCAACTACCAGTTTGTCCTATATATGACTCTGTTTCTGTTTTCTGGTTTGTTTGTTGTTTGTTTTAAAGATTTTATTTATTTATTCATGAGGGACACATAGAGAGAGCCAGACACATAGGCAGAGGGAGAAGCAGGCTCCCTGTGGGGAACGCGATATGGGACTCCAAGATCAGCCCTCTGAGCCAAAGGCAGATGCTCAACCACTGAGCCACCCAGGTGTCCCCCCCCCCCTTTTTTAATGTTATTCATTTGCTCTGTTTTTAATTCCACATTTAAGTGAAATCACAAAATATATTTGTCTTTCTCTGTTTGACTTATTTCACTTAGCATAATACCCTATAGGTCCATCTATGTTGTTGCAAATTGTATATAAAATATATATATATATATACACACACACACCACTCTTCTTTATTTACTCATCCATAGATGGACACTTAGGTTGCTTCCAAAACTTGGATATTGTAAATAATGCTGCCATAAACATAGGGGCGCATATATCTTTTTGAATTAGTATTTTTGTTTTCTTTGGGTATATCCAGAAGAATTACTGGATCATATGGTATTTCTATTCTTAGTTTTGTGAAGAAACTCCATACTGTTTTTCTGAGTGGCTGGACCAATTTACATTCCTACCAACAATGCATAAGATTTTCCTTTCTCACATCTTTACCAACACTTATTATTTTTATCTCTTTGATGCTATAATTCTGACTAGTGTGAGGTGATATTGTGATTTTGACTTGCATTTACCTGATGACTATTGATGTTGAACATCTTTTATGTGTCTGTTAGCCATCTATATGTTTTCTTTGGAGAAATGTCTATTCAGGATCCTGGCCTGAATCAAATTATTTGTTTCTTTGTTTGGTTTTTGGGGGTTGCAAAATGGGATTGATAATAATCTGTCATAGAGCTGTCATCAAAATTAAAAAGTGTATACTTATGTAAAGCCATGAAAACAGTGGTACATTGGAAGTGTTGAATGAATGCTCACTATTGTTATGATCATTATTTTCTGGAATGGATGGGCACAGCTGACAAGGGCAACTGAGATTTTTGGTAACTAGAGAACCGGACAAAGTAGGCCATTTCTCCAAGATAGTGATAGTCATGAAGCTTATTTCTTATAGGTATTTACTCATAAGATAAGAAGATGAGGCCTAACCTAATAGTTGGTTAGATGAAGAACTACCTCCAATAAATAAGAAACTAAATCTCAATACAGTAAATGCATTTAGAGGATACCCTGCGGAAGTTTATTTTATTGCCTGCCACATCAAAATCTGTGGGTAACCATCTAAATATATATAATATATATAGATTTATCGATATTAGAGAATTTAGTAACACTTCTTTTGCTTAATTTGAAGCTTTTTTTTTTTTTTTTTTGAGCTAAATTCTATGGAAGATCCACAAAGGGAGGCCTTGCCAAATCCCTTAGATTCTATGATGGAAGCAATATGAAACCATATAGGAAGCGTTGTAGTAAATGACTTATTTCCTTGAGATGAACTCGTAAGAAGTTCTCCTGAGTGAGAAGAATATTAACAAAAAGCATAAGAAACATCACAGTTCTGTAAAGTGGTCCTTTTAATAGAGATGGATACAGCATTATTTATGTAACTCTGAGAGCACTGAATTAGATGGGCAGAGGTGAGGTAGATTTGGCACAAAATGACTTTTGACACATGCCATGTATTATTTACCAGAAAATCCTACTGCATGTATTAATATGACAGGCATAGTCACTTGATTAAGTGAAGCCAATTGGTCAGTACATATAGTAAAATTTGGCTCAGGTGTTTTTGGGTATGAGTAGAGAGAGGAGGACAGTAAGAAGTCCAGTCAGCTGCCTCCCAAACAGAAGATATTGTCTGAAGTGAGGTGATCAGATGAGAAATGAGAGATAGGTGACAAGTTCTCAAGAACATGAATCCAAAATCTATAGGCCATGGGCCACTCTCACTACTCCTGGCTTTTCTTGTCCTACCTATAAAATAAAGGGATATCTCTTGTGTCTTTACCTCAGAAAAATTCAGTGATGATTAAGAGAGGAGAGAAGGAAACTGCTTTGAGGCGTTAAGAAGAAAGAATTCTATTAAATAGAATCTAATGTATAATTATTTTTTTGCTCTTTGAGATGGATTTGTTCTCCTTATATTCCTACTCTAGCCTTATTTGTACAAGCCTCAATTTGGACCCATCAACCTTATAGTTTTTCATGAGGACAACTCAGTGCTTTGTTCTCACCTTGTGAAGCCTCTGAAAGTGGTCTCCATGTCCCAGTCTAAAAAATTGATTTGATTATTTTTTGTCTTTCCTCCAGCCTCATGTCTCCCCTAGGACAGCTTACCATACACATGAAATATGAAAGAAGTCTACAGTTTTTATAGTGACAGAGCCAAAGCCTTTTCTGTTATCATTTGTGTAGTCCATGGGGAAATATCAGAGTGGGGATTGATTTTGGCAAAGATAGTCCACAGAGGTGGTTGAGTTTAATAAATCTCTGCTATAAAAGACTCATATTTAAGTCCCAGCAAGTCTCAGAGCTCATTCCACCAGGGCTATCTAATCTCTTCCATTCTCAGTTACAAATTAAATTTCCCTTTGTCACTATTTCTTTGGAGTCTATTTCAAATGAGATAGAAGATGCAGGTCCTCCATCAGTCCATTCCCTGCTTTATAGAAAGCTGAGTCCCTCAAGCTAATTACTTTGATATGTGTTCCAGAGGAAGTGATGGTTTGGTAATAAATATAACTTAGCCTTGGTGATGCTACCTTTTGAGGATCATGGAAGTTCTATCATTCATTGCTTTTTTCCCCCCAGACTTCTTGAGAGAATTCATTTTACTCATGGGGTTCAAGGAAGAAGAGATACAAAAGTAGATTAAGCAGTTCTTTTGGCAAATGATGCCTTGGATCCAAATGTAGTTGGTTCTAATATGATAAAATTGACTGACAGTTCTGAAAATAATCTGCTAACAATTACATATCTATATCTATCTACTCACATTTATATATGCAGAAAAACATATAAATATGCATTGTTATATATAATATATAGTATTTATATACATTGTACATTATATAATATATATAAATACATAAATATGCATGAATATGGTGTGCATGTATATATTTAAGATTAATTACATAATAAATTATCCTATGACATTAAACTTTCTTGGCTTTAGTTTTCACAACTTTGAAAAGACTAATTTGGACTAGGCAACCTTTTAGTTCTTAAATTTTATAAGTAACTTCAGGCCAATATCTTGTTATATAGTTATATTTATTATATATAATGTTTATGTTAGCTCTCAAACAAATAAATTTGAAGTACACCAAATAGCAACTCCATCAGAAGCATTTTCTCTGGGATGTGGAAAGGAAAATAAATAGGCCTATTTGAATTGAGCTTATGACCTCTCCCACTGCTTCTTGTTTGTTTTGTGTTGTTGTAATTAGGCGTGTAAATCACCCAGTAGATTATGATTTATTATGGGGACAGAATCCAATCTTCTTCATTTGTTAGTCCAAAAGCAAGAATTTGCACACAGTTGGCATTCATCAAAAGTATATGGCCAAATTCTTAAATAGCTTAGATGAGTTCTCAATTGTCATTATGTTGACTTTTATTAATAGCATCATCACTGAACCATTCTAACACCTCCACATACTGATATCTCTCCATGTGAGTAGTGCTTTTATTACCTTCTGTGTTAATATTGTGTGGTATGGGGCAGCAGCCCCATTTACCTCAAGTGAACTATTGGAATGGGTTTATATTTATGGCATTTGATTTAGTAACAATGCACCCGAGGCTTTAAGCTTTGTCTGTACACACAATTCATACATATTCAGCATTTTGAACTCTACGTGGTGTTTACTTTAAAAAAGTCACATTGATCTTGAATTAAAGCCCTAAAGATGAGCAGAACCAAGCTGCCTGGTTATTTTATTAATAATATTTCAATCTTTACCACCAGTTAGGATCATAATGATGACAAAGCTCTTGCTGAGCCTTATGCTCACAGTCCCAATAGAGGTCTTCCTGAGAGTTGTGTTCTAAGAGTAATCAAGCCATTGAGGTGGCAGTTGAACCAGATACCTTTTGGTTTTCTTTATAATTTGGAAATAAATAGATGTTCTTTAAAAGGATTAGCAACTTACTCCCACTCACTAATTTGTAAAATCCATCCTAAAGACTAGTCTGACACTTTAGTGAGTATTGAGAATAAAATTTTATTATTTACTGCCATGAAGAACTGTCAGAAGGCAGAGAGGCCAGGAATACAAAGTTTTCTGCTTTGGTCCCCAAATTGTTCTTTTCAACAGTTAGAATGCCAATAACATGCTTTCAGTGTGTTCTGTTCTCACTTTAGAGATATTCAAGGAGAAAAAAAAAAACAGAATAGTAAGAGGGAACTGCCCTTACATTAACTAAATATGTCTTTAAGCCTCAGTTTATTCTATCTGGAGTGAGGATGATCTTTAAGAAGACCTGTTTCTACTCTTTTTTTTTTAAGGTTGTAGGTATGTATGTACATATGTACATATGTATGTATTTATTTATGAGAGACAGTATGGATGGGAGAGAGGCAGAAGGAGAGAATCTCAAGCAGACTCCTCTCTCTTTTTTTCATTTGCTTAATTGAAGTTCTATTTGCCAGCATATAGTATAACACCCAGTGCTCATCCCATCAAGTGCCCCCCTCAGTGCCTGTCATCCCATCAAGTCACCCCATCCCCCCACGCACCTCCTTTCTGCAACCCTTTGTTTCCCGGAGTTAGGAGTCTCTCATGGTTTGTCTCCCTCTCTAATTTTTCCCACTCAGTTTCCCTCTTTCCCTTATAATCCCTTTCACTATTTCTTATATTCCCCATATGAGTGAAACCATATGATGATTGTCCTTTTTGATTGACTTACTTCACTCAGCATAATACCCTCTAGTTCCATCTATGTGGAAGCAAATGGTGGGTATTCGTCCTTTCTGATGGCTGAGTAATATTCCATTGTATATATAGACCACATCTTTATCCATTCATCTGTCGAAGGACAGCATGGCTCCTTCTACAGTTCGGCTATTGTGGACATTGCTGCTATGAACATTGGGGTGCAGGTGTCCCAGCGTTTCACTGCATCTGTACCTTTGGTGTAAATCCCCAGCAGCACAATTGCTGGGCCATAGAGTAGCTCTATTTTTAACTTTTTGAGGAACCTCCACACAGTTTTCCAGAGTGGCTGAACCAGTTCACAGTCTCACCAACAGTGCAAGAGGGTTCCCCTTCTCCACATCTTTTCCAACATTTGTTGTTTCCTGTCTTGTTAATTTTCACCATTCTCACTGGTGTGAGGTGGTATCTCATTGTGGTTTTTATTTGTATTTCCCTGATGGCAAGTGATGCAGAGCATTTTCTCATGTGCTTGTTGGCCATGTGTATATCTTCTTAGGTGAAATTTCTGTTCATGTCTTTTGCCCATTTCATGATTGGATTTTTTGTTTCTTGGGTGTTGAGTTTGATAAGTTCTATCTTGGATACTAGCCCTTTATCTGATATGTCATCTGCAAATATCTTCTCCCATTCTGTAGGTTGTCTTTTAGTTTTGTTGACTGTTTCTTTTTCTGTACAGAAGCTTTTTATGCTGATGAAGTCCCAATAGTTCATTTTTGCTTTTGTTTCCCTTGCCTTCATAGATGTATATTGCAAGAAGTTGCTGTGGCCAAATTCAAAAAGGTTGTTGCCTGTGTTCTCCTTTAGGATTTTGATGAATTCTTGTCTTACATTTAGATCTTTCATCCATTTTGAGTTTATCTTTGTGTAAGGTGTAAGAGAATGGTCTAGTTTCATTCTGCACGTGGCTGTCCAATTTTCCCAGCACCATTTATTGAATAGACTGTCCTTTTTCCAGTGATATTCTTTCCTGCTTTGTTAAATATTAGTTGACCATAGAGTGGAGGGCCCATTTCTGGATTCTCTATTCTGTTCCATTGATCTATGTGTCTGTTTTTGTGCCAGTACCACACTGTCTTGATGATCACAGCTTTGTAATACAGCTTGAAATCCAGCATTGTGATGCCCCCAGCATTGGTTTACTTTTTCAACATTCCCCTGGCTATTCGGGCTCTTTTCTGATTCCACACCAATCTTAAGATGGTTTGTTCCAACTCTCTGAAGAAAGTTCATGGTATTTTGATAGAGATTGCATTGAACGTGTAAATTGCCCTGGGTAGCATAGACATTTTCACAGTATTAATTCTTCCAATCCATGAGCATGGAATATTTTCCCATATCTTTTCATCTTCCTCAATTTCTTTCAGAAGTGTTCTATAGTTTTTAGGGTATAGATCCTTTACCTCTTTGGTTAGGTTTATTCCTAGATGTCTTATGGTTTTGGGTGCAGTTGTAAATGGGATTGACTCCTTAATTTCTCTTTCTTCAGTCTCATTGTTAGTGTATAGAAATGCCACTGACTTCTGGGCATTGATTTTGTATCCTGCCACACTGCCAAATTGCTGTGTGAGTTCTGGCAATCTTGGGGTGGAGTCTTGGGTTTTCTATATACAGTATCATGTCACCTGCGAAGAGGGAGAGTTTGATTTCTTCTTTGCCAATTTGAATGCCTGTTATTTCTTTTTGTTGTCTGATTGCTGAGGCCAGGACTTCTAGTACTATGTTGAATAACAGTGGTGAGAGTGGACATCCCTGTCGTGTTCCTGATCTTAGGGTAAAGGCTCTCAGTTTTTCCCCATTGAGAATGATATACAGGCCCTGTTTTTGTGGATTGTTTATTTGTGCTTCCTCTTTCTTTTACAGGGTCCCACTTAATATTTCTTGCAGAACAGTTTGGTGGTCACATATTCTTTAAGTTTCTGCTTATCTTGGAAGCTCTTTCTCTCTCCTTCTATTCTGAATGAGAGCCTTGCTGGATAAAGTATTCTTGGCTGCATGTTCTTCTCATTTAGGACCCTGAATTTATCCTGCCAACCCTTTCTGGCCTGCCAGGTCTCTGTGGAGAGGTCTGCTGTTAATCTAATATTTTTCCCTATAGAAGTTAAGAATGTCTTGTCTCTCACTGCTTTAAGAATTTTCTCTTTATCTTTGAAATTTGCAAGTTTTACTATTAAATGTCGAGGTGTTAAATGGGTTTTATTGATGTTGGGGGGAATCTCTTTGTCTCTTTGATCTGAATGCCTGTTTCCTTCCCCAGATTTGGGAAGTTCTCAGCTATGATTTGTTCAAATATCCTTTATGGTCCTCTCTCTCTCTCTCTCTCTCTCTCTCTCTCGGCCTCTTCTGGAATCCCAATTAGATGTATATTCTTCCTTCTCAAGCTATCATTTATTCCCCTAAGCCTTTCCTCATGAGCTCTTAATTGTTTTTCTTTTTTTCCCTCAGCTTCCTTCCTTACCATCAACTTGTCTTCTATGTCACTCACTCTCTCTTCCACCTCATTAACCATAGCAGTTAGAACATCCAGTTTGGATTGCATCTCATTTAATCTATTTTCAATTTCGGCCTGATTAGGTCTCAATTTTGCAGTAACAAAGTCTCTAGAGTCCTTTATGCTTTTTTCCAGAGCCACCAGTAGCTTTATAATTGTACTTCTGAATTGAATTTCTGACATCATATTGAAATCCATATTCTCTAACTCTAGCAGTACTGTTTCTGGTTCTTTCTTTTGTGGTGAATCCTTCCTTCTAGTCATTTTGTCCAGTGTAGAGTGGCTGTAGGAGCAGGGTGAGTCAAAAATATCAACCATGACCTCACTAAAATACACCCCAGATGATTCTGAAGAGGTCAGAGACCAGAAAATAAGAGAAAAAGAAGAACAGAACAAAATAAACAAAAGGACCACTAAAGTGAAAAACAAATTTTAAAGCAAAGTAACAAAAATAAAAAGCCAAAAAACAAAAACAAAGAAGAAGAAAAAAATAAAAAGAAAATAAAAGTAAAGAGGGAAAAGAGAAGAAAAAAGGGGGGAGGATGGTGGTGATGAGGAAGTGGTAGTGGGGGGAGAATGTAGTCTACCTGAGGGATCCTAGAGGGTGATCCTCTTGGTTCTGAGTGTATTTTTTTCTGTGCGTTAGAAGATGCTCAGTCCCAAATTTATATAAACCAGCAATACATATATAAAACCCCAACATTGACCACCAAAACATAAACAAGATAAAAAAGGGGGGCAGAATGGGAAAGAAGAGAGAATATAATTATAATCTCACAGAGTGAACCAACACTGTTTTCCACTTGGTTCTGGACTTATGTTGGTATGTTTAGAAGGTACTAACTTCCACCATTGTAAAAATGAGACAGAAAAAAAACAAAAAACAAATACCCATATCTCGTATATCTACCAAAATTAAGTTGAATACGTTGAAGGGAATACAGAAGTGAAAAATATATCTAAGACATGTAATTGTAGAAATATGAAAGTCAAAAAGGAAAAAAAGTAAAAAATGAAGAGTTGGTAAAATATTGTAGTTAAGGTGGGAAAAGAAATAAAATATTGGAAATTTTTAGTCTGATATAAAAATGAAGCTGGCTCCTCTCTCAAGCAGACTTCTCACTGTGTGGGGCCAGGTCCTGGCTGGCCTGAGCAATCTCAGGAGGTAGCCACTGAGATCCCTGAGATATCAGAGCCAGAATCAAGAGTCAGATGTCTAACCACTTGAGCAAATCAGGTGCCCCTTTTCTTTCTCTTAGTTCCTACCTAAATGAGCCTGCAAAGGAATGGATAAGACACCACTCTAATAAGGGAATTCCTGGGAAGTGGTTTTTCAAATGTAGATTCACATTTCAGTCTATAGGCCAAAGCTTGGAGGGTAGTTTGCCTTAGGCTAATTTGTCAGAGAAATGCTCTTTAGCACTCCTTAGTTAGCTGAAGGGAACTTTATATTCAACAGAGGACTTTGGGGAGTAGATCTGACTGTGGGGTGTAGATCCCCTTGGGATAAAGAAATACTCATATATTCTGCATATCATTTGAGCTTAGCTACTTCTTAGCCTTACTGGTAAAGATGTATGTGTTTGTGAGGTGGTGGTGGTTGTATACCCTAACCACACACCTTGTACTATCCTTAGGTGGTGTCAACTACAAGGGATAGTAAAGGGAGTTTTTGTTTTGGTGACCATCTACATGCTCAGTACTCTTATACACAAGTCTGTCTACTAGTACTTTCTGATGACATTTTAACTCAGCATGTCCAGCATGAAGTTCCTTTTCTTTCTTTCCACATTTTTTCTCTCTGTGTGTTCCAGTCACACCCAAGTACACCAATGTCCAATCATTTGCACAAGGGAAAATTCATGAGGTCACTCTGACAGATTGCTCTTCTTTGGTCCCAGAATCCCATGCATCAAGTCCCTTAAGTTTTACTTCTAAGTGTCTCTCAAATCTGTGGATTCCTTCCATCTCTGCATATACCACCCTCATAACACCCACCATCAGGACTCACTGGGATTAATCTCACATTCTCTTGGCACTCCACTCTAGTTTATTTTCTATATTCCTTCTAGAGGGAGCTTTTTAGCACTAGGACAACTCTGTTAAAAGCCTCTAATGATTTCTCATTATTCTTAGGATAAGAAGACAATGTCTAACATGGCCCACAAGGCCCTACACAATTTGGCTCAGGCAAACTCTTCAGATTCAACTTGCACAACTCTTCCTGACTCTCCATCTCTGTGCGCCAGCTAAAACAGGCTCAAGTGAGCTGAGTCATGCCTTGTTTCCTTCCGCTTCAGACTCAGTGGTTGTCTCCTTGCCACAATTTTCTCTCCCATATCTTTGTCTTGTTAATTTTCACTTGTTTTTCATGTTACGATTTCAATGTCAGTTCTCCAAGGAAGCCTGATGTTATGGATTGAATATTTGTGTGCTCTCAGGATTCATATATTGAAATCCTACCCCTCAATGTGACAGTAGTAGCAATTGGGGTCTTTGAGGGATAATTTAGGTTTATATGAGGTCATGGGGCATTAGTGTCTTTATGAGAAAAGGAAGAGACCAGTGCTTCTTCCCTTGGCCATGTGAGGACACAGCCAGAAGGTGGCCATCTGCAAGCCAGGAGGAAGGCCCTCATGAGGAACGAAATCTGCGGGCTTCTTGATCTTGGACAGCCTCCAGAAATATGAAGAACAAATGTCTGTTGTTTAACAGACCCAGTATACATGGTATTTTGTCACAATAGCCTTAATTGACTAAGATACCTTCCTTAAGCTCCTTTGTTGGACTATATGTATCTATTTTGTTGTCTTGTGGATTTTCTTCATAACAACTATCACAGTTAATACCTTACATGACTGCTCAATCAATGGCTCCTTCCTCTAAGGTCAAAGACTGGAGGCTGTCCGTGTTCATTGTCATAGCATCTAGCACAGTGCCTGGATCACAGTCAGTAAATACCTACTGAATGAATTTAAAAAAGATCTAGGTAAATCAGTTGATTCATTAAACGTTTAAAGTGAAAATGTCTGTTTTCATAGATCATTTTGAATTGTAGGAAATAGGCTTGCTAACAAACATTAAGAACATATAGGAGCCTATTACTATTAATCCATTTTAAAAATCTTTCAAGGAAGTAGGTATTACCTTTTTACCTCAAAAGAGGAGACTTTTCCCAAAATAGTTGTCAGCAGCTCAATTTAGATATAATCAAAATGATTCTGTAGCTTTCCTTTTCCTTCAGTGACATTAAAAAATATAAAATTTTTATTTTTACCCATAAACATGCCTCTACAGTTATTCATTTCAAGGGTGAAGAAATCTAGAAACCATGTCCTGCTAGAAAGTGGCTTAAGCACCAAGATACAAGAAGAGTAATTAATAAAAGGTATGGGGCAAAAAAAAAAAAGGTATGGGGCAGCCTTCAAATGTTTATAATACTCTGGGATATAGGAGGAGGTAGCGGTTTTCTTTGAACGAAAGGTAAAACTAAGAGTAATAAGTAAAAATTATATAAATCTAGGTTTTATTTTAATTAAAAGAGCTTTTTAACATCATACAATGCATGCTTACCAGTGAAATGGGCCATATCCTGGCCAAATCAGAGATGTAATAAAAAAAGATTCTTACTTTAGTCTCTGTGCTATCAACATAAAGACTTCTCCCTTATTGGGATTATAGAAGGGACAATAGCTATCCGCGGCTCTGTTTGATACTTAAAAGGTTGTCCTTCTATAAATCAAAATTTGCTTGAAGGTCTCTTCTTAATTGACAAAATTTGTTCTTTTTTTAAGATTTATTTATTTATTCATTTATGATAGACATAGAGAGAGAGAGAGAGAGAGCAGAGACACAGGAGGAGGGAGAAGCAGGCAAGCAGGCTCCATGCCGGGAGCCCGATGTGGGACTCGATCCGGGACTCCAGGATTGTGCCCTGGGCCAAAGGTAGGCGTCAAACCGCTAAGCCACCAGGGATCTCCCCAAATTTGGTTTTTATATAGATTGAATCCATATCTATAGGAATCGCTAATTCTTGCATGTCTTTGAAAAAAAAGAAAATACAAATTAAAAAAATTAAGAAGAAACTTTTTTCAGTTCAATTTAAGGAACATGAGTAATAGTAAAATGCATGACATTTTAGAAAAACTGACTATTTTACAATTAATTGTTAATATTTCAAATGAGCACTATATTTCCTATCTAGTTATTTTGCCAATATTTGATTATAGTGAAGCAATTCATAGACAGGTTAGCTTGCTGTTTTTAATGAGCTGGATGTACTCTCTAATGGAATTGCTAAATTGGTGCTAAATTGTAGCTTGGGGACTTATTATTGTGAGATTCTATCTTCTTTTTGTTAGTTTTCTTCAACATGGAAAAGAGACTTGAATTGGCTTCAGGTAGAATAGTGGATAATAATTGTCAGTTTTTGTAGGAATTACCTTATATCACCTAACTTAGTTTAATCTTTATCAGATATTTAGTCTATGAAGAATATAAAGACTCCTTTACTTTGTATTTTTATTATTGAGTCTAAATTATCCTAACACTGTGAGTCATATTTATGGCCTTAATCACAGATGCTTTATCTTTTAGTTTGTGGAAGAACTTAGTTATAAACTCAGTATTAACAATAAGATCTATCACATCTTGAATTTTTTCTACATCATATGAGATTCTTCTGAGCCCCAACTAACTGCTTAGTGAGAGGTTCCCTCCTCACTTCAATAGGATGGAAGGGAACTTTATGTGGTCTGCCTAGAGACCAAAGGAGAAATCTCTTCAGTAGCATACCTGGTTTGGCTAAGTGTTCCTTAATTTGGAAAACTGACCATGTTGTTGAGAATCTGGGGCATTTTACAGTGCCAGAAAAACAGGAAGTAGCCATGTTCGTGGTGGAGGCACCTTCACTACTGCTCTCTCTCTGTTACCTGATACCAGCATTAATGTGGACCCTTCATCATCCACTATCTATGCTGCTTGGGGCACGCCTGAGAATGCCCTTGAGGATGTTCCAGTCTTCTGACCACAAACTTATTTACAGAGACTCTAGCCACTGGTCTTAAGGCTCCTGTGCATGGTGGCAACCTCTACACACATGTTGAAGAAGTCACCCATTTGGGGGATTCTCCTATTTAGAAACTTTCCAAATACTATTTTTTTTCAGGCTTAACTTTTATTTATTTTTTTTTAATTTTTATTTATTTATGATAGTCACACAGAGAGAAAGAGAGAGGCAGAGACATAGGCAGAGGGAGAAGCAAGCTCCATGCACCGGGAGCCCGATGTGGGATTCGATCCCGGGTCTCCAGGATCGCGCCCTGGGCCAAAGGCAGGCGCCAAACCGCTGCGCCATCCAGGGATCCCTCAGGCTTAACTTTTAATACATAAACTGCTCCCCAGCCTTTTTGACCCCTCTTTGTTACAGCAATTTGCTCTATGTTATCCTACCTCTTCCCTAAAAAGACTTGAATTTAAAAGCCATTAATTTTTCCCCAGTGTTGAAGATAGCATAAATAGTGGCCTCCTTTCCCCATGTATGGTTAGAGGAAGCTATAATTTAAATAATTGTTTTGTCACAGGTTTTGTATATACTTTAATAATTGATCCTTTTTTTTTTCAAGATTTTTATTTGTTTATTCATGAGAGACACAGAGAGATGCAGAGACATAGGCAGAGGAAGAAGCAGGCTCCCTGCAGGGAACCTGATGTGGGACTCATCCAAAGACCCCGGGATCATGACCTGAGCCAAAGGTAGATGCTCCACCACTGAGCCACCCAGGCA
Organism: Canis lupus baileyi; assembly: GCF_048164855.1. Classification (NCBI taxonomy): domain Eukaryota; kingdom Metazoa; phylum Chordata; class Mammalia; order Carnivora; family Canidae; genus Canis; species Canis lupus. The sequence goes on along the minus strand of NC_132857.1, from coordinate 46,064,579 downwards.
TCCCAATAATTTATCCTATTACATTTAGAATATGTTTATAAGTCTCATTTATTCATTCCAGTATGCAAATTAGCCACTTGGTCAGGTATAGTCCTGTGCTTTACTTTGTGCTCTTATTGGATTCTAAGTTTTGTGTTTTTTATTTTATTTTATTTTTTTTATTTTTATTTTTTTAAATTTTTATTTATTTATGATAGTCACAGAGAGAGAAAGAGAGGCAGAGACACAGGCAGAGAGAAGCAGGCTCCATGCACCGGGAGCCCGACATGGGAATCGATCCTGGGTCTCCAGGATCGTGCCCTAGGCCAAAGGCAGGCGCCAAACCGCTGCGCCACCCAGGGATCCCAGTTTTGTGTTTTTTAAAAAAAGATCTTATTCATTTATTCATTACACACACACACACACACACACACAGAAAGAGAGAAAGTCTCCCCATGATCAGGGCACCTGACACGGGGTTCAATCCCAGGACCCCATGATAACAACCTGAGCTGAAAGCAGATGCTCATCCAACTGAGCTACCCGGAGTTCCAAGTTTCTTAAAAACAAGAGTTTGCATCTAATACATCACTGTGTCAGCCCCCAAGGCTAATATAGAGTCTTGCATATTGCAGATTCAGTAATCACTAATTGAATGAATGAATGATTTGTTCACAAGGATCCATGTCTCCTTTCTTCCAGACATTAGTTTGACCCTATAGTACTGAATAGCTTGCAAGACTGTCAATGTAAAGAGGTCTTACATAGAATGCTAGGAATTACTGCCTGCACCAGTGGAGTATGTATGTGTGTGTATGTGTGTGTGTCCCAAATGGTTAAGTGCATGAATAAGTATGCAAAAATCATTATATAGATTTAAAGGATATTAAATTGATTACTAGATCCTCCATGTCCCTTCTATCTTTCATTTACCTGAACTCAAGTGAGTTACCCAAGTATTAAATACATCTGTTGGATTGGAAGAGTTTAGTCAAAAAGTTATAGTGTCCTGGGTGAGTGTTTAACCATTGTTCTGGATTGGATTAGGGGAGATGGTTCTATTCACCATCTATCCCCAAATTTGGATGTAGGGACTTTTCTCCTCACGATCAAAGGTCCTCAGTCTTACCTCTGTTTTTCTTGTGCTCATTATTCTTAAGGGACATTGAGTGTATGTCTAATAGTTTATATAGATGTGTAAGTGGGTGTTGGGGGAAGGTAATCTACAGAGTCTTATGGAACCCTAAGAGCCTTGGGTACTTAACTTTCAATAAAGTATATCAAATCAACAAGTTGTACAGCTTAAATTTACGTGAGGTAATATGTCAATTCTATCTCAATATGTCAATTAGATCTGCTCCAGGTTATAGTGGAAAGGATAGCTGGTGCACCTGCATGAAAAGCAAGACTGCTGTGCACGGAGATTCAGCTTCTATCAGCTGAAAATACCTCTCATATTGTCCCTTCACTTCATTGAGCTGTCCTACACTCTTGTCCCCTGGCCCTCATGAACAGACCTCTAGAGCTAAACCACCCACTCATCTCTGCTCTTCCACATTCCCTTTGACATTTTCTGTTCATTAGATTGAATCTCTTCATCTCTGTTTCTGCATATTCCTCATTTCCCAAGCTCTCCTTTACCTTTACAGCCCAACTCAGAGACCCTGGGCATAACCCCTTTAACTGACATGTTCTTTTGAACACAAAAGCAGGAATAATTAAGCTGTATTCTTTTTACCTTCTTTTAACCAGCTGTGGGAGAGGGGGAAATCCTACTTGAGTTAAGATCTCAAAAATATGACCTGGCCTTATAACATTGGAAATACATGGTTTTTTTCCTATGGCCCACATTACTCTTTAGTAATTAAATACTTTTCATTGGATAAACTACATTATGTGGAAGTACATAGTGCCTCCCAAAAAGCTCAAGATTCCCCTACTCCACCCCACCCCCAATATTTGTATAATCAGAAAGAAGTCTCCACAGTCCCCCTGGAAGACATAATATAGCATATGGAGCATAAATAAAATTCATTACAGGTGTCCATACTATAATCCCATTGCATACCAGCTATGCTCCTCTTCATATACCCTCATCAAGACTAAGAAACATTCTATCTGATGTGACAGTATTCAAAAGCCAGGTAGATGGCCACCCCAAGGAGCATAATCACAATCCATGTGTGTTTGTGGTGACAAACTAATTTGATGTAGATGAAAGTAATTCATTGCACTACAGCTGCTAAAGCACAAGGAAAGAGTAAAGCTTAGCAACTTTGAAATGTACACTTATATAAAGATAGCTTTCTCCTTTTGAGGAAAAGATGGACACCTTTTGTGAGGAATGTTAGATTTTTGAAGACACCAATCAGAATCATAGAAAAAGATTTTCCTGGTTAATATCAGGAAAAAGCGGTTACTGAGATAGTAGCTTCTTTAGCTATTTTTCTGTTTGTTTTTCTTTCTTCTTTAGTGACATCTCCTTCCTTCTCTTTTCTATTTTTACTTCTTTTGTTCTATTATATTCTTATCCTTTTTTCCTTTAACTTCTATATTTTCTTCCTCTTCACATACTACCCCTGCCTCTCTACCTTCTGCTGCTAATCCTTAGTCTAAACACACATCACTGGGATTCAATTCCAGAGACCACTGGTCAACTTGGTAACTCACTTCTATCCATACCCCTACTTTTGACAATTCATCTCTGTTCATGCACATGTTGTTACTTTTTAAATCACTGTCTTGGAATTAATGGTTAATTTTATGAAACTGTTGGCAACCTTTTAGATGCTTAAGAATGCATCTATTTCTGGAATATCAAGAAGTGCTTTCCAGAGAATGTGACTCATTTTAATCTATTGTGTTACTGCATTATAGAATTTTATAATACATTTTAGCACACATTTTTATGAGAACAGTGGGGGATACACAGGACGTGTTCAATGACACTCACTTGAAACATCACATTTTATTTATAGCAGACCTTTGTGAATCTCTACAGATGTTAATTGGACCCATTTGTCTGTCCCAGAGCCAATCAGGTGGCCAATGGCCAAAGCAGCACTCATTATTTGATCTGCATATCAAATATACATATGGACAGGCTGAGAACAGAGTATACTTCCACTCATATGGACACTTTCACAAGTGAGTTTCTCAGCCACTCACAATCCCAACCATGAAAGAACATGGTCCTAGTATATGTCACTCTGACAGCTATCAGAAGGCAAAGAGGTTATAGTCATTCCTCCCAGAAGCTTACAGTTGAACTATAAAGACTAAAATGGTCCCTGTAAAAAGGAGCATGTACAACATTACATGTACATGTACATGTTTATACAATGGAGCATGTACAAACATTACAGTGACTTTAACTAAAAAGGGTGTGGTGGAAATGGCTGCTGCTATCATAGTCTGTGTCCAGACAAGAGAGATTTCTTGGGACTTTGTACACAAAGAAAATTTTAGTTGCTATGTTCATTTTAAGTTTTTAATAAATGCATTTTGAAGTCCAAAATACATTAGTGGATTTTATATTTTGTAAGTGATCATCTATTTATATTGTTTGTTATACAATTTCATTTGATTCTCATGATTCCTGGATTAAGAAGAGAAGCTATTATTGTCCCCATTCCACAAACAAGGAAACAAATTGATTGATTTGTTCTAATACAAGATTTTACTTGGTAGAGAACCAAACTAAAAGCCAGATTTTCTGACCCATAAATTGAAAATTTAAAAAAAAAAAAAAAGTGTTTCTCCATAACGACAGACTGTGAGATGGGTGTCTTTACTGGGAAACTGAGGCCACATGCACACATAATGCCTTGAGCATAAGAGTGTATACAGTGAGATCTAGTTAAATTTAACTTCTCTTAGAAGTTAATATTTAATAACAAGACAAGTTAATATGGGAGTTACTTGAAAACATTGGAGGTAGTTCTTCATTCACTAAACATAAAGGGACAAAGAGACTGTGTAAGCTTCATCTATCCATGCTAAATTTTGACTTATTCACTTACCAGGATATGAAAAAAAAATATTGAATATAAAATATAGACCTTAATAATCAATGTAAACAAAAACCCTACCTAAATTAAAATACTTCTGAAAACAGACACTGTTGACTCTGCTAATTCAGCATCAACTTTCTGTAAGCTCTTTGGCTGAATTTCAAAATTCCAACTCATTACTACATTAAAAAATGCCTTGCTCTAATAAATGTCATACAACTGTCACGAATGTGATGAAGGTTTTTTTGTTTCATTTTTCTTTTTAAGAAAGTTATTTTTATATTTTTGGAACCTATCTATACTATAATTTATACATATTAACAGCTTTTAAAGTCAGGCTTTGTTTGTTTTAAAGCCCATAAACCAAAGCATGGTTTTATTTTATGTAATTTACTTTTCTCCACTTTTATTGTTGTTGCATATGTTAATGTTTTGGCTTCAGAAATAAAGTATTATGTAGGTAAGCAATTAGCTTCTTTGTGTAATTTTTCTTCAATATGGAGAATAATTGAGCAATTTTCATTGAGTAAGAAATATAGATAATGATAAATTATATTTTTCTTTGGAATGTTCAGAAGATATGATGTGATTAACAATCATGTAATCTACTCTGAAGTATTGGACAGGATATGAGTTCCTCAACAATGACCCAAATGAACTGTATTTTAGATGTTTATATCCTCATTTCTGCCTATGGTAAAGATTCAAGTGTAAGGCTCATGGAGTTTGCTTCACAGTCACTGTCGGTGGACAATTAAAGCAGAATCAGTTTATTTTGTATGAATGATAACTTCTAACGGAATAAAAGAATGACTGAATTTCTGATAGATGAATACATGTTTTTGTTGAATAATCTAACCTATGTGGATCAGGCAGTTAAGAAGAAGCCTCTGCTGTATTTAAAAAAAAAATCTTTGGAGTTTGGATTTGTTTTTTGTTTTAATCTTTCAAAGGCAGAGATAATATTGAATTTGTGTTTTCTAATCTGTTCTGTATATTCCAGAGCCAAATATGAGGCTATGTTCTTCAGGGGTTTTATGATTCTTTTCCCGGTGCTTCTGAGCAAATAGCAAGTACACTAAGCAGTGTCCTAACCTTTCTGTAACCCAACCAAAGAACCAAGAGACTGCTTTCATACTCAGCACTCATTTCTTTCTTTGGAGGGAAGTTTCTGACTTTTAGTAATCTGGCAAGAAGATTATGAAGTTATAGACTCTTTTATGGACCTAACAGTACATTTTTATGTGGTAGAAGCATGTGCACAGAACTGTATGCTGAGAAGTGGAATGTGTTGTACTAGAAAGAGCAGTGGAGCCAGGAGACCTGAGTCTATTCTTTGTCTTCCTACTAGGGCTAGAATTTTCTTCTTGTGTAAATTCTTTATCCAAAAAGGAATACTTTTCCATGTGCTATCTAACTCAACATAAGGTTATTATAGGAATAAAATTAGTTTATAAATGTGAAAGATTTTCCAAAAGATTTTAAGATATGCTACAGAGTGAAAATTTTAGTCTTGAAGGGTTGGGACTGGATTGTTACCTCCAGGTGACCCAAAGTGAAGTATGTCTCTCTTAACCTTTAATATCTGAATATGAGAGGAGAGCCATGTTTTCTGACCAAGGTAAGAATCTCTTTGAGATATTTAGAACTAATGAGAGGATATTTAGGACTAATGAGAGTGACTCTGGGCTTTTCAAGGTGGTCTCATTGTCTTTGGATTTGGACTTCTCATTTCACTCAGCTGCAAAACTAACTGAGTAGTTCTTGGTTACAATAAAATGAATGAATACAAAAATTTTATTTCCTGAAGTGACTGAAAGCTCCCTGAGCACTCACCATATTCATTGCTGCTTCTCTTATTGAATAAACAAGTCATTGACTAGATGCAGACTTTAGAAATACAGTGCTCTGAATTTGATCAATCTATGAAAAAATAATGATAAGAAAAAAAATCCGTTTGCCATATCCTAGAAAAATATATATCCTTTCCAGTGGCCCAGATATCATGACCCTGGACCCAGCATGACTCTGGACTATAGCAATAATTCACTTTTTTTGACCTGAAAGTAAGTAATAAGTAAACAATACATCTAGAATTAACAATATAAGCTTTTAGGGACTACTTATACACAGAGATTTGGCTGTGATTTCAAATGAGAAGGTAAAAATTAGTAACACCACATTTTAAAACAAAAAGAAATTTTATGTAGCTAACAAAATGTACAGAAGTCCGGAAAGAAAGCTACAGAAGAGGTAAGAGTATCAGGACCCTCATCTTATAGAGTAGTGTTAGGAGATACTAATTAGACTAGAAATAATAATCGACTCTTGGAATCCATTCTTCCTTCTTTGTGTTAGTAATAGAACCCTTTGAAATTTTAGCTGAATATACAGCTACATTTCTCAGCCTCCCTTACTGAGACCATGATACTAAGTTTTGGCCAATTGAATATAAGTTGAAAGATCACATCACCTCCTTTACAGACAAAGTCACTTCAGCCATCCTCTTCCTCTGGGAAATGGCAACAACTGTAGCAGCATGCCTGGACCCTGAAGTGGAAACAACTTGAGGGGGAAGGTGGACCCAACAGGTCATAAAGCAAAGCTATTCACCAACCCATCCAACTGTGGGCTATTTACCTGCCCTGGGCTACTGCAGGAGAAAAATAAACTTCTGCTTATGTAAGTCAAAATAAATAAAAATAAAATATGCTACAGATATAACATACACTATAAACTTAGATCATTGAGAAAATGATACGGATTTTCCTATCTTAGTGGCTAAAATAATTGATCTTACACTCAATTATTTAATAGTTATTGAGTGCCTTACTAGGATGATTCAAATAGATATTAGATACAGTCACTTCCCTGTAAGAAGTTACACTATAGTTTAAAAGGTTAGGCATAAACACATGCACAGTTAAATAAAAACTCAAGAGTTAAAAATATTAAATATAGAAAGAATACATGACATCACAGAACAGCTCAAGGTTAACTATCAAATGGACGACTATATATACTAAGTTCAGAATAGGGACGTATCTTGGGTACTGGAGTGATCTATGGTCGATGGGGGAGGGGTACACTGGATTTTTGCCATAAAGAAAGGTGGGACTTAAATGAGTTTAAAGGCAGAGAGATTAGCAAGAGAGATAAGAAAATAAAGTATGATTTATTTTGGTAATAATTAATCAACCAGTATGCCTAAAGAGAGTATTTCCTAGATGGGAGGATTAATTCATTCTTGAGCAGGGATTAGTTAAAATGTGCCTCCATATTTCTCCCCTTGTCTATCAATCAGAGCAATAATAAAATATTTAGACTCCTAATAGTCTCCATGTTCCTGCACCAATGTTCTCCATTGGTTCCAATGCTCAGCCTTTGTCCTGCTTGTCATCTGCCTGCTTGAATGATCAGCAGAGACTCCCTCAGTAGTTAACTGAGCAGATTCCTTGCTCATATGATGGGGGCATGGATGAGAGAGAAGCCATACATTTCACCAAAACTCCAGTTAATTTTATTGTGAGCAGGAGACTGAAGAGCTTGATGAGAAAAGCCACAGTGAGAACTCAGGAAGCAGAGGCTAAAGGAGTGGAAGTACAATTTCTTAGTTGTAGTGATTTGAAATGCTGCTAATTCTCCCAATATCTCGACTCCTTATTTATATAATTCAAAGTAATATAAAGTTTGAGTTAAAGTAGTTTAAGAAAAATATCTACTTCACTCATCTGTTCATTAATTTTTTCATCCATCCATCCCACATATATTTATTTGTTTCCAAGCACCTCAAAGATGAACTAGACATGAACATATCTCTCCAAAAGCATATATGTTGTAGGGTAGGAGAGATACATAAATTTATGTATATAAAACAAGTACTAACAATATTTTAAGTATAGTGATGAAGCCATATAGTTATTCTAAGGCCCAGTGAGTGCCATATAATCTTTTCTTGGTTGAATGGAGGGAAATTTCTTCTAAGAAGTAACACTTGAAATAATACTAATGGGCTTAAATACTTAGAAATTAGCAGTAAATATATGGGGATGAGGAAAAGCTAGGAGGGAGGTTAGGGAACATTTCACAGGGAATACAACATGCATGAAGTTATGATAATAGCATGAGCCCTGCTCATTCATTTTTCAGAATGAAAAATTGAGGCTCAGAAGTTATGACTTATCAAGGTTATAACCATGTTGGTGACACATCTAAAGAGGAATCATTGATTCCTAATTTCCACTGAGTACATACAACATGCATATATGTTTTCCACAAGAGCCCCTGATACAGGCATGCATGTATGTTTTCCACAAAAGTCCCTGATACAAGCAAATATATAATAACTAGGGAGAATTATGAAGTTGGAATGAGTTAAGTACCTAGTTTTCAGATAGAGAAAGAAGTTCTAAGTGAATAGAATCCAGGACAAATGAATAGAAAGAAGTAAAAAATTCAGAAAAAGAATATGATTCTTTTATTTGAAAGAAAGAGAATATGATAAGGAAAGAGTAGAGAAGAACTCTTTTCCTTTTAAATATTTGGCCACTTGGCTAGTTTTCAAGGTGCTAGGGGTTGTAGGACCATTACTGTCCTAAAATAAGGACATGTGAAATCTAAGTAAATCCCATACACACAGAGATTAGTCATGAGGATAAATACAAGAATGATTCCTTGTGGCATGAATCAGCCTGTGCTAATTTACCTTCTACTTCTTCTGGGTAGAAATAATATGGTATAGATTTTATGTAAGAGCATCTGACAATAATATCAGTTATAATTAAGTCCCTTGAACAATTGGATCAGTAAAATAGAAGTCTTATGCTTCTCAGATTGTTAAAAGACCATCCTGCTGTAGAAGGAACAGACTTTGATACTCACTTTTGCTAGGGGGTGCAGCACTGTCTAATGTACCAGGAACATTTATTTCCTTCCTTCAGTCATAGAGATGGCTTCTGCCTCTCTAATAGTAGATCCTAATTATTTGGGGGATATAATTTTTCAAAGACTGGCAATTGGGTTAATTTCAAATACAGAAGCCAATTGATTGAAAAAAAAACTCACTCTACTAAAAATTACTGTTTATTGAACAATTTCTATATGCCAAGAGTAGTACTAGTGGCTTTGCATGTAATATAGATAATTTGCAGTTACTTGTGCAGTCAACTTTGTACTCTGGTTTGCTTTTTCTCCCATGTACTTGGAAGGGTAGCACTTTGAAGTGACACATGGTGGAAACATGAACAGAAACGACTCTCAGATGAATTGGGGCAAAAAATTGATTTATGAAGATAAAGAAATGGATGGGATTAAATATGCTTTCAAGCATCTCAGCCAGGAGAATTCACTTTACTGGTTTAACCACTCTCCATCTAAAATACTGTTTCACCTACAGTAGGTCCTCAGTAAGCTTTGTTGGCTTTGAATAAACACATGCAAAAGAATGACAAAATTGGCTTACCAGGTTTTATTGGATGAAACACTTAACAGTTCTAGACTGAAATACTTATAGACTGAAAAAAAACTATATACTGTAATAATAAAAAAGGAAAGAAAAAACTAGATATTTACTGATGAGTCTTTTAGCTTTGCTTTTTGAAGTATATTTGCTTCAACACTTGGCTATCTGTTAGGTTCAAGATTCTTACTAACAAAATAAATAACAAAATAATAATCCCACTAAACTTCCAATTATTCAAAATCCAGCAAACAAAATGGTTTCTTCTTGTCGAGGGATTTCATAAGTGAGAGAATATAGCAGGGACTTCACACTTGCCCTTAGGATGAGGAAAGTGGTTTGGTGTTTGTAGCAAGTGCAGTTAACAGTGCTCGTGAGTGATGGCTGTGCTTAGGCAGACTGCTGATGCAGGAATACAAAACCGGAGAGATATCAAGCAGTCTGATTTAGGGCTCAGAGACAGTGGGGAGCTGTGAGATTGATAGCCCAGAAAGGAATCTTTTGGTAGAGGTCCATGGCCCGCATCAGAGCTTTTGGGATTGATAGCATACCGTGCTATCAATCTCAGTACTGTAAATGGGACTACTATTCTCTATGAAAAATGGTTCATATTAAATACTCTGACATTGACTAGATTGAGAACTGCAAAATGACTAAGGAAGAACACATGTTTGCAGGGATTTGCTGTACCATTTTGTTTACAGTTTGCTGAAGAAGGGGAATGAAACTCAATTTTAGTTACACATATCTTACAGAAGTGATCATGTGGATGATATTGTTATTCTTAAATTGAAATTAAAATTGATGAGAGTATAATATAGCAGTAACTGAGATCTTGTAAGCTTTGAAAGGATGTTAATGGTAGAATTATAATCCCTCAGAAATAATTCAATAAAATGGAAGCAAATGAGCATATGGCTAGCTAAATTGATAAAGAATAAAAATTGACCCTCAATTTGTGAAATGAAAGATTAAAAGAATGGGTGTAATTTTAACCCTAAGTTTTCTTGAGAAAAAGTGTTGTGAGTGAAATGTTTCTTGAAATGAAAGCAATTTTGTTCCAGTAAGACCTGGCATAAAACCTGCTCAACTGTGAAAGAGATTTGGTCATTGCCACTCACAATCATTCTAATTGATTGCTTCTCTGCACTTAGCCTTACTCAATATCATATAAAGGATGACATAACCAATTAAAGCTGACAAAATTAAAACATTATGGAATTCCATAGTTACCATATCTTTATAATAGCTGCACTTTAAGCAGTATGACACTGGTGAAGCATTTTGAAGAAAACAGGTCAAATGGTATTATGCACATCTCCTATGTTGATAGTATACACATTTTCTATTCCCTAAAAGAATTTGGAAAGTATGTATTCCCCGTACACATTTTAGGGTAATACTTAATAACTTTCTTGAGGTTAAATAATGCAATTTTGGGCCTGTTGTGTACAATGAAATTTAAAAACAAAACTTGTGCTTCAAGGCCCTTATTTTAAAAATGCCTAGGTTTGCTTGGGTGGCTTAGTAGGTGGAGTGTCTGACTCTTGGCTTTGGCTCAGGCCATGACGTCAGGATTGTGAGATTGAGCATCATTTCAGGCTAAGTGCTCAGTTGGAGAGTCTGCTTGAAACTCTCTCTCCTTTTTCCTCTGCCCCTCCATGCACCTTGAATGTGCGTACACACGAGCTTGTGCTCTCTCTCTCTTAAAATAAATAAATAAATCTTTAAAAAATAAGATAAAAATGTCTAAATATGATAGTGACTTCAAATCCAAATCATCTCATGAAACAGGCAAAGTCTTCTGTAACAGCAGAAATGTTACATTGTTCCTTTATCTTTGAACTTTATTTTTAATTCACTTCCTTGATATAATTTTATTATAATTCAATAAATTTTATGCCCAAAAGTTATTTATTGGTTAACTTGTTATAATGCTCTGAAATTAAAAGAATTTAAAATTATTACTATTTAAAAAATTTCCTAGGTCTTTTGGATTTCAGTGTTTAAAATTCTGGATTGAGTTATTGTAATATTATAATACATATCCCACTGATCAAAATAAGAGTATATTTACAATTTTATAGATAGGTATTTAATATAAAAAGTAAAAATTTTTAAAGATTTATTTATTTGAGAGAGAATGAGAGTGAGGGTGAGAGTGTGTGGGGGGGAAGGGAAGTGCAGAGAGAAAGGGAAAGAGAAACTCAAGTAGAATCCATGCTGAGCGTGGAGCCTGACATGGGGCTGTATGTATATCATGACCTTGAGATCAGTCCAGAGCTAAAACCAAGAGTCAGACGCTTTAATGGACTGCACCACCCAGGCACCCCAAAAGTAAACATTTTTGAGACGTTCATCTCAGTGCAATGTGTGGGATTCTTTTTCAATTAATGTAGTCTTCAATAAATATTACTTATTGTCAGAGCTGATTAGAATTCAGTATCAATTCTATTCATATTTTCATTTTATAGGTAGTTCATCATTTCACTTCAGATCAAATTTGTCTGTATAAATAAATATAGAAGATTGGATAGTATTCATTTTAGGATTTTTTTTCCATTAGCTGTGAAGATCTGTTTTGTGATAAATTTAGATTTTCATAGTTATATTATTAGTGCTTTAGAAAATGTGTAAAAAATTAACAGAGAGAAGAACTTAAGAAACTTCAAAAATAAGTGATTTTATTTCACGATTGAATGGCATTAAATTTATAATTTGTATACTTGGTAAAATTAAAACAATATATCAACATCTAAGTAACCTAAATGAAATACAGTTAAATTAAAAAAAATTTTTTTTTATTTCATGAGTGACACACACAGAGAGGCAGAGACATAGGCAGAGGGAAAAGCAGGCTCCATGCAGGAAGCCTCATGTGGGACTTGATCCTGGGACTCCAGGATCACACCCTGAGCCAAGGGCAGATGCTCAACCGCTGAGCCATCCAGGCATCCCTATAGTTAAAATTTTAAAGTTCAAGATATTATGTCCTAAATTGCATTTACAGAATTTATTTATTCTTCACCTATACAGAAAAAGACATTCTGCTTTAAAGAATATAGTTAATTTACTTTGGGGGAATTATTATTTTTTTAAGATTTTATTTATTTACTCATGTTAGACATAGAGAGAGAGAGAGAGAGGCAGAGACACAGGCAGAGGGAGAAGCAGGCTCCATACCGGGAGCCGGACGCCTGACTGGATCCCAGTACTCCAGGATCGCGCCCTGGGCTGAAGGCAGGCGCTAAGCTGCTGAGCCACCCAGGGATCCCCAACTTCGGAGGGGATTATAAGCTTAAAGAAAACAAGGGTATTGGGCCTCTAGTAACTTTAAGCCTATCAATGATGTAGTAATGACAATTGTTGATGCATTATTTAGCATGGAACCTACCATATGATCCCATTAATTTAATATTAGGCTAATAAATGAAAGGCAGGGGTGAAGGCATGAGCAGAAAAGTAGATGATGAGTGAGAGAAAGCAGGACACTTATCCCAAATTAAAATAGGACCATAGATTTGTAATGTCTAATTATTGCTTGAGGAAAACTAAAATATTTCTCCTCCAAGTCTGAGTATTTATCCTGGAAATACCAATCATTTATTTTGATATATGTTCCTTTTTTTCCAAAGATGTAATATTGATCTAGTATAAGTAAATAGGCTTGTCATCAGTTCTCTTTAAAATGATTCCAAATGAAGCCACACCGATACATGGGACAAAATGTTCACCAAACCATTCTCATTCTTAAGAATGCTAGGGTCTCCTGGCTTGCTTGGTCTATGGAGCTTGTGGCTCTTGATCTTGGGGTTGTGGATTCAAGCCCTGTGTTGGCTGTAGAAATTAAAAATGAAATCCTTTTTAAAAAAGTGCTAACAATGTAGAGATGGCTCATTCCTCATTTCATAGCAGATTAATATTTTTTATTGTGCTATTTACAAATCTTGAATATTCTAAAGATTAAGATAAATAGATGAATGAGTTATGTAGTCTTGCTTGGATGAAGCAAGGTACTGTTGTGCTAAGTCCCTTTTACCTAAACTTCCAGTGCTTCATTCTCCTGAGATCTCATCTTCAGGGGTGAGGCATTATTTGACAATAGTTAGGTGAAGGAAGAGGTAAGGTGGTTAAAAGTGTCATTGTTCCCCAAGCCCTTCCCCTTCTTCCACTACATATACCTGGATCTAAAAAATACCAACATGGGCTAGTGTTTTTAATGCTTTTTTGCCTCTGAATGAAATATTTAAAATAAGGAGGGATGGGAGATGGGACACCTCCTTCTGGTTTATGGTGCCACAGGGAAGGTTTTTGCTGACACTAGTATTTTATATTGAAATTTTAGTGCCTCAGTAAATTTTCTACTTTCAGGACAATGCAGCATACTAAGCTTGGGGATTGGTGAAAACTTTTTTTCTCTCAAATTGGAAAAAAGCCATGTGAAAGGGTAAATGGAAAGAGAAGCGCTTGATACCTTGACAGTAGACACCTTCTCAGGTCCATCTACCTTGAAGTGGATCAAAGGTGCTTTATTTAAAACTATCCAGCACCCACATTACTCTTGGGAAGTTTTCATGTACCCTAGTACACAAAAATTACTGTACTAGACAGAGAAACTAAGAGCAGAAACATTAAGTGACATTTCCAAATTTCTATAGTTGCTATTTGTAGAGTAGGGATGGCAATCAAAGCTAAAAGGTTTAAATTAAGGAGGTCTTGCAATTTACAAATTACATGTTCCCCGTGCAATCTCTTTTCCCATATGAAAGACTCAAATTAATAAGAAACTAAGATGACCCCCATGGGTTCACTTAGGAAAAGCTTGGGGCTGGTGATTATTGTAAAGTGGTTATGCATTATCTCTAATTTTGTATTATAAAAGTAAGACAATATTTGTGAATTATTATGTAGTCTGAAATGAACACATAACCAATTCTTCTATCAAAAAACTCTAAGGTATTGTTTACATTTTGCTATTGCCCAGAAATTTTATATTGACATTGTCTAGAAGAAGTACATTAGGAATATGGGCTTTTAAAAATTTTCCCTAGAGATATTTCTATAATAGAGACTCCAATTTGATCTATATAGTGTACTAATTTTAATAGGGAAGTAGAAATTGTACAGACCACAGACTCAGGCTGCCAACATATGGGACTATTGAATTAATTGGGTTGACAGTGTAAAAAGTATTTGAACTGAGACTTACTCCTAAAAATTATGTGAAATGTTTCCTTTTAAAGTTAGCAAGCTGTGTCCAGGAAAAGCACATTAAAAATTTAGCTGTAACTTGCCTTGATGACAGTTTTGAAAACATGTGAAGGGAAATAGAGATACACACAATATTATATAACCTTCCCTAAATAAACAATGTTGTTATAGAGACAGGGAGAAAATAAATCTAAATTGAGGTTAACAGAAATAACTTCTGTTTTACCCACATAAACCAACAATAATGAACATTGGAATAAATACCTGAAATAAAAGCTAAATGAAAAAAGAAAGCTAACCCAGAGATAATCAATACAATTAGGGAATTATTATGTTTTGAAAAATCTGCTATCTTTACGTAGTATGTAATGGCAATTCAAAAAATCCAAAACAAGCAGACAATTATATTAAGTAAGAAACTATATTCTGTAGTGCTAGATGACAGGTATTGCCAAACTCATTGTGTAGTTTAACATTTGACAATCTACACTGGGTGTGGGTTACTTGAATAACAAAGTTGCTTTGTATAGATACTTCTATAATCAGATTATAGGTACAAATTCTGGGGAGATGAATATGAAAGATTTTTTTCTTGATAGAAAACAAAAATGGTGACTGAAGATAAAATTATTATTATGTGCTTTGAGTATGTGTTTGTATTGAGGGATAGGTGAAAAATATGATGAATTAGAATTTAAGCTGATATCTTAGACTGCACAGTAAGATTGTCATGTAAAAGTTATCAATAAACTGAGAGATTAAAGTAGCGATTAGAAAGTATCCACAAAGTTATATACAATTTTATATTTTCATTTTCAACACATACCCAAGTGGAAAATTGTTAGTTTGACATGTGATCATATAGCCAGATAACACTTCCAGGAAGATTGTATCGACCTAAGATTATTCATCACTTCATTACCTCCCAAAGTAACCTGGTGTTTCTGACGCTATACAGAAGCATCTAGGTGAATACAAAATAGGAAAGGTCTAAATTCCTCTACTACTCTCCATGTTTTGAAGCAGAGAGAATGCAAATTACTTGACTTTCAAAAGCCTTTGACCAGGTCCAACAGTTGTTCTGAAAAATTAAATCAGATTTGAAAAAAAAAATCATCATGTATCCCTATAGACTGAGTTTCTACCCATGAAACAAAGAATAAGAATAAACATATCTAGATACAGAAACTATAAACTGAGAAATCCTTTAAGGATTGGTCTCAGAGAACATTTTTAGATGTGATCTGGAAGATGGAGTGCACAGTGACATCTCCAAATTTGCTGATGACACTAGCTCTTCCTGATAGTGAAATGCCAGGGTGACATGAATAAATTGCAGGGACATCTTGAGAGACTGTGGGAGTAAGCCAAAAAATAGTAACTGAGCTTCAGTTTCAGAAAGTGTAAGGAAGTGTGTTAAATTCAGGAAAGTAATCTAAACT
This sequence comes from Canis lupus baileyi, assembly GCF_048164855.1. Taxonomy (NCBI): domain Eukaryota; kingdom Metazoa; phylum Chordata; class Mammalia; order Carnivora; family Canidae; genus Canis; species Canis lupus. The sequence goes on along the minus strand of NC_132857.1, from coordinate 46,048,476 downwards.
TTATTGGATGAGTCATTCATTCTTCATATAAGTATTTGTAATGTTATGGACTGAATGTTTGTATCCTCCCCAAATTCAAATGTTGAAGCCCCAACCCCCAATGTGGATGGTATTTGGAGATGAGGCCTGTGGGAATTGGCTCTGGATGAAGTCATGAGAGTGAGTCCCTCAAGAGAGGCTTAGTGTCCTTCCAAGAAGAGGGCGAGAGACCAGAGCTCACTTACTGTCTCTCTCTCCCTCCTCTCTGTGCCATGTGAAGATGCAGCAAGAAAGCAGCTAGCTGTCTGCAAGACAGGAAGAGGGCCCTCATGGGGAACAGAGGCAGGTTCCCTCGACTTCCTAGCTTCCAGACTATTAAGAAATAAATGCCTATTGTTTAAGCACCCAGTCTATGGTATTTGTTATAGCAGCCTGAACTTACTAAGATGGGGGAGAAGCTGAAAAATAGTAACAGTTTCTGTTTCAGAAAGTGTAAGGCAGTGTGTTAGATTTAGGGAAAATAATCTGAACTCTCTTTATTAAAAGAACCATTCATTCTTTGTGCAAATATTTGTTGAGCACCTACTATGCCCTCAGCATAGTGCCAGGCACCAGGGATAGTGAGCTAAAAAAGGGCATGGTTGTTGGTGGACTGGGGGGATATAGTGCCATATAACTTATAATATTGTGTGACATGTGCTATTTCAGGAACAATAATAAAGGGCTCTGGAAACACAGAACATGGAGCCTGAAGGAACCAGGAAGGCATCTCAAAGTAAGTGACATTTGAGTTACATCTTAAAGGCTGGGAAGGAAAAGGGGAAATTTCCCATGAAGGGAGGAAGGCAGGGGAACACAGGGCTTGGTTTAGTCAGCTCCAACTGATTTTTTTGAAACTTTCCTTTATTTCTAAATAAAATGCTACCCAGAAACCTAACTTGTAAGACAGATCAAAACAGCCTTTTAGCCTGGGCTGGCTCCACAGTCTTCACCTCTCCTCTGCCCCGGTGTCCCTCAAGACATGCCACAGATCATGGGGACTCTTGGGACATTCCATGAAAACTGATGTGGTCTTGCTTTAATTTTATAGATAGATGACGAAAAATGGGGCCCATATATTTTAACTTACCAGTCCAAGTTGTCAAAGAAAGGGAGAAAGACAATTTTGTATCTTGATTTATGACTTGGTTAGCAAACATTTAGAAAAATTATTGGAGAATGTTTTCCTTAACAAAATTAGCTGAATCTATTGTGGTAACCCAAGGGCAACCAAAGCTGTGAGACATTATCAGGGAGCACATTAAAAGGGAAAGAAAATTCTTCTACCTCATATCCCTTTATAGCCATGGTTTTCCTGCAGTGAGATAGTGCATGTGTCGAGTTTCCATCATTCAATAAGCATCATGCATCTGGAGAATACTGGAAGAAGAACCAGTAAAATAGGCAAGAGGATTTGGATGGCCGCTTCAGGACTTAGGTTAACCCACTTGGGACACACAGAGTGAGGTCCTCCAGCACTTGGGTCCAGCTACCAGTAACCATAATCAGACAGAGCTGGAAATATCCTGTATGCTGAGGAGGGGATTTGACTGAGACAGGTGACAGAGCTGGATCTAAGTTCCAAAGGAAAATCGTGGAGACAATCTAATGAAATCAGAGATAAAACCGAAGGGACCCACACGTGTAGAAAGAATAGCAAATACCAAAGGACAGACCAAATATAAGGATTATCAAATCAGAAATGAGACTGGAAAGGAAGATTCTAGAGCATGAAATTAAATCTCAGAGCCAAATCAGCAAAGGACTGAATATGCTAGACTAGGTCTTGGCAGTGAAACTGGAAAAGAATCAATTGTCCAAATAAAGATGTGCAATAGTTGCTTTCAATGTTGGGAGGGAGGAGAGCCCTTTGAGCTGCTGACTTTGAGTCTTCTGTTGTGGGTATTATAGGCTTCCTTGATTCCATATGAAGACACACTAAAGTCTTTAAGCTGCATGCAAAGACAATGGTTAGATGATCCTAGACTTTGATGTCAGATGGACTCCTGAGTATAACCTTGTCTCTGCTACTGGATACGTATCAGGTTTTGGGGAAGTTGTATAATCTTTATCTGAGGTTTTTCACCTGCAAATAGAAATTACAATGTATACATGCTGCAATGGTTGTACTAACTGTAAAAAACTCACAAAAGATTTAGCACATGGGTGATTAATAAGTGGTAGCTGTGAGAATGTTGATGATAATTACAAACATGAGCTTGCTGAAGACTTTATTATCTAAGCAAAAAAAAAAAAAAAAGAAGAAGAAGAAGAAGAAGAAAAGAAAAAGAAAGAAAAAGAAAAAAGTGTATAAAATAAACAATTGTTGATGAAGTCCTAGAATAGTGGTAGAGAATACTTTGCAAAGAGGTAAGTTTAGGTGAAACAAAAATAGTCATACTTAATAAAATAGTAAACTAATAGAATTCAGTTAAACTTAATTTCTTCTAAAGAGTGATATACATGGCTATTAGGTTACAATTAAATAAGATGGAAATGTTTGGAAAATAGATTTTATAAATAACAGAGGCTGACAATTGATCTTTACAAAATAAAAATATTAAAATGTCTAAAATGTTTTGGAAACAATGAAAATCAGGTGTCTTCATTACAGATTTTCTCAGTGGTTTGCTTTATTTATGTATAAGATTTTTTATTTATTCATAAAATACAGAGAGAGAGAGAGAGAGGCAGAGACACAGGCAGAGGGAGAAGCAGGCCCCATGCAGGGAGCCTGACCCAGGACCTGATCCCAGGACTCCAGGATCACACCCCGGGCCAAAGGCAGGTGCCAAACCACAGAGCCACCCAGGGATCCCCTCTCAGTGGCTTTAATACACTGTTAGGAATTAAGACTCTCCAAATTGGGGGCTTTAGTATATATATCAATTCCCAATGTCTACAAACCTTTTATTTTTCTTAGGAAACCTCAAAATGGCTAGTTTCTCTGTGTCATATATGTTAGGAAATGCAGCAATAACCAAAAAGACACATTTCAGAGATAAATAGATCACACATAGAATCTAGGTGTCCTGACACAAAGCTCAGTTGCTCTTTCTACCAAAATATTACTATTTCCTCTGATTGGATGGATATGACACTATGGAGAGCAACCATTTTCTTCCATAAAACACTATCTGCTACTTTTCTAACACAGTCGGCTGGAGGTGGTAATTACTGTGTTCAGACAGCACTAAATGCATTTGTTTGCTGTTTTTTTTTTTTTTAATTCTCATCTAGTTTTATTATTTCCATGTGTACGAAGCTCATGTTTCCTTTTCAAAGCCCTCAGAGGCTATGACTCAAGTGCTATGTTAATTTTAAAATGTGAAGGAATGAAACATCTGTTATCATGACAGGCCCTCAGGACTTTCATTTTTGAATGAGAAGGGTGAGAAATAGATTTAGAAGTGAGGGAAGATAAAGAGACCCAGGTGATATTCATTTAACACAATCCCTAGATCCCAGGAAAAAATCATAGATATGGGTCAAACTCACAGAAATATCTTGTCCCTCTCTCTGTGTTATAAAGTAACCTTTGGCTGGCTGATCTGTGTCTTGCCTTGACTCTTCGATGCTGTCATCTGAACCAACTGCAATGTTAACTTCTGAAGATATATCTCTTTGCCAAGGGGAAGATGACACTTTCAGCTGGGAAATTAAGTTTTGTTTTTGTTTCTTAATGTGAGATCTGGGTTACCATTGTCTGGTCACCTCCCCAAATTTAGGATTGAGTGCAGAGAAACAGAATTTGGGGGCCAGCAAAAAGGAGAAAGGAGAGTCCCTGGGCACCAACGTGAGATAATGGAGTTGATAAGCAGCTTCTTGGATAGAAATCCACACCAAAAAGAAGCAGAATGTAAAAACAAAACAAAACAAAAACCACCCTCAAAGGAGGTTAGGAGTGCAACAAATTTCTAAGTACAAGATAATTGAGGAGAAAACAGGAGAGAATGAGAGGATTCACAATGAAAGACGATGCTTACATTCTGTGAAGCATCCATCAGACTCAAACACAGCAATAGCATAGTTTTCAGAGGGTGTGGTGGCCTCTGACAGGCAGAGAGGCATCCAGTGAGGGCTCTTGCCTAGCTGGGAAAGTGATCACCTTTTATGTTGTCAACAGTGTAATCAACAGAAATTTTCATTTAATCTGAGTAAACCATCATGTGAAGAGAGCAAAGTCACAATCTAATTTTGAAAAAAGTCGGCTATCATTGTTATCTTTATTTTCCCTCCAATTATTGAACACCTATTACATATTCTATGAAAAACATACTATTCACTCTATCCAATTCCATCTTATGAGCCTGTAGAGTGTTCTATTATCATTTTATCGATGAAGAAAACATGTCTCATAGAGGTAAATAACTTGCCCTTGGTTGTACTTGTCCTAGTTGTAAATACAGACTAATACCTGTTTTCTAATGCCATAATACCAAGGGGAGCCACTCCTAATTTTCTCTCTCCCTGTGCTTATTTCAGACATTATTAATCAGTCCTGAATCTCCTTCCTACTGAACATGGTTTCAGAACCCTTCCCAGCATATTAGAGGAATCCACTACGAATTGAGCAGTGAATACCCCTGCTCTGCACCATTCTGTGTCCCTCTGTTATGCAGGCAACCGGGTGTAGACAGAGGAGGCTAGCAAAATAGAACCAAGATCAGAGCTCAGATAACTAATGGAATTTCTGATTAAGAAGAAGAAAAAAAATCAGGCAAAAACTTGAACCCAAGAAATCAAGTAATACAGGGAAAGATGGAAAGTTCTCTCAGTCCTGGCAGAGCTTAGAGGGTCAAAAGAGTGGTGCTAGTGAGTAGTAGAAAAGGCGAGCTGAGATTTCCAAGATGTAGTTGTTTAATCTTAGACTTGGTTTATGCTGCTTCTTGAGTGTGGACAACATTAAGACAAGAAGTTTTTGCTGGAGTCATAAGAAAATAAAATAAGGCAGAAGTAATAGAGCTGAGACATTCCAGACTGGGCTTGCAAGATTTAGTTGGCTGTAGAAATCTGTAAGTACAAATATCTGGCATGGACTGATGAGACATTCATTGGAAACAACAAATTCATTGGATTTTTCACTTCATTGAATTAAGTCAACCAGTTCAAATTAGCATCTTTAGTCAAACAAATATTTGACTCAATGGGGGAAAATCTATAAAAAATAACTCTTTGGAAACAGGAAAAAACAGTTGTTGTACTTAAGAGTTCATAGTTTAACCAGATGGCACAGGGAATGCCCGTGTCTACTTTGCTGGAATTATTTTTAAGGTCTACAAAATCACATATATTGACACATGTAATATAATAGCTCTACACTGAATTCCAGAACTTACAATGAGTTTAGAAACTTAGAGATATTAATGGTGGATACTGAGCCCTAGAAGATTACATCTAGTTGGAGGCAAAAGACATGTAAGTAAATAGATGAATTTTGATATATGCAGGGGTAAACATCTATAGAGTAAGAAGTATTACAGGGGAAAACTCAATTGTCTCTTGGGGGTAGCTGAGAATGGCATCACACAGGGGCTGATGATAAGCACAGAACTTGGTGAAGCAGACGAAAGGAAGATGAGGGAAATGAGGACAAAGAGGCCATTAGGTACAGGGACTAGAACTTGCAAAGGGCTAAAACAGTAAAAAACTACAGCAATAGCGAGATTACAAATAGCACAGAATGACTGAAAGTGCAAGGCCGTAGGAGATGAGGGTGGGAGCTAAGGCTGATCAGGAAGGCAAGGACAGGGCTGCCAAGGGTCATATTTCATGGTAAAGAGGGCCAGTGATGAGAGTGATGAAGCTTTTAGGCACTTGTGGATTTTGGACAGACTGGCGTACAAGTTGAGTGGAGGAGGCATGATGAGATGGGATCCAGAAAGATTTGTGAACAGAAAAAAGTGATGAAGACATGAACTAAGGTAGTAGTAAAGAGAGTAGGGGAGTAAGTTCCTGAGACACTGAGCACCAACATAACTTAGCTGCTGTGTGCATGGGGGGAGCAAAGAAGTACACATTCAAGGATGGCCCTGGGAGCAGGTACACAATGGATCAAAGACATAAAAGAAAAGAGATTTAGAAGTGTCTGGCCTGAAGCTTACAATTACAACAGAGCTATGTAGTTGAAAATATTTCAATAACATTTTTTATTAGAGGAGCAAGAATAGTTTTGGCAGAGAGGTTGGAATATGAGAATAGGCACAAAATTTTTTTTAAAAAAGCCATTCATAATCCCACTACCCAGAGATAAACTATTGGTAACATTTTAGTATACATGTAGATGATTTTCACAATTTAAAATTATATTAATTAGAAGTTTTTGTCTTGCTTTCCCTATAGTATTAAGAAAATATATTTCATTTACTAAAGATTCTTCAAAAAAACATGATGTCTACTGAATGTATCATAGTCGTATAATGAACTATTGGACGTGTCACCATTCCCATATTTTGGGGCATGTAGTTCAGTATGACTACATCCTAAGTATAAGGAAGTCTTCTAAATCTCTGTTCATATAACTTTTTCTTAATTGCTGATTGTTTCCTTAAGATAGGTTAATGCATTTTTGCAAATTTCACATTTACTTTAGGAATACAGATGGTTTGGTATAAAAAGGGCATGAACTTACATGTCTTCTCAGCATGATTGAATTCTATTCTTCCCCAGTTCTAGCATTTTCTCCATTTTATGTATATAATGTACACTAGGTATTAATACCTATTAGCAGTTATTTTAAAAATGATAATTTTTGTCTGAATTCAACTGCTGATTTACTAAAAGGTTTGCATGGTAGGGAATTTACATATCTGAAAAATACTTGAACATATAATACTGAGGGATTTTTATCTTAGTAAATTTAAAGGGATTTATCATTTTCAAACCATCAATTCAATATCTCTTACATATAATACAATCCAAAATCTTTCAAAATTTTTGACACGCATTATCATTTGTAAAGTTTACTTTTTTCTCTTAAAACATATTCCATATAACACTGCTGTTTTCACACGTGACAAAAGAACTTAATGAACTAATTTAAATTTTAGGTGACATGGTAAAAGTCCCATCAATTCCTCATGTTGACCTGCATAATCAAATAAGCTCAGTTAACGTTTTTGAGATGTTATGTCATTTTGGGGCTATGTAGTATCTTGAGAAACCATTTTGTTTTTCTTATGTTTAGTTTAAATGACTTCTATGTTTTCACAATGCTGAATTAAGCAAATAAAAAATAAAAATCATTCCAATCAACCTTTATTCATCATATGATAATGATCAAGTAAATGCTTATATCAAAGATTATTTCACTGCATTTAGCCTCCTTTATTTTTTTCCACTAACTTTAGTCAAAGAAGATTTTATGTTTATTTCTCCTTAATCATCTTGGATCCTTTGGAGTTTATTCTCTCTCTCGCTCTCCTTTTTTAAGTATGCTCCATGCCTAGCATGGAGCCCAACATAAAGCTTGAACTCATGACTCTGAGATGAAGACCTGAAAGGAGATCAAGAATCAGTTGCTTAATTAACTGAGCCACTCAGGTGCCCTGGAATTTATCCTCTTTTGAAAATTTCTAGAGGAGTAGATTTTATAACGAACACTTCTATATGAAAACTCATACTTTCAAAGCTCTTCCATTACATTTGTAGGGATCAAGTAGTCCTTGGGTGTCTACAGATGCATAGACATATGGGAAGTGAGCCAGAGGGAATTCATTTTCAATTCACCAGAGCTTTAAGAATGTCTTTAGCTATTACCAATGATTTGCACCTGGTGGGCAGGCAGGTGAGTGGCCACAGTCTCCAGAAAAGTTGTGAGAATCTATTAAAAATATATAAATAAAAACACATATACATGGCAAAGGGAGCTGCTCTGTTGACCCATGAACACCTCACTCTGATCTTCATTGCTGTTGTCAGGGGGGCTCAAAGGCCGAGGTAGCTAGGCCCCTAATGCTTCCTAGTCTAGTGCTCCTGTGTTGCGTTCTTTGTGTATAACTCCATTTAACAACATTAAAGGAATTTGCATTCGTTGGCTGTTGCATCTTTCTATCCATTGGGACATTCTCACATTGCATAATCTAATTTCTAATTCTATTAGGTTTAGAGCATCTTTTCTTCTGTCCTTTGTAATGCCATCTTTGTATGAAATTTGTTAACAGGCTCCTAGAATCTGAGCATCTTATTTGCTTAAGTCTGGTAGTATTTAATCTAGCTAACTCTGCTAAGAAGTCAGTTTTCTCTTTAACGAATTCTTACTTGATGTTCAAGGATCTTCTGTGTTGCCATCCTGTGGCCTATGAGTCAGCAGGAGTGAGAATGTGAGGTCTATGAGTGTCATTCCCATGCAGGAAGAGCAAAGGCTCTGGAAGGAATTAGGAATAGTTGGGTAGCACTGCCACTTACCATTAGAAAAGGTCTTTCAAACAGGAGAGCGAGAGAGTTGAGAAGCATTTACAGTGGTTGTCCATCACTCTGCACAGTAGAAAAGATAAATCACACAGGGAGAAATTAAAGCAAATTAAATGTTTCTCCTAGAAAATCTAAAAGAGAAGAGCTTACATTTAGTTTGTCTTTAATTTTAGTACTTCCTGAGAAGAATTTGGGACAACTTTTTTTTTTTCTTTTTACCCAACTTTATGTCTTAAGGGTGACTTTAACTCTTGTTTTCTCGTAATATTTCATTATAAAGAACCGATTTAGCCCACCTTAAATTCTTTTCTTTTCTGTCTTTGTTATTGCTGTTACTTTAGTTTGGTTTTATTTTTGCACTTCTGAGGAAAGATTGGCCTGAATGCTTGTTTTGGTTACTGCAAAGAACCGGCATCACTCCTAACTCTGGGAAACAACTCTGGGAACAAGCGGTGGTGGAAGCAGAGGTGGGTGGGTGGGGGTTGGGGTTGGGATGACTGGGTGATGGGCACTGAGGGGGTCACTTGACAGGATGAGCACTGGGTGTTATATTCAAGCTCCAATAAAAAATATACAAAATAAGTAAATAAATAATAAAATTAAAAAATTAAAAAAAAAATAAAGAACCGGCAACTCCCTGGGGCCTTTCTACCAAAGAACAGAAAATTGAGAGAAACTAAGCTGTAAATTAGGACATGTCCTCAAATTCCTAATCCTTGAGCCAAGACAGCTTCCTAAATTCAGTTCTATGGTAAACTTTTTATTGATTCTTACCAAACTTACAAACCCATGTTCCAATCATGAATCAGGGGTTAGGAATGGAGGGGGAGGGGAGAATTTGCTTGGCATGAGTAGTCTGTTAATAAATCATCATCATGCAATAATGTTGAACAAAATAAGGCCTTCCAAAGCCATGAGCTTTGTCCTTGTATAACCACATGCAAATTGGAAATGATTACCTTGCCCATAGATGTGGAGTATTCCAGCCAGCAGTGATTGTCAGGCTATGTTCTCAGAGCAGAGCAAACAGGACGATAAACACTGAAAACACAAACATAGAGAAGGAATTTGCAAATAGTAGTTTTCCCGTTAAGATGTATTGTACCGATTGCACAGAGGAGAATTCTGGTCCTAATTTAGTGCAGGTTTGTATTTGGCACATGTTACCTGTAGAGTATTTGGGTAAATTACTGATGTCAGTTGTATTTCTCTTGGAGACGAGGGAAATAGGTTATTGGCACAATAAAACATCCAGAGGCATTTAAAATGTCAGTCTAATCGCAAGAACCAGTAAGGCTTTTAATTACCTTCTGTGCAATTTTTTTTAATTGCTCTGATGGCTGTAGCGCTTGGTAAGTTCCTGACAGAGCAGCTGCAACAAACTTAATTTAAACATTTTTTTTTTTTCCTAAAGCTCTCTGGAAAAAAAGGAATCTGAGATGGAGGGTAAGCTTTGGGAGTTTCCTTTGTCCCATGCTCTCTGTAGGAATTTTTGTTATTTGGTCACTGATAAAATCCTACCTCCATGTTCATCCAACTACCTACAGAGTTTTGTTTGTTTGTTTGTTTTGTTTTGTTTGGTGATGACATTCTTTAAAAGGTATGTGTTTGTCATAACCTTCCTTCTCAGAATAGTCTGAATCAGCCAGTCCATGGTATTAGACCGTCACTAACTCCAATATACTCTTCAGTTCTTGTTTAATTCCAAAAAAAAAAAAAAAAAAAGAGGCTGCATAATTCCTTTTTTGAGATTGAGGTGAGGGAGAATTTTGTTTCCTATATGACCTCATCCCCTTTAGCTCTACCTGCCACCTTGATAGAGAGCTATTCTTTACTAATTCACAAACACCCTCTATTCTTAAGGGCTTAATTCTCTCCTTCTCTAAAAACTAGTCTCTTATTATGGAGAGATGTGGATTGGCCTAATGTCTATGACTGAATCCCAATTTGCTATATACCATTTCTATTTAACCTTAGTTTCATATAAAAAAAAAAGCAGGAATAATAATAATGCCTCCCCAGGAGAGTTTTGAGGGTTCAATAAAGTAAGGTATAAACAGTGACTAGCAGAGAATAGATTTTCAGTGAATGTTAGTTTAGCAGTAATACCTACCTCCACCTCTACCTCCAATGCTGGTTCCCTCAGGTACATGTATATAATCACACTTGCATTACTAACTTTGTCCTGATACATGGCAGGTTATGCTTCAATTAGACTATGAGTAGCAGGGTAGTCCCTGAGATTTTTTTCCACGTTTAAGGTATCAAGTATAATGCCCTTACCAATCAGTTTTTTTTTCTAAGATTTTATTTATTTATTCATGACAGACACAGAGAGAGAGAGAGAGGCAGAGACACAGGCAGAGGGAGAAGCAGGCTCCATGCAGGGAGCCCAATGTGGGACTTGATGCCGGGATCACGGGATCATGCCCTGAGCCAAAGGCAGACACCCAACCACTGAGCCACCCAGGTATCCCACCAATCAGTTTTTTTAATTGATGTGCTAACAGATTGAACAATATTCAGGGAACTTAAACGTGTTAGGAGGTGGGTTGCTACATTAGGTTGGGTTTGAGGCTAAATTTTCCTAAGGCATTTTATGCCCTATGAAGGCTAAGAATTAATTAAGTAGAATCATAGAATGTTGAAGCTGGGAGGAAACTAATATCATGTCGTTCAACCTGCTATTTCATACAGAAGGCAAGCAAGACCAGTAAGTCAAAACTAGTTAATGTCTGATTGAGCCAAGAAGTTTTTTGATCTCATATTCTCTATTTCTTGGTTGTTTCTACCATGCCACATTCCTCCATCCCATTGGTGTTGCTGCTGAACTCCTGACATTTGCAAACTCTATTCTATATGCTAAATTTAGCTATAGGGTATTGGGGTTTCTTCTCAGCTGAGCTGGTGATGTAGTCAGTAACACTAAGAGTATTCTACCATATTTTTTGGAATCTCAGGAAAAGATTAAGGTGGGCATACAGAGAAAGCAGGAAGAAAAGTGACAGAAATAGTTAAGCAGATAGAGTGAAAAAATCTCCCAAAGAAAAATAAGAAAAGAAAAAACAAATGAGATAATATTTATTTAATGCTTAGAATATGCCATGTGCTTAGTGTATGTTAAGCATTTGAAGCGTATTATCTAGTAAGCCAAAATAGTCCTGGAACGTGAATATCCTTTCCTTCATTTTTCTAATTAGTTATATCACATCTTCCACCCAATCAGCTGAACATAAATTCCTATGCCTGTATCCATGGATTCAAATCAAATCTACCCAGTTCTAAAGCCTGAGCCTTTATTCATTAAACTCCAGTGCTTCTGCAAACACAACCTGATAAAAATATTGGGCTAAGAGGATTTTCAGGGAGAAGTAGAGGAATTATGAAAATAAGGCAAATTGTAGGCAAGCTAGATAATTTGGTTAATGGGGAGAAAGAAATAAGATCCTGGACCGTATTATTAAAAAGTAGAAATAGGGGCACCTCGGTGGCTCAGTCAGTTGAGCATCCAACTATCGATTTTGGCTCAGGTCATGATCTCAGCATCCTGAGATCCAGCCCAGTGTTGGTTCCGGCCTCAGTGGGGAGTCTGCTTGATATTCTCTCTCTCCATCTGCCCCTCCCTCCGCTCTCTCTAAAATAAATAAATCTTTTAAAAAACCCGTAGAAATGGATGATTAAAAACGAAGTTGCTGGAGAATGCCGAAATGGTTCTCCTGGCTTTGGTGGTTGGGATTTATTACCATGTAACTATAGCTATTAAACTGTGCAATAAGTGTTGCCCCTTATCCTATCCTACCTATTGCATTAGCAACCTACCTTTGCATTCACTAAAATCTCTTTGTTTTGATGGTGTGTGTGTGTGTGTGTGTGTGTGTGTGTGTGTGTGTGTGTGTTGGAGGGAAGGGGTGATGGTCCAGGTAGCTTTGTCCTGAGGAGCAGCAAGGTGAATCCTGTATCTCTAGTAAGAGTCAAATGTGGTACTATAAATGGAGAGAAATGTGACATGGAGTACAGAGGTAGAGGAGGAATGGAGTGAAGCCAAAGGATCAAAGACAATTGCAGAGCAGAGGCAATGTGTGGGAGAGGGTGGGCTTCCTTTACAGACTCACAGTGAAGCTAGACATCTATACTCTAGACTGGGAAGTAGTCCAGGAAATGTCCCTTTGGTCAGATTAACCTTAATTCACCCCTTGTTCTGAGGCAACCACTTCACGCTATCTTTGATATTGTGTAACATGGTTTTCCTCTATTTTATATGGTTATATACTTGCCACATGCATAAAGTAGTACTTTTTGAGGCACTAGAGCTACAGATTATAATTAATATAGGCATATGGGAATTTTTGATTTCCATTTCCCAGCAGAATTCATTTTAGCACATCTTATTTTCTCCTTTTAGATTTAGTTCTAGCCCTAGGACCATAGGGCCTCCTAGATAACTGACACTTTTTGGCATGGAGGTCTTTCCTTGCTTTTCCTGGTGGCTCTCAGGCCACAGGGATTATACAAAAAAAAAGGGGGGGCATAACCCTGACAAGTTGAGGAATAGAATACCAGGAACTGAGAAGAGCTATCTGAATATTGAGGGATGCCTGGGTGGTTCAGCGGTTGAGTGTCTGCCTTTGGCTCAGGGCATGATCCCATAATTCCAGTATCCAGTCCCACGCCGGGCTCCCTGCATGAAGCTTGCTTCTCCCTCTGCCTCTGCCTCTCTCTCTCTCTCTGTCTCTCATGAATAAATAAATAAAATCTTTAAAAAAGGGGAATATTAGTCTAAAGAAGACAGAACATGATATTGGATCAGAAGTTCCTAATAGCAGATTTTCAATGTCCAGAAGGAATTCACTAGAACTTTTCCTTTCTATTTTCATTTTTGTATGCTTCCTCAAAACTTCCCTATGTTCCTGTCTTTTTAGGGTGGGAGGTACACCTTCACCTCACCTACCCTGCTTCTGCATATATACTGCTTCTACTGTCCTGGAAATATTGATTGTGACCTTTCATTGATAATTGAATATTTAAAAAATCTAATTTCAAATGTATTATATACTGATACATTTATTGAATAAATATATAAATATATGTTACATTACATAAAAATACATTTATGTAAATATATAAATACTATATTTTATATATATTTAAAATAATATATATAACATCTTTTTTCTTATAAAAATACTTCAATATTCCAATTTTACAGATGAAAAAAATTCCAAATGATGCTAAGAGGTGGCTAATTTTAGATTCATATTGAATTCATTCATATAAGACTCGATGAGGGCACCTAGGTGGCTCTGTGGCTGAGCGTCTGCCTTTGGCTCAGATCATGATCTCAGGGTCCTGGGATCGAATCCTGCATCAGGGAGCCTACTTCTCACTCTGCTTATGTCTCTGCCTCTCTCCCTGTGTCTCTCATGAATGAATAAATAAAATCCTAAAAAAAAAAAAAAAAAACAATGGCCCCAAATATGTTTACTATACTTTCTTTCCTTCTTTTCTTTTCTTTTTTTCTTTTCTTTTCTTTTCTTTTTTCTTTTCTTTTCTTTTTTTTCTTTTCTTTTCCTTTCTTTCTTTTCTTTTCTTTTCTTTTCTTTTCTTTTCTTTTCTTTTCTTTTCTTTTTTCCTTTCCTTTCCTTTCCTTTCCTTTCCTTTTCTTTTCTTTTTTTCTTTTCTTTTTCTTTTCTTTTCTTTTCTTTTCTTTTTTCCTTTCCTTTCCTTTCCTTTCCTTTCCTTTCCTTTCCTTTCCTTTCCTTTCCTTTCCTTTCCTTTCCTTCTTTTCTTTTCTTTCTTTTCTTTTTCTTTTCTTCAGGAATAAAAGGTCACCTAGTTAAAACCTTAATGTTTGAAAGTCTAGTTAGGAGAAGGAGCACTTCTCAAGCACTTCTTGAGTGTTTAACATAAGGGCCATGTCAGAATCTCTTGGAAAATTTTGAAAATCTCTAAGATCCATTAATTCCAAAATATTTTCCCTGCTCACTAAGAATCATTCGCATAGTGAAAGAAAATTACTCATGGAAGGATCAACTGCCACTTAGCATCAGAAAGTTTGAGAACTCCTGATCTTGGCATTTCCTTATACTTTTTCCATCCAGAGCATGCAATTCTGTATATGTGTATGTGTATGTGTGTGTGTGTGTGTGTGTGTGTGTGTATGTGTGTACCAAATGCAGTGCTTGAAAAACACTGGAATTTATTAACTTATCATATTACTTATAATTAATGGAATTAATTATATTGATGTATATTCACATGCATGTGCATGTTCCTGTCCCCCACTTCCCCCCACCCATCATACCTATAGGGCCTATGGGAAGAAATCTGCCCCTTTGTTAATATCACAATGAGGATCTTTGTGGGAAATAGTTGGCACCCTCAAACTGGGAATAACTGAGGAGGGATTATTTACAAAGCTGTTGATTAAGAAGCCAATAAAGTGCAATGCCATAGGGTGTAGGAACCACAATAAGCCTTTATCACTCACAGTCTGAAGGAACAAGGGGATCAGGAATTTACTGGAATCCAAAGCAAGATGGTATAAAGAGATTCACCTGTCCGATGCTGTGACCTTTAATAGAAGGAATATAACCAACCTGTGATGATCCAGAAAGGAAGTTATGGGGATAATAAATACCATGACCTCACTTCCTCCAGTCCTCTGATTTCCTTCCTTTCCCTCCCATTGGCCAACCCAATAGGGGACTGGAGGGCACAAGAACCCACTAAAGCAAAAGATATGGGGCAGCTTCTGGGACACAGAAGGGTGAAAAAAGGCTAGCTAGTGAATCTATTATGACACACAAAAGACATCTAGCTAGGTAAATATATTGGCATATCTGTAAATTGTCAGAAGGGTCTTACCAAAGCTCGAGAAAACAATATGGACGACAGCAATACAAATTCTAAATTACCTCTGAACCATCTTGGATTACTATTTGATGAAGGTTTACTATTTACCAGGTACTGTGCCAAACTCTTTAAATATATTGTATCTTCATTCATGACAATAGCTCTTAGGAGATTGGTACTACCATTTCTATTTTACAAGCAAGAAAACTGAATTGCCTAGCTCTCAGAAACTTGTCAAAGTCCATGGATAACAAACAGGAGACCTTATATTCGAAGTTCAGCCTGACTCCCTAAGCTATTCTTGCTTAACATTACAGTTTACTACAGACTAAATGAAGGAACAGTCTAAGCAATTGCTTGTGGAAAATCTGGGCCTTCTGTATAATGTTAATAATATTCAGAGAAAGCAATAGAATTTGAACCAGAACTAAGCTATACCATTTAGTTTACATGAAAGTTATTTAACATTTCATTTTTTAAAGTATGAAGGTAGCAGATGTTGTTGGTGCCCCATCCCTTAGATGCTATTATTTCAAGGTGCTCTAGATGGTTTTTAATTTCCATTGTCTGCATCCAGAAGTGCCGAAGGCCATGCTGCCCTTGTGTGTGGCGAGCCATAAGTACTTGGAAAGAAACATCCCTGAATAAAGTCTTCAATCAATGACTCTTACAAGTTGGTATAAAAATGTTCCAGTCCCTTTGCCACTTGTGCAGGATAATTCTTTTCCCCAGAACTTTCCCACAAGATTAAGACCCAGTTTCCCATTTCTGGTTAATAATGGGAAGGCTTAGTAATACACCACTTATTGGCTTTCTTTTCTTCCCTGTACTATTTTCCCATTTCCCTTAGGGGTGTTCCCTGCACTCAGATCTTTCTTGGACCAACTAAACTAGATGAATTTCTGCCAGAATTCTTATACTATTTTTCCTAAGAAGAAGCTCCTCAAGAAGGGATTCTAAAATAGAATCACTTGCTGGACAGATGGCCACAAGGAGATCATTGCTTGTGGAAGTGCAGTGCACCACAGTTACTAAGATCCTCATCTGTAGTGAACTAGGATGGAATAGAGGTAGCAGTGGTTGCATTGGCTTATGCAATACCTCAAGTAATAAGAAAATGGCTGTAATCATAATTAAAAGAAGCATGGATTGGGTTGGAGTCATTAATACAGTGATGGCTAAACATGACTGGTTTAAGTAAATCAACTAATAGTTCAGAAGCCTAAAGTGAAAACCAGAATGTATCTATGGTAAAAAAGACTTTTACCTCCTGCGGTCATAAGGTAGAAACTCCTAGGCTTTATGAAATAATTATCAGCAAGCACAAAATATCATGATCTTGGAGGAAAAGGTAAAGATGTGAAACAGATTGGAAGACAGAATGGTGAAGTCCCTGTATTCCCTAAATATTTGATTGGCTTATACTTGAGCAAGCACTTTTCCTGTGTGCAAATTCCCCAGGAAAAGATGAAATCTGCAAAGCTGTGAAGAACACGTATCTTGGTTGAGAGTTTGGGGAGCTAAGTTTCAGTGTCTTCTCTTTAACAAGACATTGAATTATTCCAAGCAGCCAGTACTCTCTTCCTGATAAGAGCATAGGAACAGAGCATGCTCTTATACCACTTGGGATAAACAATTACTCTGAAAACTGGGACAGTCAATCAAATAAATAAATAAGATACTCTAGGCAAATAGCCATCTGCAAATTAAGTGTACAGTTGGTTGCAAAGATGCTGAATAAATGAAATTTAATCTGCAGTTATAACCTAAAACAAACTTTCTAACCACGGAGTCAGAATTTCCAGGTATTTGATGGAGGTACAAGGTTAGCCCAGAGGATCTGAAGAGGAATTTTTTCCCTGGGAATAGAAGCAGAGGTGAGTAGGGAGCTGAAGGCAATTCTTCCTTGAACCTGGAGATGGTTCTCCTGGTAAGGGTCACCTAAATCTGTGGGAACTCTGGATGGGATTGGTATTATATACCTGATGGTGAAGGATGTTGTGGGATTATAGACTGATGTGAGGAAAATACCAATGAAGAAAGCATCATAGTCCCCCATTTCCCTTTCATAGATGTCCCAGTTTTGTTGATAATGTTGCTACCTCAAAGTAACTGTTATTCGCAATACTGCTCACTATCTCAGAAACTGGGTGTTTTAATCCCTACCTCAGTCAGTGTGAGTGGTGGGAAGCTTGTGCAGTACAGAGTCAAATGACCTGAATTTGAGCTCTCTGTTCATTTCTTATTAATTATGTCAAGTATTTTTCTTCAGCTAGAAAATTAGCATGGCAATATTTTCTTTGCAGTGATGGTGTGAGTATACAAAGCAGCTTACCAGTGTTAGGTGTTATTATTATTAATCCTTTGAATCAAAATTATTAGAATTTGGGATGAGCCACATGTGACCCATGTTTTGTGGTATAACCAAGGTCCAATTTTAAGATTATGGCAATCAAGACAATGCAGCTATCAGATTTCCAACAGCAAGGAAATTGTTAAGGGCTTCAGCTGCTGCTCCCTAAAACCCAATGTGGAGTTTGCACAGAGGCCATGCTTCTTGTGAACTGTTCCCAGATAATAATTCAGCCCAAGGAAATATTAAGGCAGACCCATCATGGGAAGCATGAAACTTCTCTGAAGGCTGACCTTAGCTTGAGGAGCCTCTGACAGCTTCACAAACTTTCCTTAGAACTGCACTGCAGTTGTAATGCTTCCACCCAGCCTGCCTCCCTTCCTCCCTTCTTCCCCCCGCTGCTTGCCTGCCTGCCTGCCTTCTTTCCTTCCTCCCCCCTCCTTCCCACCTTCCTTCTTCCTTTCTTCTTTCCTTCCCTCCCTCCTTCCTCCCTTCTTCCTTCCTTTCCCTCTCCTTCCTTTCTTCCTTCCTTCCTTCTCTCACAGTCAGCCTTGTATCACAGTCTGACAGCTCTCTCCCAGCCTCTCTCAGCTCCCTCCTTATTCTCTCACAGGTATTTTTCCTAATAAATTTCTTGCATGTCTAATCACATTTTAGCATCTACCTCTTGAAGGACTAACACAAGAATAAAATATTATAAAGTTGTGAGGATACCGCTGCTTTTCAAATATGTAGAAGTATTGCTATTATTGTGGGTAAATAACAATGCCACTTATTTATATTTTTCTATAGTGTAAGAACATACACATTTCATCCCTGGTACTCAGTGCAGCTATTGGCACTTTAAATGGGGTTGGGGAATGGCCCCAATTTATTATTTCTGTATTGGACTCTATGAAAGCCGGTGAACTAACACTTCTCTGGCCAATGATACCAGAATGGGTCCTGCCTCCAAACTCCCTTCATGTCCTTTCATTACTGGTAATTATTTTCCTCGTCCTTTCATTTAATTTGACTCTTCCTTAACCTCCACATCCAACTTAGGTGTTCTCTAAGAAACTTCTCAGACAATTCTAAAACCATACTAATTTTTTATCTCTACCATCTGCTTTAGTATATTAAACTTGGCTTATATATTAAACAACTTGGCTAGTATATTAAACGACTTGGCTTTATTAAACTGATACTTCTTGTTTGTATGAAAAAGTTAATTTCATGAGAAAAATTATTATTCTGAATATTAATATTCAAAATGTTAAATATAAATATTTTATATTTAATAAAATAGTTTTCAAGCTCTTTAGCAAGCACTTGCTAATATGTTAATTGCAATTGACCCTTAGCCATTTACTACAGTAGAGCCAGCAGGAATTCTCCTGGGGACCATTTTATGGACTTGAGTGAGTTTCTAGGTATGGTGATCCAAAGAAACTACATTTCTTCAGAAATATTCAGTAGCATACCGACTCTCTGACATATGCTAGTTAGTCCTATATGCTGTTCAGTTCTAGATGTTTATTCATGAAGAATTTCTTTGAGACAGATGAGGAATTGATGGAACTTTGTAAGAGAATAAATAGGAAGAAACTAAATCTAGATTAGGGACCAAGAATTTTGGTCTAAAATTAAGGTAAATACTTAAGTCTTATAACATTCTCTGGGACCATCTGTCCAAAGCCAACCTGACTTTCTTCCTACTGAACCACAAGCTCTTGAAGGGCAGGAACCCTACTTCATAAGTGGTTAAGAAACTTCTAGAATGTGCCTGTGGCTGGAAGGATAAAAGGGGCCAGAAGTCCATGAGAAGGTTTACACTGCTGGATATGTTTGTGAATCTCTATCCCCTAGGACTGCCTGCCAACAAAATTACTTAGTAGATATAGCGATCTTCCAGTGCTGCCTTCTCTGTCTCTCTCCCGGAGGATATAATAGTGACCAGTCTGCCTGATGGTCTTCCACAGAGCACAGCCCCGTTGGAGGGTGCTGGGCCAGTCCTGCTTGTTTCCTCTCTGTCTTCACTCTGCCAATGAGAATCAGCTGAAGTCACTAGTCAGACACCCAATTTGTAGTTACGTTGAACTAAGGACATCCAGAGCGCAACTCACTCAAGGTCACAGCAACAGTCAGTATGTGGAATACTGTGGAACGTGGAAGCCATGCTTTCTGACACCTGGCTTGTTGCCTTTTCTATTAGAGAATGTTATTTTGTATCTGCTATGTGTTGTAAAGGTACTCTAACATTGCCCTATATTTGCACTTAGAAGGCATGAATTTTCTGTTTTATCTGCTTCAGTTTTCTACAGTCCCATCCATATTCTGTGTGCAAGCCCCAGTGGATTGAAGAGAGCCACAGTAGGACCAGGTTCTTTTCCTGAGGAAAATGTATCCTTCTTCCTTCTCTTTCTTTAGTTAGAGCACACCTGGCATTGCAGTCAGAGGCAGGTGTTTTTGCCCCTGTAGCAACAGCATCTTTGGATCTTGAGGCAAAGGCCATGAAGTTTAAAGTAGTTTGAGCTGAGATGCATAATTCAAGGTGCCTTTCCATCCACGCATATCCTGAGTATTCCAGGAGCATTTAAGTTTGGTGGCAAAAAAATCCAGAAGTGAATTTTCAGGCAAAGTAGCATAATTTGTGATTAAGGTTATCGGTAATATCTAACCTTTAGTAAATGCCAGCTGCATAATGATGGCTAGCGTACTTTCTACAGATACTGCACTGCAGTCAGTTCAGCCAGGCCATAAGAATCTATTTAATAGAACCCTAATGGGAAATGACCAGGATCTGACTACAGAAGATTAAAAGTGACAATGCTAATTGACTGCAGAAGTATCTACATGAAGAGGGGCCAGAAAAATCATTTAAGTCTAAATGAAATTGGACTGATTTGATATTTGAGAAAAGTATTACCTTCCTGCTATATTTAGCAGGGGGAATTAACTGCTTCATGTTTCTTAGAGAAGAGTCTTTGTGGAACAATGGGATACAGTTGTTGGGAAAAGAACTTTCCTCAGCTGATTAGAAAAAAGAATTGCAGCTAAAGGTTTCAGGACTCCTGCAATCTTAGTGCTTAATATTGGTGAACAGTACTGGTTGTAAAGGTCCCAGAATAGTGAAGGTGGCCCACTCCTCACCCCCACTGAGGACAGAATAACAAACAAGTGCAGCTGCTGATGGAGAATGTAATTTAACTCTTTATTTAGATGATCCTTTTTTTTTTTTCCCTAGGAAGGACACAAACTAATGACATTTTAAAGTCAATATTATCTCTCTTTTCTGAGTTGTTTTTAAAAATATTTTATTTATTTATCCATGAGAGACATAGAGAGAGAGGCAGAGACATAGGCAGAGGGAGAAGCAGATTCCCTGTGGGGAGCCTGATGCGGGGCTTGATCCCAGGACCTGAGATCACGCCCTGAACTGAAGGCAGATGCTCAACCACTGAGACACCCAGGCGTCCCCTGACCTGTTTAATTGTACTTAGGATCTTCTCTCATTTTGGTAGAATTAATGTACAACTGTCTTGTCCATCAACTCTGACATAGTCCCAATCACATCAGGGAATTTACACACACACTGCAGCTAGTTCATGGGTCGCTGTGAGGTCCACAGCCTGGACCAAGGTCTGTTTGCCTATTGCCCTGCACACAGGTGGGCAAGACTCCTCCAGGTGCCTTGGCATATGTAGATTCCACAGGTCCTTCAAAGCACTTTTGTTTGTGGATGGATGCTGAATGTGTGCAGTTGCGGGAAACAAAAATTAGGGACATCTTATGCTGCCATGATGCTGATAACACTTGTGATTTCTATCATCATAGATTAATTTGCTTGCTCTTGAATTTTATAAAAGTACAGTGACTTTTACTCTTCAACATAACAATTTTGAGAATCATCCATGTTGTGTGTTCCAGCAGTTTGTTCTTTTTATTGCTGAATAATATTCCATTATATGAATACAACATACTTTATTTACTAATTCTACAGTAGAGGAACATTTGGGTTGTTTTCAATTTGAGGCTTCTCTAAATTAAATTTCAGTGAATATTCTATGTCAGGCCTTTTTGTGGACATATGTTCTAATTTCTTTCAGGTAAACACCAAGGAGTGAAATTTCTTTGTAATAGGGTTGGTGTATGCTTAACTTCATTAACAACTACCAAATATTTTGCCACAGTAGTTGTAGCATTTCATATCCTCATCAACAATGTATGGAAATCTCTGTTTCTGTACATTCTTGCCAATAATTATTGTTAATTGTTACTATTAGCCCTCTAGTGTGAAGGGTTATCTTATGATTTTTTTGTTTTTCTGTTTTCCAGATGACTAAGAATGTAAAGAACTATTTCATGTTCTTATTGGCCATGACTATATCTTTTGGAGGAGATATATATATATATATATATATATATATATATATATATATATATATATCTTTATTTCAGTTTATATCTTGCACTTACATTTTATTTTTTAAAAATTTTTTATTTAAATTCGATTTGCCAACATATAGTATGACACCCAGTGCTCATGCCATCAAGTGCCATCCTTAGTGCCCAGCACCCAGTTACATTTTCTCAATGTGACATTTTGGTAATAGAAGGTTTAAATTTTGATAAAGTCCGATCGATTTGTCTTTGTTTTTTTTTTTGTATAATAAGTGCTTTTTGTATAATAAGTAATCTTTTCCTCTGCTAATACGCTTTAAGCTATTCTTCTATGTTTTCTGCTACATTGTTGAAAGTTTCATGTTTTAATTCTCCAACTTTATATATATATATAATATATATATATTATATATTACATAGAGAGAGAGAATGCGAGCAGGGGGAGGGGCGGTGGGAGAGGGAGGGAGAAAATCCTAAGCAGGTTGCACACTGAGAGACATAGGGCTCGATCTCTCAACCCTGAGTTTATGACTTGAGCCAAAATCAAGAGTCTGATGCTTAACTGACTGAGACACCCAGGTACTGCAACCAAGTTTGTATTTTTTAAAGATTGTTTTGGCTATTGTAGGTTTTTATAGTTCCATATAAACTTTAGAATCATGTAGTGAATTTATACAAAAATGTTTGATGGGCTTTTGATTGAGATTGCATTAAACTTATAGACTGGTTTAAAGAAAACAAGATATTTTAATAATATCGAATTTCTATAATGCATAAACAAGGTTTATCTCTCCATTTCATTAATTTTAATTATTCATTATTAATTTTTCACTTTCATTATTTTCTCTCAGCTAATTTACAGTTTTTAGAGGTCTTATACATCTTTCATTAAATTTAAGATTTCATTAAAGATTTTTTCCATAGTTCTGTCAGTTTTTGTTTAATGACTTTTCAAAGGACATATATCAAAATTTTAATGAATGGTGCAGTGAATCCATCATACTTTATTAGTTCATTATGAGCATTTATTTTTATGCTGTTTTATATTAGAGTACACAACAAGACCAGATGTCCATCAGGCATGCTCAGTTATTAGTGTTTCTGCTGGCTTTCTAATATCTCCTTCTTTTAAAAATGAGTGGGAAATATCAGAAAGGGAGACAGAACATGAGAGACTCCTAATTCTGGGAAAGGAACTAGGGGTGGTGGAAGGGGAGGTGGGCGGGGGATTGGAGTGACTGGGTGATGGGCATTGAGGGGGGCACTTGATAGGATGAGCACTGGGTGTTATTCTATATGTTGGCAAATTGAACACCAATAAAAATAAATTTATAAAAAAAAGACATACTTACATAAAAAAAATCTCCTTCTTTTTCACCCATAGATAGCTTATAGAAGTTCCTCCCCATACTCCACCTGTAAAGTAATCTCTCTGAGTCTACTTAGCAATAATATTAGTTTGCTGAGGAAAAAGTAAAATTATTAAGTAAATCATTTTGATTTTATAATCACATAAAGAGAATAGTAAAGGTGTGTGGGCTTTGTGACTTTTTTGTTCCTTGTAGAGTACTTGTGTTTTGCTTGTTTGCTATAATGCTCATCTCCATAGATAACATATGTACACAACATACTATAGTATAATATGTAAAATATATATGCATATTATTACACATGAAGAGGTTGTAATTATATAACCATTGTTATTTACATGAGTGAAAAATAAAACCAAAATTACATTTTTCAAAACAGTTATTTCTTTTTTTTTTTAATTTATTTTTTATTGGTGTTCAATTTACTAACATACAGAATAACACCCAGTGCCCGTCACCCTTTCACTCCCACCCCCCGCCCTCCTCCCCTTCTACCACCCCTAGTTCGTTTCCCAGAGTTAGGAGTCTTTATGTTCTGTCTCCCTTTCTGATATTTCCCACACAATCGGAAAACAGTTATTTCTTAAGAAGAGTAACAGTAATATCAAAAGAAAGAAAAATAGAACAGATGTTAATATACTCATACCAGGATGGGCATCCTTAATATGTCATTTAAAAAAATCTGTCTTGGGATCTTTGGGTGCCTCAGTGGTTTAGCGCCTGCCTTTGGCCCAGGGCATGATCCTGGAGTCCCAGGATCGAGTCCCACATCGGGCTCCCTGCCTGGAGCCTGCTTCTCCCTCTGCCTGTGTCTCTGCCTCTCTCTCTCTCTCTCTCAGGAATAAATAAACAAAATCTTTAAAAAAAATCTGTCGAGCTATTTATCAGATTCTAGAGAACATTCACAATTTCAATAACATAAAAATAATGTATTTTCTCATTTATCTGCTCAGTGTGAAACTAGAGGTCGGTTACAGTAATTGGTAGGAAACCAAACTTCAGTGCACATTACAGTTGACAATGGGTCATCTTAATTTTCATGTCTTAACATAGGAACTTATTTTAGGAACATTAAAAAATGTCTCCAGCTCAATTTAAGAAAAGTGTAGAGAATTTAACTGGATCTTCTTCCTTAGAATTATGGTGATCTACAGTAAAGTAGCCCTGTACTTGGAGGCAGAACCCAAATCTGAAAACTCCACAAGGAGGATAAGTGCATTAGGTAGAGCCCCAAAGAACACTGTGTGTTCATGTACCCACCTTACTAAGCAGGCCAGAAGGTGGCAAATGAGAGTTTTATTCCGTACAGTTTTTGGTATTATGGAATACCCTGGATCCCTCTTGTGTGTTTATACCACAGCCTCTTCATGTTACCTGTTCACACCTCATACTACAACATTCTTCAAAGGATTGTTCTTGGACCCATAGGCTTAGAGTTTCCCTGAAACACCTTAGTGTCATAGTCCCTGGGGAGGTCTATAGCCAATGACTGAGTGAAGATAGGATAAAAAGTCTGATTCTTTGCCTGCAGGGGAGGCAGTCTTCACTGCAGTCTTCAATCTTCAGAGCTGCCCATAGGATCAGACTGAGTCTAGCATGGCACCTAAATTGCACTCTTGCTTAGTTTCTTACTTCTCCCTACTGAATGTCTCCTACTCCCTTAACCTGTTTCTCCTGGGAGCATCTCCTAAGAATTCATTTGTATACAAATACTTGTCTAAGCATCTGCTTCCGAGAAAACTGACCCTAGATAATGGATCTACTTCTCTAATGCTTTCCATTCAAGGGTCCAAAAATTAAAATAAAATTGTTAACGCCATACAGGGCATTAATTGTGAAGTAACTGAAAAATTCATGGTGTTGGAAAAGAGCAATAATCTTTAGTTATGACTGTCTGCATTGACCATAGTCTGACCATTGTCAGACCAGTGGTCTGAGGACCATTTAAGAGGTAGGAAAAAGAGAAGAGAATGGGAGGACAGATAATAAAATAGAGGAAGAACTCAGGCTATGATTCAATAAACAACTTTTTAACATCATCAATATGTCAGACTTTCTTCTAGTCATAAGAAATGTGATTCCTGACTATGGATTTTATATTTTAGTTGGAAAAGAGAGAACAACAAAACTGTTGTTGAGGGAAAAAGGAGGTATTTGTTCTTGGTGGGAGCCTGTTTTTACAATGCTGCTTGTTGCTTGGTCTTCCAAGAACACAGTTTATGCTCTTACTCTTAATTAAATGCAATATGAAGGCTGACTATTGACCTCATCAAGGTTTAGATTCAACTCAACCACAACATAAACAACCAAACCACATTCTAAATTTTTACTTCTTACACTCCCATTGAAATACCATTTCTATAGAAACAATAGACACCAGTCTGCTTTCTCTTTTCCTCATTTGTAAAGCTAACCTTAATCACTTGCCATTTTGTATATTCTCCTTCCTAGAGTTGTTTGCAGATTAATTTTTCTCTAAAAATATTTGTGCTATGTAGAAGGGATTGCAGGAATCATTGAGCCAGTAAGGTTGGACTCTTTCACTAAATCTGCACCCTTTTCTTCACTCCCAATTTCATAGCATATGCTCTGATTTCATGTGATGTTAGTTTGCCAGCTAAAAGATCTCCTCTACTGACATTTCATAGAAATCTGTTTCTCAGAGGTGATTACATCAGTACCTGGTCTTTAATAATAATAAAAGATCAAATTTGCCTTAAAAATGTTGCAAATATACATTAAACAATTTTAAACATTTAACATATAAATGTGAAATTGTATGGTAATTTTTTGATGTAGGCCAATGGCTTTTCTTTGATGAGGGTCCATAATTAGAGTTATATTTTTTATCATATCACAATATATTTACCATAAATTCCAGTTTCACATTTTTAAAATGAAAAAAAGCTAAATGAATTTGTGAAGCAGAGTTTAAGAATTCCTTTCATTAAAAAAATTATTTATTCACGAGAGATACATGGAGAGAGACAGAGACATAGACAGAGGGAGAAACAGGCTCCCTGCGGGGACTGATCAATGTGGTGCTTGATCTTAGGACCCCAGGATCACAACCTGAGCTGAAGGCAGATACTTAACCACTGAGCAATCCAGGTGCCCAATTCCTTTATTTTTTGTAAATTCTTTTTGCCCTTATCTATTCCAATTTAATTTTCTTATGACTAGCAGTTATTGGGTCTGTGAAAAACTTTCAATTTATTGTTTGTAGGCACAACAAAACTCTTTTTACTTTCATATTTGCATACTATTTTATTTCAGTTGTTTTTTAACTTTGCATACTATTTAATTAAATTACATAATAGAGTAACAAGTCCAACTTGTTGGTTTTGGAACCAACAATTAAATGATGGTGAAATAACTTTTTGGTCTTATTAGGGATTACCCAGGGAATTAAGTGATCCATGGGAATCAGTTTCCTTTACAGAAGGAATTGAGAAGTTTAGCTATTTTGGAAAATTGCTTATATGGAGATAAGAAAGATTCTACAGAATATGCCCCTGCCTTTGGAAAATAGAGATCAATAGCACTAGGAATTGGTGGATAGAAGGAAGTGGAGCAGAACTTCTAGGTATAACATCCTCTCAGAAAAAGTGAATAATTACTGGGAGCACTCCAGGCTAAACATCCAAAAAACCAAAGTTGTTCCAGTTGTCATGATCACACTCCAGTTCAACATACATATGAATCTTTTTTTTTTAAGATTTTATTTATTTATTCATGAGAGACAGAGATTGAGAGAGAGGCAGAGACACAGGCAGAGACAGAAGCAGACTCCATGCAGGGAGCCCGATGTGGGACTCAATCCTGAAGGCGGCGCTAAACCAATGAGCCACCAGGGCTGCCCACATATGAATCTAACACTATTGTTATAAGTTTTTTGACATCATCTCAGAGAAAGACTTATCTTTATATCTTGAGATTAAATCTCTAGTATGAAGTTTCTTCTCTTTCTTAAATCTTGCTAATAGGGAGTT
Source organism: Canis lupus baileyi (assembly GCF_048164855.1). Lineage (NCBI taxonomy): Eukaryota > Metazoa > Chordata > Mammalia > Carnivora > Canidae > Canis > Canis lupus. The sequence goes on along the minus strand of NC_132857.1, from coordinate 46,021,096 downwards.
ATGCATTGTCTTCATTGTCTTTCTTGGGTTCTTTTGTTAATTTCTAATTATTCTTATCATTAGAGCACATTAAATCCCTAAGCATCTACCCTGAAAGATTTTTATCAGCTATCCTTTATGAAAAGGGCTGTGATAGAATGAGAACATTAAGTGACTCTGTGTGTGTTAGGGGGTAGGTAATGAGAAAGGAAATCTAGAAAAGAGCCTCAAAAAGATGGAAAACTTGAAGCATAATTTTCTCTTTCCTAATTTTCTTGAGTGCTAACTCCCCAGCCATTTGGTCTATATGCCAGCCAATGAGCTACTAGATGAAGACTGATGACTTTTAGATAGTTCTAATTTCAAACTTCTATCATGGAGAATATCCAATCAAATAAAAGTGAAACAAGTCACAGTGATCGGTAAAAAAAAAAAAAAAAAAAAAAAATCTGTAATTTTGATGAAAAAATAAATTTCTCCAACAAATAATCTGATTAAAAATGGGCAGAAGACATGAACAGACATGTCTCCAAAGAAGACATATAGATGGCCAACAGACACAGGAAAAGATGCTCAACATCATTCATTATCAAGAAAATGCAAATCAGAACTACAATGAGATATCATCTCACACCTGTTGGAATGGCTAAAATAAAAAAACACAAGAAACAACGGGTGTTGGGAAGGATGTGGATAAAAAGGAAGACTTGTGCACTGTTGATGGGGCTACAAACTTATATAGCCACTGTGGAAAACAGTATGGAGGTTCCTCAAAGAGTTAAAAATAGATCTACCCAATGAACCAGCAATTACACCACTCGATACATAATAATAATAATACAAAATTATTATTGAATAATAATAATACAAAAGCATGAAATAATACAAAATGATATAATACAAAAGCATGAAATCAAAGGAATATATGTGCACCCCTATGTTTGTACTAGCATTACTTCTAAGAACTAAGATATGGAAGCAGATCAAATATCCATTGATAGATAAATGGATAAAGAAGATGTGCCATATAAATATATATATATATTTATATATACATATGAAATAATGAAATATTGCCATTTGCAACAACATGGATGGATCTGGAGAATGTAATGCCAAGCAAAATAAGTCAGTCAGAGAAAGAAAAATACCATAGGATTTCACTCATATGTGGAATTTAAGAAACAAAACAAATGAGCAAAGGGAAAAAGACAGAGAAAGCCACACCAAGAAATTGACTCTTAAGTATAGAGAACAGTTACCAGAGGGAAGGTCAGTGAGGGTATGGGTGAAATAGGTGATGGGGACTAAGGAATGTGCTTGTGATGTGCACCAGGAGTCACTTGTAACAGGTGGAATTGTTGAATCATGATATTGTACAGTTGAAGCCAATATAACACTGTTGACTAACTGGAATTTTAAAAGAAACTTTAAAATTTAACAATAATTTCTCCATTAAAACTTTATTCACTGTTTTTTAAGTTGTCAATATGGTATGTACACCATTTATAACCCGAAATGCCTGGATTATCTATCATTGCTACTAGATATAAAAATTGCTGTAGTTTTTTTCTTTTCATCAACTTACTATTTTGACATGTAAAGAAGAGTCATTTTGTAAAATTCTAAAGTTTTACAAAGGTAAGAAATAGTGAAATAATAACAACATTTGTCTTCTGTCAGGAAGTATTGACACAGTATTACTATAACAAAATTGGTTTGTGTTCTGAAGTGTGTCTCATAGATAAATCAGATTTTAGATTTTTTAAGATGATCTAAATTGTTCTTTTTATATTAATGCCTATAAAAACATCAGGGCATATAAGGATGGAAAAAAGATTCTATGAAGTAGGCATAAAATTTGGATAGAAACCATGAAATTCCCTGAACACTCATTCTCCATATTTGACATTGACACAAGGTCATTTTCAAAGTATAATGTGGCATATTTCATATTTCATTACTGTCTAAATTATGGACTTCTTGGGCAAACAAAGCCCTTTGTAAATGGCAACGAAATGTCTGTTTACTCTCTTTGCAAGATTCTATCCAGAGAATTTAGGAAAGAAAGGGTGCAGTATGCGGATGAAAGCATAAGAATTTATATAGCAAATTCATGTAATGGAGAAGAGCCCAGAATAATTAAAATATTGGCAGCAAAATCTCTTAGCAGTGAAAGTAGACTATAGTCTACTAGTCAACAATTTCTGACCTTGGAAATCTATTTCACTTCTTGCTTTTTATCTATGCCCATCAACCACATGCCAGAATCAAACACCTAGTGCCATATGTCTAATCAAACAAGCATAACAATAGGGCATGAAAATGCAGACAAGGATGCCTTTTATGTTTTTAACAGCTTTATTTTTATATTAAGAAAAAAATGTCATAAGCGAAATGTGACTTAATTTAATTGACTTTTAAATTGTTTAACTGAGAAATAGTAATATTCCAACTCATTTTCTTTCAAATTGATAGCAGAAAATTAAAATTCAACTCACATTTATTAAAATACATATAAGATTCATAGCATGTTCCAGGCAGAATGAAGGAACACAGATGAATAGTAGGGAGTAAGTAGTATGCACTATATGCTCACTGGCTGCTGCAGCCTTGTGGGTTTGGGATACTGCAAGAGCTACTATCCTAAGAGATGAGGCTGGCAGGACAAGTAGGGGTTAGTTGAAGAAGACCTTGAATGGGATGCTTAGCAATATTGTCTCTGTGTTATAGTAAGTAAGGAAGTAAGGAAGGACCTTGAATGGGATGCTTAGCAATATTGTCTCTGTGTTATAGTAAGTAAGGAAGGAGATACTGCCTAAGGTTTTTAATGAGGGAAATGAGCCACTTAGGGAGATTCAGTTAGATTCAACCTTTCAAAAGAGTAGTTAGGGGGATCCCTGGGTGGCTCTAGTGGTTTAGCTCCCGCCCAGGACTTGACCCTGGAGTCCTGAAATCGAGTCCCACATCGGGCTCCCTGCATGGAGCCTGCTTCTCCCTCTGCCTGTGTCTCCCTCTGTCTCCCTCTGTGTCTCTCATGAATAAAAAATAAAATCTTTAAAAAAAATAAAAGAGTAGTTATATATAAACACTTCATTCCATTCACATCGTGGTGGCTTAAGGAAGGGAGAAAGAGTAAAGAAGAAAGAGACAGCTCTGGAGCCCCAGGAATAGAAGGGAAGGGAAAAGAAATGGGTAGGAAATGTCATAAAGGGAGACAGAACATAAAGACTCCTAACTCTGGGAAACGAACTAGGGGTGGTGGAAGGGGAGGAGGACGGAGGGTGGGGTGAATGGGTGATGGGAACTGAAGGGGGCACCTGACGGGATGAGCACTGGGTGTTATTCTGTCTGTTGGCAAATTGAACACCAATAAAAAATACATTTATTATTAAAAAAAAAAAAAGAAAAGGAATGCCTAACCCATAAAAAAGAAGAAGAAGAAGAAGAAGAAGAAGAAGAAGAAGAAGAAGAAGAAGAAGAAGAAAGAGACAAGGCATAAGGAGAGAATCCAGAGAAGTAGGAAAAAGGAAAACATTGTAAGGAAAGAAAAAAAGTGAGAAAAAGATTAAATAGGAATGTAAGTAAATTTTGAGTTGAGAATTAAGTGCAGGGTATAATCTACTGTTTCTTGAATATGTCAGTTCTAAGAACTCACTAATCATTTCCTAAAACTAGAGGTTACACTGGTTGCCTACAGACTGTAAGCACCTAAAGGCTTAGAATTATTTTACTTTCTTTTTATTTATCTATTTTTAATTTATTTACTTATTTTAAAATTTATTTTCATACATTTTAAACATATTTTATGTTTGAGTGTCTTTATGAGGCTATGCCATTCTATGATTCACCATTCCCTATTTTCTTGTATCTGTGTTTATATCCCTGCCTCATGTCTATAGATGACTAAGTTTGTGGTTCCAACTAGAAGACCCATACTAAAGACTTTATTACTGAAAATTGGTAAAAGTATTTGCATTTAAGCATACCATAAAGTAAAAAAATAATAATATTAAAGCATACATGTTCAGAAATTTTGGGAGATATATGCTCCCATCCAATATTTCCAAAGAAAATAGTGGGCTCCTTGGAGAAATATATCAGATGTTCTCAAAGTGCCTGGCATTCTGTATCAGCAAACATTAAAAGAAAATCTGCTATAAATATTCAACCTCTGTGATGTTTACATATACTCTGTTGTATCACTTTAGGCAGGAATTATTTGGTCCAATCCCAATTTTGTTAATTTCTTTTTCCCTTGCTTCAAAACTAGTATATTTCTTTTCTGCTTCTTTTTTATTTTTTGAAAAAAAAATAGGAATCAATTAGGCATTATTGAGTGGCACAGTATAGGATATTCTTCTGGTTTTGTCATGATTGCTATTCCATAAACAATAGCTCTGCTGTTGGTCCCATTATATGTTAAATATATTGCCAACTATAGTGGTCTCCCACTTATTTTCATTCAGATCTATGCCAAACATCTATAGTTATTTTCTTCTAAATGTTAAGGGCATATAATTCCTCTACTCTTACCAGGAAGAGTGCATGTATTTTCCATGTGAGTTTAAGGTAGAAAAGGACATGTAATTATGATGGTTCTGTATGTTACTATTGAGTAGGGCATTTCAAACATCTAAGGTCCAAAAATGTTATAAAATTTTATACTTATAAAAAGGTGGATTTTATTGTACATGAATAATGCTTTAATAAGAAAATATTTTTGTAAAGTATAAGCTATAAGGTAACTGGATAAACAGTGGCCTAGAACAGATACATTTATATCTGCTTCTACTTCAAATCCTATCAAAATAAAGGTAAAGAAACAAATAAAAAAAATATAAATCCATAAAAACAAAGTGATCAGGAGTAGAAAACCAATTAATTAAGTAGAAAACCAATTAATAAATACCAACAAATTTAGAATAACAGAAATGAAAAAGAAGGACCTCAATCCTTTTATAATTTTTTTAAAATTCAATTTGCCAACATATAGTACAACACCCAGTGCTCATCCCATCAAGTGCCCTCCTTAGTGCCCTTCACCCAGTCACCCCATCCTCCCATTCTCCTCCCCTTCCACAACCCTTTTTATGTTTCCCAGAGTTAGGAGTTTCTCATGATTTGTTTTCCTCTCTAATTTTTCCCCACTCAATTTCCTTCCTTTCCCTTATAATCTCTTTCACTCTTTCTTATATTCCATATATGAGTGAAACCATATGATGATTGTCCTTCTTTGATTGACTTATTTCATTCAGCATAATATCCTCCAGTTCCATGTACGTCAAAGCAAACGGTGGGTATTTGTCCTTTCTGATGGCTGAGTAATATTTCATTGTATATATAGACCACATCTTCTTTATCTATTCATCTGTCGAAGGACATTGTGGCTCCTTCCACAGTTTGGCTATTGTGAACATTGCTGCTATGAATATTGGGGTGCAGGTGTCCCAGCGTTTCACTACATCTATATATTTGGAGTAAATACCTAGTAGTGCAATTGCTGGATCATAGGATAGCTCTATTTTTAACTTCCTGAGGAACCTCCACACAGTTTTCCAGAGTGGCTGCACCAGTTTTAATTCCCACCAATAGTGAAAGGGGGTTCCCCTTTCTCTACATCCTTTCCAACATTTGTTGTTTCCTGACTTGTTAATTTTCCCCATTCTCACTGGTGTGAGGTGGTATCTCATTGTGGTTTTGATTTGTATTTCCCTGATGACAAGTGATGTGGAGCATTTTATCATGTGTTTGTTGGCCATGTGTATGTCTTTGGTGAAATTTCTGTTCATGTCTTCTGCATATTTCATGACCAGATTGAAAAGAACCTCAATCCTAAATGCCGACAAAGGTGGGTACAAAAAAGTAGTCAATTATAGGCCATCAAATAATCACAAAAGTTCTCAGAAATGGTCTTGGATACTTCAAATGGATGACCAGAGTACAGAGCTAAAAATAGGGTGATTACATCATGCCATAAAGGACAGCCTGACTTTGAAGATTGGTGAGAATGACAACTCAAACTCGGTTAAAGATTGCCTTCTTATTTTACTAATAGATTAGTAAGCAAGCTTTACCAGTATAATCTCAAAACAAAGATAAAAAGGCATTTCCTGTCTGTCAATGACTTTGAATTTCCATCACAAAGGTACTGTAATAAAATGGATTCATGTGCAAGAAATCCACAGGTTGGAAGGTTCTGAAGCCACCGATGTCATACCATTATAAAGGGCAATAGAGGAACACCTGGGTGGCTCAGTGGTTGAGCGTCTGCCTTTGGCTCAGTTTGTGATCCCAGAGTCCCTGGATTGAGTTCTGCATCGGGTTTTCTGTATGGATCCTGCTTCTCCTCCCTCTTCCTATGTCTCTGGCTCTCTCTCTCTCTCTGTGTCTCTCATGAATAAATAAATAAAATCTTAAAAAAAAAGGGTAATAGACCCCATTATTCTTCAAAGATCTGCTTAGCACCTTGTGATATTTATTATTATTATTATTATTATTATTATTATTATTATTAAGTAAGTTCTAAGCCCAAAGTGGGGCTTGAAATCATGACCCTGAGATCAAGAGTTGGATGCTCTACTGACATGGCCAGCCAAGCACTCTTGTGGTGTTAATTTTATGTATCAATTTGACTGGGCTAAGGGTTATGCAGTATAACATTATTTCTTAATGTTTATGAGGGTGTCATCAGAAGAGATTAGCATTTGAATTTGAGCAAAGAAGATCACATTCACTGATGCAAGTGGGCATAATTCAATCCACTGAGGGCCTGAAAAGAACAAAAAGGCAGAGGAAGAACACATCATTCTTTTTGCTGAGCTGGGACGTCCATAACCTCTTGCCATGGACATTAAGCACACCTGGTTCTTGGGCCTTTGGACTCAGACTGAATTATACCACCAGCTTTCCTGGTTTTCTAGCTAGAAGATGGCACCTTTAGGACTTCTTGGCTTTCTTAATCACATGAACAAATTCCTATAATAAATCCTCTATCTCTTTCTTTCTCCTGTTGGTTCTCTTATTCCAATAACTTTGACAGATACATCCACTATGAATAAATCTTTTCCATGCTCATAGTTGTATCCTGTTGAGTTCTGTAAAGACCTATTACAGGTCTAGCCATGGCCCAATTCAAGGTGTAAGGCTGATCTCCAGGGGCAGTTAGACCGCCAGATAGCTCAATGACTCCTCAAAGGTTTGCTTAGCACCCTATGGTGTTTCTTTGTTTGTTTAGTATTAAATAAGCTCTAAGTCCAAAGTGGGGCTTGAAATCATGACGCCAAGATTAATAGTTGAAGGCTCTACCAACATGGCCAGCCAGGCACCCCTGTGGTGTTAATTGTATGTGTCACCTTGAATGGGGGATAGAGCAATGAGCAAATTAAAGAAAAATACTCTGGGGGTGCTTCAGTGGTTAAATGTCCAACTCTTGATTTTGGCTCAGGTCATGATCTCAGGGTCATGGGATCGAGCCCCGAGTTGGGCTTCAGGTTGGGTATGCAGCCTACTTAAGGTTCTCTCTCCCTCTCTTTCCTTCTTCCTCTGCGGCTCTCCCTCATTGCCCTGCCCCATTCACATGCTTGTTCTTTCTCTCTCTCTCACAGGAAAAAAAAAAAAAAAAAAGTAGGACTTAAAGTCAAATAATAAAAATAGACTTAGAAAAAATTGCAGAGAACAGAAGTGTGTGTGTGTATACAAAAATATATTTATAGATAGATATATTAGATGGAACCATATAAAACTGCTATTTTTGTAGATAAAATGATCAAATAGCAATTTCATACAGCTCAACAAGATTGTAAATATAGATCTTGGTATATATTTTATACTCTCTAAAAGATCAATAAAGATATGCATCTATAAAGTAATAATAAGATTCCATAAACACACAAGAAATAAAATAATAAAAGTCTTTGGAAATTAAAAATTACACTGGAAAATTTTTAAAAAATAGAAATATTGCAAGATAAAGTTGGAGATTCTTCCTATAAGTAAGGAAAAAATAATTGAAAACCATAAGACATAAAATATAAGAAAATTACAGGGCCATTATTGACCTTATATTAATATTAATAGAAGTTTCAAAAAAAAAAAAAAAAGAGAAAGAAGAAAAAGAGCATAGTTTAGGGAGGGGGATACAGGGGAGCATTTCAAAGAAATAATGCCTGGCAATTTTATGGAAACAAAGGATATAAATCTATTTATTAAAAGGATGCTTAGGGAAGGTATACCAATGCAAAATTTTTGAACATGAGGAAAAGGAAAAGATGCTAAAAATATTCTAGGTGGAAAGAATAGTAACAATTAAATATGGTCATCCAATTATATGAGGATATTGGTTATCTTAGTGACAACATGAGAAGTTGGAAAAAAATGGACAATGCTTTTTGTAATGCGGAGTAAAAAAATTTTCAAGCAGTAATTCTCTCCTGGCTAACTGAGTGAAAGAAATAATTTTCATACTTGCAAAGAATAAAAATATTTAACCTCCTACCTATGCACTTACCTCAGGAATATACTGGAGGATGAATCTTACTAAAATAAGGTTGAAAGATGACAACATGGGAAATCAGGCCCTGACCTAGGAGGGAAGTGAAAAGAATTCCCAGAACAAAAGCAATGGGAATGCAGCTGTGCACTGATCAGGCAAGCAACTTTCCAGGGGCAAGAGGAGGCAGGGCTCTGTCAGAAGTTTCTAGTATGAAATAGAAATGATAGCAATCTAGTACATCTTACCATTTACAAAATGAGATTGAGAGGCTGTTGAGTGGTCAGAGATAATTACTTATAGGTTTATTAAACAAATGACAAAATGAGGCAACTATTAACAAAAAAGTTCTATGAGTAAATAAAATTAGACATTATTAGGTTCAGCAATGACCAATGCTTGCATTTAAAAATAATATAAATAGTGAATATTGATATAACTCCAAAATTAACACATAAATGACCTTTGTTGGGGAAAGAAAACAATGAATGAGGGAAATTGTAAGAGAGCTAAATCTCAGTTACCAACTAAGAAGTCAAAAGATAATATCTAGTTGGTATTCATAGTAGCCTAATATTTTAAAAAGTTTTGTTTGTTTATTTGAGTGAATAGGGGGAGGAGCAGAGGGAGAGGGGACAAGCAGACCTCACTGAGTGGTGAGCCCAATGTGGGGGCTCAATCCCAGGACCCCCAGATCATGACCTGATCTGAAATCAAGAGTCAGATGCATAACTAACTGAGCCACTTAGATACCTCCTAGTAGCTTAATTTTTAATAGCCAGATGTCCATCAATAGTTGAATGGATAAGGAAATAATAATTATCCTATCAATGGAATACTACTTAGCTATGAAAAGAATGAACTGTTGGTACATGTTCAGTATGAGTGAATATCAAAATAATTCTACTGAATGAAAAAAGCCAGGTTATAAAAGTACATACTATATGATTCAATTTGTGCCAGATTATAAAAGTACATACTATATGATTCAATTTGTGTAAAACTAGAAATAAACTAATCTGTAGTGACAGAAAACAGACAAATGGTTGCCTGGGGATGAGGAGGCAGGAGTTATGGAGGGAAGGATGATTTCAAATGGGCATGAAGATACCTTTGGGAGTGATGGGAATATTTGTTACCTTGATTATGGTAATCTTTTCATGAGTGTGTACGTGTGTGTTAAAAGTCATCAAATTATAAACTTTAAAAATATTAAGTTTATCATGCATCAATTACATCTTAATAGAACTGCAAAAAAATTTTAAATTGCAATATTGATGAAATAAATATTAATTAAAAACATTTATTTTAGAAATAGAAAAATATATCTAAACAGTGGAGGACAACCTGTGATAAGCAGGATGAGAAAAGAAGTAGATATTGTTGGTTCTTAATGTAAGCCTGATAGTAAAATTTGATTTTTTAAACCATGTATACTCATTATTTTCAGGAAATTTAATGAAATCTTAGGTCCATTTTGAAAGATACACATACTCCACATATTTACTCACATATACTCATGAGGCTTTCCCCAAAGTAGACAAGAATGTGTATATGATAGGTTGACTTTTGTGTTTAGTGTTTGTTGCTGAATGAATATTTAGAAAATGGATGGCAAGTGCTCACTTTTACTTTCCTGAAAGTAGAGGTCTAGAAAGAGAATCCTCCACTTGCCTTCTAAGACTATCTGATTATATTTCTCTAGATTTCCACTGACCTGCAAAGATAATATTGGTATAATTGATAAGAGAAATTTGGGAGAATTAGACAAATAAATCTGATTCACCTTTAACTAGTCTCAAACCAATTTTCCAAAAATAGGAAGAATTTTTGTCTGAGTTTTCCAGTGGCCAGTTACTATAGGTGTGGAACCCTCCTATAGTGCAAGTCGCCTGTCAATATATGTGATGAATTGGCTACTATGTTCTCAGTATGTCCACATAATCAGATGACATGAGTTGAAGGTAGAGATTTCAGAAAAAAAAATGTTTTCATAATGAAAATTTATTAAATAAGTCAGAGTAAATATATGAACAAATGTACTATCACCAATACTTAACTCTATGGCCTAATCAATAGTTAGAACATAGCATGTAAGTGAGGGAAGTAAAGCTCAGCTAAGGCTAATGCAGGTGATATTCCTCTCACACTGTCCATTCAACTTTGTGCCACAAATCTTCTTGGATTGCTAGGACTGTGAGCTGAGACATATATAAGAGAGTTCTTTACAAACAATCAAATTGGTATAGTGGTAACTTATCATTAATTATGCTTTGGCTCTGTAACATGTCTGCCATGGCGTCTTGCAATGAATATTCAGAATAGTACACTTTATAGTAACTTTAAAGAACTTCTAAAACTTGGCCATAATCTTGACCATTGTAGCATCACCTCTGCATCTGATTTTGATAATAGAATTTATCAGCATCCTATTAAGAATGTAAATGCCTTGTTAAGTAACTCTATTAGATGAGCCTTCCTCATGTGGAAACTCTTAAAGGCTATTTTAAATAACAAAGAAGATCAGCCACCTGGACTTGATGACTTTATTGCTTTATAAGAACAGACTGTGCTCCTTTCAAAGTCATCAGAACAGGGGTGGAAAACCCTGCCTGTCTTACAAATACTTCTTAATGAGTTCACAAGTTCTTTTTTTTGTTGTTGTTTTTGCCTCTCTTTTTCTCCTAATTAGTACAAAACTGCACAACTCAGTATTTCATCACCCAAATCTTTTTTCAAGACACTTTGGTTCTTTGCTTAAAATTGAAGGGACCTATATTCCTAGTCTGTTTGCTCTAAAACAAAAGAAATTTATGGTTTTTAAACTAAAGAAATTAATTTATCAGCTTTAAAGGCTAGGATGTTTAAGATCAAGGCACTGGAACAGATGCAGTGTCTGGTGAAAGGCCACTTTCTAGTTCATAGAGGGTGCCTTTTTCTTTGCGGTCCGGTCCTTACATGCTGTAAGGAATACAAAGAGCTTTCTGGGATTCCTTTTTTAAAAGCACTAAGCCCATTCATAAGTGCTCTTCCCTCATTATCATATCACCTCCTAAAGCCCCTCCCCCCTTAACACCATTACTTCAGGGGTTAGGATTTCAATTTATGAATTGTGGGGGACACAAATATTCAGACCATAGTACTGCCTGAAAAAACAAAAACCTAGGACAAAGAAAAATTAGAACATCAAACAGTGTGTGTAGAGATATCTATCAGAAAGTTGATTGAATCTATATGTGGACTCAAATCTTGTCAAATGAATCATCTTCACTTTTCTTTATCAGCATCTCCTTAAAATATTTTACCTTCCCAGTTACTCCCCACCACAGACACAGACAAACAGGTGGAAATGAAGGCTTAGAAGATTCATTATTAGACTTAATTCTTATTCATTCTCAACAGAAGTTGTTGCATAGAGAGATAAACAATTTCCAGAAGAGAAAGATGTTTTATTATGACTGATATAAAAATCAATGATAAAAGATAGGAGGGGGAAAAACAAAACCTCATATACCTGACCACTGGCTTTTATTCTTTTCAGTGAGGTGGTAGGAGGGAATACAGATTCTGGCAAAGGAAGTGAAGAACTTGAAAATATCAATATGAATGAAAATATCATAACCTTTTCAGGTGACTGGCCATGAGCATGAATTATAATATGTCTGTCTATATTAGCAGTGAAAGAAAGCAGAAGGTCCAAGTTCTTCCTAGCTAAACAGAAAATAGTCATGTACTGTGTTTTAATATTTATAAACAAAAACCAGAACAATTAAAGAGATACTATTACTCACTAATTTCAAGTTACAGTCATTTTCTAATTAGATTTGTATGTAGACAATAAGCTCCAACAATGCTGAATCTTTGGCTGTCTTCTGCATTTTATGTGTTTGAATAACATGGAAAAATCCTTTTATTTCCCTGGCTTGGAAGAATAAGGCTAATGATACCATAGTTTTTTGTGGCATCAGGAATTTTATAATTCAAGTCAGTGAGGTTACAGAGAGCACAAGTGGCTTATTAGTACATTCAAAAACATGTAATAAGAATCCAGTTTCTCCCAAAAATCTTCTAAGCAAGGAAAATCTCTGGTGCCATGGCAGGAACATGGTATGTAGAGACACGGATCATGTTGGGAGATGATAAGCATAGAATTTGGGGTCAGAAGTGTTTGGTTTAAATAGAATTCCAGATACTGGCGTGGTAACTGCAACCTGGAACAAGCCTTTTGACCTTTTGACATGCTTCTTTAGCTGAAGCCTGGGCATCAGTATACCTGTCATGCCTACCCAGAGTAATTATATAGAGATCAAATAAGATAACATGTAAAACTGTCATATTTTATAAAGTGTGATACAAACATAATGCATTTTTTTTCTTTCTTGGGTAAAACTGAAAAAAAATAACCGATTCATTTTAGGATCATCTGAAAACTTTCTAACCTAATCTATATTAATTGCTATGGAAAAGCACATTTTATTTCCTTTCATTAAATATTTTCTTTATAGCAGTGTTCTGAATAAACCCAATCTTATTTGATTTTGTCAATTGCTAGAGAGAGATCTAGTTTTTAATGAAGTGATTTTAAAATTTCATCTTCACCCTTTTGGTTTTGGGGTGGCCAATTTTAAAGACGGTGGGACCAACTTTTAAAGAACAGAGAAAGATTGAGGTCAAATAGGAGGTATTATGTTGCACACAAGTAATAGGTATTTTGTCTTATATAATATACAATCAGTATTTCCACATGGCTTTCAAGAATCATGTTGCAAATATTTACCAAGAGATCATCTTTACTGTCTTTATTTACAGGGAATTACACCCCTGAGAAATATTAAATACCTAACAATCCTAGGTTGGGATTTTCATTATCTTTGTCTTGATGGCCTGAGCATATATGCCTAAAAATAAATAAATAAATAAATAAATAAATAAATAAATACATACATACATACATACATACATACATACAATTACAAATATCCATCTAGGAATTTAGAATTAATAAAGTAATTTTGGGGTGCCTGGGTGGCTCAGTTGGTAAGCATCTGACCTTGGCACAGATCATGATCAGGGTCCTGGGTGGGATCCTGCCCCACATCATATCAGGCTCTGCAGTCAGCAGGGAGTCTGCTTGTCCCTCTGCCCCTCCCTGTCACTTGTGCTTTTGCTCTTTCTCTCAAATAAATAAGCAAAATCTTTAAAAACACGAATAAAAATAATTTCAATTCCACACATCCTAAGTTTTACAGTGACGATGACTGCACTTGTCTATTGCACAGATTCTAAGGGAAGAACCGGCAATAATGTGCAGATTCTTTGCAAGAAGGCCTAGATCTGTAATCATTATGTCAGACTGCTTAGCCGTGGACTGACACCCAAACAGCAGGTGCATGTAAGGCCCAACTGTGGCTCAATGTCAAGAACAAAATTGCAGCAACCTGAGCTCCCATATCCAAGCATTGACTGATATACCACTTGGACACATGGCTCCAGATGGTTTCATAATCCCTTTCAAAGCTATACTGCCTTACATTGTAAATGCTTCCAGTTTAGATACAGTGTTTTTCTAAAGAATCTGCAAGACTATATACATAATAAGAAATTAGTTCCATGAACTACATTACCTTAAGTTATTAAGTTTGGGCTTCAGGTTCCTCATTGGAAGAATGGTTTATTGAGCTCTTTCTGTCTTATAAATGTATGTGTATGTGAAGGTAGGAGATATATATACTAAGTGATCTTGTAAATTCACTGCTGGAATTCCAGTCTCCTGACTCTAACCTGGCCTTTTCCATCAAGTGATGCTATCTGACATGGTATCACTTCACAGCTCTGAGAGCACACTACTATTTCATCAGACGGGCTACAGGCCCCAGCCAAAACATTTTCTCTCCAACAATCATGCAGCTACCACTTTATTCCCAAGCAAGACTGTTGTGAGACAGTTTATATTCAAAGGCACATCATCCCAAATGGTAAATGGACTTCACCTCTTCTAGCTCCTCACTGTAGACTAGTACAGAAGCTCCTCTAAGTAGGGAGCTTTTTTGCTGTCTCTAGATCAGTGAGGAAGCAAGCAAAAGAGTTTATTCCCTCTTTTAGGTTTTGCAGAAAACCCATGATGCTCACATACCCACAAACATAATTCAGAGAGTCATTATTATATACAGTCATAATATATCCTGAGGATATGAATATCGTTAGCTGGTGCTCTCTTGCAGGGAGTTGCACTGAAGGTACACTGCCACGGCTGCCAGTGATATCTGAGACCTCCAAATTCCTTTTAGCTCTGACATTCAGGATTCTTGGGCAGTCCTGGGAATAACAGCATACGGAGCTGGCAAAACCACAGAAGTCTGCTTCTCCCTCTGCCTACCTCTCTGCCTCTCTCTGTGTGTCTATCATGAATAAATAAATAAAATCTTTTAAAAAATTAAAATTAAAAATAAAATCTAAATTGAGGCCTGTATTGGCTCTCAGAGTATTAACAAAGTAGTTAGATACTTTATGAAACTTTACTTCACTATTATTACTATAAAATGTCAACATGAGATGAAGCCATGTATATAACGGAGAAACTTGAGTCATCACAGGAGTATTGCCCAAGGAAAACAGTAGGTCATGTATTCTTTGATTATAAAGTCTAAAAATCACACCTTTAGTAGGTATAAAGTTGCAATGCAGTATTCCATATCAGTCAAGATATATTTGGTAATTGTCAAATCACAATTACTGCCTGTGCTTTATTCTTGTTGTATGTGTGTGCACACATGCCTGTGTGTATATACAGTTGCAGCTGAATTAGACCTGGATCTGTGGCACACTTCAACTTCTGACAGGTGCCCAGTAAAACACTTAGTCAGCACCGATGCAGCCATTCCTATGGAGTCTTGACCCCAGTAGTTTTAACAGTTTGTCACAAGTATTATTTTATAAGTGTCACCACTGTTTGTGCTATTAACAATTGGATACTTACATAAAAAAATGGATCAAGTTAGATTTACTTGCTCTTGACAGCTTGGGGAGACACATATATAACACTGGAAGAAATCCGTTCCGTGCCATCCATGAAATAAAGAATATTTTTAAAGGGAATAGATATAAAGACTTTGAGAAGCTTCTGAAAAAAAAATGTTTTCGTGCATTCCAAGAGATATGTATTTTCTTCTATTACCTTTTGTTGATACCATTTTTATCAATAAAGGTATTTGTCTAGTTGCAAAAGATACAAAGAGAACTCTTTTCATATCATAGTGAGAACACCTTGATGTAGTTTCCCTGGCTTTGAATTATAATGTATGTCATCAGTAATGTAAGTTGTTATAATTTACTTCTGACATTAAGATGTTGCTTTAGGGCATATTGTTGCAAATGTATCCTATTCACTTTCTTGCCTTCTAAATGCCCTTCATGTTTCAGTAAAACAATCCAATCAAAACTAAAGACCAAAAACACTGTAAAACAAATCAAGCATATAAACAGTTCCTAAGCATTCCTGTTACATTTTAGCCCTTTAGCCAGAGGCTCTTAAATGTCTTAAGCTGTATATAGTAGTTTAACTTGGCAAACTGACCACAGAAAATGTCATCGGTGCACACTCTTTTTAGTTAGGTTCTTAAAGACTGTTCCCCTCAGAAGACCTGGAGGATACTGGAATTATTTGGAGGACCAGGAGCTGCTCCAGGTAGAACTCTCTTAGAGCATATCCAAGTTTAATAAACCATGTCCCTTCTCCTTGTGCCAGCTTGGGGCAGGAACTTTGAGTCTGTGACCTCATTCTGGAGCATTCAGTAAGCAAGAGCCCCACTGCATTTATCCACTAAGATGTTCCCAGTAAGATAGGGATTACTTTGGAAGGATTTGGATGTTTGTGGTTGGTGGCAGAAGCATTAATTCAAAAGTTGTTAAGGAGTCTTCCTGCTGTGCAGTCTCTGGAATAAGGATTTTTATTATTGTTGCTAATAGTGATAAATTAAATTTCTGGAGCAGGATATGAATTCACTGTAGGAGAATATTGCCAGATGTTTATTGCAAAAATATCAGGCCACTAATGGCAGAAGTAGTGAAAAAAGTTATTTCTGTAGGGATACTTTCCTTCCAGGGTCCAAAAGAAGGTTCTCAATATTAACAAATAGGATGATTTCATATTAATTCTTAAACACCCTATTCTCAGACAATTTAAAGAGAGAACATGTGTTTATGTATGTATGAATAGTTCTTCACTTTACAAAATGACACCAGAGCCTGAGTCCTTTTAGGTAACATCTTCCCAAACTTCTGATTATTCCATGTATTTCATAATATGTATCAAGCAACTGCTTATTATGAAGCATAGTACTCTACTGGGTACTAGGGATATACCAGTGATTAGTATAGACATGGTCCCTGGCCTCATGGAGCTAGCATTCTACTTGGGGCAGGCAGACAATGTACAAGTAAAGAGATAAACAATACACTTTCAGATGGCGATAAACACTCAGAAGAAAATGAATAGGCTGGCGTAATTCACAGTGACTGAACTTAAATATTGTTGCTTTACATCACCAAGACTTAGATATATTATGTGAACTGAGAGGCAAATAGCCAAAGAAATTTGTTCAGAGTAAGTGCAAGGCACAGGGAGGGAACAACTTTTGCTTCAATGAGAAATAAAGGGGGAAAAGGTCATGATATCCAGCAAACAAAAGGAAGATAATGCAACAGGTAGGCAGGGGCAGACAATGAAGAGACTTGTAGGCTGTGGGAACAAGTGTGGATTTTGCTCTAAATGTAATAAGATGCTGTTGAAGATTTAAGTGAAATTAATAGCATCAACCATCATCTTGTGTAAGTTTTTTAAGAGTTACTTGGGATAGTCTTGGATGATGGTACAGGGTACAAAAGGGGAGGAAAGGAGACCAGGAGACTATGAGAATAAAGGAAAGATGGTAGTGGTATGGGCTAGGATGGTGGCAGTGGACAGAGAGAAGGGGCCAGATTTGAGTAGAATTAGAAGTAGAATCCTTAGAAGTTGCTGATGGTTTGTTATAGACAGGATTATAAAATGGCCTGGAAAGTTCTCCCCCTGGTGTACATGCCCTGTATAATCTCTCCTTGCCTTGAATGTGAACAGGACCTATGAATATGATGGGATAGTCAACTCCCATAATTACCTTATGTTGCTTGAGATTTCCTTACAGCACACTGGAATGAAATTTTTCTGCTGGTTTTGAAGAAGTAAGCTGCCATGTTGTAAAAGGGCCATGTGACTAGGACCTGAGAGTGGCCTCTAGGTCCTTAGAATGACCCTCATCTGATAGGGGACCTTAGTCCTAAACCACAAGTATGTGAATTCTACCAACAACCTGATGAGCTTGGAAGATAACCCCATGCCTTGGATGAGACCACAGCCCAGCTGACACTTTGATCACTGCCTGCAAGATCTTGAATGGCTAACCAGTGTCTGAATTCCTGATCAATGAAAAATGAAAGAAAATAAATTGTGTTGCTTTAAACTGTTAAGTTGGTGGTAAGTTGTTACATAGCAATAGAAAATTAATACATGATTTATAATGGACAGGTCAAAAGAAAGGTATAAAAGAAGAGGAAATTCAAGATTTTGGCTTGGTATCTACCATCCTTTATGAAGAGAAGAGCTGGTTCTGGGGCTAAGTCAGAGAAAGAACAAAAGGAGCAACAAATATTTTGTCATGCTAGAAGAGAAGGCAGTACTCAAAGAATAAGGAAAGCATGGGGTCAGTCTGAAGGGGACTCCCACTGGCCAACCCTAAGACCACTTGAGCATCAAAATTAATTATAAAGTAATGATTTATAGCCCATTAAAGGAAATAGCAATTTGTAGGTCCATAACATATAAATAAGTGAAGAGATAAATAAATTAGAGAGAAGGGAAAATTCTTCCTTAGAGCAGAATGCTAACTAAAAAATTTAGAAGGAATTTTAGGTATAGAAAACTCAGCATTTGATAAATATCATAGCCATGACTGATTGAAGTGAAAGGTGTGAAAGTATGCTAAGCCTGCTGGGGGGAGGCTTAATGGGAACAGATCAGTCATGGTTCAAGCAGAGAGGCAGAGCCATCAAGAAATTATAAATATGTATATTTATGAAATATATATGACTTATAGCCATATGATATAGATCTTGTATATCATTTAAAATATCTATTTTATAATTATAATATTGTATATTTATATATTATAACATTTATATTACATACAACTTCTAATTATAGTAATTATAATAAATATTTATACTACATCTATGTCTCTATCTATCTCATATCCTTGAAGAAAGATTTGGCCATCTACAATTGTGGAAGCCAGTTTAAAAGGTTATGCAGGCTGCTCTCCCAGTGTGATGCTAGAGGTTTGTGTCCAAAGGGCAGACAGTAAGAAAGGGAAAAATGGATGTAAAGCAATTGAGGCACAAGAGAAGCCAGAATGAACTGGAACACAAGCACAAGGTGCAAACCATGAATATGGACTGAAACCTGAGTCAGGTGATGATGTGTGTGTGTCCTGCAGAAGTCAGAATCCTTCAACCTGGCCAAAGCATCAGAGTAACTGAAAAGGGAAGCAGGGAAAAGTTGTAGTCTTGGCCTCTGCACACCAGTGAGAAAAGCCTAAAGGTAAGTGACGAGGCATGAGAGCACAGAATGGCTACAGCTTCACTTCTTCTCTCTAAATGAGCCACAAGAACTGTATATGGCCCAGCATACTCACAAACATTCTGGAAAGTGCAGCTCAGTCTAGCCAAGTTGACGCACTACAAACCTTTCAGCTGGGATATTTGTTTAGACATATCTTTCCTCAAAATATTTATCATTTGTAAAGGGAAAAGTGATTTTAAGGTAGAAAATGGTGGCAGATATCAATTTATGATATCAATTTATGATATATCAATTTATGAAGGCTCATATCACCCCTTGTAGGAAGGATCTTCCTGAAGTCCTAAGAAGGATATAGCTTAATTTCTTTGGTATTTCTAGCAATAATGCAGGACTCTTGTTTGCACCTGGGGAAACCCAGGCTGACTGACATCCTACAGAATGAAAGATCCATACTGTTTAAACACCAAGGACATAAAAGGCAGAGAAAGGTGACAAAACTGTTCCCGATTTAAAGTGACATCAGAACTAAATGAAAAGCTTGACCCTAGATGTCCTCTTGGAGCAAAGGGAAAAGAGACCTGACTGAGATAGTTGGGAAAAATAAATGGATTTCATGTTTGGCCATAGTGATCAATCAATGTGGATTTCCTGTTTTGGATGGTTGTGTGGCAGTTTTGTTGGAGAATGTCCTGGTTTTGGTAAGCACATACTGCAGTATTTAAGGAGGAAGCAGCACCATAGCTGCAAGCTGCCCATAAGTTGGCCAGAAGAAAAAAAAATAATGCTAATGGAATATACATTGTATGTATTCACAGGAGGAGAGAGATGGAACAAATGTGGTAAAATATAAACAATTGGGGAAGCTAGCTAAAGGAGATTTGGGAGTTCTTTATACTGTTTTTGCAATTTTTTTCCTTAGTTTAAAATTGCTTCCAATTATGTGTGTGTGTGTGAAATTAAAAAACACAATAAACACTGACCATGGATTTTCCAACTATTGCTGTGAATTGGGAGCTGAGAAATGGAGAACTAATATGGATATTTGATCTTGAGGAAGGGTTTTAAATGTTGGCCGATACAAAGAAGAAGTCAAACTCTCCCTCTTCGCCGATGATGTGATACTCTACATAGAAAACCCAAAAGCTTCCACCCCAAGATTGCTAGAACTCATACAGCAATTTGGCAGCGTGGCAGGATTCAAAATCAATGCCCAGAAATCAGTAGCATTTCTATACACTTAACAATGAGACTGAAGAAAGAGAAATTAAGGAGTCAATCCCATTTACAATTGCACCCAAAAGCATAGGATATCTAGGAATAAACCTAACCAGAGAGGTAAAGGATCTATACCCTAAAAACTATAGAACACTTCTGAAAGAAATTGAAGAAGACACAAAGAGATGGAAAAATATTCCATGCTCATGGATTGGCAGAATTAATATTGTGAAAATGTCAGTGTTACCCAAGGCGATTTACACGTTTAATGCAATCCCTATCAAAATACCATGGACTTTCTTCAGAGAGTTAGAACAAATTATTTTAAGATTTGTGTGGAATCAGAAAAGACCCCGAATAGCCAGGGGAATTTTAAAAAAGAAAACCATAGCTGGGGGCATCACAATGCCAGATTTCAGGTTGTACTACCAAGCTTTGGTCATCAAGACAGTGTGGTACTGGCACAAAAACAGACACGTAGATCAATGGAACAGAATAGAGAACCCAGAAGTGGACCCTCAACTTTATGGTCAACAAATATTCGAAAAAGGAGGAAAGACTATCCACTGGAAGAAAGACAGTCTCTTCAATAAATGGTGCTGGGAAAATTGGACATCCACATGCAGAAGAATGAAACTAGACCACTCTCTTGCACCATACACAAAGATAAACTCAAAATGGATGAAAGATCTAAATGTGAGACAAGATTCTATCAAAATCCTAGAGGAGAAGACAGGCAACACCCTTTTTGAACTCGGCCACGGTAATTTCTTGCAAGATACATCCACGAAGGCAAAAGAAACAAAAGCAAAAATGAACTATTGGGACTTCATCAAGATAAGAAGCTTTTGCACAGCAAAGGATACAGTCAACAAAACTCAAAGACAACCTACAGAATAGGAGAAGATATTTGCAAATGACGTATCAGATAAAGGGCTAGTTTCCAAGATCTATAAAGAACTTATCAAACTCAACACCAAAGAAACAAACAATCCAATCATGAAATGGGCAAAAGACATGAAGAGAAATCTCACAGAGGAAGACATAGACATGGCCAACACTCACATGAGAAAATGCTCTGCATCACTTGCCATCAGGGAAATACAAATCAAAACCACAATGAGATACCACCTCACACCAGTGAGCATGGGGCAAATTAACAAGGCAGGAAACAACAAATGTTGGAGAGGATGCGGAGAAAAGGGAAACCTCTACACTGTTGGTGGGAATGTGAACTGGTGCAGCCACTCTGGAAAACTGTGTGGACGTTCCTCAAAGAGTTAAAAATAGACCTGCCGGGGATCCCTGGGTGGCGCAGCGGTTTGGCGCCTGCCTTTGGCCTAGGGCGTGATCCTGGAGACCCAGGATCGAATCCCACATCGGGCTCCCGGTGCATGGAGCCTGCTTCTCCCTCTGCCTGTGTCTCTGCCTCTCTCTCTCTCTGTGACTATCATAAATAAAATTAAAAAAAAAAAAAAATAGACCTGCCCTACGACCCAGCAATTGCACTACTGGGGATTTACCCCAAAGATACAGATGCAATGAAACACCGGGACACCTGCACCCCGATGTTTATAGCAGCAATGGCCACAGTAGCCAAAGTGTGGAAGGAGCCTAAGTGTCCATCAAAAGATGAATGGATAAAGAAGATGTGGTCTATGTATACAATGGAATATTCCTCAGCCATTAGAAACGACAAATACCCACCATTTGCTTCGACATGGATGGAACTGAAGGGTAAGTGAAATAAGTCAATCGGAGAAGGACAAACATTATATGGTCTCATTCATTTGGGGAATATAAATATTGTGAAAGGGAATAGAAAGGAAGAGAGAAGAAATGGGTAGGAAATATCAGAAAGGGAGACAGAACATAAAGACTCCTAACTCTGGGAAACGAACTGGGGGTGGTGGAAGGGGAGGAGGGCGGGGGTTGGGGGTGACTGGGTGACGGGCACTGAGGGGGGCACTTGATGGAATGAGCACTGGGTGTTATTCTGTATGTTGGCAAATTGAACACCAATAAAAAATAAATTTATTATTAAAAAAAATGTTGGCCGATAGAATTTGTTTTGTATGTTCATGACAATATTACAAGTAACTGAGAAGAACACAGAGAAAGTAATTTCAGGAGCAAAAGCACCAAAGGGATGATGTCCATGTGACAAGTAGATGGGATGGTCTTTGTGAGAAGCAAAGATGTTTGCTCTTTGCAACAGAAAGGAGGGTCAGCCCAGGTGGCTCAGCGGTTTAGTGCTGCCTTCAGCCCAGGGCCTGATCCTGGAGTCCTGGGAGTCCCCCCACCCCCGTTGGGCTCCCTGCATGGAGTCTGCTTCTCCCTCTGCCTGTGTCTTTGCCTCTCCCCCTCTCTCTCTCTCTCTCTCTCTCTCTCGCTGCATGCCTCTCATGAATAAATAAATAAAATCTTAAAAAAAAAAAGAAACAGAAAGGAAAAAGTGAATTTAAATCCATGTTCTAGCAGGATTTACTAAATATATTATACTTAAAAGCAGAAATGTACCCAGCCATGGATGATTAGTAATTATCCAGAAAAAAAGGTAAAGCAAAAATAAATTATGTTATAGGATTTCTTTTCCTTTAGTACCCACCGTTCTTAGTCACGCCACTTCGAACAATGAAGAGGTAGACCAGACGAATGAAGAGTCATGGGCAGCAAAACAAAGCTTATTGAGTGATAATAAAGCAAAGTTCATTGGGAGTACAAAATTCCCAAAGAGGGAGGGGATACAAGAGTTCCCATTGGAGTTTGCAGGTCTAGGGATTTTTATGGGTTTGTTGGCAGGCTGTTTTAACCTGATTAACCTTCCATGCACCTGTCACCCAGTCAGGTTTTTATCTACCTATCCCGTGGGAAAGGGTGGAGGGCTCCTTCCAAGGTGGTGTAAAATCCTTTTAAGGGTGTTTTTCTCTTAGGACAGGGGCCCCTTGTTTCTGCCTGCCTTTCTTCCAACTATCCTTCGGTAAATTATTATTTTTTTTTAAATGAAAGGAAGCCTATGCCAGCTCTGGGGAAGTTTATGTGATCCTACCTGGTCAAGTTACCCAAAGATTTGCTGATTTAGGCTCTGGCTCCACTCTGGAACTCTCAGCAAAGGTGAAAACTAATTTCCATTTGAAGCAGAAAAATCCTTTGGTTAGAGAGGGAATGTGTATGACTGTCTAGTGGAACAGATAATTGAGGAATTACACCAGTGTCTTTTATAAAAAATTCTTCAGGCTTTATGGAGATCTGTCATTGAATCATAATCTTTTTCACAAATACTTTAAAATTTGAGCATTTTAAATCTGTACATTGGAATTAGTTACTTATTCATCCAAGCATAGTTGTCATATTTTGTATAAATCTACAAAATTATCCTTCTAGAGTATTGATGAATTTGCCAATGTTCTTCCCTGCTGTGTACATTTTTCTCTGTTTATGTTTTCAGCTTAAATACATATAATTATTCTCTGTTTTATAAATAGTCTGTTTCTAGACTCTTTGCTAAGAAAGGAAATTGTATCTTTTTGAAATGTGTACACAATGCTACCTCCACTGGCCTTGTGAATTGCACACTGGTGCTACCAGGGGGCTCTAATCTAAACCAGGGGTTTACATCTCAGCTCTACTACTTATTACTTTCTTACTTTCTTGACCTTGGAAAATATTTTTTTTCCTCTATCTTGAATTTCCTGAAATGTAAAATACAGGAGGAGTTATGTTGTGCTCCATTTGAGTGTACTCCTTTTATAATTCAACCTTTCCCTGGGGTTACACTAAGTATTTTAATTCTTCTCCTGGGATTTTACTATGTAATTAGTTTAAATCATGTGTATTAAGGTCATTGAGACTTAATACTAAGAGAGAAACAAACAAACTCTTTAGGAAAGCAGAGACTCTAGAATTATCCATCCAACCCACATTTACCTCTAGGGGTTTTCTCGTTGTTTTTTATGTTATTTAGTAAATAGTTAAGGGCTAATTTTAGAACCTCATCCTGCATAAAGTGGTCCTGCCCTGCGGAGCCTACATCATTGTGATGTTGTACAGATTAAATGAGGGCAGGAACACGTTGCACCCTCGTGAGGTTTCTGGCACATAAGAGTGTTGTTAGTAAATGTTAAAGTCATCATTGTTGTTGGTTGTGGTTATTCCAGATGCTCTCTTTTACTAAAAATCATGCTGTTCTTCAGAATCCAGACTAGTAATATACTTCCCTTGAATAACCAAGTTTGGAAAATGGTTTTATACCAAAAGGTATAAAAAAGCATTCCTTGAATAACCTTCACAAGGACACAAGGACTCCCAAGCTAGGAAATGTCCCTATCAACAGCAAAACCCAAGTCTTCTAATTGCCTTTCTAGTCCTTCCTACTAATCGTTTTAGTAGAGATACTCCATTGTGTTCCCACACTGCTTCCAATTTAGTCTTTAAAACAGCTTCTCATTACCCTAGCTCAATTGGGGGATAATCTATCACATCACTTAGATCACCACACAAAATATCACTCAGGTGAGAATTCATTTGTTTCTTACTCTTCTGATTCCATTCTCTTATTAACAAAGATAGATATTCATTTCCTGTCCTTACCATTTCTTTCTACAGAGAAGTTAGAAATCTCAATTTTTGTTGTCCTTTTCCAGTGTTAAACCCAGTTTCATTTTTACTTTGCTAAGGTTTTCTAATTTAATGGGTAAGTATGTTTGCTTTTAGCCTATTGATTTGATTAGCTTGCGCCTCTGCATTTCTAGAGAGGACCTAGGAACTTTGTAGTTTATGAAAGTCTATGTTTTCACCAGTTTAGAGAAATCTTTCACTACATCCAATATGGACAAAGGCATTTGTCTATATTAGAAATCACTACATAGATTTATGTTATTATGACTTCTGCATTAGTCATGAGAGGACCTCCAAGTCCTTTTGGCCACAGAGAAATGACTGCCTCCATACAAGAGTGGTCTAAACACAAATGATTATCAATGTCCAGGAGTTTAAACCCTATTAGGGACCATGCTAATGATGGATAATTTAAGTACAATGAAACCTAACACTGTTCTCCATTTAAAACCATTTTGCCAGCTTCTTAAAACTTAAAATTGAGAATCATTAAAATGACCCGGAAGGTACAGGATTGTAACACAAATAAGTAGAAGACAGATTTGTAAAATTACCTTCGATATGATCCTATCATAGTGTGTCAAATTACTAGATAAAAGGAATGGGAGGGTTTCAGAAATATTTCAGTACTTACTACCATTCTTCTACTTTTGTTTGCTCTTCATCACCTCCTGCCATGTGACACTAATTAGCAATTTAGGATTACTGTGTCTTCATATTTTCAAATACCTGAGCTACAATTGGTCATTCTGAAGTTGGAAGGGATTTGAAAAGTTCTAGTGGAAACTTTCTGACTGGGAGCGATGCCTTTAATCTTTGGGGATTGAGAGAAGGAGGGACAAGGTACATCTTATGTTGAGAGTAGCCACTGGACCGTGGATGATTTATGATTTCAAGGAGAAAGGTGTCAAGAACTGATTGTTTTCTCCTCAGCCTGTCTTGGGATCTTCATGTTTGAATTGAACACACGTAAGAGATGGGATATTGTGTGAACCCAAATTACAGGATGGTTTATGTGAAACCAGAAGACCTCAGGTTTGCATTCAGCAGCCTTTCAGACCACTAGTGTGGAGCAGAAAAATATTTTCTTTTTTCCTTCTTGGTTCCTTGGCTGGCACAATAATTAAATTGCCATAAGGTAGATTAATAGGAGAGAAAAAAATTTAATTTTGTATATATAGAAGCCTCATAAAAATAGACTCAAAGAAGTAATGAAAGCAGGAAGCTTTTATACCTTTTAGGTAGAGAAACCATAAATGTATAAAGAATTGACAAGACCCAGGGGTTTAGGCTTAGGATAATGAATTAGTGAAGAAACAACGTTAGTTTATACAGCCTTCCAGCCACTAAATTCCCTATTGCAGGTGATAAGAATGGCTTCTACCTACCTCGGACAGAAGGGTACCCTTTACATGGGAGATTTATCTGTTGTTTTCAGGGGAAACAAGGCATATCACAGTGCCCTTTTTGCATTGGCTATTTCTTAAGTACTGTTAATTCAAAATAATCATCTTGCCAAAGTGGCAGATTTGGGGGTGACATATTCTTCCCCCTTCACTACAAAGCTTTTTGGTCTGGAATTTCTTTTTTTTTTTTTTTTTTTTTAATTTTTATTTATTTATGATAGTCACAGAGAGAGAGAGAGAGGCAGAGACATAGGCAGAGGGAGAAGCAGGCTCCATGCACTGGGAGCCCGACGTGGGATTCGATCCCGGGTCTCCAGGATTGCGCCCTGGGCCAAAGGCAGGCGCCAAACCGCTGCGCCACCCAGGGATCACTTGGTCTGGAATTTCTATAAATGACTGGCAATCACCAAAGCCAAATGAATCCCCAATTTACATATATGTTGAAACTGAGTAGTTTCTTTCTAGATCTTTCTGGTTGCAAAAGTCTGGAAGAATTTGCTGAAGCAGGACCTTACTCACATTTTTGGCGCCTCTACTTCACTGATTTCCTGCACCATATTTAATCTGCCTTCTTTTAACCTGTTGGTCAATTTAGAAACTTGGTATTTCTTCATCAATGTATCTGTATTTGTTTATCATATTTGTGAATTTATTGTGCTTATGTTATATGCTAGGGGCTTTGGAAACATGGAAGATATAGCAATGAACAATAACCTACCTCTGCAGTCAAACAACTAACAGGTTAGTAAAGATGACATACTAGTAAACCAGCAATTATATCTCAGTATTGTATGAGCCACAGCAAACAAAATGTTGAGAGACAAGGTAGCACAAAAGAAACAGTAATTCAACTCTAGTTTGGGACAGGAAGGTTTCTCAGAGATGTGGTCTAATCAAGATCTAAAAGCTTGGTAGGTGTTTTAAGGAGAATGGAGATAACAGCCCAAGTATCTGCAAAACCCACAAGATTATTTCATACTCATTTCTCCCTCCCACTCATGTTTATTGGTTAAATTGAATTACCATTTAATTCATTTATATTGGGAGATTGGTAAATAGGGCTGATCTGCTCACTATTTAATAAGAGATTTTTGAAATTGAAAATGAATCAAGAGAAGAAAAATGGAAATCAATTTAGATGCCAGATATTAGAGCTTACTCCTGGGCCATTAGCTTCAGATCTGTGATTTTTAGGTTCCATTTCTTACAGCAGCTTGGGCTCCGGAGGGGTTTGAAATGATCAAATTGGCTTCAAGAAGACACTCAAGAGGTTCATCACCATGAAGCATCATGCCATGGTTACCTATTCCCGGCTCTTCCATTCTGTTCCTTAATGACAGGGCGGAAAGCCCTGACTCCTTCCACCGGGAGCAGTTTCCCTGGGCAAATTCCTCAAACTCTGTAGGCATCATTTCCTCTATTCATAATATGGAAAAACATACACCTACTTACTGGAACACTTATATTAATTCTCAAAAACAGAGCAATGCACATAGTAAGTGCTCAATTTATGTAATTAGTTTTACATGATTACAATTTATGTAATTACTGTTATTATTAATACTAGTTGTATTATATAGAAAGTGATCTCTACTCACACTTCAGCAGCCTAAAGAAAAGTTCTCTCAAATTTTTTTGATTGTACACACTGGCTGTTAAAAAAAAAAAAAAAAAAAAGTAAAATTTGGGATGCCTGGGTGGCTAAGTCACTTAAACACAAAATTCTTAGTTTCAGCTCAGTCATGATCTCATGGGTCCTGGGACTGAGCCCTACATAGAGCTTCTCACTTACCCAGGAGTCTGCTTGAAGATTCTCTCCCTCTGCCCCTCCCTGCAAATTATGTGTGCTCTCTCACTTTCTCTAAAATAAATGAATCTTTTTAAAAAGTAAAATTTCAGGACATCTGGGTGGCTCAGCAGTTGAGCGCCTGCCTTCCGCCCAGGGTGTGATCCTAGAGTTCTGGGATCGAGTCCCTCATCAGGCTCCCTGCATGGAACCTGCTTCTCTCTCCGCCTATGTCTCTGCCTCTCTCTCTCTACTTCTCTCATGAATAAATAAATAAATAAAATCTTTTAAAAAAATTTTAAAAAAGTAAAATTTAACATACATATGAAACTCATATACATATTACATCTATTTTTATACTAACATACTAATTAATATACTAATATCTATTTTTATGCTAATATACTAATACTACTGTACTAATATATTTTTTAAGTTAAAAAATACGCTAAAATCATGGCACCTAGGTGGCTCAGTTGGTTAAGCATCCAACTCTTGATTTCAACTCAGATCATGGTATTGGGGTCCTGGGATCAAGATTCGAGTCAGGCTCCATGTTCAGCAAGGAATCTGCTTAGATTATCTTTCTCCCTCACCCTTTGCTCCTCCCCGTCAAATAAATAAATAAATGAATCATATATATATATATATATATATATATATATATATACATATACACACACACACTACAATTGTACTGAAATTACATTGAAATGTATCAGATTGAAAAATAAAAGTGAAAATTCTAATTTCTTTTCCTCCACATTTTCTTCTTTGATGATACCCAATAAAGGGGTCTTAATTCACTTGTAGTCTCTTATCTAAGAGCATCCATACTCAACAAATTGTTGCTAGTTATTTAAAAATCACTCTATATTGCACAATCGATAGGCTATAAATATGTTGAAATGTATAAAAGATACAGTGAAAAATGATCTCTTTCAGAAGGCTGTTGGTATTTAAGTCTCATTGGATGTGGTAGGTTAAGCCAAGTTATAAGGTAGCTTTCCTTGGACTAGATTTTGATTCTTTTAATCAAATAAGTGGGAATTTTAGGAAACAAAATAGCAGAGGACACCAGACACTGGCCTTGAGATTCATAGGCTCTATTTTCTATTTTCTCTATGTGAATGTCCAAAGGATATCTGTATTTTACGACACTGCTCTCATTTCTCTGCCTGGTGATGGTCAAGTTCAATTTACCTGGAGCATGCTGGGCACCAGAACTGGCAAGAGTCTTTGGTATTTGGATTCCTGATGATGACACAGTGGTTGTCTCTGCTAATTTTCTCCAGGTTCCTATGGGCTACTGTTGTTGTAAATCTTTTTATTTTGACTCTCTGACAAGGCTGTAACCTAGTTATAAATGGTCATAAAAACTCAAGAGTCTTAAAAACAAAAACAAAAACAAACAAACAAACAAAAAACAAAAAACAAACCTCAGAAGACTTTAGACCATGTAAAAAAGCCAATATAATCTTCCTTTATGTTATTTGGAAATGAAAGGGCACATGTAGAAGATGTTCATGTGTAATTCATTCTTCTTGGAACAGCTGTGAACATATCTTAAAGGAAAAGCCCAGTGACCTTGATTGTCACACTTTCCTCACCAATATGTTGCAATATACCTTCCTAAGAAGGAAAAAAAAGATTGCTAGAGGGAAGGTAGCAAGATACTCAAGTTCCATCTGAAAAGTTTCCTCAAGATCCCTGAAACAAAGCACAGAGTGAGAGATTAGACTTTTCTACCTTGTGTGGTAGGTGATATGTACTTCTGTCCATCAGAGATAGATGTGACTTCTCATGATTTCAATGATCTTGAGGTTAAAAAAAATAAAAATGATCAGGACAAGAGAGGATAAGAATTACACAGCCATCACTAATTCATAGCAAACATCAACTCCTG
This sequence comes from Canis lupus baileyi, assembly GCF_048164855.1. Taxonomy (NCBI): domain Eukaryota; kingdom Metazoa; phylum Chordata; class Mammalia; order Carnivora; family Canidae; genus Canis; species Canis lupus. Next base: position 45,991,084 of record NC_132857.1, on the reverse strand, counting down.
CTGGATGGGAATAGCACAGATGCTCTGCTCTGCCTGTAGAGTCAGTTGTTTGGTTAGTCAACATGGCAGCTCTCTAGGGAAATCTCCCTTATCCATTATTCTCCATACTTTTGAGTTTGCCCTCTGAGGGGATCATCTCTGGTGTTCAAATTCAGGCTGAATCCCTTTCCAGGGGATACACAGCATGTATACCTTGTGTGTCTCCTTCTGAGTCTGAGGGTGCAAGATAAGGATAAATGAGTATAACCAGAAGGTGGCTACTTTATCATCCCACCTCCAAATCTACTCACTTATATGCATCTGTACCCAATTTTCTGCCTGTGCTCCCTGAGTATGGATAAACACCCTTATGTGTGCCTGAGGCATTTCTTCTAGGGTTGTTCTGCATTTCATTCCCTCCTGTCATATCAGGTGTAGGAGCCACTTTTGTTTTGCCCTCCCTACTCTACATCATGATGTTCTCTTTCTATCCATGATTTATTCCCTAAAGGGCACAATATGCTCTCGTGTCACCTCTTTAGTGAGTATATTATTTTTTCACTCTCCTTACTAACTAAACTTCTTGAATTTGTTCTGTGTAGTTGTTGTTTCTATTTCCTTGCATCATTTCTTTAGCCCACTCCAAGATGATTTCTGTTCTTGACTCCTCCAAGAACATACTTGTTCTGAGTGTCATCAGTGACCTGCAGTTGGCCAGGCCAATAGTTCCTTTTCTCACTTGACTCGTCATCTCTCACTTGCTTCCACTGCAGCTTTGGATACTGTTCACCATATACTTTTTCTTGAAAAACTTTCTTCTTGGGTTTCTTTGCATTCCATGGTTTTCTAAATGGGAGAGTGCTCTTAGACTCCTTCTTAAGTCGGTTCTCCTCTCCATCTACCCACTCTCTCCCTAGATGACCTCATCAAGTCTCATTGCTTTACATGCAAACTATTTGGAAATAATTCATAAATATGTATGTCAAGTCTGATCCCTCTTGGAATTCCAAATAGGCATATTCCACTGTCTGCTTACCATTATCACTTAGGTATCTTTTTTTTCCCCCAAGGTTTTATTTATTTATTCATGAGAGACACAGAGAGAAAGCAGAGACATACACAGAGGGAGAAGCAGGCTCCCTGTAGGGAGCCCGATGTGGGACTCCATCCTGGAACTCCGGAATCATGGCCTGAGCTGAAGGTAGACGCTCAACCACTGAGCCACCCAGGTGTCCCATCACTTAGATAGCTTTTAGGCATCTCAAATTTAGTACAGACATCATGTACTAGTGCAGACACATTGTCTCAACATTTTCATCTAAACTGGCTTCTCTTGAGCTTTCCGCTCTCAGTAAAGAGCATCACCCATAATCCAGTTTATATGACTTATCTGTATTCTGTTGTTCATACTCAACATCCAATTCATTTTCAAGTTCTGTAAATTCTACCTTTAAAATATATCACAAATAGGTCTAGTCATCATACTCTTTCACTTGTACAGCAATAGCTTCCCAAGTAGTCTCTCTAATGCAACACATGTCCTTCCCATTCATTCTCCACATAATAGTTGAAATAATCTCCTAAAAAGGTCCATCAGACCATGTTCCTATGTATCTGCTTAATGCTTCAAACCCTCTGAAGACCGCATCATTCTTAGAGTCAAATTCAAACTCTTCACCCTGTATAAAATATCCTAAATTATGGTCTGACTCCTGCCCACCACACTGATCTCATCTCTTATTATTTTCTTTTTACCATTTGCCTGTTCCTTTGTTTCTTATCCCATCTTAGGGCCATTGCATTAACCATTCTTTCTCAACTTAAAAATCATCTCCTCAGAGAAGTTTTCCCTGGTATTTGGCTTAAGGATCCCTTCTCAGTCGCTTCAGGCATTTTTTTTTTTTTTTAAATCTGTATCACTCTTATCTCTATCTGCATTTTTTCTTGTTTATTTTTTGGTCTTATTCCAATTCTAGAATGCAAGCTGTGTGAAAGCAGGGATTTTCATGTATCTATTATTGTATCTATAGAGCCTGGAAAAATTCTGGAACATATTCAACAAGTATTCTTTGCTTGTAACACTTTTGCTCTTCAAAGCCAACAACAGCAGTTTGAGTCCTTCTTATGTTGCTATCTCTACGGTTTCTTCTTTCTTTCTTTCTTTCTTTCTTTCTTTCTTTCTTTCTTTCTTTCTTTCTTTCTTTCTTTCTTTCTTCTTTCTTTCTTTCTTTCTTTCTTTCTTTCTTTCTTTCTTTCTTTCTTTCTTTCTTTCTCTCTTTTCTTTTTTTAAAGATTTTGCTTATTCATGAGAGACAAAAAAAGAAAGATACAGAGAAATAGGCAGAGGGAGAAGCAGGCTCCAGGTACCCCAGGATCATGTCCTGAGCCAAAGGCAGATGTGCAAGCCACCTAGGCGTCCCCTCTCTGGTTCTTTTCTATCATCATATCTCTCTCTCTGGTGAACTATAGCCAGGAAGGATCCTCTGCTTTTAAAGACTCATGTGGTTAGATTGGGCCTCCTTGCATAATCCAGAGTATTATCCCCATCGCAAGGTTCATAGCCTTAGTAACATCTGCAGAGTGCTATTTGCCATGTACAAGGTAGTATATTCACAGGTTCCAAAGGATTAGGCTTTGAATATCTTTACAATTATTTAGCCTACTATACCTCTTAAGACTCATAGGTTTCCATCTCCCAGCTTCTGGACTTCTTCCAGAAACTCAAGTACATGTATGGGGATCCTAATTCTGTACAAATCCAGATGGCTTTAGGGCCCAAGAGTATGTACCTGTAGGTATCCTGCCTCAATGCTTGTAAATGAATGTGTTGAGAAAGGTGGGTGGGCTGACACAGAACAAGCATAGTGATTAAAATGATCATTTGAAATGTTATTCCGCTTTTATCATTTTAAAAATATAATATTTAGAAAAATCAGCTGCTACCTTTATATGAGGTGGCTTTTTATATCTAATTCTCAAAGCAACCTGGTAATTATGAAGATGAGTGCTGCACAATGAAATTTAATTTCACCAGGATAATAACAAGAGAAATTTTTTTTTTATTTTCAAGGAAGATTGGAAATTACTCCTTCCCATCTTCCTTTGCGACTTCTAGGCTATGCTCTCATAATGGATTTTTATCTGTTTTATAAGTAATTTCCTTAATATTTCAATGGTCACAGATAGTGAGGATTGCATGTCTCTTCAGGAAACATATATTTTATCAGTGCTGTCACAGTCTAGAGTCTCAGAGCTTGTAGACTGATGTTTTTGCCCATTTTTGCTATCAGACACATAGCATAGAAATAAATGTGTTTGTCTATTTGAGACTTTAATGAAATTGAAAAGATAGTAACATTTTTCAATGTCAATAAGCTCATTTTCTTGTTTAGATGCTAATGTTGGTTTTTCCTGAGGATTCCATCCTCTAATTGTGAGTTATGACTTTTTTTCCTAGGTCCAAATGCTTCCTGAAAATGACTTGAATTATGCTGGGTGGTTTTCAGACCGAGAGAGGACTAGATATTTTTATTTGCCTAAAACCTATGATATGGGCAAGGAGATCAGAGTGGAAGGGTAAATGTAGTGCTTGAACTTTGCTAAAAAGTGTTTACCATGATTCTGAGGGCGTAGGCACCCAGCATTGTGCTAGTATCTGAGCAGACTCTCCGTGTCTATACTTGTTTGCTGGTGCTATCTTTATTCCCAATTTACTGATGAGAAAGTGAACTCAGAGGCAATAACTTGCATAGGTTTTTACAATAATTGTGTTAGGTATTTGACTCCAAAGCTTTACCAGCTTTTACTGCCACTGGATCTTCACAACTACTACCTTTACTCATCCTTCTACTGAACCCTGGATCAAGTATGAAGGAGGGAAAGCTGTCCTGTCTTTTACTCTCTTCCATCTCTGTTTGTTTCTATAAATTTTAATTCTATGGTCTGGTAATTCCACAACACTTTCACTAGGCTAAGACTAGTTTCTGTTCCCAACTCCAGAGTGTCAAGGGTTTCTTTAAAAAAAAAAAAAATCATGATACCAGATCTTGGTTAATTCATACTCTTTTGGGGCCCTTTGCCATTCATTAATAATACTATTAATATTATTAATTTATTAATATTATTAACAATATGTTTTCTTTCATTTCTTCACTTATTCATTCACTCACTTGCTCACATACTCAGTCCCAAGCCTTTTATAATCTGGCCTCTACACCCACCAATTTGCTAAAACTACTTTCTCAAAAAGTCTTCACAAACCTCTAATATCCAAATATGAATATTCCTTCTTACTCAGATCCTCACGTTCTTTGTCACACTGACACTGATGAACAGCACCTCTTTCTTAAAATTAAGTCTCCTTGATTGATGAATAAGAATTACTCTAATTCTCTTACTTTGCCTTAACACTATTTGTTCACCTCCTTTAAGATTTTTTTTAACATCACCTCTAAATCCTCATCACCAACTGTATAAACCACCACCATATTTTGTGCTCTCAATGGCATCACCCTTCACTGATTTGCCCAAGTCATGTTTCCCTCTCCTTTAACCCAGAAGTGCTGTTCAGCCAATACTGCCCCACGAATATCTCTCAGTTCTCTTTAAAATCCCTCAATGATTTCTCCTTGTTCTCAAATTAAATTCCAAATCCCATAACATGACTTATGATCTGGACCTATTTACCTTTCCCACTGTCTCTTAAGAGAAATCACCCTCTCCCTGGACTTATCATCTTTCTCTTGTCCTTGAGAATTTTAAACATTCCATTCGCTTTACCAGGGATATTTTTCTTACTCTTGACTTGGGTAATTCTTATTCCTCCTTTAGTTGTTCAGTTTAGGTGTTACTTTCTGTGTAAAATCTTTCTGGTCCTCTCCCTAATTTGTCCCATACACTTCCAAATTATAACACTTAACACCATATATTAGAATTGCCTCTTTGCTTCTTTATATTTCTAACCAGATAATAACCTCTCTGAGGGAAGTGATTTTGTTATTTTCATTTACATCATGTTCACAGTGCTCAACAAATATTTGTTAAATCTATGAACCCATTGCCTCTTTCTATTTCATAAATGTAGGAGTTACCAGAGTCCTATCCTTGTTTTCATGTATAACTGAATCTTAGAAACTAATGATATCATCTGAACTTTCTCTCTCTTTATAGTTAGTGTGTTGCTCAAAGCCCCAGACATACTTTTTTACATACTTAGCCTCCTCAACCCATTTGTCCCTACAGACTTATCTTCTTCTTCGTACTCCATCCAGTCTCTGTCATATTACATGTCCTGTCATGCACTAAATGACCATATCTTCTAATTTCTGAGTTTTTGAGCATGTTATTGCCTCTGCCTACAATGATATGAATAATCTCTACTCATACCTTCATCTCTGATAAAACTTCCTTGAGTTGTCAAGACAAGTTTCAGTCTCCCTTCTAAGTCATCCTGTAATATATGCTTATCCATATCAGAAACAGATCCCATTGTATTTTAATTACCTTGTCAAGTTTCCTCATGTCTATTTTCTTTACTATCTTTCTCCAATATGTAGCACAGTGACTGGCACATTATAAATGTTATATATGTAATATATGTATTTATATATATTTATATATAAGTATAATATATTTATATATAAATATTACATATATATTTGACTAATATACAAAATTAATTTTTATATTTGAGGACTTTAATGTCAATATTCATAAATAAACTCAGAAACTTTCACTCAGCTTTTGCCATAATAATGCTGCTTAATATACCATACCAAAACTAAGTGTCTTAAAATATCAAGATCTTATCTTTCCTTTATGAGTTTGTAGGGCGCCTTCAGCTCAATTTGATTAAGCTGGACTCCAGGCTCTAGGCTGTAGGATCCCAAGAAGGTTCTGATGTGCACCACATAATTTTCACCCTCTTTGGACCAGTAGTCACCTGGCCATTTTCTTCTCTTAATGAGTATCAGGAGTCCCAAAGCCAAGCCAAACCCTACAACATATTTAAGGCCTCTGTTTGTGTCACCTACTAACTTTCCAAGCCCAATATCAACAAGGCAAGGAAATTTACTCTTCTTGCAGTGGGAGTAGCAGGGGAATTAATATTTGCCGAACAGTAATCTAAACTATCACAAATCCTGCTAAAGAACACTGGCAAGAATAGATATTGAGCTTTCTCTACTGTAAAAATCAGTAAAAAACAAGATTAAATATCCCCAATATAATAATGCTCTTGGCATTGTTTCTGCTTCTCAATTTCCAGTTGGTTCACTGGGGATTCTTTGGCAAGCTAGTAAAGTGATGAAAATAAAAAGATTCTCTCAGACACACAAAATCTTAAAAAAATAAAATAAAATAAACACGTTGCCTGGGTCTTCAAATAATTTTATTATGATCTGAAGTAACATCATATATCTCCAACATTCTTTGTAGACATGTATTTGATCTGCCCAGTCAGAATATAAAAATGAGATCAAAATCAGTACAAGTTAGGATTAGAAAATATCGAACTTGAACATGAAGCCAAAAATCTAAATCCATCTCTCCTCACAGGCTCTCCTTTGTATATATCTGTCACCTTTGTGTAGCTGAATTTGTTTTTGTTCTTTTTCTGTGATGGGAGTGAGTGGTGGTAGGGATGATTTTAAATAGCTTGAGAAATACAATCATTGCACATGCCATTCTAGGTAACTTTTGATACAGAAAGTATCTGAATATTATAGCTAGCAGCCACTTTACTTTTTGGTAATCATGAGATATCCATTAACAATAAAGAAATTACTCTGTCCAATGCTTATCAGTGTATAGAGATGAAGTAAATATTTTTAAAAACTGTATTTAGAAAAGATGATGACTTTTTAAAAAGATTTTATTTATTTGAGAGAGAGAGGGAGCACGTGTGCATGAGCAGGGGAGGGGTAGGGGAGAAACAGACTCTCCTCTGAGCAGGGAGCCAGATGTGGGATTTGGACCTGATCCTGGTATTCTGGGATTCTGGAATCATGACCTGAGCTGAAGGCAGATGCTTGCTTAACCGACTGAGCCCCCTAGGTGCCCTAGAAAGGGAGTTGATTTTTAACTATGCTGTTATACAAGAAAAGCGTCCACATAACATACTCATTTTTAGAATAGGAATCTGTACTCTCTAAGAAAACCTTTTCAGAACATCAACTAGTCAGTTGCATATCATGAAGTGCTGTTCTAGACCAAGATAAATCTATCACATCAGAAGATCAATTCTGCCAAAGCAGCATTGGAATTAAAAAGAGCTTAATTACTTGAGTGATTAGAATCAGACATGTTAAAATACAATGAGATACCAAGGGTAAGCAAAGATATGGAGCAACTGGAGCTTCCATAAGTGGCTGGTGTGAAGATAAATTAGGTACAACTACCTTTGAAAAAAAATTGACAGTATCAGCTAAAGTTTTTTTTTTTTTTTTAAAGATGTTATTTATTTATTTGAGAAACACAAAGAGAGTGAACAAGAGAACACGAGCAGGGTGAGGAGCAGACGGAGAAGCAGACTCCCACTGAGCAGGGAGCCTGATGTGGGACTTGATCCTGCAACTCCTGGATCATGACCTTTAGCTAAAGGCAAATGCTAAACCAATCGAGCCACCCAGGCACCCCCAGCTAAAGTTAAATATAAACACACCCTGTGACTCAGTTATTAAAACTCCAGATTATAGAACAAAAATAAGTACTCACAATTACTCAAAACCATGTACAAAAACCTTTATAACAACATAAGTCATACTATCCCCACACTGACAGCAATTTATATATAAATTTAGAGAAGGACGGGTTAATCATGATATAGTCATAAAATGGAATGCTATGACAACACAATAATAAAAAACAAGCTAAAAATAAATAAAATTAAAAAAATAAAGTCACATGCAATAGCACTGACATATGTCAGCAATATAACATAAAATGAAAAACCAAAATGCAGAACAATGCATACTTCATGATTTTATGGATGTAACATTGGAAAGCAGATCAAACTAATCTGGTAAGTGGTCATTGAAGGGAGCACTAAGAGACCTTCTGAGGCTTTAGTTTATCTATTTCTTCACGTGGGTAGTGGTAACCAGGTACATTCACTTTGTGGTAGCTCATCACTATGCCTTTATGATGCACATATTTTTCTAGATGATTGTTTTACTTGAACAGAAATTTGCTAATTAGGAAAAAGAGCAAATAAACCAAAACAATCCTCAAATATGCACTGTGCCGGGTGCTTTCATAGTTTATAGAGCTTTTCATTCTCATGTCTAATCTGTGAAGCCAGTATCCTTATTTCCAGGTGTAGAAGATGAATGTGAGGCTCAGAAATGTGCTGACAATATTGAGTTTAGACAATAACATGCTACTTTCACAAAAATTCTGCAATAGAGGTGCCTGAGTCCTCTCACTCAATTTTCCCTTTAGAACCTGTTTTAAGAAAAGGGTCTTAGAATATGTGGAAAGAATGATGGGCCAGATTTGACCTATGGTCCATATTTTTTCACCTCTGCTATAGATGAAAGACATGAATATGCTATGATTGGGATCTGGTTTTGAATTCCAGCTCTGTCATTTACTATGTAACCCTGATGTTCTTACTTAAAGTTAGGATACATACTGAGTTCAGAGGACTAGAGAAAGGATTGAATGATATAATGCATATAAAGCTTCTGACCTGGAGCTTGCCTAATATATTTTCATTTTGAAATTCCCTTATAGAAGGGATACCATTAAGTAAAGTAGCAAGATTAGGGAATGGTAAAGAATCCCACTTGTGATAATATGTGACAGATCCCAGGGAGCCATTCAATGCATGCTCAATAAGCAACAGGAAATATGGATATGTACTTCCAGGACAGGGTACAGAGAAGAGGTGAGTTGGAATTTTAATTTGGTTAATCAGGGTTTCCTCATTGAAAAAGTGACTCTGAGCAAAGACTTAAATGAGTTAAAGAAATTGGCCATGGGAGTATATGTGGAAAGAGACTTCTGGACAGAAGAAACACCAGCATGTTAGACTTGACAGGAAACATACTTGAAATGTTCAGCCAATAGAAGGGAGGCCAGCATATATGCAGCAGAATGAAAAAGTAGGAAATTATAGGAGATGAAATTAGAGAAGTAAGAAGGAAAGTAGTCACGTGGTATCTTGCAAGTCATTGTAAAAACTGGCTTTTTGCCTAGATCCATGACACGATGTGATTTTCATTCTAAAAGCATCTCTCTGTTGTGAAGGAAAAGGAAAATCTATAGTGGGCAAAGATGGAAATGAGGACACCAGTTAGGAAGCGAATTTGGTAATCAAAGTGAGACCTACTGGTGGCTGTCACCAAGCTCACTCCAGTGGAGGTGGTGAGAAATGATCTTGTTCTGGATATATTTAAGATAGAGGCTAAAGGGTTTGTTGGCAGATTGTCCAATGGATTTGGAATGTGTAACAGAGGGGGGGCGGTCAGGGATGACTTTGAGTTGGAGGTAGACAAGATTATATATAAGATCTCTCTTAATTTTTTTTTTTTTTTGAGAGAGAGACAGAGCAGGAAGGGGGCAGAGAGAGAGAGAGAGACAGAAAGTCTCAAGCAGGCTTCATGCTTAGTGAAGAGCCTGATGCAGGGCTCCTCTCATGACCCTGAGATCATGACTTGAGCCCAAATCAAGAGTCAGACGCTTAACCAGCTGGGCACCCAAGCACCCTTGAGGATAGGTTTTCTATATTCACAGATGCTCTGAAACCAAATCCTCTGCCATCTTTCCTATGACCTCCCAAAAGCTGAGCCACATCTAGGAGTAGCTGTTAACACTGGGTCACCTGCTGTATCTATACCCAATAAAAGTGTTCCTGGCTACTCATACATCATTATTCCACCTCGGCCAGAAAGCATTCTTTCTGTATGTATCTTTCTGTCCTTGTCCACAATAAGTGGCTTTCCTTTATTTCTAACATTCTCAGTATTAAATATTTTCTATTCAGATCAAATATGTAAAATTGCTGGGAAGATTTAGAATTTACTATATTATTCAAGTGAACCCACAAAAAACTACATGTTCTTATTTATTCTGCTCTTTAATATATAAGTGGTCAAAAGCAGTAGGTAACATACTTTTTGGCACATTAGAAACTACCAAGTACTTTTCATATATATATTTTAGGCCTCATAGCAGTGCTACTAAATCAGAATTGCTGGCCTTTGGGTTTGGGAATTGTGTTTTTGTTTTGTTGTGCTTTAATCTCCCCAGAAGATCTTGATGCAGTTGACCTGGATCAAATTTCCCAGAATGATGCTTTAGGTCTTCCCACAATTACTGTAAACACAGTATTTAGAAATGATTCCACAGCATTTGTCACTAAAGAATTGAATGAAGGCTCTAAGAAATTGTAGCCAGATATGATTTCGGGCAGATTTGTCATTCACTGTGAACCTGTGATCTGACCATTTGAGATAATAAGCTCAGTTCAGTCCCCTCTCTATGAGACTTCTCTATGGTATTCTGACATGATCACCTGTAACTTTAACTAACTCTTGGTTACCAAATGACCAGCTTTGTGGCCTATTTGGAGAATGTAATGTTGTTTGTTAGTTTATTTTCATCATCAGTAACTTGCTGATCCCTGCCAAAGTTCACTGAAACAGCCAACCATACAGTCTTCAAAATAATTCACATCAATAACATGAATTTAAAAGCCCTCTCACACCTTTCTTGGCAGGAACAAACTGCTGACTCACACACCTTTCCCTGTCGAGTGTATTTAACTTCATATTGCAGCTTAATAGTTTCATTCCAAAACAAAGACTGGAATTGGAAAGCGCAGGGGGAAAGCGCATGAGGTGAAATGAAAGTTTCAATCTATGTTACCATATATAGGAATCTTAAATTGCCTCTAAATAATACACAAGCTATGACATAAGGCTGAAATGAATCTGTGACAGAATGTCTTATCCAGACTCAACTTCCCATCTTTTTTCCTAGAAAGGATAAGAAGAACAAACACACTTTGTGGAGTATTTTCTAATTAAGGCATATCTATTTCAACCTTAAACTTATCACTTAAGTTTCCAGATGACCCAGGGAAGAAAGCTGGTTCACCCATCATTTCAGCCAAAATACTGGCTCTTTATTATTGAAGCATGATGTTATTAAATCAGTTGCCTTTCCTAGAACAAAATTCAATATGTTATAATTATAGCCTCGGTTTGTCAAGCATCCAAAATTATCAAGTTCAAGAAAAGTAGTAGTCAATTTCTGGCAGCTATACAGTGAAACTCCCCGGCCCCCACCACCTCTGCTCTGGGGCAAGATTATAAAATCAGCAAGTAAAGTCAAGGGAAAAATCACATGCATTATGGTTTTCTAAAAATGATGAGCAACTCTTTGTAAGGTTCTGACAAAGCTATACACATATTTTTCCTGGATTTCTTTGGGAGTCATAGTCCTGAAAATTCAGTAACTATTAAAACCATGTAAATTACTTTGTGCTTATATGTAAAATGGAATTGAGGTCTTGACTCAGGTAATTGTACACAAGTTTCTCACCAATATGATGTCCGCTGGGCACTCAACATCATGTGTGATGTTAGGATTCTTTGCTGTGTGGGAATGTAATATGCACCAAGGCTTTTCTAGCATCCTTGGCCCCCATACAATAAATACCAATAGGAGACTCATCATTGTGATAAACAAAACCCTCTCCGTATAAATTTCCAAATACATCAAAGAAGTGGTACCATCTCCCTCAAGAATCACTGATCCAACTGATGAGGAAATAAACATCCCTCTCACTCACTGAAGGATGGTAACCCAGCCAGAGCCTTGCAAAGCAGGGGTTATTACAATGTAAATTGACCTCTGTATTTTAAGAGAATTCTCAATTTTTTTGGACAGAGTGGTGAAGTGAGTGGAACTGTTTATTTGAAGTGAGAAGACCCAAGCTCCAATCTTGGTCTGCTTTAAATTCAATAGCTATGTGAGTCTGGGCAAATCACTTCTTCATTTTGAGTCTTATTACCTTTATCAACAAAATGGAGATAAAAATAATGACTGTCTTGCATTGCCCCCCAAAATCAGAATCAACATGTGGTTTGACTTTGTCATCAAGTTGGTTGTTAGAACAACACAATAGTAACTCTTGGTGCTCAGAGATGCCATGAAAAGATGGAAAGATGGATTGTGTGGTCTCTAGGGATTTTTACAAGCCTAGAACTGGCTGATATTCTTGTTGTAGGGATGGAGTAAGTGTGAGTTCACTGTGTCCAGTAAGTGCTACTTAAATCAATGGTTTACATCCAAGGGTCTAGGTTGGATATACTTCTGTCTGCCTCCTAAGCATGTTTCCTATGCTGTCCCTGAGGCATAGCTTCCAGGGCTTTCTCTTCTTTCTTTTATTCAGTCTCCTCCCCACCCAGCACCTGCTCTAAGTTATCCCTTTCTCATCCACTTATTCCCTCTGCCTTATGAACCCATTCTCCCTCACACCTGCCCTTCTCTCTATAATAATTTCCACTAAATTCTAAGAATGTGTAACAGTAGCTCCTAGCATTGACTGCACACTGGAATCACCTGTGTGATTATTCCTAGCTTACTAGTTTACACGGAAGTAATTTCATGTCTGGTGCTATTCATTTTTTAAAATCTCCAATGACGTTTAGAAAGGCTGTAGTAGACTGAGTTAAACATTGAGTTAAATTCATATATTCAGCATGGAAAATCTGAACTATAGACATCGAAGAGAGATTTCATTTTAACTCATGAGTGCTCCAATCCAGGTGGATCTTAGACCAGTCGAGAGCAAGGGGCTAGACCTAGCTTCTATTCATATACTTGACCAGAGCTGTGTTCTCCTATGTGTTTAAATCCTGGCTACTTTACCACCACTCACTCAGAGTTCACAATCAGCTCCTTGACTTGAGAGACATGACTCCTAACTCAAGTTTTTGGATTCAACCTCCAGGATCTTTATGAAAGTTTGTGAGCTTAAACAGCACCCTGAGCTGGGTCAGGCAGCTTCACAGGAGAAAGGCAGTGTTGCTATCAGCAAGATTCATTCCTGAACTCATACTTTCTCCATGGTCACTGAGGACCTAATTTTGTACCTTTTTTCCATCTTCTGTGTTTTGCATTTCTGCTGATGACACGGTAAGACTTTGGTGTAATTGGCAGTGAAATGGGATTCAGAAGGCTCAAATTTTAGCAGGCTCTGTCACTACCAATGTAAATTTAGATCACTATTAAACTTTTCTAACCATCAATTCCTTCTTCAAGAGAATGAGAAAGTGACATCCTGCTTATTCTGTCCTTGAATTGCAATATAAATCAGATGAAACTAAATACAAACTATAGGAAGAAATACAAGTAGAAATTAGCTATTTACCTGTTCATTCACTCTCAAAGAGTTCATTGAGCCCCTACTTATGTGTCAGAGAGACCTAAGCCCGTGAGCTATCAGCCAAGTAGATGATGATGATGATGATGATGATGATGATGATGATATAAATAAGAAATCATTCTGACAAATGTAAGTTACAATTCCAACATAGGCAATAAGGGAGAGGTTTGTGGTTCATATGATATGTGAGATCCAACCTTCTTATGTCATTTAGTAAGCTATGGAGAATGAAGAGAATTTAACTAGGAAAAAAGGGTAAGCCAGAGAATTTCAGTGACTAAAAATAGCATAGGTTAGGAGGGAGCATGCAGCTATAACGGATCACCAATAAGCCAGTGTGTCTGACTGGGGAAGAGGATGAGGTTGTAGAAGATGAGGCTTGGAAGGAAGGTATGCAACAGATCACACACTGCTTTGTTGGTTATAATAGGAGTTTTGGCTCAAATCTAAAAGCAATGAAGTTTTTAGAGGAGATGATGGAGGGAGGGAAGTGATATGGCTGGATTTACATTTTAAGACCATCCCTCTTATAGATAATTGACTGCATTTCTTTTCTTATTCCTTCATTTTATCTTTCATTGACCCCACTTCAAATCATTTTGTTTACTCTGGAGGGATGGTTAATGCCCTTAGAACTTAAAATTTATGGCAAACTTGTACTTAAATTTGGAGTCCTCCGTTTATCAAATTGTATAATATTGCAGAAGGTACTTATTCTTTTGTAAATTACCATACTCTATAAAATGGTGATGATAATTCATCTCATAGAGTTTTCTATGAATAAATGAGATATTATTTGTAAAATTCCTGGCACATAATAAGTCAATAAATGCTAGTATTTTTACCCACTCCCTCTGATAATTTACTCCTCTTGTAATCACATTTTTCAAATAGATACATTTTAGCTTTCTTTTTTCTTGTTAATAAGAGGGTGACAGTGGATTATCAATTGCCAATGGAAGATTCTATATCATTTACTTCTTTTAGAGGGGATGGGTTTGCATCACATCATTTACATTTGCTTCTTATGACTTCTAAAATGAATACCCATGTTCTACATTACTTTATTTAGCAATAATTTGCCTAAAGTCAGGAATTAATATTATTACCTCTTTAAGATTTTCCAAACTGAGTATAAAATGATCCCAGACTCCAAGGAAATTTAGCATGTGTTGGTACCACCATCCATAGCAGTCCAGACAATCTTCTGCTGGATGGCTCTTATCTTTTCTTTTTTTTTTTTTTTTGGCTCTTATCTTTTCAAGTGGATGCAGTGACCCCATATAAAGCAGGTGTAGTTGGTTTTACAGTTTTGAAAAATGGTTCCCCCTACCCAATAAGCTGTTGGGTGTGTGAGGATTTCAATAATCCAGCTCCAGGAAGTATTTTAAATAAAAACGGCCACTTTGAGTAAGACTCATTGTTAGGTAGGGTGTGACCTACAAAAAATAAAAACATCAAAATTCATTTGGGGGAAAAAATTAAGATTCCTCTCACAGTCTCAAAGCTTTCTTCTCTAATCACAGTGCAGACACTATCAGTGAACAGAGAATCTTTGTATTATTTCCAAGTTTCTCCCATTGTCAGTCACTGTGACAAAGTGCTGGCCAATCTGACACAATGATGAATCACTCCAGACATTGAGTTTTCACATAGCTGTCGAGGGTTCTCAGTAGACTCTGTTGTCTGGAAATGCTACAGACCAGCACTGGGTGCTCTGCTCATGAACAAAGCTGGGATTTGATAAAAAATAAACATGTGCATTTTTAAGAAAGAGAGATATGTAATAAACATTTGCTGTCTTTTTATCATGTCTTCATGTTGCTATTGATTTGAATCCCTATTAAGCAAATCTTCACTTTCCAAACCCTTTCTTGTCTGTTCTCTGCTGAAATTAGATTTGAGAGTACATTGGGAAGTTTAAATATTAAATAAATATCTTGTTTATTGTTTTTGTCTATAAAATGACATTGGGGTTCTCCTTACCCTTTATCCTTGAAATTTTAACAAACAACATAATTCTTTGCTAATAATTTTTTAACTGATTAGGTCTTATAAACCCAATGCTGTTGGAATTTATGATGGATTGATGCATCGTCCAATGCAAATGTACTTGTAATGTCTCCCTTAGTTTCCTGTTCGAGAGCTTGTCAATACACCAGTGCCTCAAATCCATTTTCTCGGTAAAAATGTTGCAGTTTTCTGATTATTATTCACAAAGGCAGCTTCCTGAGTTATTTCTGCTCCTGCACAATATTCATGATAGCAATTTGATACCTTAGCAGTTTCAAGGTTATCAAATGATTGAAAATCCTACTGCTTACTTCAAGGTGTAACATATACAACTGTGCTGTCATCCATTATAGCAGTATAATAGTTTTTCGTAATGCCTTTCATGAACTGCTGATTTAGAAGTGTAAGCCTAACTTCTGAAGGCACTTATCAGTCTCAGGCTGGGGAAGTGTTGCTTAACTGGAAAACATCAGTTCAGGACTCTCTGTACTACTTAGAAAAAAGAAACCAAGTTTCATTTCTCTTTTAGATAGTGCTAGAGTCCTACCCTCTGAAGTCATTAAAGTGTATTTGCAAGAAGAAACAAACAAACAAACAAAAGCCATGGTTCATCTGGTTCTCTGAAGGGCTAATGCTAATCAGTAATGAATCTTGGAAGGAAGTATTGAATTTTGCAGCTTGTGGAGATTAAGTTAGAAGTAAAGAATTACCGAGAGAGATGATAGAGATTTTGTTAAATTAAAAACATAACAAAAGTCAAGCAAATTCATAGTAAAGCTGGGAAGTACAACTAATCATTATTCAAAGTCCCCCTTTTAAGCTCGATCCACACATTGAATTTTGGTTTAGGGGTCTCTGGTTGGAGCAGAGGGTTGCTTGAGTAAGTTTAGACGGTGGCATCTGTTTAAGTAACAGATGTCTGTGTCACTGAGGTGCTATGTTCTCACTTTTTATATATGGGGAAATTGCTGCTGACAGAGTTTTATTGTCTTTATGCAAATGAAAATACCATATTCTTCTCCTGAAAGGGTTCCTCTTCCTGATACAAATCTACAACAATAAAGGACTTCAACCTCATTTTATATCTATATCTATATCAATATCTATATCTATATCTATCTATATCTATCTATCTATATCTGATAAAATTTTTTATGAACTATCAATTATGCATGAAATGAGGTTTGGAATTGCAGGCATACTTGCTCTTGTTTAAAGAGGCCCCACTGAGTTGAAGCAAATTGAGCAGGGTAAAAGATGGTGCTGTTGGCTGGCCCCTCACCTGCTGTGGCACAGACCGAGATGAGACCTGGAGAGGCACTAGCATTCCCACTGCCCCCCTCCCCCGCCCTTAAGTAGCTCTAAGGGTTTGGGGCTGCCTTATGGAATGATTTTAACTTCATTCATTTGGTGGTCAGTTTTTAGAAACCTCTTTGCTCCTCTTATTTTTAAAAGAGATGAGGGAAAGTAGAGCCATCCAAAAACACCCTCCATGTTGACACCTAAAATTAACCATCACAAATATTCTGGTGACAGGTACAAAGTATACATAATGAACTGTTGCTTGTAGAAATACAATGGTATCTTTAAGAGAAACACTTGTGCAATTGTTTGGGTTGCAAGCTGAACTACTAATTTCTTTCATAAATGTCATTTTTACTTAAAAGTACAAAAGAGAGACAAACTATGCATATTCAGATGTGGGTATTTGGGAGACATTATGAAAATGAATATCTGTCACTCTGAGAAAAACAACTGCAAGTATTTGTTGTCAATGATAAAATTTAAACTTTCACTTAAAAATTTGTATCCATCACTATGAGCTTTGCAGCTTCCCGATATTTAAAGACTTTTCTAATAAGATTGGTGATATAATTAATAAACGTGATTTTTTATATTATATAATGAAATGTGTCAAAACTTGTAAAAATTTCATACATCAGTGAACCGATCTTTTTCAGGTCACCAATGAATGATGTTGTAGAATCACACATGGTAAAAAGATTCATTCAAAGTGCAAGATAAGCTAATGGACTATAATGTAACAGAGTAAGAAAAGTTTGTCGATAAGGTTTCAAATTCCACAAACAACTAACCTTTAAAAAACTACTACTTGTTGATTTTTGGTGTACTATCAGCAAAGAGTATTTACAATTATCTGGAAAGGCAATTAGAGTTCTCCTTACTTTTCTAACTACATACCTATTTGATGCCAGATTTTCTCCATATATTTCTGGGAAAAACAACATACAACAGATTGCAGAAGCAGATATGGGGCATCCAACTATTTTCTATTAAGCCAAACATTAATGAGGTACATTCACGGAAGTCTCCAGAGACTAATTATTGAATTGACTGTCTTATTAAAAGAAGTCTAAAAGGCCTTTTGTCAAAATTATTTTCTTGTGGACAATTATAGATATTAACATGATTTAAGAGCTTGTGAAGGGGTAACTGGATAGCTCAGTAGGTTAAGCATCTGCCTTTGGTTTGGGTCATGATCTCTGAGTCTTGGGATCAAGCCCCACATTAGGCTCTCTGCTCAGCAAGGTGTCTGCTTCTCCTTCTCCCTCTGTCTCTACACCCCTATACCTGGCTCATGCTCTCTCTCTCTCTGAAATAAGTAAATAAAATCTTAAAAAAAAAAAAAAAAAAAGAGAGCTCATGAAGAGTCACATTTTCCAAGAAGAATTGATTCTACATCCATGGAAATCATGTAAATGTGGTAGACCAAATATTCCTAGTTATCAGCAGCCTAATATCTCTGAGGTCAAATGAACATTAAGGCTGTATCTAATTCATTAAGCCCCATCTGCATATTTCAGAACCTCGGCATTCCGTCTACTGGGTCCTGGATTGCCCCCACAGCACCAGAGTTTCTGAAGCGATCAAAGTGTTTTCTACGTATGTTTGTGAATCAAGTAAGTCTAGCAGGAGCCTCTTGTCCTGCTTCATGTAGTTCAAGCCAGTGTTCATATTGTTCATGCTTTCCCTCAGGCCACTAAAAATCAGATGGACTTAATGTCATTGTCATCAAGTTACATCAGTCACCACTTGCTCTGAGAAAGCTGGGAGAATGTCCTTTTTCCTAGGAAATGGAAATGTAATGAGCCTCCCAGAAAGGACTATGAGCTATGAAATTTAGGATGAGAACTGCTGCTCATTTAAGGTGAGGGGGGAGGGAAACAAAGAGATGGTGGTTTCTGAGGAAAGTTGGATATTAGTGCAAGAGACCAGGTATAGGGTCAAGCTTATCATTTGGCAGAAGATGGGTAGTAGGAGGGGGAAGGAGATGAGGTAAGAAGCTGAGCTTCCAAAAGGGCATGGCTCTGTTAGAAATCCAGTTTGTGAAAATGTTCTGGTAATATAAAATTGGTCACAGAAAGATGTAGTTCCCATGACTTTGGATGTCTCTAAAGTATCTACAAAGCCACTCCAGCTAGAGGAGAGGATGATTCAGGGATCTATGGCTTCTCCTTTGTCAAGTCTTATCATTCCTGCTGACCTTGCTTTATATCAGAAACTAATAGAACAATGACTGTTTAGTGACTAACTCTCCCCAAGGAGGAGAGTTTTCTTAACTCAATGAAGTACATTTAATATTGAAAATTTCAGAGGTAGTTTGAAGAGAGCAAGAATTTCAGAATTCCTAACACCCCAAAATAGCTGCAAACCCCTCTCACTCAGAGGTAATTGCCTGATCTGAAGTTTGAACCATTTTTCTCTATTTCTCCTACTTTCGGTTTTCTTCATTTCAAAAATCAATTTGGGGGAAAGAAAGCCTCTGAAGATTAGGAATCTTATAATATGCTCCTTAAACACTCATGTGAACTGCTGGGACCCTTAGCCCCTCTGACTAACCGAAAGTGTTTATGGATAATAAATTTGAATACTTCAGAAAGCACAGCACTGGTTGTGAAAACAAGGATGACTTTAAATAAGGTTTTTATCATGACTCAAAATTATTTTGAATTATAAATGCTGAAATTTATCTCTACTGTTGTAGACTAATATGATTTGATAATCCTCAGAAATCAGTTTTCAGAGATTGTTATCAAAGTCTAATGGGGGTGTTTGAATTGAAGGAAGTAGAATATACCAAAAAGTCTCATAAAAATATGCACAGGTCAGTATTATAACTATAATCACTATGAAGGCAGGTGTGGAGCCTTCATCTAAAAATAGCGAAGTGCACATCATCTCTGTATGTTTATTTGTAGGAAACTATTTATAGATGTCATTAGAATGGTCATCATTAGTCTCATGTTTCCCCAGATAACCTAGAAATGAGAAAAGGACAGCATGGCAGCCAAGTGGAATGCCAGTTGAGACAGCTGGAGACTTAGTCACATATCTCAATGACCACAGTTGAACACCTAGAGACACATCAGATATCTGGGTGTAGAGATACACAGAAAACTGTACTAACTCTCTCATCATCATCTTCATTCCACTCCATTCCTGTCTTCAAGAAAAATGTCCCCAAATCTTGCCTGGATATTATGGAGGCAGGAGGTCACAGAGTAGCGTAGAAAGCAAAGTGATGTGGAAGTGATGCTGAGAAAAAAGTAAGAGCCCATGACAGGGCAGTCATGGTAAGGGGTAGAGTAGGAGCAGAAAGCTCAGGGTCAGAGGGCAGGTGCTTACTTGGCTTCAATTGAACCTAGATCACAAGATGGGGCCTGAATGAACAGCCAAGTGTTTAGGAACCCTCTAGATCATGGAGAAAATAAATTTCTTCTGGTGAGCTGAAACCATTTGGTGGATAATGTATCTGGCACTCTGTATTAAAGCAAATTTTCAAGCTAAATTTAGGTTGAGGGGGAGAAGGTTGTAATTCATTTGCAACATCTGCCATAGGTATGAAGAGGGTGATTGCAACCAGGGGTATTTATCACTCTGCTCCACGTGATTCTGAGTAGCCAGCTAAATGTGCGACTACCTCTTACTTCCACATTCTCAGGTTCTGAGGGCACCTTGATGCTTGGTGACATTGCCTGCTGTAAGAGATTGGCATGTATATGACAATTCCTGGCAGGGTCACTTCTATCTATTCTTGTCCTTCCATTTCTAGAAGACATGAGGAATTTAAGTCTTTATGTTCATTATTCTCACAATCCTCTTCACTGGTCATGATCCCAGAATAATTTTCCTAAAACTCTGCCAGAAATGCCTTCCATCAGTCTCTGTATTCTCCCAAATGAATGACAAAGACAAAAACTAAACTATTTATAAGGGAGAGAGGTTTCGGGGACTATTCCCCTGGGCCACTTAGATCCTATAATAGTTCAAATGAAATGACAGCCAAATAACTTCTTTATTTGTTGCCTTCCCTTGACTAGCCACCAGAATGTGAACAGTTTTTCAGGAAACCCAAGTTAAAAATTGCTTGTTCCCTCTATTTATATTGCATTTTAATGTAATTGGTTGCTTTCCCCCATTTGTTTCAGGGTGGTGACACAGCTCTGGGGGCCTGGTGATGATGAAGTGAATGAGGAGGGAGAGAGAAAGAAAGCACACACATGAAAAACCCCATCAGCAATACTTTCTCTTATTTATAGTGACAACCCCAAGCAAAATATAAAAATATATTTAGGGAGATGACAGCTTTGTTGCTTCTTGATCACAAACCAGCACTTAGGAGTTCACTTTTGTAAGCAGATAAAAAGGGCTGCATCTTGATAAAGCAGGGTGAGGAAAAAGAGAGAGAGAAACCAGGAGAAGGACAATCTGTCCTAGACAAAACCAGTATAAGGACTAATATGCTAAATGGAAGAGAGATTCTCGGTTATTGCCTGTGGGTGTTCTGGACTGCAGGTGGATAAAAACCTCTTCCCATCCACGAAAGAGATGCCAGGAAGGTGAAAAGCCTTTAGATTTGCCTCCTAGTAGTAGGATTTATATTTGATAAAACAGTGTTCAATTTACCTCGTGTCAAAACAAGAAAGGAGGAAAAAGTGTGCATGAAAATATTTGAGGCAGGGTGCCGGGGTGGCTCAGTCAGTTAAGTCATGGTCCTGGGGTCCTGGAATTGAACTCCCTGCTCAGCAAGGAGCCTGCCTCTCCCTCTTCCTCTGCCCCTCTCCCTGCTCCTGCTTGCTTGCTCTCTCTCCCTTTCTCTCACATAAATAATTTTTTTAAAAATTAAGCCATTACTTATTCCTGTGTTAAGTAGAGGTGGTTGGCAACTCATAAATGGGTCTGTGTTTCAACAATTCAATACAAATGTGCTCTGTGCTAAGTCTCAGCAGTATAATGATAAAAAAGACACAGACTTTGCTCACAAGAAACTTGCCGCAATGGAACCAAAAATTTATTTGGAAGTTGATTTGAAACTTATAATGCCTTCTCCCTAGAGATAAATATATTAAAAACGGTAGTTGGTTTTCAGTTTTCAATCCCTTTGTTCTGGAATATTACTCCAATAAGGCTATTTCAAATGTTCTTTCACTAGCACTGTTACCATTTTTTTCTATGGTGGGAAAAATCTTTTTTAAGCTCCAGTGTAGGGCACAGGAAGTACTTTTCTGAAAGAACCTATTCAAATACCTGACTTCCCTGGTGTGAAGTCACTTGAAAAGAGAAAAGAGCTTGGGAAGAAGTGAAGGGCAGAAGGCTCCCTGCCTGCAGAGATATCAACAGTGACCCCTTGCTCCATGAATGAACACCTGATAGTTCCAGTTCTAACTTTAGTTGATGATATTTCATCATTGCTTTGGACACATTTCTCTGGTTCTGTCCTTCTTATCCATGCACACTGGTTCACCTAACCTAACTAATTTTTGAGAGCACATGCCATTTTACATAAATGTCCTTTCCCACTCAGGACCATGCCCCACTACCTCCAGCCCAGCCTTGTTTCTGTTCTTGATTCATCTCCTCTTGCTGTCTCAGAATTTCCACCCTGGCTGACTCTTACTCTGAATACCTAGTCACTATGAGTCTGCCTTGGTCATGACTGAGGCATCTTCCTTGATATGTGGTTCTGCCTTCCGGAAATCATTCCATTACTACCCGCCCTGACTCTTACATACATAAATGAAGAAAAGAAACCACAGGAGTATGAAGTATGAAGTATGAAGGAGTATGAAGAAGTGAAAAGGGAGATATTTACGAGCTCTGGTTAGCTCATTACTAACTATATAATTATTTAAGGGAATTACCCTTCTAAGTCAGACCATGCACTCACCCCCACCAACCCAGCCAGTTGATTTAAAATGAGATTCTTTGGTTGATATTGGGGTGGATCACTAAATCCTCAACTACCTTTCTGAATAAAGCTTTTGTCATTAGTATTAATTTATGGGTTTGGTGGTAGTGGTTCTCTCACATTTGCTCTATTAGAATCATCTCAGAGCTTTCGGAGATCCTGAACTCCAGACTGCATGTCATATCAATTAAATCCAAATCTCCAGTAGTAGAATATAGTTTTCCTTAAAGTTTGAGAACCAATGGCTAAGCAGAAGGAATAGCAGGAATGAAAACATTGTGGAGATGGAATTATGTGGACTGTCAGAAGGACTGAGTTCAAGATCTCTGCATCTCAATGACTTTGTTCCTTTAATAAGTCATTACACCTCTCACAGACTTGTTTTCATTAGTTATAAAGTGGAGTTAATTATAACTGCTCAGACTAGCCCTCAGATTCTGAGAAAGATGATCATGGTCTTTTGGATGATCATAGCCTTTTGGATGATCATGGTCTTTTGTGGTTTGGGAAGTACTTTTTGAACTATAACATGCAGTTTGAATGCAAAGTATTATTAATAGAGCATTATAATATGGCAAGGCAGATTTTCAGAATCTCTAATCTCTCACTCCGCTCAGTCAACATTAGCAAACTTGGAAGGTACATGAAGCATGATTGGCACACTCTCTCCAATTCCATTTTTGGCCACTCTCTCCTCTCTTGGTACTTATGGTTTGATTCCTAGTGTCATTCACTAACTGCCTAGATCCTGGACATGGTAGCCATTTGGTCTGTTTTCAGCATATTCAGGATGGTGAGAAGAAGAAGGTGCTTTGGGGAGCCAAAAACTAACCTTTAATCCAGAATTTGGTGACTAGAAAAGTGTACTATGTTTACTAGGATTTCAAGAACAAAAGTACTGATCTATTTACTAGAACTACTCTGTTATTTCCAGTATAGATACTATTTTCTTTCTTTCTGACTGGAAGCATAATCTTCATGCCACCTATTACCTTCTTTCTGCATCTTGGCTTCTTCTGAAATTGTTTAATATCTTGACGTGATTCTTACATGTTTTAATGTGTATAGCTTTTGTTGAATCTTTTCATGCAGAGACTAATTACTGTATTTCTGATTTTGACTGTGGCCCTAGCTTCTACTTTTGACAACTATTTTGCTGGCATGTTGGTTTTGGACTCACACTACCTCTAAACCATGATTAGCACAGGGATAATATTCTTTTCCTCTAACATATCTGTATTATTTCTGCTCTGATATTGTTCAATTATTATCAAATCTTTGTTCCTTTATCTACTAAAATATTTAATGAGCTGCTACAGGATGATAATAATGGTATGGATTTTTACTATGGACACTTGGATGTATCACACTATAAACCAAAGGAATGATTGTCTAAAAGTGAAAAATCAGGCATGCTGGGAACCAAATCAAACCACATGAGAGTTTATAAAGTCTGTGTCTGTATGGAAATGGCTTATCACCTGAACCCTTTGTTCCCTCTCTTACACATTTTCCTCTACACACTTCATGAGTGCCTCATTTCCCCTCAATTCTTCCCCCAATACATGAGGTAAACTGAGAACATACATGAGCAATATTTACTTCCTTGGAAATAAGTATAACAACACCAAGACTACCTAAACAAGAACTGAAATCAAATATACACTATTTATAACTTAATGAAAACTTTAAAAGACTTATAAAGAAAACTATATATATATATATATATATATATATATTTTAGGTTTTATTTACTTATTTATTTATGAAAGACACAGAGAGAGAGGCAAAGATCTAGACAGAGGGGGAAGCAGGCTTCCTGCGGGAAGCCTGATGCAGGACTCAATCTTAGAACTCTGGGATCCTGACCTGAACTAAAGGCAGATGCTTAACCACTAAACCACACAGGAGCCCCCAAAACTAGACATCTTAATTGTAGCACCTGATACAATTTTTTAAATGAACAGAGAAATATAGTATTCACTCTGTGACATAAGACTGAAATTGTAAAAAATATAAAATCCTGCCAAGTTAATTTAGAAGTTCAATGTAATCTTAACAAAAATTAAAAGTTTGAGTTGTTTTAACTTAAAGACTCTAAATTTCATCTGAGTGAACAATCAAGTAAAGATTGGCAGTGCTATTTTTAAAAAGAAGAATAACAGGGGATCCCTGGGTGGCGCAGCGGTTTGGCGCCTGCCTTTGGCCCAGGGCGCGATCCTGGAGACCCGGGATCGAATCCCACATCAGGCTCCCGGTGCATGGAGCCTGCTTCTCCCTCTGCCTGTGTCTCTGCCTCTCTCTCTCTCTGTGACTATCATAAATAAATAAAAAAAAAATTAAAAAAAAAATAAAAAAAAAAAGAAGAATAATAATGAGGAACTCACTTAGCTTGATCACAAACCATGCAGTAATTCCTTAATAATTTGAAATAGGATGGTGTTGGTGCAAGATTCAACCAATAGATCAGACCAGAACAAAGTGAACACCCTACTGACAGATATTAGTCTATGGAGCATTTAGTATATGGGAGCTCGTAGCATAAATGAGCAAATAATGCTTGGTCAGACATGGGGATGGGTAACAATTAAGGTACCCAGTATATGTACCAAAAAATTCCAAGTAGATTAAGAATTAAAGTAAATAAAATCCTATCAGAACTAGGGGGAAAAAAAGAATATCTATAGCTGTCTGATTTAAATATGAGGAAGAACTTTCTAAGCATAATAGCCGTGAAGCAAAGCACAATTAATTTGACTACTTAAAAATATAAAGTTCTGTGTCATATATAAATTTAAAGACAAAAGATACATTGGGAATATATTTGAAACATTCATGATAAATGATAGGAGTCATCAATCTATAATATGCTCATACAAATTGATAAAATTAAAAAATCCTAAGACCAATAGAAAAATGATCAAAATAACATAGCAAGCAATTTTTACGAAAAGGAATACAAATGTCCAATAAATACACAACACATGCTCAGCTTCACCAATAATCCAAACGTTAAGCAATAGGAAACTATTTCTTACACATAAGAGTGCAAAAGATAAAAACAAAATCTCATTTTTTTTGAGTAGTTAGTATGTACCAGGCTTTTCCCTGGATGCAGGGATACACTGGTGAACAAGACCAAGAGGTTTTGGGTATCTTGGAATGTATCACTAAGGAAAAGAATATGTAGAGCAAGAGCAAATACAGTAAACAATACAATGCCAGACTTCACTAAGTGCTAAGGAGAAAAAAAAAGAGTATCTTGGTGGAGAATCAGGGTTTGTAGAGTGATTGTGGAAGGGCTTTATTAGAGTGGTTAAAGAAAATTGCCAGGAGGAGAGATAATTTACACACATATGCACACACAAATATATCTGTATAATATACAGTCAGCTCTAGTAATTATGGAGGCTGAAAAGTCCTAAGATATGTAGTCAGCTGGAGACCCAGGAGAGAGAAGCTCAATCTCATTCAGAAACATCTTTACATGCACACCCAGAATAATGTTTGATCAAATGCCAGGGCATCCTGCGATCCCCAATCCAGTTGTCACATGCAAATAACCATCATAACCAGTGAGATTAGAGAGTGATGAGCAAGGGGGAGAGTGGCATAAAATGAGATTAGAGAAGAATGCTGGAGTCAGATCATTCAGGGATGTATAAGCAATGATGTAGAATAGATCATGAGCAATATAGGATCATTTAAAATCCTATTGGAAGGCACTGTTGGGAGGAGGTCATTGAAAGGACATGACCACTGCCCATTGACCCATGAACTGGACCCCTTCAGTGAGAGGCTCCTCACCTTGGCCCTCGTCCTTGGAAGGTATATCCACTCACCATTCCCATCATAGGAGCCATTTCAAGGATGTAGCCTTGAGAGAATAATGCATTATTCAGATCATCTGGATGGTACATGTGCCTGAACCCCATTAAGGGGTTGATATAAACTCTAAGGATTCTGAGGGATGGGTATGGTGATCTAAATGTCTTGTGACTGTCCAAGACAAGCCTTGTAGACATGTTCCCTTTGCTTATTAAAATAGTCATCTAATAACTTGAGTGACTTGCCTTTTTCTTTGTTCTCTCCCTGCCCTCCACATGTAAGGGTCAGTTTTGAGTTTTACCCAAGGAGCTTCCAGTGTTGTGAACCAACAGGCACTCAGAGGAAGTAGAACTAAACTGGCCATAGGTATATTGCTCAGGATTATATGGACAGAGGGGTAGAGAAGAACATAGCATCTATCTGAACAATAAGATCGTGACATAAAGCAGATTTCTATTATAACTGATATGAAAGTCTTTTGTTCCTTCAGTTATTCCATCATTGTTAGAGAGTAGAACTGAGCTAACTTTTCCTAATAGTACTTTTATTTTAACTAACATTTTATTTATTTTTTAATTTTTTAAAGATTTATTTATTTATTTATTTATTTATTTATTTATTTATTTATTTATTTAAGAGAGAGAGAGAGAGAGAGAGAGGCAGAGACACAGGAGGAGGGAGAAGCAGGCTCCATGCCAGGAGCCTGACGTGGGACTCGATCCTGGGACTCCAGGATTGTGCCCTGGGCCAAAGGCAGGTGCCAAACCACTGGGCCACCCAGGGATCCCCTTAACTAACATTTTAGACAAGTTAGGTATAATCAATGTGAATGAGAATCTGAGTTTTTCCTTTATCATAGTACCTTATGTTTTATAGCATAAGGAACTCAGGAATAGTTCCAGAAAATTGAAACACCATCTAAATGAAAAGTATCAAAAATTGTTTGCACTTTAAAATTAACAATAAAAAATTTAACCATAAAAAGCAAATGGACAATAATGTTCAATCCTATCAGCCTTATGAGGCTAATGATGAGTGCGACTGGACTGATCATATTTTTTTAAAAAAATAAAATATTTATTGTGAAAGAGTAAACACAAATCTGAAATCTTAGCAATGCAACATAAATGAACAAAAAAATTCCGTTAGATTTCAATGTTTGGTCTATTTAATTTTATTGCAGCTAAACTCATCTCTTCCCTGTGAGCAGATTGCAACATAAATTGATATTTATGACATTTTATAACTGTTCACAGTTCAGTGTTAAGAAAACATCTGAAAATGCTTTTTATTTATTCCTTTTAAGATAGGTAAGAAAGAAGTGAGGTTCTCTGTTGTGCCTTTGTTGTGTTTTGCTTTTTTGCTTCTCTTATTTTCTTGTTATATGCTACAGTTTAACTGACTGAGAGAAAAAAAAAATTATTTCCTATTCAACTCACATACTAAGCCCACATTCAACCATTATGGCTCCTTCTACTTCTTTTTCCCCTTAACATTTGAAATGCCCAGCTCGTCGAAATCCAATCTGAATCAGCTCAGCTGTTGCTTTCTCTACGTTCTCCCCATTCTGCTATTGGAAGGTGCCCCATGTACCCCGAGTTCAGAATCTTCAACTCCCGCTGGGCTTCTAATGCTGTAAATTGTGGAGGCCGAGAAAATTAAGGCCATTCCACCTCAAGTTTAGCGTTAGAACAAGTATAGCCATCTCAGACCCCTGTGAATAAAAGCTGAACTTTACCGGGAAAACCGCAGAACACCCTTGACAGAGAGTCCCATATCAGAATGAGAACAGAGCTCAGAAAGCCCTCGACAGAGACAGAAAATCCCGTACTGGAATGAAAATAGAGCTTAAGAAATTCCTCCACCCCTTCTGAAAATCCCCTAGACCAGCCCATAAAAACCCAGCTGTAACCCCCCTTGGGGCCCAAGTCCCTGCTCTGCTGTGTCGGGTATACTGGGACCCAAGCTCGAGGTTGCTAATAAACCCTCGTGTGCTTGCATCTGTGTCGGCTCCTTGGTGGTTTTCTCGGATTCGCAGTCTTGAGCACAACATAAATAATACTGAACATTCTTCATCAGTGTCTCATCTTTCCCATGCCATTTCCCTCAAGACCCCAGCTCAGCACCCTGCCTCACACTTTGTCTTAGGCATAGAAAACAGATGTCTTCCTAAGTGTCCTCATTTTTTTTCATTTCTCCCTATCCACTCGGTCTTAACACTTAACACCCACTTATCTCCACAGCCTCTCATCCTCACACCCCAGTGTGGAAGCAGTTCTTGGGTCATCTGGGCTACTTTCCCTGCCTCTGCCCTGGTGTCTGCTACCTGCAAGCCCAGCTAGATGCAAACAGACACACTTCCCCAGTCATCTCCTTTTCCATTCTGTCATCTTCAGCCACTTCTCTGAACATACTTCAATTTCTTTCATTTAAAATAAATAAATAACAGTAGGGCATCTGGATAGCCCAGTCGGTTAAGCATCTGACTCTTGATATCTTCTCTGGTCATGATCTCAGGGTTGTGGGATCAAGCCCCTCACAGGGCTCCTCATTCAGCTCGGAGTCTGCTGGAGATTCTCTCCTTCTCCCTCTACCCCTTGCCCTACTCACATGCACTCTCTCTAAAAAAAATAAATAAAATCTTAAAAAAAGTTAACAACTACAACAAAGCCCAAACATACACATTTTCTTACTATTAAGCAATATCTCTTTCTTTTTACAGACAAGCTTCTTAGAAGAGAAAACCCACTCTGAATATCGCCCTTTCCAGAGACCTCTCCTTGCTATTATCTGGGCCTCCTCACTATTTCACCAAATTGCTCTTACCAGCATCATTAATGCTGTTCCATTGAACAACCTTTATCAGCCTGTGACATATAGACATTTAAAGAGTTAAAGGAGGAATAGGAGACTACACAGGTTATTGAGAAGGATCTTCCAGAGTAGTAGGAGGAAAGCCATGGGCCAGTGTTACATAAAACTCAAAGGAAATAATGTTAGCAAAGAGAAAGCAAGCAACATTATCCATGGCAGCAAAATGATTAAAAACAAATAAGAATTGAGATCTGTTCAATGGAATAGTATTAATGTATAGAACTGTTGGATCACTATGTTGTATCCAAAACTAACATGACTCTCTATGTTAACTACACTGAAACTAAACCCCTTATCTTCACATTTACAAACTCTCTGTTGATTATCTGTTTCCATGTAGCAATTTTCTTATCACTTCTAAGGACTAGCTATAATCATTGCTAACTTTTTCAGGTCCAGAACCTTACAACTTGGTGATCATATGATATAATGTCCTGATTTGAGCTCTTTTAAGAGTGAAAGGGGACACTAATAACTTCATTGTGATAACAAAAAATAGACTAGGACTCTCCTTAGCAAACCAAGTCATATGATTACTTTATTTAAAACCAACTAACATTCTCAAAAAATTTAACATACAGTTACCATATGAACTAACAGTGACATTCTCAGGTGGCATTTTTATGTTCACATAAAACTTTTTTATAAATGTTCATAGTAGCATTTTTCATAATGGCCAAAAAGTGAAAGAAACCCAAATGTGTATCAACTGATGAATGGATAAACAAAATGTGGTATATCCAGACAATGGGATATTATTCAACCACAAAGAGTAGTGAACTGCTGATATATGCTGCAATATGGGTAAACCTCAAAAGCATTATGTTCAGTTAAAGAAGCAGACACAAAGATTATATGATCCTGTTTATATTAAATGTCCATAGTAGCTAAATTCATAGAGACAGGAAGTATATTTGTTGTTTCCTAGGGGCTTGGGGAAGGGAGTGACTGGTAATAGGTATGGGGTTTCTTTGTGATAATGAAAATGTTCCAGAATTAGGTAGTGGTAATGGTTATACCACTTTGCAAATATACTAAAAAGTACTGAACTGTCCACTTGAAAAGGGTGAATTTTATTTGAGTTTTAATTTTTTATTTTTTATTATAAAATTTTAATTCCAGTGTAGTTAATGTGCAGTATTATATTTGTTTCAGATATACAATATAATTATTCAATAATTCTTATACATTACTAGGGTGCTCCTCATGTTAAGTGTACTGTTAACGCCTTCATCTATTTCACTCATCCCCCTCATCTACCTCCCCTCTGGGAACCAACAGAATATCTCTATGGTTAAGAGTCTGTTTCCTGGTTTGTTTTTCTCTCTTTTCCTCTGTTCATTTGTTCTGTTTCTTAAATTTCACAAATGAATGAAATCATGTGATATTTGTCTTTCTCTGACTTATTTCACTTAGCATTATACTCTTTAGCTTCATCCATGTTGCTGCAAATGGCAAGATTTCATTATTTTTTAATAGCTGATCTATATATATGTGGTTATGTATAATTATATATAGTTTTATATCACATCTTTATTGATGGACATTTGGGCTGCTTCCACATCTTGTTTATTGTAAATAATGCTGCAATAAACATAGGAATGCATATATCCTTTTGAATTGTTGTTGTTTTACTCTTTGGGTAAATAACCAGTAGTGGGATTATTGGATCATAGGGTAGTTCTATTTTTAACTTTTTGAGGAATTTCCACACTGTCTTCCACAGTGGCTGTACCAGTTTGCTTCCCCACCAACAGCGCGAGAGGATTCCTTTTTCTCTACATCCTAGCCAGCAATTCTTATTTCTTGTGTTTTGATTCAAGCCATTATGTTAGGTGTGAGGTGATAACTCGTTGTACTTTTGATTTGCATTTCCCTGATGAAGAGTCATATTGAGCATCTTTTTATGTGTCTGTTCCCTATTTATATGTCTTCTTTGGAGAAATGTCTGTTCATGTCTTCTGCCCAGTTTTTAATTGGATTATTTGCTTTTTTGGTGTTGAGTTATATAAGTTTTTTACGTACTTTGGATACTACCCATTATCAGATATGTCATTTGCAAATATCACCTCCCATTCAGTAGGTTGCCTTTTAGTTTGTTGATTGTTTCCTTCACTGTGCAGAAGCTTTTTATTTTTATGTACTCCCAATAGTTTATTTTTGGTTTTGTTTCCCTTGCCTTAGGAGACATATCTAGAAAGATGTTGCTATGGTTAATATCATGGAAATTACCATTTGCACTCTCTTCTAGGATTTTTATGGTTCTAGGTCTTGCACTCAGGTCCTTAATCCATTTTGAGTTTATTTTTGTGCATGGTGTAAGAACGTGGTGCAGTTTCATTCTTTTGCAGGCCATTCTCTCAGTACCATTTGTTGAAAGACTGTCTTTTTCCCATTGAATATTCTTGCCTCTTGTGTCAAAGAATAATTGACCATAGAGTTGAGGGTTTATTTCTGAGCTTTCTATTCTACTTCATTGATCTATGTAATTTTTTCGTGCCAGTACCATTCTGTTTTGACTACTACAACTTTGTAAAATAACTTCAAGACTGGAATTGTGATACCTCCAGTTTTGTTTTTCTTTGCTTTGGCTATTGGGGTCTTTCGTGGTTGCATACAAGTTTTAAAATAGCTTTTTCTAGTTCTTTGAAAACTGCCATTGGTATTTTGATAGTGACTAATTTAAATATGTAGATTGCTTTGGGTAGTATAAGCATTTTAACAATATTCGTTCTTTCCATCCGTGAGCATGAAATGTCTTCCATTTCTTTGTACTGTCTTCAGTTTTCTTTCATCAATGTTCTATAGTTTTTTTTTAACTTTCTGATACTTAAATATGACTTATTTTATTGAGGTAAATTCATGTAAAATAAAATTCACCATTTTTTAATAATAAATTTATTTTTTATTGGTGTTCAATTTGCCAACATACAGAATAACACCCAGTGTTCATCCCGTCAAGTGCCCCCCTCAGTGCCCGTCACCCATTCACCCCCACCCCCTGCCCTCCTCCCCTTCCACCACCCCTAGTTCGTGTAAAATTTAGTGGCACTTCATACACCCACAGAATTGTACAATCATCACCTCCACCTAAAATTTTTTCTTGTTGTTCTATAGTGTTTAGAGTACAGGTCTACTACAGTACCTACAGTCTCACCTCCCTTTAATTCATGCTCCACGTAGCCAAGAGATTACTCTAAAACAATATCATTCCTTTGCTTATACTTTTACACACAGAGGCTTCCCATAGAATCCAAACTTTTTACCACTATATAGAGGCTCTTCATAATCTGATCTCTGGGTAGATTTCAACCCCAACTATTGTGTTTACCCTCATACCCTCCAACAACAGCTGCTTGAAAGTTCCCATAAAGTTCCCTGCTGTCTTTTTTGGACTACAGCCTTTGTCTGATTAACTCATACTAATGTTTCATGGACTCAACTCAGAAATCACCTCCTTAAAGGAATATTTATTGACGTCTTCCTAACACCACCTCCTCCCATTCTGTGTTAGATGCCTCTTTGGTGACCTCTATCACAGCAGTTCCCTTCTGTATTATAATTGTCTCTTCTCTTTATTCCCCCAAAGTATTGTATGTAAATTCTAGAACACCAGCATGGTATTTATCTGCATTCTCCAAAATGTCTATGGAATGAAGAAAGGAAAAATTAAAGTCAATAATAGTTGTCTATGGTCTATCCAGACAGGGACACAGGCAGAGGGAGAAGCCTGCTCCACGCAAGGAGCTCGATGTGAGACTTGAACCCGGGAATCCAGGATCATGCCGAGCCAAAGGCAGACACCCAACCACTGAGCCACCCAGGCGTCCCAGGACATACTCTTTGAAGAGCTTTTCAGATTCTGGAGTTAGGTGATTTTGAGCCATGCTTACTATCTTATGTACAATTAGCTAAGGGGGAGGAGGTACACACTCTGGTGTCCATTAGACCCACATTGGATCTCTGCCCCTTCTCTTTACCTCTCTAAGTCTCAGTTTCCTCCTTTGCAATAAGCTTGCCTGGAGCAATGTTCTAAGATGGGCTTTTGCAGATGAACAATGATTGCTAGTGAGCTATTATAATTGTGACCTAGGACTCTCCTTGTTTGGGCAGCTGCTCAACATAATGAGTTGATGAGCTGAACAAAACCAATTGTTTCATTTGACAGACTACATCTTGCCATACTCTCTAAAGTCTGCCTCCTTCTTCCTTACATCCTGTGTCCTCACCTTCTCTGACTACTCTATCTAAATTAGTTTTCACTATGCCTGCTCCCACTCCCTCCAGCTCACAGGTCCTCCAGGTCCTCTTTTGTCATCACAACTCTTCAGTTCTTTCGTGGTGTTGATCACCATTTGTAATTCCAGAGTATAAGTCTCATAACTGTGTTGTTCAGCATGATAGCTCCTGGGCCTCACCCAGAGTCCAGAACAGAGCTATTAGGCAATCAATCAATATCTGATAAATGGATAAATTATACCACATTATGATCAATCTGGGCAACCAATTTGTATAGAATTTTTTGGGAGTTGTTTAACTTCAGTGAGATTCCTGGAAACTGTTTCTGCTCTCCTAATGTGAGAAAGACACATTTGTTATCAAATGGATCAATTCCAGGTACTAGGAGGTCACGATCTCAGAGACTTCCCCTCTGCTCCCCGATTCCCAATGGCTTCAGCACTGAAGAATATTGAAAATCATGTCAAAGAAGGTTCTATTCTTGCAGAACAATCTGTAAGTCTGGATCATCCTCAAAAGTTCTTAGCAACATATGAACAGAGAACATCTAGAAAAATAGTTTCTCAAACAAAGCTTCTGTCAAAGAAAGGAATATAATGAATATAAAATCTATTGGTCATGCCTTAAAATGAGCATCACAACCTAGCTACCCGCATTTTGCCAGATGCTGAGGGATCATGCCACAATGCGGTAGAACACTGATCATGCCCTGCAGTCACTTCCAAGCTGGCTGGAGAAGCCGAGACTGACATCCTTGAAATCTGGAGAGAATACAAGTCCACATAAATTATGGGCTAAGGCGTGTTTTACAGAGGACTGCTAAAGTTACTGTAACTTTAGTGCAGACGCCCAAGGAGAGGGAAGATCATTGAAAGCTGAAAGCTTCCCCGACTGGAGCTTGAGGAAAGGGTCAAGAATGAGGAGGGGAGGCCAGCAGGAGGGTCTGATATAAGGGTAGCTCCCCTGCTGGTGCTAGGCTTGCCCTTCACAAAGGGCGGCGTGCGCGGGCAGTCGGTGGCAGGGCCCTCCCGAGCTGGCACACGTTGCCCCCCCCACCTGCAAAAGTTGTGGCTTCCCGGCCACTTCTCTGCGGACTCCTGCCTTCTCCTGAGCAAAGCAAAACTAAATCAACACGACTATAATAACTGCCACGAAAGGATGCAATAGATTCTCTACCCACAAGATTGGCAGCAAGTGGAGATTCCATGCTTCTGCCAAAGGAAACATAAGGACAAGCATTATAAAAATGGGGCTGGCTAAATAGTTGTTATTTCTGATAAAGGACGAAATGCTGAAAACAAATGACAGCAGGACATGCAGCATGTCTGGTTGGGAGTATGTGAGTGTGGGGTGTGTTCATGCATGGTGTGTGTGACTGTGTATGTGTATGTTCATCTTGTATGTATGGTATGTGGTGTGTACGCACGTGCACTGTATGGTGTATATGCATGCGTGTGTGTGTGTGTGTGTATGTGTGTAGAGCACATGTTTCTCTCCCTCCCGGGGCACCTGCTAGACTATTCTTGTTTTATGGCTCACTGAAGGAGGTTTGGGGTTCAGTACCCTTCTTCCTTTACCCCTTCCAGCCCACTTGGCATCCCATCCCCCTTATGACCAGTGCCCACCTTCGGGGACCCTCCCTCCCACTGGTTTCCTTTGCAGCAGCAGGAGGTGAGCCGTGCCCCGCCCCTGAGAGCCAGGAAAGCAGAGGAAGTGACTTTGATGGATCACATTGTACTGGAGGCCCGGCACTAGCAGATTAGAAAGGCTGCAGCTCCTGCGCGTGGGCCTCCATCCTGGGGTTGTTCTGATGAGATAATTTTTCTCATTAACCTTGATAACTCTCTGCTGATATATGGATCTGTTTGCACTAACATAGAACTTTATCTTTTTTTTTTTTTTTTTTTTGTCCATCTAGACTTTCCGGGGAGGAGAGTGCAGAGCCTGGTGGCTCAGCCCTCTTAGTAGTCCAGGTTGCCAGCTTGGGGGTGCCCAGGGCGGACCTCGAGGGAGGAACACAACAGGAATGCAACGGTGCCTGTCTTTGGCTTTTCGTAGCTATTAAACTCTCAACAAATACAGCAGAAGGTGGAGGGAGTGAGAGGTTCAGAGATGGAAGTATCCCGCGTGGGGAGGTGCGGCAAGTCTGCTCCCAGTCCTGCTCGTAAGCATTACGTGCATGGCCTAGATTTAGCCTTCAGCAAAGCCCAGCCAGCTGCTCTGGCTCTTTCCCATTGCCCCCTTAGCTCAGACACTCTAGCCTCTGCCCCAGTTGTTCCTGCGCTGTGAAGCAGTGTGGCACATTCACAATCCCTAATTTAGGGTGTCTATCCCAGAACTCTGTCTCTTCTCCACAGACAGCATGAATTTCTGTATTATGTAGACACTTCACTTACAGTATTGAAGTCTCTTCCCTTGGTAGGCTGTGAGCACTTTGAGATACAGGCTCTCTTTTTCATCTCTGTTTCCTCAGTATTAATACAGTGTCTGGCACATAGCAAGTTCTTGATAAATGTTTGTTGATATGAATGAGAATAAGATGCGAAATTCAGAAGTACCTTAAATGCAGGGGGAATTCAGGTATAAGGGGAAGTTATTAGCATAAGTTGCATTGTATCCATTTGGGGCCTAATGTGGTATCCTTGCATCTGCTCATCTGGACACAGTATTTTCCCAGAGTTTCTCACAGAAGGAAAGGCCAGGGCAAGTTAATAATACCGAGGATCTGGTCCATTATCATGCAAAAACAGGACCCAAGAATGTAATATATCAACAGATTAAATACTTTCATGGAAGCCCAATGCAAGATGATTATGTTGTTTATAAGTATATCAATCATTTTAAAAATAGTTCACAAGTGAGTATGCTCCTGATATAGGACACAAGTGAAATGACAATCATTCACATAAACCAACTTAGAAACTATATCAAAATCCAAAATTAAAGCTCTTTAACAAGCTCATTAACAAGAGGCGCAAGCAGAAGCTTTTCTGACTCCTTGTCTCCAATCTGATCCTTCACACCAACATGCATACCCCAAACACCTTCTTCCCTCCGCTAGGCAGAAGCCATTCAATAGCCTTGGCTTATAGACTGATGCTCAATTTCAGAAAGATGCTATTGTTTCAAGTAGCATCATAATTAATTAATGAGGCCAGCAAAGGTGTTATGTGAGGTGATAGGGTTAGGGGAGTGGAATTTAAAGAACTCTCCAGGCAGTTTCCTTCCCACAGAATGCAAGAGGGGTCAGCTGGCAGCTGCTGTGAAGTTAGACCCAGTGCTGATGTTTGAGGAAGGACACAGACTAGACAGAGAGGGATGGCATTCTCCCTTTCAATGGGGGTGGTTCTCAAACTTAGGGAACTTGTCATCACTGACACTGCTGGTGCTGAGAGCCGCTGCTTTATAGGAAGCTGACCTCAGAAAAAGCAAGGTTACCTCAAAGCTATTGGTACTGGGAGAGGAACCAGTGAATATTATTTGAGTTATAGAGAACTGGAAGCTGTAAAGGATCTTATAAAGCTTCTGATCCGCATCTTCATTTTATAGACAAAGAAACAAGGATTCAGTGAGGCCAAGTAGCATCATTTTAAACATAAGTGACTCAATGTTATACCAAGAGAGATACATTTTTGGTCATGAGACAAACCGAGACCACTCAAATGGTTGATTAAGCTACTAAATGTATTGTAAATATTACAGCACTATATACCATGGGATTAAGAAGGAAGTACTTGTTCTTTATATAAAGGTTCTGGTTCCTGAATTTGATGTGAAGAAAACTATGTTCAAGTTGTGCTCCATAAAATGATCTCTTCCTACTATGTGCCAGACACCCTGTCAGGTCATGGGAATAGAGCTCACAGTCTGGTGGAGGAGACATAGTTTTGACAATATGGTTAGAGTTGGCCAGACAAATTCTTAAAAAAGGTTGGCCTCCAGCTTTTTATGAGCATATCACATTTATATGTTATAGATGAGTAGAAGAAGCTGAAATGGTTACAAAGAAGTGGAGTTCCCTTCAAATGTGTCCCAGCCTTTTACAAATGTACAGATACGTATGAAGTCAATGAAAATTGTTATGCTGTTGGCTGGCTCTCACTTTGAGGAAGCCTGGCAAGTCCCAGGCAGAGCTAGTAGTTCTCATTTTTGCTTTCAACCTATCTCAGTCTTAGTTTCTTGTCTATCTAATGAAATGAAGATTTAATAAAATGAGATCTGAGAGTAATGTGCCTCACATAGGGCTGGCATGTGGAAGACACACAATAATATTGTAGCTTATGCCAAAGTGAGAGAAAGAATGCTTTAGCGAATTCCAAATAATATTTTAATTTTGTTTATGCTTTACCTCCATGCTAGGAAATGGATAACATTATTATCCTCACTTTGCTAATAAAAACAAAGGTTCAGAAACATGAAGAAACCTGCGTAAAGTCATGCACTTAGTAGGTGTGGATCGTGAATTCAAACCCAAGGGTGTTTAAATTAAATTTGTTTTCTTAATGATGCATTCTTGATGACACTTTAGCCTGTGAAAGAGAAAAAAATGTCTGAAAAGAGTTTCTACCTAACCTAAGGAAAGAGTTGACCTGTATACAGTACGTTTCTTTCGGTGCTGCAGTGTATTATCACTTCAGCTTTCTTAATATTACTTCGTGAAGTAAGAGTTAAAAACTGGATCTGTGGCCAATTGCTACATCCCTCACTACCGCCGTTTACCTAACACTTAGTCTGCTTTGTTAATTTATATTACCTGTCTCTTTCCTTTGGCATATGAACTTATGGCTCCTGAATATTCATTTTATACTTTTTTTCTTGTAAAAGCACCCTGATAAATTACATCAAGTCTGTACAGATAAGTGCATTGCAGATTTACTCAAGCAGGAAAACAAAGAAAAAACAAAAAATGGAAACAACCCATATGCCCATTAATAAAGAGTTGTGGTATAGCCACAAAATGGAATATAATAGCCCCAAAGTGGAATACACATAGGAACATGGATGAATCCTGAAAACATTATGAATGAAAGAAGACACAAAGAACACATAGTGAATGATTCAATTGGCATGATATTCTATAAGTATAGTTACATAACCAAACTCATTTATAGTGACAGAGAGCAAATCAGTGGTGACCTGGGGTCAGGAGGTAGAA
Source organism: Canis lupus baileyi (assembly GCF_048164855.1). NCBI lineage: Eukaryota > Metazoa > Chordata > Mammalia > Carnivora > Canidae > Canis > Canis lupus. Next base: position 45,952,390 of record NC_132857.1, on the reverse strand, counting down.
TGGATAGGTATTAACCTTGAGATATAGGAAGCTTTTTGGAGGGTGATGAAAATATTCTATATCTTGATTGTGGTGATCACACAGTGTATATATTTGTCAAAAGGCATTGTTCTGTATATTTAAAATAGATGCATTGAATTACATGTAAATTATATCTCAGTTAAATTGAGTTTTAATACTGGCTCTTGTTGAGGTACCTGGGTGGTGCAGTGGGTTAAGCATCCATCTCTTGGTTTAGGCTCAGTTTGTGATCTCTGGGTTATGAGATCAAGCCCCATATCAGGCTGGCACTCATCACAGAGACTGCTTAAGAGTTTCTCTCTCCCTCTCCCTCTGCCCCTCACCCCCACATGCTCATGTGCACTCTCTCTATTTCTCTCTCAAATAAATAAATCTTTTTAAAAAGTAGAAAATTTTTAAAAATTAAATTTGTTCTTGCTTTGGCCAGCAAAAGGATGAGGGACAGCACAAGGTCTTTGAGAAAGGAAACTCCTAGGTAACAAATTAAGGTCAAACTATGCCCACTTGGCAAATGTGCTGAGGGCTTCATGGTAGCAAGCTTCCTTGCATCTTTAAAAATGTCTGTTAAGCAATATTTGCCTGAAAAATCCCAACTCTAGTACTCTGGATTTATTTCATAGAGATGGTAAAAAGAAAGAAAAATAAGAAACTTAAACTCATACTATGGTGGAAAACATATTTAAGGAAATGACCCTTCAAAAAGACTGCAGCATGCCATGATTCTAGGATTTTACCAGGAGCTTGAGCTCATGGTGGCAAAGAACTGGGTGCGGAAGTGATGGGAAGAGTGAAAGGATTGATTCTGAAAAGCCATCTGTCATTAAAAGACAGAAAATCACATTACTCCTTACTTGAAACAAAGAAAGGGAATTCCAAATATTTATGAATGAAGAGGAGACTGAGTTAAGGAATCTAGTTCTCCAAATAAACTAGATAATATATAGCCCAACCCCTCAAGAACCACAAACATTGGAAAATATTCCACACAGGACCTTTTGTTTGTGATATTTGATCTGGAATCTGACATCTTGTCAAGATGCAAATAATGGAAGAAACTTAAAGATTAGCTAATGGAAATGTAGGTAGCTTACATGTAAAATCTGGAATTCACCCCAAATGCTTTATTTTTTTATTTTTTGTAATTCACACAAATCCCCTAGTGTGTTACCTGGCACAGAATGGGAACTAAGTAAATCTTTGCTAGAAAGAAGAGAGGGAAAGAGATGTGGAAGGAAGGACCATATTTTAGGTTTCGGCTGACTCCATATGTCTTAAGACAAAAAATATATATATATAGATATTCGATTTAAAAAGTTCAATAAGTAAAAGACACCAACTTTTAAAAAAAATTGATCATGCCTTCCAACCTATCCCCCTCCAATAATCTATTGATAAGTGAGTTAAAATATATATTTAGAATAATTTTAGAAGTCCATAGTTATGAAAGGCATACATTGGGATGGGTACTTAAAATGGATTTCTATTTCTGTATTCCTCCCTCAGCAAATTCTGGGTGAGGAAAGAGAAAACATGCTTAGACTACTCAGTGGATGTCACAGCCTCAACTAAGCATTCAACTTACAGAATCAGAAATGGGGCATTATTATTGAGTAGCCATGGCAGTTCAGCTGATGGATGATCAATGGACATCAACTCAGATGCACAGTTTGACTGACAGAATAAAATTGTCATTCAGCCTAATGGAGGACTTGAATTGGACTCATGGTATTAGAAAGTGAGAAAAGGGTAAACCTTCCCAAATGAGAAAAAATAACCTCCTCTGTGAGTCCATCCTTTTAGCCTGCATCCTTTGATAGTCAACAATATAAAAGTTTGCATTTTCAAATGATCTTTTTCAGTTAGGATTTTATCAACATTCTTTGTTGGTATTATTTAGTATCTTTTCTCATAAAGAGGATAGAAATTGCCTTCTTTCCTCCAGGAGAGAGTAACTGAGCATTATAAAGGTTTTCTGCCAAAAGCATGGAGCCTCAGATAAGTAATCTCATCCTTCACCCATGATAAATAAGCTATTAAAAATCAAGGAAAAAAGGTAACAGTTGGAATGTCTGCAATGCACAATGTTGTAGAAACCTCATTTGTAAGACCACAAGTCTTCTCCATTGTTTAGCCACAATGCTGGAGTCTTCTCTATTTATATTTTTGTTTGGGGATTTTTCTCTTCCCCAGGCTGAACTGCTTTTGTGCATGAGATAGAAAAGCTGCCAGGACTAGTCCATCTGGCTGGCCAAATGGATTGAGCTCACTGGAGCATTGCCAGATGTGTATCAGTAGAAAGTTTAATTCCTAGGCAGTCTAAGCCCTCAATTCCTTTCTCAGTTTAATGGAAACTATGTTTCCATTTTCCAGAAACTCCTGCAATTGGCCTGAGTATCGTCACCCAGTCTTGCCTCCTATAATCTTGCTCCCAGTCTCTATAGCCATCACCCTCCTCAAGACTGCAACCTCTCCTCTCTGTCAAGTCCAAACCAGTGAAATGAGTTAGAAAAGGTTTATGCCAAGTGAAAAATCACTGTGTTACATTTGATTACATTTGTCTGACCTTGAACAATCTTAGGAGCCAGAGTAGTCATTTTAGTTAAGTAATTTAGTTTAAATTGCTTAATTAAGAAATAAAATTTCATGGAATTCCCTAGATTAATTTGCACTTATACTTAAGAGCATCAACATTTATAATCAATTTAAAGAGGAAATAGGCCTAGAGTATTTTATAGTTTGCAGTGAAACCTAATTGGATTCATTTGGGTTGAAATAGGAAATACAGAGAGATCTGATATATTTTTAATTTCCCACATCTTAAGGACAAATAATGGGCATTTAATCTTTGTGAGGCACCGAGTTTTAGACTTGAAATTGCAGAAACTGTGGATTTCAGAGATAAACTGGCTGATTCTCCTGTGTTCTTACGTTTTGGGGAAGGCATTCAGCAGAGCCGGATTGTGGCAAGAACTCACAGGCTGGGTTGGCCTACACGTGGTAAGTAGGTGTTGGCCAAGGAGGAAGGTGTTTGGAACCATTATGGATGGGCCTGTTCTTGTCAGCCCTCTGTATGTGCTCGCTACCTACACCATTACTCCCCTCTTTCTCTAAAAAAATAGGTTAAAGGGAGTGTCCGATTTGAATATTTAAGAAGATTCTGTCAGAGGCATAGGGAAGGGATTTGAGGAGAAATGGAGAGAGAGAACAGGTGATCATTGTTAAGCTCAAAAGTTTATCCTAGTCACAGATCTGAGATCCTGAATGGAGACAGCAGTAGTAGTACAAAAGAGGAGATATTCTAATATCTAATATCTAATATCAAAAGGACTTGGGGGGCATATGAGTGGCTCAGTGGTTAAACATCTTTAAACATCTACCTTTGGCTTAGGTCATGATCCCAGGGTCCCAGGATCAAGTCCCTCATCAGGCTTACTGCTGGGAGCCTGCTTCTCCCTCTGGCTATGTCTCTGCCTCTCCCTGTATATCTCTCTTGAATAAATAAATAAAATATTAAAAAAAAAAAAAAAGGACTTGGGGATCTATTGTGAGAAGATGTGGGGGGAGGGGAGAAATGAAGGAGTGAGGAAAAAGCAAGGAAAACTGGCAAGTTTTGGTCCGGGGTGACAGCTAGTTATCCACACATCCAGACATCCAGGTTTGTCCAGGGCTGTGCTGGTTAAGGCCTGTAGTACTGGTATTTTATACTCTAGTGTGTCTCATTTTGGCAGATAGATTTATATGGTCACTCTAGTAGAAGAATGAATGGCAATCACATTGAAAATTCTAGGATAGAGATGTGTTGGAAATGGAGATTTTAGACTTGAGATGCTTATGGTATAACTGTGTTTATTCATTCACCTCCTTCAAATCTTTGCTTAAATATCCCCTTCTCAGTGAGGTTCCCTTGACCATCTAATTTATCCTTCAGCGCAGCCCAGGTGGCTCAGTGGTTTAGCACTGCCTTCAGCCCAGAGCGTGATCCTGGAGTCCCAGGATTGAGTCCCATGTCGGGCTTCCTGCATGGAGCCTGCTTCTCCCTCTGCCTGTGTCTCTGCCTCTCTCCCTCTTTCTCTCTGTGCTTGTCTCTCATGAATAAATAAATAAAATATTTTTAAAAAGGTTAAAAATATTTTATCCTTCAACCCTCCCCCTTGACCTATTCCTGATCCCCCTTATCTTACTCGACTTTTTCTCTAATCTTATTACTTAACACCTTCCATATGTATACTCAACTTGATTAGCATGTTCATTGACCATTGCCAATCTGCTATGGTGGGAGCTCCTCGAGGATTAGGATCTTGATCTCTTCTGTTCACAGACTTATTCCAAGTACCTAAAACAGTGCCTGCTATTTAGTAGGTAATCAATTATTATTTTTTAATGAATAATGAGTGAATTTTCAATGAGTGAATTGAAAGAACTCAACAAATACATATTGAGAGCCAATTATTTTTGGGCTCTTGTGTGTGTCAGAGATGTTCAGTAGATTCTAGGATGCTCAATAGAAAGTGAATAAATGTGACTCTGAGGCTTGAGAGATGGTCTGGACTAATGTTATAAAAGCGTATATCAGTATTAAGCAGATCGTGTTTGCACTATGGCATGATTAATGCCCCTTAGAGAAATCATTTTAAGAGAAGGGCTCAGGATTGAGCCTAGAGATTAACAACAATTAGGGAAAGGTGTGGGAAGAGAAATTTGAATGGAGACAGAGTAGGAATAGCCAATGAAAAAGCACAATAAAGGGTAGTGTCATGGAACTTGATGGGGACTCAAAAATAAGGAGGGAGTTATAAAAAGTATGAAATAAACCACATTATCCAAGTAAAGCCAGAATTGCCATTGGATTTATTAGGATAGTTGCAATGGGATGAATTGTATTCATATTTGGAAGCCCTTATCCCCCTAAAATGACAGTATTTGGAGCTAGGGCCTTTAAAGAGACAATTAAAGTTAAATGACTTCATGGGGCGGGGCAGTTACAAAAAAACTAGGACTAGTGTCCTTGAGAGATATCGGGTGAGGATACAGAGAGAAGGCAGCTGTCTGGGAACCAAGGAGAGAGATCTCAGAAGAAAACAACCCTGTCCCCACTTGGATCTTGGACTTCGAGTCTCCAGAACTGTGAGAAAATTCATTTCTGGTTGTTTGAGTTACCCAGTCTGTGATATTTTGTTATGAAAGGTTTACCAGCCTAATATAATGGCCATTATTGTTATTGAAATAATAATATTTTCAAGAGGTAGTAAAAGCTGGTATCATAGAGCAGTAGGGTAGGGAAAGAATGAAGGTGAGTAGCTTCCCCATTATATAGAATTGTGGCTAATTGTGAGAGAAAGAAAGAGCCCAGGAACCAGAGAGGCTGTGTTGAAACCCTGGGAGAGCACAATTAAGTCGTGGTTACCATAAATTTCCAAGAGATGAGTTGATCATCTTCACACTATAATATGCATAATTATGCATGTTGATTAGAGCATATTTCTTTGTTTTGTAACTGAAGGAAATCTTGGGAGAGTTTTTAATTTGAACCAGGCAGGAGAATCTTACAAGGATATTAGCAATGAAGTTGCCATTAGCACTCTTTCGGTGTGATTTTAGGGTCACTAAATCATCTGGACTTCACAATCTAAATTCTATCATGCTGATGCTATGCCCCAAGTTGTAGAAAGTTTAGGGTTGTTTTAAGTCATCTCTCAGAATTTTTTAATGCATGTCTGTGTGTTTTTCTCAGTTTGTCACTGACAATTTAAAGTCAGGACTAAGTTTTTCTCTCTGGAGGGCATAGTTACTTTATAGCTACATTAGTTACATAGTTCTATTACTTGACTTTATAGTTACATATAGTTACATAATTATATTACTCCTACTAAAAGAACTTTCCCAAATTAGCAAGTTACACTTTTCAAAGTGAATTTGAATTTATTGTCTCCTGATTCCTCTCTTCCTCTCAGGGAATTTGCTTTTGCAGATACTCTACATCTTCCTCAAATCACCCATTTCCCACCACAATACAAATGTTTGTCTCCAATGTTCAAAATAATAACACCTTCTACCCACATTGTCCAAGGTATCGTTATCAGTCTTTGTTCTATCTTCTCTACAAAATTCACTTCTGATGGTCTTAACATGATTCGCAGATGTACACATCACCTCTAAGTTAATGACTCTTTACCTTCTGCCGGGCTTCAGTCTGGTAAACCTAAGCATTGGAAATTAACATATCCAAAACAAAACAAAACAAAACAAAACAAAAAAAAAGGAAGCATCTTGATTCTCACTACCATCTCTAATCAAGCCCTTATCATTAGTAGTCTACCAATAAACAGCTTAATTGACCCAGGTGCTCAGGCCAAACCTCAGTGATCACCTTTGAAATTTTTTTTTCTCAATCCATCACCAAAGTTGTATTTGTTTTACCTTAACATGAGACACCGATTTTAAAAACAAAGCAAAATGAAGAAACAAAAACCCATGGTGCTCATAAAGGTGGTGCAGGTAGCCAGAGGTAGTGCCTACTGCCCTAAACATCCTAAGGGTTCACTTACTCTGTGTGTCCCCAATGGCCCCTGCACAGCCCTCATACCCCCATGTGAAGTGTATGTGAATTCAAAGAAAGATTCAAGTTTTGATAGCAGATTCCTTCCTGTCTTTGCCTCAAATTCCCTTCTCTCCAAATGTCTCCAGTTTATCCCCAGAGCTGACATGGACTCACCACTTGGCTGCATCGAGTATACAAAAGGGGTAAAATATCTTCTATATAAATAAAAAAGGTGAGCCGAGCATCTCAGGTTTCTAGGGACTGCCTCCTGGCCTCTTCTCAGCTGTAGCCCAGCCCGGGGCCCTGCACTTGTTCTGTGTAATTTCCCCACAGCACTATCTTGCAGCCCTCATTGGGGCTTGTCTGGCTGAGGCCTCCAAACCCACTGGGTGCGTCCCCATGCTTCCCAGCGGGGCGGAGCATTCACCGAGGGCGAGCCCTGCCAGGGCACATCTGACCGGCCCCACTAGATCTTGCTTTTGCTCCACAAGCAGTTCTGAGACGGATGGACTCGACCGCGTGAGGCTCCAGACAGAGCCCCTGCGCTGCCTTTGCCTACCCTCCCGCTAGTGAGTAGCAGCGCGGGTGCAGCCTGGATGCGGTTGCTAATCGGTTAAGGACTCAGGGTGACCGGCGGTGGGGGTTTGTCTTTAAGATGGATGGAGGTGTAGGAGACAATGGCCTGGGCAGTCGGTTGGGCCAACAGGTCCTTTTCATGCCGGAAGGTTCGGTGAAGGACTTGATGACACTGAGGTTGTACAGCTGGCTGACCTTGAATGAGGTTGGGCACTTCTTTTCCACGCAGGTGCACCCGTTCTGTCGCGACCACCGTTGAAGGCCAGGTGTAGCAGGTTCCTAGCCAGGACCCTGGAGAGCCTGGGGCGCAGGCTCGTTGGTCTCCTTGCTCTATCCATCCGGGCGGCCGAAGGACCAGCTGTTAGTGCCGCGCGGCCCTGCAGTAGGACCTGAACACCGAGCGGAACTGCGTTGGCCAGACACGTTTGAGAACTCCAGCTTGACCCGCTGGCCTCCCGGCAGGATGGTAGTTGTCTAGTAGTCCATCCGGTTGCTGTTGGCTTCGGGGTCCTGGCAGTACCTTCTGCATGCGCTCCAGGATATTGCCCTGGCTCGCCCCTCGCTGTCACCCACCAGCAAGAACTTGAGCAGGTAATTGTAGCTCTTGACCAGGCAGGGTCCCCATCCTTGCTCCAATGCACGCAGGCCACAACCCTGTGCTTCTGGTGCTGGCTGGGTAGGAGCGCGGGGGCATCTGCTGGGAGCCCTCGGACACCCTATTCGAGGTGTTTCAGGAAGCAGTGCCTGACGCCCGGCCTTGGCACCACCTGCCCCCCCTCAACCTGAGGTTTCTGCTTCTGCTAACAACCTCCATACAGTTAGTATGTCTTTCATGGGTAACTGAAGTAGTTTCTAAACCGGTATTCTTGCTTCTGCTTTTGCTTCCATGATACATTCTCCATATAACAGCCAAGATGGTACTTTACACGTATAAATCATATCAAGGCTCTCCTATGATAGTCCTTAATACTCCCCACAGACCACACTGCACCCATGCCCCTTTGGATACACGGTAGGATTGTGTTTACCTGCCTTATTGTGGGTGAGAGGCTTTTTGTGGCTTGTCCTGGACAATAAGTTTTGAGGGTTTTTTTTTTTTTGAGGTTTTTTTTTTTTAAAAGATTTTATTTTTTTTTTAAGAGAGAGCGTGCATGTGTGAGAGCATGAGTAGGTGGTAGGAAGGGCACAGGGAAAGGCACAAGCACTCTCTGCTGAGTTGGGACCCCAATGCCAGCTCCATCCCAGGACCCTGGGATCATGACCTGACCTGAAGGCAGATGTTTAAGTGACCAGGCCAACAAAATGCCACTGGTCAATGAGTTTTAAGCAAAAATGACAGCTGAGTTACTGAGGCAGAGTATTTAATTGCTGTTTCAAGACTCTCCAGAATCTACTCTTGCCCCTGCCATGGAGACTGGCATGTTCCAGACAGTGGTGATTTCATTAGCATGGGTCCTAGAGTGAGGCTAAGGATGGTTACCATAGCAGAATCTTTAGCTAACCGATGATAGACATACAGTGCAATCATGAAGAATGTCTATTTTTTTAAGTCACTGAAATTTTCTTTTGTTACTACAATATAACCTCCCTATCTTGATTGATGTTCTCTGCTGCTTGAAACATGTCCCATATGGATAGAGTTCCAACATATTTTGAATAAAATACAAATCCCTTACTATGACCTGTCAGCCTATGTGACTTGTCCCCTGCCTACTTCTTGATTCTTGGTTGTTATACTCTAGGCATACTGCCGTTCAATTCTACTCCTGAAACCAGTATTATACAATATAATAACTAACCAGAATTTTAAAAAATGAAAAAATAAAATTAAATTAAAAGAAAGAAAAGAAAAAAGAACTCTGTGCTAATAAATTTAAGTAGTTTAGTTAGTAATTTGTTACACAGCTATAGTTAATCAACACAGCAGCTATGACCAGCACTAATGTGGGTTCCCTGATCTGCTTTTTCTCTCCTCCAGAATGACACTGAAGATTCTTCTCTACTCTAGGACAGCATCCTAACTGTCTGTGGTCATGGCAGGCCATTTGACTAATGGTTAGTTGAAGTCACATTTGTCACTTCAGGTATATCACAAGTTGGGGAAACACCAAGGGCAGTGTATCTAGACAAAGTAGACAGAGGACAAGTCACACAGGCTGACAGACCATGGCAAGGGATTTGCATTTTATTCAAAATAATATATATATATAATCATATCATATATATCATATATATCATATATATCATATATATATATCAGGGTGCATGTATCCATTTGAATCTGTATTTTTGTATATTTTGGGTAAATACCTAGTAGTGTAATTGCTGTATTGTAGGGAAGTTCTATTTTTAACTTTTTGAGGAAGCTCCATATTGTTTTTTGGAGTGGCTATACCAGTTTGCATTCCCACCAACAGTGTAAGAGGGTTCCCCTTTCTCTGCATCCTCACCAACATCTGTCATTTCCTGATTTGTTCATTTAGCCATTCTGACTGTTGAGAATGTGATTTTGATTTGTATTTCCCTGATGCTGACTGATGTTGAGCATCTTTTCATGTTGTCTGTTAGCCATCTGGATATCTTTTTTGAAAAATGTTTATTCATGTCTTCTGTCCATTTCTTAACTGAATTATCTGTCTTTTGGGTATTGAGTTTGGTAAGTTCTTCTTTTTTTAAAGATTTTATTTATTTTATTGAGAGAGAGAGAGATAATGAGAAAGAGCACAAGCACAGGCAGGAAGAGAGAGAAGCCCAAACTGGGCCCAGTCCTAAGACCCCAGGATCACAACCTGAGCCAAAAGCAGACAACCAGCTGAGCCACCCAGGTGCCCCAGAGTTTGGTAATTTCTTTATACATTTGGGACACTAGCCTTTTGTCAGATATATCATTTTCAAATATTTTCTCCCATTCTGTAGCTGCCTTTAGTTTTGTTGATTGTTTCCTTCACTGTGCAGAAGCTTTTTATCTTGATGGAGTCCTAATAGTTCATTTTTGCTTTTGTTTCCCTTGTCTCTGGTGATGTATTAGCACACAGTTCTATAGGTCAGAAGTTTGAGTGGGCTTAATTTGGTTTTGTGCTCAAGATACCATAAAGCCAAAATCAAGGCTGAGCTGAACTTTTGCCCAGGAAAGGATCCACTCCCAAGCTCATTGAGGTCATTGATAGAATTCCCTTCCTTGCAGTTATAGAACTGAGTTCTCTGTTCTTTGCTGGCCACTCTGTGTTCCTGGAGACTACTGGCATCTTCTCACGTGGCCTCCATCTTCAGACCAGCAATGGGACTTGAAGTCCTTCTCATTCCTCCGCTTATATCCTTTCTCTGCTTTTCTCAGGAAGCATTATCTTCAATCTACTGTATTGTTTTCAGATCTCTCATTCATCTCTTTTTCTTCTTTTGCCATCTAAACCTCATTTTCTTTACCTTTTTTTCTCCTATCTCTTCCTAAGACCAGTCTCATTCTTTTCCTCTCTCATGGAATCATCTTTTTGTCTATATAAACATTTCAAATATTTGTCTTGCTGGAACTTTTATGATATCTACACTTTCATGTTACATTTGAATAAGTAATGCAGGTCCCCACCTCATCCTCACTTACTGGGAGATGCTTTTGCCCATGAGATCAATCTTCAGGATGAATTTTTCCTTGGAACATCCTCTTTGTACTAATTTTCCTCACTAAAATTTCAGTCATTCTTGTCTCTCTAATGCTCTCTCTAGGAGTTCTCACAGAAAATCCAAGGTCACAGTGGCTATTTCTTTTATTACCCCTATGTGTGTTTTTTGACTTTCCATATATCATTGTCTAAATTTAATCTATCATATATACATATGTGAGAGTGTGTATATATATGTGTGTGTGTCTATGTATATACGTAGCGATTGCACTATGTATATACATGGTGCATGTGTGTGTATATGTGGGTATATATTGCAAGCAACATATATATGGAAAAGGCCATGTGTGTGTATACATCAAGTCCAAATAGTCTATATTGTCTATATATGTATACGTATTGCCCTTTCCAATACTGCTTCTGAAAATTTTCCAGACTAGGTTTTGCCAATCTCAATGAAGTGGAAGATTATGGTGTCTTTCCCAAGCACTCTCTAAGATAAAATATTTGCTCTGTGTTTATACTCCACCCAGTTAGAGCCTTATCCGTGAGGGGAAGACTTGTCTTTCCATCTGTGTAAAAATATTGGTTAAATTTTGTTTAGGCCATAGGAGAATATTACTTCAACAAGCACTTGTACGGTCTGGAAAACTTTAGGAAATAGACAAAAGTTAAGGCTGCAGGATACTAATCCTTTAGTTGCTGAATAGAGAATATAATCTTTATTTGAGAGACAGCTCTTCTTTAAGAGATCTAATTTGTACAAAGTGATATTGAGAGATTATCGTATTTAAAATGTGTACTCTGTATTCTCTTCTAAATATTAGACATTATATCCCACTTTTTTTTTCATAGACTTTCAAGCAACCTTTGCCCATTGGGACCTACTTAAACTTTTTCATTTTCTCAGCAAGTGTTGCTACGTGAGACCACTCTTATGTGCATCATATCATCTAAATTAGAGTTATTAGATTGGACTCTGGTATCATGCCTCTGACCTTCATCAGAGGTCTCTGTAAGGACTGTCATGATTCTTCTGCATTTGATGTTAAACAGGGGCTGAGAATGTTTACTTTTAGATCATATATACCCTCTTTTCAATGTAGGAAATCTATAAGTTTGATATAAAGAAAAACTGTGTTTCCTTGAGGAACAAAATACAGTAAACTTCACCATATTTCCTCCTGCATATTGGCTGTTGAGAAACTGTGTATTTTAAGTTCAATCCCAGAAGTTGTGTTGATCCCTATTGTTGGAATATTGTCTGTTGCCTTCTAACTCAAACCTCCTCAGGCTACCATATGTTCAAAAAGGGAAAACTGCATCCTCATGTCTAAGGTATGTGTGTGACCATGTGAAACAGAAATAAGGAGAAAGAACAAATGTTAAGGTAGGGGAAAGTAGATGAAAGGAGGAGCATCAGGATCCAATGAAACCACCTGCCATCAACTAGATTGTTGCTTGAATCTCCCATCTGGCATTTAATTGTCAGAACTTAAATATCCTCTGTAAGCTTAGGTTTTCTCATCTGTAAATTGGTAATGAAAATACCTGCCTCTTAGAGTTATTGAGAGGATCAATAAAAATACCTCTGTAATTAGTATAATGTCTGGTTCTTACAAAAAACTCAATCAATGGTAGCTCTGATTGTTCTTTTTATAAATATTATTGAAGAAGAAAGATTGGGGAAATATCAACAAAAAAGTCATCGCTTCTCGGCCTTTTGGCTAAGATCAAGTGTAGTATCAACAAAAAAGTCAACAGCCTCAAAATAAAACTATTAGGGAATTGTCTTTAATATATTTTATGAGATTAAGTTGTGCAAAGCCTCAAACTCCAGGAAAACTATGACATGGTAATGTTTTCCCTCCAAGAATTCTTTTTTTTTCCCCTTTCTCTTTCTATTACTTCTTTCAGGATTCATAACTAATTGTGGCCATCAATTGTTCATGTGTTCATTCATTCTTTTATTTGTTCATTCATTCATTCATTCATTCAAAGGTATTTGCTATAATCTGCTTTTTCCAGATACTGAGTTAGGTACTGGGGGCATAATAGTTAAAACAGTCACAGCTTTGCCTTTGTGGAGAGCCCAGCCTAGAGAAGGAGACAAAGTCTATTACAAGGGGTAATTGTATATGCCTCCTCTTATTGCAAGCAACAGTGACCCAGTGAGCTATTTCTCACAAAAGTCTTAATTAATCCTTCTAGGATTATTTATGACTAATGAAAAGCTCCTGAAGAGGTGAAGGCTTAATCCAAATAAATGAATATCTAATGACAGAAGTTCTGTTAATGTGGCACCAAGAGTAAAACAGATATTTAAATCAAATGCTCTGCTGAGAACTCCTCAAATCCCACCACATAGTTAACTCCTATTTTGCCAGGAAGTAGGGTTTTGATATTCTTTGTGCATAGTGATTGTTAAACAATAAAGGATGTTCTGAGCCCCATGCCCCCAAAGTGACACTTTCCCTTCTTATATATAAGCTGAAGGCAAGCAGAGTCAGTTTTATATTTTAAAGATTAAAAGCTCTTCTTGACTGGATGAGCAAATGAGGATCCACAGTTGGAGGAACAAGAGGCTTTTTAATTCTAAGCTGAAACATTTACACATGGAAATATGGAAAATATAATTAAACTACAAAAGGAAATGTGATGATTCAAGGTGAATAGAATTAAATGTAAAAATAGTCTTCAAATCTTGCTACTTATTAGAATCACCTGAGAACCTCTTTAAAAATGCTCATACTCTATTTTAGACCAGCTAAATAAGCAAGCTTGGGATCTGGACATTGTATTTTATTTTTTCATTTAGATCTTCTAGGAGATTCTATTATGCAGCCCAGGTTGAGAACACTGGAGTAGAGAGGAGTTTCAGGGACTGAAGATGAACCATAAAGGCAGAGTCAGATTTTGATACATGAAGAGGAATAAAAATGGCAGCCTGGAAGGAGAGTAGTGTGAGAACAAATAGTCATACCTGAGTATGACCCCACTTTGGGCTGTGAAGAGATGGCCTGCTTCTTGCTAAAAAGATAGAAGATAGGTCTGGGCTAGGTATATAGGAATTCTTCTGCCACAAATATCCTTACTTCAAGTTCTAATGTAATTGTGAAGGTTTCCTTGGTTAGCTTTTTGGGAACAACAAATCATGTTGGTTGCAGTGAGTTTGAGGTACTTCTTTTGGTGTATCTGGAAATAAGGAGGGGAAAAAAGGATTCAGAAATCAAAAATAAAAAAGTTTAACCAAGAGGTTTTTTGTTTTTACTTTTATTTTTTGTCCCCCTCCTGAATCTCCTAAAGGAAAGAAAGTACTGAAATAATTAAGCAAGGCACTAAATTTGGGGTCACAAGTCCGTGCCTCCAGAGGCCAGGCAGGTAGCACAAATGGTGGTAGACTACTGCAAGGCTCCCCTTACTTAAGGCCCTTACCTCAGGAGTTCTGCTGGCCAATGTGGCAATGTCCAAAGAGAATCCTTTGAGGAAGTGATCATAAATGAAAATTAATTGTATATTTATTTTTTCATCCTTTTTTCCTCCTTCCTTCTTTCCTTCCTTTCTTCTTTATTTTGCTAATTTAAGAAATCTAGATAGTAATTGGTATTCTTTTTGTTCCATCTATATTGCCTTGTTTCAAAGAATATGAAAGTATTTATAAGGAATTCTGTAGTTTCATTTACAATGTTAATACTTCACCCTAATTTCTCTATAGAAAGGTAAATTTTCCAAACCCAAATTCTAATGAAGTAAAGTTCCCAGACACCTAAATCAGGCAGTTAGAAAGAGATATCTATATAGTTAGAAGTTACGCCAGTTAGTGTTTGACAAAACTTAATAACAGTTAAGACTGTTACCCATTCTAATTTTTTGCATTGCCAAGTTTAAAAATTCTGAAAGTAAGCATTAAAGCATAGCCCATTCAAGGGTATGATCTTTTACTTGGGGTCTGTTAGACTCTGCTATATTCTTAGGAATGGAAAGAGTTAGAGAAAATTGAATTTACAAATATTTGTCTTAGGATGAGTATTACTTGTAGTTGAAAGGAATAATGTTAGGGGATACTTTGGGTTAGGATGGTAAGGCTGTGGACAGCATAACTGAGTAGCAGCAGGTGGTAACTAGACTACCTTCCAAAGGAGGTAGTAGCACTTAAATGCAAGGATTTATTTTACTGAGTGAGTTTCCAAATCTGACTGCTGTCCTGAGGATTCTTTTTTCTTTTCCCTCCCTTCATAGCCCTTTATTTCTTCTCTATATAAACCTATAACAAATATTTTTAATTTTTTATTGGAGTATAATTAATATACAGTGCTATATTAGTTTTAGATATATAATGATTCAACATTTGTATACATTACTCCATGCTCATCACAATAAATGTACTCTTAGTCTCCTTTATCTATTTCACCCATCCCCAACCCACCTTCCGTAGAGCAAATATTTTTAAAATGTGAGTTTAAAAATGTGCCAAATGTTAGTTTTACTGGGATGGTCACATTATTGTCTCTATCTCTGTCTTTAACCTTATCTTCTTGAAGTGTGTTGGTGGTCCCAAATTCTCCTGGATGCCCTTCCCAATATTTTGCCTTTTGTACCTATTGCATTGGGCAGATTCTAAAATTAGCGCTATCCCCCATGCTTCCTGCCAACTTGTATGCATGGTCGCTTATAATTCCCTTTCTTTCATTGTGGGTGGAAACTTTGACTTGATTTTTCTAGTAGAATATGGCAAAATAAAGGATGTCACTCCCTTGAGTAGGTTGTTATTTAAGACTGCCTTCCTGCAAACCTGCTGTAGAGACTCCCCCTGCTGACATGAAGTTAGCAGCCATTAGGGGAAGTCTACATTGTAAGGAATTGCAGGTGGGTTCTAATTACTGAGGGCAGCCCCAACTTCCAACCAGTAAGAAACCAGGACCCTCAACCATGCAGCCATGAGGAAACTAAAGTCTGTCAACAATGGTAGTAGGTTTGGATATGAATAATTTCAAGCCTTCAAATGAGAACTCAATCCAGTTGACGCACTGATTGCAGCTCTGTGAGACCTTTAATAAGGAACTCATTTAAGGGGTACCCAAATTTCTGGTCCGCTAAAACTGAGAGATAATAAATATGTGTGCTGTTTTAAGCTCCTAAATTTGTGGTAATTTGTTACACAGTAACAGAAATCTATTATACCCATTCAGAAGTACAAATCAAAATGATGCTAAAGATGAGCCAAGAAAGAAACATGTATAAATGCTAAGGCTCCATCTCATCTATAGCGTTTGTTCTGAGGTTAGAGGTTCTGTCTTTCAGTAATTCATTTACAAGAAATTTGGTGTGTGGAATTATCACTTTGACTCACTAGAGGCCTGTCAAGCTGAAAAATAAGTGGGAATGAAGCAATTTGAGGACACTTTTAATGATTAAACATAGTTCACATCATTAAAGAAAAACAGGTCAATGCAATTCACCAATTGTTCACCAGCATGAGAAAGATTACTTTTACCCTGTGGATGGATATTGGCTTGTTATTGTAGTTACTATAATCAATATAAGAAGAAATGAAAACTCCAGTGTTTGAGCTAGACCAGTTCATGTCTTTTGAAAGCTATTTAAGGATAGATTGATCACCTGAAAAAGCAAATGAAAAATGTCAGCTACTCAAAACAGTGTGTGTGTGTGTGTGTGTGTGTGTGTGTGTGCATATAGCTATGTACTGATTAATCCCATCTAAATTCTATTACCTACCTCTTAAATAAAAGATCAAGAGAGTCCTTGTATATGTACACATTTTAAAAATGATGACACTGAGTTCAGCTGTATTACTTTCCTTTGTAGGAAGTAAGCGGCAGTCCTGGATGACAAATGAAATGGTCTAATACAAATCAAATATAGGGTGTGGAAAGAAGACTTTTGGGAAACTCCTCAAATGTAAGATGATATCCCTTCACCCAATATTCTTTATATAGGATACTTTAAGGACATTAACTTCATTTCAATTATTATTTTCTAGGACAGTCTAGCATTTGAAAATAATACATATCCAAGGAAAACTGGAGACACTGCAATAATGTTTACATAGTTAACAATAATAGTTTATTTTTGTCTATAGTTATATTTTGTCTATAGTTTTGTAAGGATGTTCATATTAATAATATCATGAAACATAAGCCTGGGACATTTTATTAATTTATTAACACGTGTGCATATGTAGAGACAGAACTTTTGCCCATCTACCATCCAAACACACCAAGAAGAAGTAAGAGACTCATCAACTTTTGTCAATAAGATCCTGATTCTTTACAACATAGGTCTTCCTTTCATAGGTGTAACCACTAAGTTTTGAATATTTGAGTCCTAGACTTGATTGTTTGAGGAAAAAACTGGTGTGTTTTATCCAATAAGAGTAAGAATTGCCCGGTAGTAGAAACTATCTACAATTCCCTGAGGTCTTACTCTATTCTACGTAGTTCATGTACATCATCCTTAATGCTTCCAAGAAGGTTTGTGTATATGAGGAAACAGGCTCAGAGGTTTAAGGTATTTCCTTATAGCTACACACTTAATAATTGAAATCTGAGGGATTTAAAACTAGGTTATAGAGTCTGTACTCCTTTCATTAAAGTAGGCCACTTGTTGAGAATCCAGTTCTCCTCATTCCCAGCAATAGGGACTTCCCTGTCAATTAGTCTGAACCCAGCATTCTAGGTTCTAGATAAAGTCAAAATGGGTCTTTATCCTATAAAGATATATCCAGAGATTATTTCTCTTTCACAAATAGCTAAAGCATGGGTTTGTGAAAAGACAGAAGAACAGCTGCTCCCTTGCAGAGTGTATGTGTACGTATATATCGCTCCCTTTGATGTTTCTGCATGAGCTATATATTTTAAATTATATTTTATATTTTGACTTTTATTTGAATTGTAGCTTTTCACTGTCTCTATATACAGGCTTTCATCAGCATGTATTAAATATGTCTGTAAAAAATTAAGATGCCTGTTGGAAAGTTCACAGTGACTGGGACAGCATGAGCCATTTCAATCCTGGCTGGACTGTTTCTTCCATAGGGCATCAGTATGGAGCCATGGAGCCTGAGTTTCCTTGATGTTTCCCTTCAGGAAAAGAAATAGAATTTCACAGGCACCAAAGGGCCCTATCAAAGACACCAGACTTTGAGTGGAACAGGGGTACTGTGTGGCACAGTGCATATTTACAGGACAAATGGAAGGCTTTTCTTGGAATTTCAAGAACAGAAGGTGCAGACAGACACAGTAGTCTCTCAGTCATGCTTTAATGAGCCAGGGCCCTTGGCTGCCTGGATGCTCAGTAACAGGACGTCTGTGCAGTGAGAATACAAGCAAAGGATGTTCAGGCTTTGCCTGGGCAGGTGTCTCTAAAGGGAGGGAAATATGACACTTGAGCTCTGTTGACCCTACTGCCATCACCCTTGGAAAATTATTTGTGGGCAGAGATCTAAGCTGTTTATAAAAATGACATGTGCTACAGCTTCAACCTCAGGAGTCTTCATAGGGATAGATAAAGAGGAGGATTACAGAAGCTAAAGCTTTTGTTTAATGAAAGATTACAAAGCATTTAGGTTGGATCAAGTTGTCCTGAAGCTTAACTGCTAAAATGTGCCCCCTTTTCTCTGTTCTGTGAGGAGTTTTGCTCTTAAACTTAGTGCTCAAATGTGAAGATGAAGATGAAGCTGTATTTGGAATAACCACAGCTTAAGATTGTTGGTCTCTTTCCCTTCTCTTAATATGAATCAGGAAACATGAAGGGTAGAAGAGATTCCAACATTATTTTTTCTAGTAACAAGGGCAAGTACTTTCTAAGTATTTGAATGTGAAGAGGAGATCATGCAGCAGGAAAGTGGATGCAATAAGGTTAACACTACAGAGAGATTCATAAACTTATGGTTTTTGTGTTGGACATTGTCCAAGATATAGACTGCCCCTGTTGGGAGAATAAAAAATATCGGTTTAAAAACATTCAATTTATTTCCCACTTCTGAGGCTGAATTGAATTGACTGCATGGCTGATCCAGTGAGTGCAAAAACCTACACTTTCAGGAGGTGACTTTAAAAAATGAATTGACCAAAACTCAGCCAATTTGTCAACTACTTGTAGAATTGGCCTTTGTTCAGCTAGGGATCATTCCTGAACTTCTCTATGTCAGAGATATTTTCTGCCTCAGTGAATCTTTCCCTTTCATTAAAAAAAAGATAAAGTTCCAAAAGAACCATATGCAAAATTAGACATGTGTGACTTATTAATTCATTAATACAATAGCAGTGTGCAGAGCATTTACTAGATGCCTGGCATTCTAAGCACCGGAAATCCAGTGACAAGACAAATTCTCTGCACTTAAGTTATAGTAGGGAAGACAGAAATTAAATAGTTGAATAAACAAGTATATTTAAGAATATTTTTTATAGTGTGGTAAATATTACTAAGAAATTAAAAGTGGGGGAGAATGTAGGAAATTGAAAGGCTGTTTTAGAATGGATGTCAAGGCAGGCTTTTCTGAGGAGGGGATATTTAAGCAGAGATCTAAAGATATGTAGGAAACAAGTAGTGTGAAGATCTAACAAACTGTTCAATAAAGAAGTAACAGCATAGGAAGGGAATAGTGGGTGACAAAATCTTGAAGCAAAAACTAGCTTAGAGTGTTTTAGAAACCTTAAGAAGGTCAACATAGCTGAAGTGGAGAGGGTCAAAAGAGCAACACAGGAGGTAAGGCTGGAAGGTAGAAGAGGCCAAGTTATGTAGACCAAGGGAGTCCTTGGTAAGCAGATGGGCTGTTATTCTAAATGTGATGGAAAGCAGTAGAAGGGTATTACAGGAATTTTGAAGAGCTCCCTAGTTACATGTAGAGAATAAACTGTAGTGTGATGATAGTAGAAGCAAGGAGACCAGTTGTAAGTCAATTTCTGAAATCGTTGAAGGAGATGGTATCTTAGAGATGTGTGATATTTAAAGAAGTGAACAGAAGTAATGGGACATGGGTATATTTTGAGAGTAAACCCAACAGAGTTTTCTGGTGGATTTTATGTGGGTAAAGTTAAGATTGGAGAAAGAATAATGGAAGGAATGGAGCCATCTAGAATTTTAGCAGGGCACAACCTGCATCCATGCATAAGCCATGACTGAGTTTAGCAAATGAGTGAATGTTGGTGGCTAGAATGAGGAAAATAGTGAAGAAACAGATGTTTGGAGGGATTGAGGTGGGAATAAAAGGTTTTGACTTGAACCTGTTATGTTTTAGATATCTCTAAACTATTACTATTAACTATTCAGCTAGGAAAGATTCCAGAATCAGGGAGAGGTCTGGATGGGGTATACAAATAGGGTGTTATCAGTATATAGATACACAAAATGATAAAATCACTGAAGGAGATTTTAGAGAGAGATCAGGGCCAAGGACCAACACTGGGGGAAGGACAATATTTAGAAAGCAATAGAAGAAAAGAAACTGGCAAATAAAACTAAAGGGGAGTCATCTGTGAAATAAATTTCACTGAGAATAACACTTGATAATAGTTAAATAACAAAAGGACGTTGAACTGACTAATGGATTTAGTGACGTTTTTAAGAGTGAGGAAAAAAGCCTGATTATAGATTTTCTTTAGGAGGCAAGGAAGTAGAGACTGAATGTACCTAATACGTTCAATGATTTTTTTCTAAAGAAAGCAGAATAAGTTGATAGTGGCTGGGAGGGAATGTAGGGTCAAGAGATGTTTTTAAATAACATTCGTATGTTCTATTTGTCAAGATAGGCTAAGTTATGCTTAGGCCCCAAATTCTAGTGGTTTACTACAACAAAGGTTTATTTTTCACCCATGTTGCATGGGAGGGAGGGTAGAATGGAAGCTCTGCTACCCATGGTTTCTTAAGCTCACAGTCTGACGGAGGTTCCATGATTTTATATGTGTATGACTCAAATATGCAAATCCTTTAATTGCTATAGCAGAAAAGACTAGAAAAGTGTACATGGGATTTTTCACTTTTTTAGTCTAAGATGATTATACATTTACGTGGTCAGAAGTAATCACATGGCCTGCCTAACGACTAGAAAATTTAAGAAAACAATTGAAATATTTAATGAGCATTACTGCCTCTACCACATAAGTCATTAGGAATAATACAATAAGTAGAATAAACGAGATGTAAGAGCCAAATTCCTGAGTAGGCAGGAAGAGTTGTAAGTCAGGTCCCTTTTAGGCAGTTTGGCTTTAGCAGCCCTTAAGTAAGAATGTTTCATCTGCTATATCAGAAACTTGAGTATATGGATACTGATTATAGAGACTGAGAGATTTGATGTTGGAAAGATGAGGTAATTATTTTTTGGATACTTTATTTTCCTGGGGATATAGGAAACAAAAAAATAAGGTCATCAATTAAGAATGAAGAAAAGAAGTTATTTTTGTAGATTTTAAGATAATGTCTGTAAATATTCATCTCTAACAGTGAAAATACATGTTTACTAGGTAGAGGCAGTATAGTGTAATGGTTACTCTGTATAGATCCTGGAGCCAGATTCCTGGAATTCAGTCTTGCCTATATCACTTATGACTGTGACCTTACTTACTCACCATGAAGTGCCTCAGTTTCCTGATCTGTAAAGTTAGGATATAATAGGAGTCATATCATAGGATTTCTTGGTGGAGTAAAGCAGCCTGGCACCGTGAAGTGGCAGCTGGTATTGTGAGGATAGCCTGACAGTGGGAAAACTACTGGTTAATGGTCTTACAAATGAAGTAATGCTAATTAGAACAGTTCTGTGTTCTTTCTCCCTCCTTGTTCAACTGCTCAGTTACTAGAAAGCAGTTGTGTAGTAGGCAGAGAGTTAGATTTAACCAGGGTTAGAATAAATTTATATGAGAGAGGGAATTTTCTCCATATCTCTGTGGCAAGGTAGTCTTGTTTCTCCAAGTGTGAAGATGTCTACCCCCACATGTTTTTTATGTCTTATCAGAAATCCTAAGCATTTTTCTCTTTTCTATGAGCTATGTCAAATTTCTCAAGATTTTGCAGGTCCTTTGGAATATTGAGAAGGGAAGAATTTTCCATTTTTGATTAAATTAATCCTCTTTTCCAAGAAAAGCACCATTCATAATTTTATAAAAGTGGCATATTTGGCAGCAACCAACTTATGGTCTCTTCATGAGGAAATATATTCAATGCTTCTCTTCTTGGGGGAGGGCAATTCAAGATGGGGGCATAGGAAGGCCCTCAGCTCACTTCCTTCCACAGACACCATATCTACATTTACATATGGAATAATTACTGCTGAAAAAGAACTGAAAACTAGCCTAACAGCTTCCTCCATAACAAGAGATAAAAGGGCTACATCAAAATAATTAGGAGAGGCAGAGATGTAGTCTCACAAAAACCCTACCCCTGGCATGGCAACACACATTAGTGAGGGATCTCACGGGTTCAGAGATTATTCTTAAGTAGTGAAGGTTTTTTGCTTCACTTTGGGCACCCCAAATATTGGGACCTGCATCAGAGAGATGAAGACATAAAGCATCTGACTTTGGAAACCAATGGAGTTTATGTTAAGGGCTTCAAGGGACTGTGGGGACCTGAGATATTCCTTTTGATGAGTTCACTCATAAAGTCACTTGTCCAAGGATCCAGCATATAGGTGGTAGCTTGAGAGGTTACTGAAACATATGTGAAGGAGATTCATTTGCTAATATTAGAGTATTTTCCAGAGGGGCAGGGACCAATTGGGACTTCTTTGGGGGACAGGGGTGCTGGGGAATACCATTTTAACACTTTCCTTCTACCTCACTAGTACAGGCAGGCATCTGTGGACACAGGTTTACTAAAGCTGAAGGTGTGTTCTGCCTCAGTACTCTTTCCCTGAATTACTATAGCCTCAGACATACCCCAACCCCAATACATTCCCGCAGCTTTGCAAAAGTCCCTGGGCAAGTGCAGTCCACATAGGGGATGCTTCTTGATCTCCTAGCTCTGGTGGCCAGAGGGGTTTGCATTCCTGGGTTTCATAGGACTGTAACAATCAGAGAGACAGTTCTGGGCAGATTACCACACCCAAGGCACTGCAAAGACAACAGACTAAAATTACCACACCCAAGGCACTGCAAAGACAACAGACTAAAACACATCCCCAGTACGCCTGTGAAAAAGACTTCTTTACTTATCATGGAACTTTAACCTAAGAGACAGGTTTCAGATTTGCCATACATGCAGAGGCATTCTCTAGGAACATGGGCAAGGAGATACCATCTTTGTATACTCCTTTGATCTTGCCACAGCTCACTCCTAGAAAGGAACTGATACACTCCTGTGAAGTCTTGATTCTTGCACCTGTAACCCAGGGAACACCTCCAGGCCAAGAGGGCCTAAGATTGTGACCCTAAAGGTTCATATATATTTGTATACTTCAAAAGTTGCTTTCAATAGATCTGGCTTCCAATTAGCCTGAAACTAGGTGCTGAATGAGATCACTCCATTTTGAACACTGACAGGTCTTGGCACACACTCAGCAACAAAGATCTGTCAAAAATAAATCAGGCTACTAGTACAATCACAAAGGTTTGAGAGACAACTAAGGACTGGACAAGCTGTTTAAATGATAAAGTTCATGTCCTATACAAGGGCATCCCCTCGGGACTGGGAGATGTAGCTGTCTCACATAACAAATAGAAAGAGATATTAAGGGATCTGTGGGTGGCGCAGCGGTTTAGCACCTGCCTTTGGCCCAGGGTGTGATCCTGGAGACCCGAGATCGAATCCCACGTCGGGATCCTGGTGCATGGAGCCTGCTTCTCCTTCTGCCTGGGCCTCTGCCTCCCTCTCTCTCTCTCTCTATGTGACTATCATAAATTTAAAAAAAGAAAGAGATATTAAGCAAAATGAAGAGGGGAACACGTTACAAATGAAAGAATAAGACAAAAACCTCAGAAAAGAACCTTAATGAAATTGAGATAATCTACTTGATAGTTCATAGTTATGGTCAGAACATGCTCACTGAACTCAGAAGAATGCATAAACACAGTGAGAATATTAACAAAGAGACAGAAAATATAAGAAAGTACTAAGTAAGTCATAGAGCTGAAGAATATGATAATTGAATTGAAAAATACACTAGAGGGGTTCAACAGCAAACTAGGTAAAGTTTCCTTTTCCCTGGGAAAGGAAACTGATTTAGGTCCAGGAATCACAGAGTTCCAAATAAGATAACCCCAAAGAGATCTATACCAAGACATATTATAATTAAAATGTCAAAAGTTAAAGAGAGAAATTTTAAAGTAGCAAGAAGAAAACAACCACTTATATACAAGGGAACTTCACATAAGACTATTGTTGATTTTTTTCAGCAGAAACTTTGCAAGGCAAAAGAGAATAGCATGATATATTCAAAGTGCTGAAAGGAGTAAACTTACAACCAAGAATACTCTACCCAGCAAGACTATCATTCAGAATTGAAAGAGAGAAGTAAAGATAATTTTCCAGGCAAGTAAAAGCTAAAGGAATTCATCACTACTAAATTGGCCTTATATGAAGTTTTAAAGGAACTTCCTTAAGCTGAAAAGAAAGGTGCTAATTAGTAACAAAAATACATATGAAAAGAATAAACCTCACTGGAAAGGTAAATATGTAGTAAATGTATTGGATTAATCATTTATAAAGCTAGTATAAAGATTAAAGTACTAAAGGAGTATAAAAAGATTACAATCATAGTAAAGAAAGACACAAGAATAAAAGGTATCAAATGTGACATCAAAAACAATATGTGAGGGGAAGAATAAAAATGTTGAGCTTTAGAAAAAGATCAAATTTAAGTTGTTACTGACTTGAAAGAGACTGTTGTAGATATAAGTTGTATGTAAGCGTTATGCTAACATACAACTTTTAGTATGCCTCACAGCCTGCTGGACTGCGCTATGTTGCTGCTGTCTCTGGGACATGCTCACTTGACCAGCTCGGCCTTCCTTCCTGTCCTGCCAGTTCAGCCACCACCTTCAACAGGTGTGCCTGCCCCATCTCTTCTGATTGCTGAAATAAATGAAAATGACTAGCTCTGCACAGATACGTCTACCTTCAACACAGTGGGATTCTAGATTAGCAGGGATTGTGCTGCTGTTTAATTCAGGGACTGTCTTTTTTAATATTCAAAATCCATTTATAATTGGCCTTTCACAAATGTGCTAAATGACTTTTATTTTTTGGCCAAAGGCTTAGTTATAAAATATATATTTAAAGATTATACGTTTACAGTAGTGACCTGATGTAATACCACTGAATGATTTATCTGCTTACACCCTGTATGTTTCAATAAATTTGTCTAAACCTAAAAAAAAAAAATTGGTAAATACACAAAAGATAAAGAGAGAGAAGAGAAAGGTATATAAGCATACCACTTAAAAAAGTCACCAAGGGATCCCTGGGTGGCGCAGCGGTTTGGCGCCTGCCTTTGGCCCAGGGCGCGATCCTGGAGACCCGGGATCGAATCCCACGTCGGGCTCCCAGTGCATGGAGCCTGCTTCTCCCTCTGCCTATGTCTCTGCTTCTCTCTCTCTCTCTCTGTGACTATCATAAATAAATAAAAATGAAAAAAAAAAGTCACTAAAGCGAAAAGAGAGCAAGAGAAGACAGGAACAGAGAAGAACTACAAAAACAGCCAGAAAATAATTAACAAAATGGCAAAAGGTACATATTTAAATATAAATGAACTAAGTTTAAATATAAATGGACTAAATTCTCTAATCAAAAGACAGTTGCTAAATAGATTTTAAAAAGCAAAATTCATTGATAGACATATAAGAGATTCATTTGAGATCTAAAGATACAGACAGTAAAGGTATGAGAAGAAATATTCCATGCAAATGAAAATAGAAAAAATATGGTACAGTATATTTATATCAGACAAAGTACACATTAAAACAAGGACTATAATAAAAGAGAAATAAGGGCATTCAATGATAGGTCAACTCAACAAGAGGATATAACATTTGTAAATACGCACTCAACATAGGAGCACCTAAATATATAAAGCAAATATTAACAGACATAAAGGGAAAATTTGATAGCAATACAATAAGAGTAGGGTACTTTGATGCCCCCACTTATATCAATAGATAGATCATCCAGACACAAAATCAATAAGGAAACAACAGCCTTAAATGACAAATTAGACTAAATGGACTTAGGAATATGCAAATATTCCATCCAAAACAACAGAATACACATTCTTCTCAAGTACACATAGAGCATTCCCCAGGACAAATTATATGTTAGGCTTAAAAACAAGTCTCAAAAAACTTAAGAAGATTGAAATTATATCAAGCAGCTTTTCTGACCTCAATAGTATGAAACTAGAAATCAATTATAAGAAGAAAAGATGGAAAAAACCTACAAATATGTGATTAAACAACATGCTCTGAACAACCAATGGGTTAATGAAGAAATCAAAGAGGAAACAAAAAAATCTGGAGGCAAATGAAAATAGAAATACAACAATCCATAATCAATAGAGTACAACAACAGCAATCATAAAAGAGAAGTTCATAAGTGATACATGCCTACCTTAAGAAACAAGAAAATCTCAAATAATTTTATATGAAAAGGAACTAGAAAAAGAACAAATGAAGCTCAAAGTTAGTAGAAAGAAGTAAATAATAAAGATCAGAGTGGAAATAAATGGAATAGAGACTAAAAAAGCAACAGAAAAAGATCAACGGAACTAAGAGCAGATTTTTTGAAAATATAAACAAAATTGATAAACCGTTAGCTTGACTCACAAATAAAGAGAGAAGGCTTAAATAAATAAAACCAGAAATGAAAGAGAAGTTACAACTAATGCCATGGAAACATAAAGGATCATAAGAGACTACTATGAACAATTATGTGCCAACAAACTGAATAACCTGGAAGAAATAGATCAATTTCTAGAAATACACAGTCTTCTAAGACTGAGTCATGAAGAAATAGAAAATCTTAAGTGACCAATTGCTAGTAAGAAGCTTGATTCAGGAAATAAAAAAAAACAAAACACAAAATACCTCCATACAAACAAGAATTTAAAACCAGATGTCTTCACTGGTGAATTCTACTAAACAAACATTCAAAGAATATTTAATACTTACCCTTCTCAAACTCTTCCAAAAAAATTGAAGAGGAGAGAATGCTCCCAAATTCATTTTACAAGGGCAGAATTTCCCTGACAAGTATGTCATACACAAAAAGATAATAACACATATGCAAAACTCTTCAATAAAATATTAGCATACCAAATTCAACAATATGTTAAAGGAATACACACTATGATCAAGTGCCATTAATTCCAAGGATGCAAGGATGGTTCAAATCAGCAAATTTATCAGAGATACATATATTAACAAAAATGAGAGATAAAAATTGTATAGTCAATAGATGCAGAAAGAGAACTTGACAAAATTCAATGTAGATCTATGATAAAACCCAACAAAGTGAGTGTGGAGGGAACATATCTCAACATAATAAAGGCCATATATAATAAACTCATGTGCTCAAGAGTGAAAGGCTGATAGCTTTTCCTCATTGATTAGGAACAAGACAAAGATGTCCACTTCTACCACTGTTATTCAGCATAGTGTTGGATGCTAGTTGCAGCAAGCAGGTGAGAAAAACAAAAGCCATTCAAAATGGAAAGGAAGAAGTAACACTGTCACTATTTGCAGATAACATAGAGAATCCTAAAAACTATACCAAAAAACTGGTACAATAAATTAATTCAATGAAGTTGTGGAGTCCAAACTCAATATACAGGTATTTGTTGGATTCCTATACAATAACAATAAAATATCAGATGCTTAGGAAAGTGCTATTTATAATTGCATAAAAAGAAAAAAATAGGAATAAATTTAACCAAGGTGGTGAACGACCTGCACACTGAAAACTATGATGTTGATGAAAGAATTTGTAGAAGACATAAATAAAAGGAAGGATATTCCTTGTTCATGGATTAGAAGAATTAATATTTTTAAAAATGTCCATATTACCCAATACAATCTACAGATTCAATGTAAGCCCTATCAAAATTACAGGACCATTTCACCAAATATCATAAGGGTTTACAAATAATTATAAAACTTGTATGGAACCACAAAAGACCCCAAATAGCCAAAGCAATCTTGAGAAAGAACATGCTCCCTGATTTTAAACAATCCCTGATCTTCATGCTCACTGATTTTAAGCTATACTGTAGAACTATAGTAATCAAAAATAGTATGCTATTGACATAAAAAGACACACAAATATCAATGGAAAAGAATAGGGACCCTATAAATAACTCCACTCATATACATTCAATTAATTTATGGCATAAGAGTCAACAATATTCAGTGGAGAAGGGACAGTAGTCTCTTCCATAAATGGTGTTGGTAAAACTGGACAGCCACACATAAATAATGAAACTAGATCACTATCTTACACCATATACAAAAATTAACTCAAAATGGATTAAAGATTTGACTCTAAGACTTTAAATTGAAACACCTAGAAGAAAACATAGTAAGCAACTTGACATCAATCTTGGCATTGAATTTTTGGATCTGATATCAAAGCAAAGGCAATAAAAGCAAAGTAAACAAGTAGGATTATATTAAACTAAAAAGCTTCATCACAGGAAAAGAAACCATGCATAAAATGAAAAGAAACCTACTGAATGGGAAAAAAATATTTGCAAGGTAGATGTCCAATATGGGGTTGATATCCAAAAAATATAAAGAATTCTAACAACCCAATAGCAAAAACAAAACAAGCAAAAACCTAAAACCAAAACAAACAACAGCAACAACAAAATCCCACAAAAAAATGGGAAGAGAATCTAAGTAATCATTTTTCTAAATTTGAAATACAGATGGCCAAGAGACACATGAAAAGACATTCGACATCATGAAGTATCCAGGAAATGCAAATCAAAACCACAATGAAAAAAAACAACAACAAAAAAACAACAAAACCACAATGAGATATCACCTCACACCTGTTAGAATGGCTATTATCAAAGAGACAAGAAATAACAAGTGTTGAAGAGACTGTGGAGAAAAGGAAACCTTTATACAATATTGTGGGAATGTAAATTGGTGTAGCCACTGTGGAAATCAGTATGGAATTTCCTCAAAAAATTAAAAATAGATCTATCATATCATCTATTTATTCCATTTTTAGATATTTATCCAAAGAAAATGAAAACACTAAGTCAAAAAGATTTGAGTACCCCTAGGTTTACTGAAGCTTTATGTACAATAGCTGAGTTATGGGAACAACCTAAGTGTTCATCAATGGATGAATTGATGAAGAAGATGCAATATATATACAATGGAATACTACTCAACCATAAAAAAGAAATCTTGCCATTTGAACAATGTAGAAGGACCTTGAGGGTATTGTACTAAGTGAAAACAGAGAAAAATACCATGATTTCACTTAAAACAAAACAAATGAGCAAACACAAGCAAAACTCATAGATACCTCAGATACAGAGAATAGATTGGTGATTATCAGGGAGCAAGAGGGTTGGAAAGTGGGCAAAAATGGGTGAAGAAGGTCAATTGAATGGTGATAGATGGTTAAGATATTGTGATGATCACTTTTAATGTATACAAATATCAGCTTATTATATTGAATGCCTGAAATTAATGTTATATACCAATTTTACCTCAATTAAAGAACGAACAAACTTGTTGGAAATGGAAGAAATTTTTTCCTGTATCAAATAGAATTATATTTTTGAGATAAAGCTCACATAATTTTTCCCATAGGTTATTTCTTTTTCCTCTACTTTAGAATCCCTGAGTATTTAGACCTTGATTTTTAGTGGGAAACAATAAACCAAGGATCTCTACTTCAATTATCCTGCCAGCTTAAACAGTGCCTTCTTAGTTGCTAATGATCTGAAACAAATGTCACTAAGTAGAAAGGAAGATTAATTCCAATGAGACTGTGCAAGTATGCCAAATCTATTTTCTTTCTTCACGCAGGAATCTGCGAGGAGGCCAACAGCAGAATCTTTTATTGTGTAATAACAATAGAACAATTTTCTCCACATTTTTCTTTGCCTTTAAAAATCTTTTTACATTGGCTTTTCTTTCCAGAAATCCTCTCTAGCTTCCTTAATAACCCAGGCTACAGAAACCCTTATGATGTTTGATACTAGATATTATTCTAATTCATTGGGATTATTCATCCTGTAACTATTAGATTTCTGACTTAAAAAGCAATCTCCCTGATAGCCTCTCCTAGTTTTCATTAAAATATGCTTGTAAACATATGCAACAAAAAATATAGAAACAACAAAAGATGAAAACTCAGAAAAAACAAATTGGAAAATAATATGCCAAAATTAAATAATTCTAAATGTTTATGTTGCCGATGGAGGAGCAAGATGGGAAGATCTCCGCATTCCATTCTTCTAACCCCAGACACATTTTTCTGTCCCTGAGACCTGGGCAACCAAGGTAATAAGCGATTCTTCTGTGGCATCAAGTCTATGATGCTTACCACATTTGAGTGATGGAATTGTGAATAATTTTGATACTTTTTTTGCCGATATTTATTCTTTATCTTCTAATCTTTTAATCTAAATAACTTTAAAAAGAGAATATCTATATAATGGCAGAGGATAAATTCAGATTAAAAGTGGTTGTCTTTGGGATTAGGAGTTTGGGTGATAATTTTATCTTTTATGTTATTATTACATTTTGAAACATTTTTACTATGTTCATATTTTACCATATAATTAGGGAATAGACTATAGTTTTCAAAGGACACTACTTTAGAGGATTTTGAGGAAAATTTTTTCTTTATCTCTCATTTTAAGTCAGATTTGCAACAAAATATTTTCTACTTGGTGCTTTTTTCTCATTAAAGTGAGAAAGGTTATCTTTTTTATGAAGACTAATATATATGTAATTCAAAATGGTAGTCTGGGTTCTTAGCCAAAATTGATGGTATATTTGGGTGGTCTGCCTTAAAACATATTCCACGCAGTATGCAGAATTCACAATGATGGTCCCAGACGGCCATTAAAGAGCTAGATTGTCTAGAAGCTAAAAATGAGGATGGCTTTTTAATAAAAATAACTTTAACAGTGAGGAAACAATTATTGAGATAATCTGTGTTCTTAGTAAAATTTCTCTGAATGCATGAGGGTCTGTGGCATATTTTAAAATATGAGTCATCCTCAAAACAACCAAAATTGAGGATTAGAGACTCTTGTAACTACTGACTTGGAAGCATCTGCTTTACATTCATTATTTTATTATTATTATAAGGCATAATTTACATATATTGAAATATACAGATCTTAAGTGTACAGGTCTAAGAGTTTTGACAAATATGTATACTGTGTAATCTGCATTTATAACAAAGTATAGAACATTTCCATTCACTGAGCTTCTTCCCAGAGAATTTAATTTCTTTCCCATTTGGGGCTTACCTGGATACTCCTGTCCACCATGGTAGACATAAACACTCATTCCTGTGGGCATATGTCTGGGAGTGAGATTGTTAGGTCATGGAATATATGTTTGTTGATATTTAGTAGGCACTGTATAACTTTTTTCCTATGGGATGGGATCAGTTTACACTCTCCCTGCTTGGTAAGAAATTCACAGTGTTCCATATACTTGCCAATACTTAATATTGGTTATCTTTTTTATTTTACTCATTCTGGTGACTATGTAATGGGGACACACTGTGGTTTTAAGTTGCATTTTTCTGGTGACTAATGATGTGAGTACTTTTTTACTTGTTTACTAGATATTTTGATATCCTGTATCATGAAGAGCCTACCTATCACAATGTATTTTAAATGTATTTTCTTATATATAATTACACCCTAACAACTGGTCTTTATATTCTCTAAAGGCAAGGAATACTTTTAGTATTCTTGATATTTAGCTTGCTGCACTAGCACATGCAGTTTCTGAAAAAAAATTGGGGTTCAATGAAATAAAGATAATTATTAAGTAACTTTTTCTATGTGCCAGATGCTTTTCATGTGTTACATCTTAATAACTATATCAACTTCATTTATAGATGAAGAACTTGAAGCTTAGAGAGCTTTAAGTATTTGTCATGACTACAGAGCTAGTATGTAGCTTACATTGCTATAGTCTGAAACCAGGACTTTCTTGCTCAAAAACAATTTTCTTTGTTCCTTTGAATCCACCACAATAACTTCAGATTTAGAAAGAGGTCTTTCATTATACTCATTATGCACCTATTTACTTCGTAGGATGACAAAGAATGCTGTGCTCTCCAACGTCTATGTTTTTCTCCTTTTTTGGGGCACATGGCTAAACTATTTCCTAGGACCCTTGAAATTAGTTTGGGTCAGTGACCAAGTTATGACAATAGAATGTGATTTAATGTTGTGCATGGTACTTTCAGGTCTCATCCATAAAAATCTCCTACATGCAATCTTCCACTTAATGTTTCTGTGGCACATTTGGAATCCACATGTAGAAGATGGTAGTATCATAGAACAGAGGAACCTTGATCTCTGAGTAACTGTGTAGAATGAAAATTCCTCTCCTTTCCCTATCACATTGGTGTGTCATGAGTGAACATTAAACTCTCATTGTGATAGAGCACAGAGATTTCAAGGTTTGTTATAGTAGTCCAGCCTACTATAATCTGGTATTTATTGATGATACAGAGATGAAGAGCTGTTAGTTTTAGAGAATATAAGTTTTTTAAACAAAGAATTCTAACACAATATGACAAATGCTATATAAAAGTACATACCAACATCTATGGCAAATGATGGAGAGAGACCAATTCTGCTTTGTAAACTTGGGGAGTATGTCACTGATGGGAATATATGTATTATCTGGATCCTGGGAGGATCAGATGAAAGTAAGAGGCATTTTTGTTTGTATAAACAGCATGAGGAAATGCATGGAAAGCTAAAAAGCATGCTGTATTCCTTCCTGGAGATTTGTGAAGTTTTATGTGGCTAGAATACAACTTGCATAAGGAGAATGGTAAGAGAGAAGTCTAATAAAATAGATTGATAGCCAAAATTGAAGCACCTCATATGCTATGAAAAAGAATTAGAACTTGGTTTTATGATCAATGGGGAACCATCTCTTAAGAATTGAAGGGAGAAGAAACTGGAAGCAGAAGAATCATTTGAAGGCATTGCGATTATCTTGATAAAAAAAATAATGAGGATCAGAACTAAGATATTGTTAATGGGAATTAAGAGGAGGTAGATTGTCAATGGGAATTAAGAGGAGGTAGATTCTTAAAATTAATACTGTTGTGGAAGCAAAGAGAATGACATATGGACTATTTCTTTGGTTGAATGCTACCCAATATTAGAAAAGTATTACATAGATCAAATCCAAATGAATCTTCTGTGTTTTCAGGTCTCTCTCTATAGTCCATGTCTTTTGTTAAAATATTAATTTTTTATTTCTCTCTCTAACTTCTCAGAACTTCCAAAAACCTTGTTCTACTTACAATGTGCTCATGAATAATATTGTATTAATGAAAGAAAGTTACCATGCTCTAATTGTTCATTCTTTATACATTCTTCCCCAATTTATCAGTTTCTTTGTTTTCTGTTTTAAATGGAAGAAAAGCAATTTAGTTCCACAAATACTTATTGGGTTCCTATTATGTTCTCAGCATAGTAGAGGCAATAATGATTAAGAGAGAATAAACCTCGATCTTAGTCATTAAGGAATTACAGAGACAGTGAGCTGAGAAGGATGAGACAACTCCAAATGACTACAATGCAGTTTTAAGTAATAACTGAAATGAGGTATTATGATGGTTCAAAGCACCAAGAGAGTTCAAATGAGTGATATCATAGATTAGGAATGGTACGTATGGTTCTGTGTAGACCACACAACATGGTATGGGTTTCAATAACAGGATGCTGCTGCTGATGATAATGGTAATGAAGGACAAGTTCCTTTTAGCATCTACAATTATATTAGTTGCTGTTGACATGTCTATGGGCACATGGCCAGGCAAGCTATTCATCCACATTCATGCCTGGTCTCCTGCATTAATGATTCCAATCACTAATTATGTAATAAGAATAATGAGAACTGTTAGCCAAAAAGTCAATTTCCATTGTTTGTTTTGCTTCTTTAGGGGAATAAAGGCTGTTTTAGAAAACCTCCTTTGAATTTACAGAATAAAGCAAACACACAGGAGGAAAAGTATCGCCAAGGATTAAGGAAGCTTATGCATCAGGATCAGAGTAGGAAACACCCAGAAGCTTAGCAAAAGAATAAAAGAGCAGTTTCTTCACTTCTGCCCCTGAAAATACACTCACAAACTGAATCACAGTGGGAAAGATAGGCTATTATATGACAAGGGGGAGGTAGGAAAAAAAAAAAAGCAGCAAGCAGGATTTTAGTTTGGTTTTTAGAGGATTAAATAAGGTTTATGCCAGGAACATGATGAAGTGAATTTCTCAAAGGGGTAAATTTTTGGCAGAAAATCAGAATCATGTATTTAGAAATGAGTGCTGTTCTTTAACTGTAACAATAAAAACTCTAAATTATTCAGCCTGGAAATGAATTCTGGAAAGAATATAGCAGATGTATTCATTCATTCACTTATTCTTCAAACATATATTGAATGTCTATTATAGACCTGACACTGTAGAAAAAAATGATAAAAAAAAATGCTGAGACAGTGTAGTTACCCTCAAGAAGTTCATGTGGGGTGATTCACAGGAAAACAAAAACAGCCAACAGACATGGTGATGTGTATTGTACAGCTATGTGTGGGCTGCTAAGGAAGAAGGGGAGAAGGGAGATCATCTGCCTGGGGCAGACTGGAAAAGTTCCACAGAAGAGAAACAAAGAAACAATCTGGAACTGGGATATGCAGGATGAGTAGAAAATTGCCATGAAGAAAAAAGTGGAGACAGATATTTAAAGCAAAGGGGATAATAAAATGAGAAAGAGATCAGACATCAGTAATAATAGTAGACAAGGTTCATTATTGGATGCTAAAATTAGTGAGTAAAAGCTTTAGAACAAATAAGATTTACATAGTCTCAAAGTATGTCCCCAAGACATGTATTAACTACAAGGGCAATGATAGAAACTTTACAGTAAAAAAGTCCTACAGAAACCACCTATAAGAAGTCAATATCACCAGTAATGAAACATACCAACATTATGGATCTCATGATGTGTTGCACTGAGAACACTCTTCTGTGCTGTTCTTGCCAAAAACACATAACTTCATTCCAATCATGAGGAAACATCAGACAAACCAAAACTGATGGATATTCTGCAAAACAACTGGTCAATACTCTTCAAAATAGTCAAGGTAATGAAAGATAAGGAAAGACTGAGGAACTGTTACAGACTGCAGGAGACTGAAGAGTTACCTAATGAAGGGTGGAGTCTTAGATATGATTTGGAACAGGAAAAAAAGTTAGTGAAAAACATGAAATTTGAATAAGATGATTTATTTGGTGAATATTATCTCAATATTAATTTGTTTTACTTGATAAATCAACTATTTCTATGTAAGATGTTAGAGTAAGGAACTTATGGAAAATCTCTACAATTTTTTCAACTTTTCTAGAAGTCTTTGGTTCAAAATGTAAACGTTAAAGAAAAGACCTACAGGTTTAAGATAACAGAATGTACATATGAGAGGGTAAATACATTGATAGAATCTTGGTGTTGGATATTTGTGGGAGATGAAGTGGGCCAAGTCCTTCCTAAAGAGTCTGTGTTTAATCCTGTAGGTGATAACCAGACATTTGGGAGGCTAAACAGCAGAGCATCACAACTAGATTTGTGTTTTATAAACATACTGATGACAGCATGGATAGGAAGGTAGGGTCCCTGGAATTGGGGATACTGTTAAAGTAGCTATAGGCCCATGGGAAGATGGTGGAGGCTTGTACCAGGACAGTAGCCCCAAGTGATGGAATAAAATCAAAGAGTTCCACAATAGTCTTTTAATACATTCTTCATCATTCCTTTGTTAAAATGTTACATGAATGTTTCCTGGGCCTATTTCCAACACCCATAGCTATAGCTATGTTTGTAGCCTACATTATTGTCTATTTTATCCTGCTGGGAATTCACTCACTCTCTATTTCATTTGTACTTCTTCCTGACTTCTGGCCTGAAGTTTGGTGTCATTACTTGGAGATCAGTTGCTGCTCATATAGAGTAGATCAGATCTCTTTCAGTAAATCATCTACCCTGACAATGATCTTTTCCCTTTCTAGAACATGGTGCATGGAGGCAGCAAGAAACAAAGACGGGGAAATTCCATTCTTCCTGTGCTAAAGTTGCCAATCTATCTAGTTGATCAAGACCACTTAGAACTCAGGATCCAGCGAGTTCTTAGCCCAGAGTTGCATTACTCTTTTGATAAGAGAAAGAGAGGGGGAGGGAAAAGGGGAAATAGAAGGGAAGGACAGGAAGGAGGGAAGGTGTGAAGGGGTGAGAGAGAGAGAAGGATGGAGAGAGGGAAGAATGGGGAAGGAAGAAAGGGAGGGAAGGAGAGAAAAAGAAGGAACAAAGAATTGAATTTGTCAGTTTCTTGAATCTCTAAACAAAACAAAACAATAGAATACACCTTCCAAACCATTCCTCATCTTTGGATCTTGTCACTACTTTATAGTGTTTTATTACTCTCTCCAAAATTCAGCTGCCTGTGCTTCTGCTTGAGGCTGTTTAATTCTGTTTTGTAATTTTCTCTGGGCTTCCGTTTTAAAAGGCCCAGAAATGGGAAAGGCTTCAAGTGAAATAAGAAGGCTGGCAAATGTGTTATTCAAAACTTTTGCTTTATCCTGTATCTTCTATTAGTTTTTTTTTTTTAATACTTACTTGCAAATGGAGCCCAAATGACCATCAGGTAGCTTAATAATAAAGCAGAGTTCATGTGGTTAACTTCTTATTGCCTTCCCCAGTGAAGTTGCTTCCCCAAAGATCTACTCTCTGCATTGTTCTAGGGACTAGGGAATGCATTTTTAGTTCATTATAACTCCTAATTCTTCCTAAATCTTTTTCTATTGAAACGAAGACTCCTGATAGAAAGGCTATGTTAGGCCACCACTGTGTCAGTGTGCTCAATGTTATTAGATCTCTATGATTGAGTTAAGGAAGTGGAAAGCCTGAATATGCTGAACACCTCAGAAGGAACAGTGGCATAGGATCCGGTGTAAAAAGGACATAGAGGAGATTCTCCTCTTCCAAAGATACCAGACCTCCAGGTATTAGCAGAATACCCAATATACTCTGACTTCTGTCTCACTGCTTTGCATGAGATGCCTGAGACATGAGGTTAGGTACAGAGCTGCCCATTGCCTTGAACACTGGAGTAAGTAAAGAGTAATCTTAGTCTAAGGTAAAAGGGAGTAGAAAAGGATACCTGTAAAAGATTTTGAAAGAAGGAGAGACTCTACGCCTATAAGAACTGGGATTAATTAAGAAAAAAAAAAGTTAAGACATACTAAAAATCATCTCAGTGCCCAAACTGAGATAAGGAACAAAAAGTAGAGAAACCAGAATCTGTAACCAAAAGGGCCATGTACCAACATGCACATGAGAAAATGCTCTGCATCACTTGCCATCAGGGAAATACAAATCAAAACCACAATGAGATACCACCTCACACCAGTGAGAATGGGGAAAATTAATAAGGCAGGAAACCACAAATGTTGGAGAGGATGCGGAGAAAAGGGAACCCTCATACACTGTTGGTGGGAATGTGAACTGGTGCAGCCACTCTGGAAAACTGTGTGGAGGTTCCTCAAAG
This sequence comes from Canis lupus baileyi, assembly GCF_048164855.1. Lineage (NCBI taxonomy): Eukaryota > Metazoa > Chordata > Mammalia > Carnivora > Canidae > Canis > Canis lupus. The sequence continues at coordinate 45,914,866 of NC_132857.1, read as the reverse complement.
AGTTAAAAATAGACCTGCCCTACGACCCAGCAATTGCACTGTTGGGGATTTACCCCAAAGATACAGATGCAGTGAAACGCCAGGACACCTGCACCCCGATGTTTATAGCAGCAATGTCCACAGTAGCCAAACTGTGGAAGGAGCCTCGGTGTCCATCGAAAGATGAATGGATAAAGAAGATGTGGTTTATGTATACAATGGAATATTCCTCAGCCATTAGAAATGACAAATACCCACCATTTGCTTCGACGTGGATGGAACTGGAGGGTATTATGCTGAGTGAAGTAAGTCAGTCGGAGAAGGACAAACATTATATGTTCTCATTCATTTGGGGAATATAAATAATAGTGAAAGGGAATATAAGGGAAGGGAGAAGAAATGTGTGGGAAATATCAGAAAGGGAGACAGAACGTAAAGACTCCTAACTCTGAGAAACGAACTAGGGGTGGTGGAAGGGGAGGAGGGCGGGGGGTGGGGATGAATGGGTGACGGGCACTGAGGGGGGCACTTGACGGGATGAGCACTGGGTGTTATTCTGTATGTTGGTAAATTGAACACCAATGAAAAATGGATTTATTATAAAAAAATAAATAAAATAAATAAAATGGTTAAAAAAAAGGGGGGGGGGCATGTAAAGCACCGAATGACTGGGAAAGATGAATTGGAGAGACAGTATAGACATACAACCATCTATTTGCCCAAATCCTTGGGTCTAGCTACTAAGATGTAGTCTTGCTCCCATAACCTAATGTAAAGGAGCATGATAAATGTAATCAAGTCTAACAAGTTTGGTATTAAGGTCATTGAAATTCTTGGCCTGTATTATAAGGAGGGGGAAACCACTGTAGATGGGAAGTCCAATAACAAAACCATCCCTGGGAGAAATAATGGGTGCGCATCTGTTTTTGGAGAATTGTGGTCCAGATACTATGAGAGACCCCCAACTCATTTTCAAACTCCAGATTAACTGGTTCTTTTTATAAGATAATAAGGAAAAATTTGAAAATTCAAGAGAAACTTTAGACAGAATGATTTTTAGCAAAGTCTTTTTATATTCTACTCAAAATGACATTAATAATCAAATATTACCCACATTGATTTTTCAGCTTGGTATGAATGAAATCTTTTGCGTTTAATTTCTCAAATGTCAGAGTATAGATTTAAGATCTGTTTTAGGAGGAGGAAACAAAAAAGAGATTCATCTGCAGTTAGGCTCGTGTACCATGCTCGTGTACCTTTTGAGAGAATCTGTCATCCTCTATCACACCCAACACCATTAATAGACGTTAATAAACTGTTACATCATTCCCTTTTTCATTTGAATGTAAGAAGTAGGCTGTCTTTTTTCTGCCTCCTAGATTTTAGAGAGTAATAAAATTATCTAGACACACAAAATATAAAGGCCAAAGAACATTCTCTTGTTGTAAATCACTTACTGGGATGTACCATGCTGTTCTAGGGATAGTACTATCTTAAGCCTATAGATCTTGAAGGAAACACATGGAAAGTGGCCAAGCAGCATTGTTCATGGGACATGGGATAGAGTTCCAAAGAAAACACTTTGCCTATTTCACAATTTTCCCTGAGTCAGCCTTGACTTCATGGGAAGAATCCTAATAGCCTATTTCACAATTTTGCCCTGAGTCAGCCTTGGCTTCATGGGAAAAATCCTAATAGCACTATGGGAGTGGCCCTCTGTCACATTTCCACTACTTGGTACTGTAGAATAGTAGAACCATCACCACTTGATGCATCACCTCTCCTCCAGTAGTATAAATGGCTGCTGTTGGAACAGAGATTGTCTATGGGAATTGGTGGGATTTTGTAACAATTACCAAGAACTAATTTTTATGCAAACATTATTAAGTATAATGTACTATGCATTAAAAATATTACTAGTAATGATTTATCCATGACCTTTTGGGGTATGAGGAATTATCTTGTCATGTATTATTATAGTAAATCCTCTCTATCCTTTACCTAATAGAAAACATTTTTAGTAGGAATTTAAATAGATCTTTTAGAAGATTTTAAGATCTATCTTAAAATATTCAACCTAATACAGAATGCTATAACATATATCTTATCTATGGTGAACAATTTCTCTCTGTCAACACAGAAACTTCTGGGGAATATGAATACAAAAAGTTATGCTTGTGAATCAACCCCATTACTTTGAAGTAAAAAGTTAAAGCTAAGACATTAGTTAGTTGTCCTGAGTTCATGGGCAGATCAGAGGCAGGGCCTAGACTCGTGCTGAGTCTTCTTCATTCTCTCTGTCCAGCACTCTGTCCTGCAAATCTGTGCAAGGATGAGAGAAAGGAATTCATAACACACACAATGAATCATATTGCCATCTAACACTATGCTGCTGCTAGGGAGATGAAATATGTGGTTTGGTGGAGAATAAAGAGGTGTCCCTGGGATTTTGTCGTAGGTCAAGTTACATGTATGTGAGTCATAGGACACCTGCTTTAAACAATATTTATTATATACTTATAGCATGGCAGACAAGTGGTAGCTGTCTAGGGGTCTCAGGAGTGAGGGTGAAGATCTCCCTTCCCTAGTTTCAAGTTTCTATGAGAAGAGATATCACTTGGTATCTTTCTGCCCCCACACACTTACATCTTCCAAGGGGGAGCAGTGACCTGCCTCACTGAAGAGTTTCAAAGAACTCAGTCCCTTTCTCTTTTTCTTCTCTTTGGAATCTGTCTGGTCAGCTCTTGGTTGTGTGTTAAGCTTAGCAGTTAAGGTTCTATTTTAATGGGGGCTAGTCTGTGGCTTCCCCTTGACTTAGGTATGGGCTGTGTGGCTTAACATACTCAAGTTCTGCTTGGCCTGGTATCAGAAGATCATTTTAGATAGAATATTTGCCACTTCTAAACTTTAACATGGCTGAGATCCGTGTACAGAGTGCTGGTAAGATTCTAATAGTAAAATCTTAGGTTGCCCTGGATTTGCTCCCCCAAATTCCATTCTATATTCAGGAATATAGAGAAAACTTTGTATTCCTGAGGCCAGTGGGAAATATCTCTTCAGAAGATTCTCTTTTTGTTGTCTCTTCCTAAAAAAAAAAAAAAAAAAAAAAAAGATCTTGAATCAATGCTCTCTTTTTTTGGAGGAAATACGGACTTGAATGAAGATTATTTCTCTTTGGTATAAGTGAGACCCATGAAAACATCCAAACAACACCAACAACAATAAAAATGAAGAGGCAAGAATTAAGACAATCAAATCTCCCTCATCCACAAGGCCTAAAGAGAGAGCAGAGCCTGTTTCACTGTCTTTGAGGTTGTGCCAGGCTTAGTGCAGCCCTGACCTATAGAAGGCACTCCATATGTGCAGGTCTTTACTTCCCTCCTTCTGAAACTGTAACACTCATTGAGTCGGACTTCTGCCTCTCAGCCTCATTATAAGAGGCCCAGTTTTTTCTTGTCCTAGCTCATAACTGACTTTCCTCTGAGCCAGGTATCTCTAAATGAAAAGATAATGCTGCCAACCACAATTGCCTCACAAGCTCTGTATTTCCACTCCCACCCCCCAGAAAAATACACAAATTGGCCCCAGACTGGCTCCAGATTAATTACTAAAATCTTTCTGTATTTTACTGTATTTAAACAACACATGTAAGATTTTGGTTCTCACAAGGCCCCCATGTTCAGAAGCAGTAAAGGCAGCATCAGTTCTAGGTCCCACTGACACCCAGGTAGGGAAAGGGAGAAACTTTCTCTAGGAGGCAGCTTTCAGAGTCCTAATCACTTCCATAGCAAGAGGCTTTGTTAACAGACATTGAGAGATAGGAGTAAGAATGCCTGATATCATGAGAATGTGGAAAGATGCTTCCAGAAAGAGCCATACTCAGTAGAGGGTCATGGACATAGGGATCAAGGAGAAATTGAAATTAGGAAAATTTAAATACACTGAATGGAAAAGAGTGGTACTTTGAAAAAGACTTGATATTTGGACCACTACATTGCAAATTTCTAAACTCCAAAAGACAGTATATCAAACAGCACTTTCTTGGGGTAAGAGATAGAAACTGTAGGTGGAGTTCCCTAAATTAGGTATGGTGACTATATTAACCCTTATTTAAAAAATCTCTTAATGAACAGGTGATGAGATTTCCAGACCAACCTAATTGACATTTGGAGCTGAAACCAAATTTTCCCCATTTAATCACATCTTTCAAATATCATTTTCTCTGTTCTGCATTCTTTGGCAGTCCTAAGTACTGGGTTTCTTTGCTTTGGATGAGGGCTTGAGGATTGGGAATTGCCTTCATTTCTACATAGCTAGGTTTGCAGCAATACTTGAATAAACTCCTATGTACTAATCTTCGAACTCTTTAAAAAGTGAGGTATATGACAATTTTAATGTGGAACTAATTCAATTCCTGACCATCACTAGAACTGTTCTAGCGATGGTCAGCACAGACTGTAGTTTCTAAAAGAGCCAAACTGTTTAGGCTTTGAAAAAACACCTTCAACTAAGACTGAACACAAAAAAGACTTTACTTTCTTTGGGATTTTCATACCCAAGTTCAAGAATATTTGATTTTAGAGGCTTTTTTTTATATTTAAAGAGTATTTGTCTTACTTTTTTAAAGATTTTATTCAAATTCTAGTTAGTTAACACAGTGTAATATTAGTTTCAAGTGTATACTATAATGATTCAACACTTCCATACATCACCTGGTGCTTGACCACAAGTGCACTCCTTAATCTCCATCACCTATTTAATTACTTTGAATTTTGATGTATTTGAGCTTGAGTTTTCAAGGAATTCTAATCTATGGACTTTATTTTCTCCCAAGGAATTTGATTCTGCAAGGGGGTTTATATTCAGGTATTGGAAATTTTATTATGGGATTAACTTTAAGTTTCCTGGTGAGTTATATTAGGCAATATGCTTGATCAGAATTTAGGATTGGGAAAAATAGGCAGGTAGATTTCAGTTGTCTAGAGTGGACTTAGTAGTTAAATAAACTTATCACCTATTTCAGTAAAGAAATGTCTTTACTGTCACCAGCAACTTCAGGGAGGTCCTCCATAGAGGAGTGATTGGTATGGGGGAGAGCTTTATGAAGGTAGAATCAGATCACCCTAATGGGCTGCCAATCTCCTCCCCCAGAGAGATATCCATACCATTTTGACCATATATTTAAGGGTAACCCAAATGAGTTAAGAGAAACAGGTCTTGGGAATGTTGATTGGAAAGCATATTTTATCCTGGTTCATGTTTCCAAAGGAAGCAACATCCGTGTAACCTCCTGGCTTCTCTCCTTCCATCTTACTTATTCCTCTCTAAGACAGATGAAGTTAGTGATCAGATTGATGAGATGGGGAGAGGAAGCAGGATGCTCACTCCCATCTTTGCTCTCTTTTTGGGCTCTGTCTTCTTTTAGAGAACATGTATTTTCTATTTGTGGCTATGAGCTAAGCAGAGTACTTGAGACTTGCTTGGGGAGGTCTGCAGTTTTCTTATGCTATCCAAATTTAGGGTACAGTATTATGAAACCTACTATTGCTCTTCACTTAAACCACAACCTCTATCACCTCTATAACTGAAAAAGTTGATTTTTTGAGCTCTCCCTGCCTTGTTGTAGACACCAGGAAGACTTCCATTTATAAACTAGGTGACCTTTGTCAAACCATTTAACTTCACTATTTCCCAATTTCCCTATGTGTATAATGGGAGAATACCTGTATTTATTTTTACAGGATTGTTATAGATTGAAAGAGTTAATGGAAAGTGCTTAGGTAAATTCTATGTTAGTGTTTGTTATTACTATTTTATCTCATCTATCAATTTATATATAATTTGGGGAGTGGGAATGAGATATGCTTTTTACTGTGTCTCCTATGAAGTGCAGCAATCGGTACTAGGTGTACACAGAGTGATGTAATGGTGGTGGAGACAGACAGATGATAATTGTGATACAGCATGTGATGTGCCATTTGATATAGGAAGTCAGAGATGGGAGCAACTGACAATTTAAATATTCTTACAGCTGTACTTAAGACTAGTTCAAGATAAATTATGAATTAGAACCTAATATTTTTCAGCCTCAAAGTTAAACTTTTGTGTTAGTGGTCTTCCCAATTTTTCTGCCACACAGTGATCTATGTATGCTCTCTCACCACTCCTTGGATGCCCTCCTGGAGTTTCTCCTTCTAATATGTAATCCCAGATTCAATAGCATGTTGGCACAACAGCTGCCTGAGGCACCCATCCATATGAGCTGTCAAAACATCACTGGATATGTAACAAGATGGATAAAATTGAGTTTATCTGAAAGGAAAGGACATAGTGTACCAGATGAGAATTGTGGTTACAAGAAGCAGAAACTAGGTCAGAATGATTAAGCAGAAAAGAAATTTATTAAAAAGGTATTTAGCAGATCACAGAATCATTGAAAACAAGCTGGAGACTGAGCACTCAGAGCAATGCCCCAAAGCCACACTGTAATACTGGTCTGTTAGGAAACTGCAACTGAGGCCACTGCACAGTAGGTAAAGGGATTTGTACCACCACCATTTGTGCATTACAACTGCATTGCTTCTGTAACCACTGTCGCTGCTGTACTGATGCCACTTCTATAGCAGCAAAGCAGCTTTGCATCTTCTACAGCCACCACAGACCCCCGAATGCTGGACATTTCTTCTTTAATCTTGCAATACAATAGCAACAACAACAGAAAAATGGATTCTGTGCAGTTTTTGCTTTTACCACTATCTACTTTCTACTATAGTTTGTAAAGGTTTATCCAGTTGGTGGAGCCCAGGTAACATACTTGAATTCCAGCAGCAAGAAGTTGACAAAGCCAGTATTCTGGCTTCTCCTTTAGGGTAGTATTGGAAAAGTCTTAGTGAACCAGGAAACATGACAAATGTCTAGGATGCTCTTAGAGCCTTGGAGTAAGAATGAGACTCTTTAAAGATTTGATTGAATAATGATTGATGCCAATAAATATAAGGCTTTTTCTTTCCTTTTCATATTGATGGAAAGATTTTCTTTTCCATTTTTTATTTTACATGCAAGGGTGGAGCCAGAACTCAGAAAAATACATGTAAGGCTAAGCAATTCCACTGTGGGTTCCCTTTTTTCCAATATTCTTCACATAGTTATCTGCCTTTCCTTTAAGTGTTGAATTTATATTAATAGCAAATTATTTTGAAGGTGCGTCAAGTTATCTATCAGCTTACCTAGGGCACCCATGTGTCTTGATATTTAAAAATGGTATTCCATGGTAAACTTCTTTCCTTGTGCCCTCTGAAGTATAGTGTTAAGGGTTCTCTTGTTCAAATAAAATAATGTCAGATATTGCCTGATCATCAAATCCTTCTGAAATACAAACTAAGTTATCTCTTAATCTTCTGTTATATTCTTTCCCTCACCAGATGCCATGACATACTAGATGCTGTGGGTCTTGCTCAAATATATCATTCTATTTGTACCTCCAGGTATTATAAATTCAGGCCTTGATGCCAAAATTGCCTACAAATCTTGCTTCTTAAATGTCATAGACAAGATACTTTGATTAAAATCTTCTTCCCTAAAATGAGAAACATCAACACTATCAAGTAAATGCTCAGAATATATTACCCATTATTATTATTATTATCCTCATCATCATTATTATTTTTGTTAATTAGGCATAAAAGATAAAGGATTTTAATAGAATAATTTTTTCTCTCATGTAATTATTTTTTTAAGGAGTCTCTGAAACCATATTCCAAATCTATTACATGTAGGGGTTCCCTAAGACAATTGGCATAACAACCCTTGAAAAAGGCAGTCAAATAAGACCTTATGTCCAGAAGAAAGCTGGAATAATCTTGTTTCATGGGAAAAAAGACGACTTTCCTAGCCCTCCAGATAAGGATGACAGTGATCTAAGAGAGCTGATCTCCGTAACCAAGTAGGATATATTTGGGTTGAATTTAGCACCAAAAAGTGGAGTTACTTTCAATCTCTTCTTCCCTTGAAAGATCACTGATGGAAGTTGGCCTAGTGAAAACCTGCAGTGCTGGACATCATCAGCCAAATTCTTCAGTGTTATCTTTTGGTGGTGAAAAACAATGGGGTTACAGAAGCTGCAAAAGACTGATTAGAAAGATGGCTTCTCTTTCTTTGGACTTGGAAATCCAACTGACAAGGTTGGCCAGCTATCTTCTCATCTTCATCTAGGGGGTTGATCTGGTTTTATTTTTTTTTAAAGATTTTATTTATTTATTCATGAGAATAAATAGGAGAGAGAGAGAGAGAGGCAGAGACATAGGCAGAGGGAGAAGCAGGCTCCATGCAAGGGAGCCTGACATGGGACTTGATCCCGGGTCTCCAGGATCAAGCCCTGGGCTGAAGCGGCTCTAAACCACTGAGCCACCCGGGCTGCCCAGGTTTTATTTTAATTTGAAGAAACAAAGTGTGTCATCAAACTTATATGATGATTACAGTATTTAAAACTGTAGTTATGTTTTACTGTTATGGCAGTTGACTGCATGTGCCTATTTACATGGAAAGGCCATGGAGAAGACTGTGAAGCTATGATGGGGAATTATATAACAATATAAAACATAAGCATGGGTGATTTTATTTGTTCATAGATAACAGCCTCACTTTGAATGAGTTCTAGCTGTTATTTATTCTTCCACTGTCTCACAGGATCCATTTGAGGGAAAGGATCACTAAATGTTTGATCTGGAAGAAACAGAAATTGCCCAGTCATTCCATTTGAAAGAGAAGTATCTGGAAGGCCAGTGAAGAAGTGAGACCCCACAAAGGTCACACAGTGTAAATAGCAGAAGTGAGACTGGAATCATGTCTCTTCTGATAACATCTGGCCATGATCTACTCAAAGACATATCATTTGCTTTCCCTCTAGGCATCAGGCTGAACTTTTTTCAAGCTCTACTTTTCAAAATGATTACTTTGTAAATTTTAACAGCCATGTTAGAAAATAACACACAATTCCAATGTTAATTATTATATGAAAAGGGAAAGGAGACTTTGCAAATATTGTGCTAAATCTATAAGCAGATTCAGCTATGAGGCTAATCTTTTCTTTATTACCTTCTTCTCCAATCCTAGTTTAAAAATACATGCTGATAAATAACCTGTTCCAACAAGTCCATTTTTCAGAATCCAACACATGTCTTTGCCTCTCTTTAACATTGGCCATCTGTGGGTCCTACTTTGGCTTTGTTCCTGATTACTATACTATTAGCTCGCTCTTCATCTGTTCTTGGCCATTTAGTCTATGTGGACTTGTTTTCTTTGCCCTACTGATTATGAGTTGGGCAGTGGGATAGCAATCCCACTCAGACCTAACAGATAACCCTGTGCAGTATTAATTGTCTTATTTGACCAAACTATCACTAGCAACTCCCTGAAACATTCCCTTTGAATCCTAATCCATTATTTAGTAAAGTTCCCAAATTAGAAATCAGGACTCCATATGGCTTAGGCAAGCAAATTCTGAGTTAACTCTATTAATCCAATTTTGAGGGGACACCTTAGGCCTGGGGTTCTTCTTCAGAGTCTATATCTAGTTTTAAAGTTGTATTTGACAGCTTATTCAGGGCAAAATATACTAAATAACTTAGCATGTAGTTTTCTCTGGATACCTCTGTGTGTAAGTAGGCTTTGCGTACCAGTGAGACTGGTTGATAATTCAGCTATATTCAACTAAGTAGAAAACACAGCCCAGATGGTCTGTCCAGAGGAAAAATGCCTCAGATTCTGACCTATTTCCATTACACTTGAAAAGTCCTAGTTAATTCTTCTTAATGGTATCCAATTCCAACCATTTATTGGTTACCATGGAACAGTGAGAGCAGGTCCTTGGTTTAATGCTCTACTGTTGCTGTCTTGAAACTTAATAATTTAATCTTTGTGTGTTTTGTAAGTGAAGTCCTATGGGAACAATGGAGCATACACTTGAGCAAAGAACATAGGTGGAAGAAAGGTAGAAACTTCATATTTTAGTACTTTTAATGAAACTGCTTTTCTGCTTTTTGAGCAAGGGATCTCATTGTTTCATTGCTGTTCTGAGTAACGATGGTATATATTGCCAAGTCCCTACTTCATCTTGGCCACTCAAATTTATAGATGGCTCTATAACCTTCTGTCCTGGTTATATGCTACTCACACATCACCTCAATGACTAAGGTTCACTTTCTCTCACTTATACCAACAGTTATTTAAACTGTTTGTTAAACACTGATTCTGTGCCAGACATTGTACCACGTACTTAATCTGTATTATACATGTAATCACCATGGTGTCTCTCTGGGTTCACTGTTTTCATTATTCCCATTTTACAGATGATGAAATTGAAATGTAGGTTAAGTGACTTTATCCAAAATCACATAGTAAGTGTTGGAGTCAGAATTTGAATGCTGAAAGACTCCAGAATCATGAATGTAAGTGAAAAATATCTAAGAAAATGATCAGTCCAAGAATGTGATCTATATATTCTTATTAATCTACTCCATTATTTCCTCGGTAGTCTGTGACCTTTTATTGATTTATTTTGACTTAAAAATACCCTCCATATAGTACTATTTTACAGTAAGTTTATGGTCTACTAAAATACATCTTAATGAGGCATTGATGAGGTGATAATAGACCAATAATCACCTGCCTTCTCCTGTTTGATTTCTTTAAGAGTAAGAAATATTTGAATAACCTATTGTTCTGCTTAAGGTCCTTGAGTCAAAATTGCACTTGAATTCACTTAATTATTTCTATTTCCTGATCATTCCTTCTTTCTCTGAGACTCAGTTTAGAAAGCTATGTGCAGTACAGGAAGTAAGTTCAAAATCTGTAGAACTCAATTTGTAGAACCTGATTCCAAGAAAGTATACATGATCTTCATACCAATTCTGCAGATAGGTCCAAAAACTATTCTCCTCCATTTCATTTATGCTTTAACTGCAAGAACAATCCAGAGATCCTTCTCCAAGGTGCACACTTTCCCCTGATTGCCACATCAGTCATTCCAAATCAGAGCTTAGATGATTCTATGAATGCAAGTAGAAAAGTTCACTTTCTTCATCTTTCCCCACAACTAAGTCTAAATGGAAATGTTACACATTCAATAGAGTTCCAGTATGAACTTATAAGGAGTTGGCAACTAAAGTAGAGAATGTGTAGCTCTTATGATGAGAGTTTTCTGTTCTGCTTAGTGGCTGTTGTATTGTTAGCATTTCACTGTCCAGGATGGAAAGAGTGAGGGGAGAGGCTTTCCCCCTTGCAATTACTGAATGGGCAACTCTTAGTAGAATGCGTACATTAGTCTGCCTCTCCCAGTGAGCAAAAAATTTCATCTTTCTTCTGTTATGATGTTTGATCTGAGAAGTACAGAATGCAACTATTTTTCAGGAAAACAGATTTTTCTATGGATCTATGTTCTGTTCCACATGAGTTTTCCTCAAGAAGATGCTCCTGATTAACAAGGAGAGGGAATTTGGCAGTAGCAACAGACTGCTGAGAAGGATAAATGACTTTCTATACACCCAAGTTACCAGAACATTCATAATCATTGAGTGTGACCAGGCTGTGTCCTCTCTGGTTAAAAGTATTTCCAAAGAGAAGATCATTTTTGCCATTTTACAACTTGTACTGGCCTCTGTGCTATTAGCCTGACTATTTCTTGAAGTTAGAGCAATTTAATGGTAGTTTTTATTTGAGGGGTTCATTTTCTCCTTACAGCAGCCCAGCTGGACTAGGAAGAGGAAGCTCTAGCCCTGTAACCAAGAATCAACTGCCTCCCCTCCCCAGAGAAGAACCATTTATTTTGAGCTCTCCATTGCTGCACACCATGATTATATTTAGTGAAGCTTCTAATACCAGCAGGATGAGAAGTTAAAGGGGAGATGACCCCTTACAACACACTGGGCCTTTCCTCCAGACCATTGACAATTACTATTCTAATAGTCACTATCCTCCATCAGTAGGAGGCTCCTACTATCACATCACACCATCATACTTTGATGTTGAAATATATGCATCACAAGCCACAGAACACATTCTGATCTTTCAACACCACCTACTCCCCAACACTGAGGCTAAACTTCCACATTCCCTTTTCCCAAACCCTTCTACCATTCCTCTTGAATACATGACCCTGAAAGGTAAAATCCTCTCACCCTTAACATGTTTCGTATGAACTTCATTTTCTGTAGCCTATTGAAGAAGAGGGTGGCTTTATCCCTTAATAGGAATGGGAGGTAGAATTATTATCTCCCTTTCTCCTTGGGGGTAATTCCAGACCATTCTATTTTTCTTTAAGGACAGAATCCTTCTATACCATTCTACTGTTCCTTTACTAATGTTAAGACATAATCTCTCATTCATTAAATAATTTATTTTTATTTTTTAAAAGATATCTATCCATCTATTTATTTGAGAGATAGGGAGCATGAGAGAGAACATGGGAGGGGGAGGGGCAGAGGGAGAAGGAGAAGCAGACTCTGCTGAGCAGAGAGCCAGACAGGGGGTTGATCCTATGACCCTGGGGTCATGACCTAAGCTGAAAGCAGGTATTTAACCAACTGAACCATCCAGGTGCCCCTTAGTCATATTTTATGTGCTTGTTCACTTTCCACCTCAACTTTGACCCTATTCCAGAAATCTTCCAAAGCAATATCTATGATTTCTACAGTTAATTGATCTCTTACTTCCTTGAGTTATCTCATTTCAAATGAGCTTCCCTCTCATTGCACTTCAACCATCTGTTTCCACAATTCTTTTCATGTCTGTATGATCTCCAATAGATAATCCACTCAGAAGTCACAAAAGCATAGGTTGCTTTCTTCTGCTAGAGCTCTTTACTTCTTTCCAGTTGCCATACTCAGGCATATGTCCACCACAGTACATCATTGATGTCACTGATACGCTAGTCTTTGTCACATCCAAATTTGATCTATCACACCTCCCTGTTTTCAGGTCTATCCTTATCCAGTATATGTTCCGTGGCACATTCTAACAGTCATGCTCTTGCAAAAACTCGCTTGCACCTCCCTTTTCTCATCCAATCTGTCTGGCAAAACTATGCTCCTGGGTAGAGCTTAGTATCTGTATTTTCCATGCTTGCATCCAAACAGATGAGTATTGTGCAGAAAAACCACAAAGCCAGGCAGATTCAGTGAGATTATAAATTTATGATCCCAGATTTCAGCTGAGATTTCATAAGTGCTTAACATTCTAACTTGGCTGTGCTACTAAGAAAATTCTTATATTTGCTTTAAAATATCATTCATATATTCCACTCTCTTCATAACACTTAACCCTCCCCTGTACTCAATTTCACTAATCTTTGAAAACCTTTGAAAAGCAGAAACCATTTCCATGAAATGGAAACCCCACCTTCCTGCTACCAAATGTATCAAGTTTTCTACATAAAAGCCCATTCTCTTCTTCTCTCCTGCTTTAAAAAAAAAAGAAGAAGAAGAAGAAGAAGCATCCTTTACCAATATTCAGCTTCCTAGGTCTCTAGTTCCTGTCTCACCTTCCCATGGTCCCCTCTATATCAGTTATAGTTCTGGGCAGCCTGGGTGGCTCATCGGTTCAGCACTGCCTTCAGCCCAGGGCCTGATCCTGGAGACCTGGGATCGAGTCCCCACGTCAGGCTCCCTGCATGGAGCCTGCTTCTCCCTCTGCCTGTGTCTCTGCCTCTGTGTGTGTGTGTGTGTGTGTGTGTGTGTGTCTCATGAATAAATAAATAAAATCTTAAAAAACAATATATATATAGTTTAAAAATATATATATATATATATATATATATATCAGTTATAGTTCTTCCTCTTATGTTTGAATTAGTCTTCCTTAGTGAATTCTTTTAATTAGCATCCAAACATGTTCTTGAATCCACCACCTAGATCCCCATGTCCATCCAACCAATGCTCTCTATTTTTAACGACTTTTCACAGTTAATTTTCAGAATTATCTATCTAGGCATCCTTAGCTTCTCTGTTTCATTTATACTTAGCATCCAATATAACAGCAAATTACATCAACAGTAGCTTCAAAAATTTCCAGAATGTGACCTTTCTCACCATATAAACCAAAACTACCTGGTACAAGCTGCTGTCATTCATTACCTGAGGGCAACAATTGCTCCTCCTGCTGCTTCTACTCTACCTTCCTGCAGCAGCCTCTGCTGAGAACCCTCCAATGGTTTCTCATCTCAGAGAAAAGACCTAAGTCTTGAAAAAAGATTTTCAAAGCCTGACAGGACCTGTTCCATCCTACTTCCCTCACCACTCTGATCTCACCTCTATCCCTTTTCACTTTATCCAGCCAAACTGGCTTCACTGTTATTTCTCAATAATAGTGCAGCTGCCTCAGGTCTTTTGTATGTGCTGCTTCTGCCTGGAGTGTGCTCCCATAGATATTCTCATGATGTACACACTCTCTCTTATTTCCTATAGGTCTGTGATCCAACATTACCTTATAAAAGAGGACTTCCCTAAATAAAACAGCAAGCACCCCTACTCAGTAGTTCCTATTTCCTTTAATGCTTTATTTTTTTCCACCAGACATATTGCATATTTATTTATATGCTTATTGTCTGTTTCTCCTCCTTAAGGCATGTTTGTTTGTTTGATTTTGATTTTCAATTTACTACATTAGCCCCAGCATGTAGAACAGTATCTGGCATGTAGTAGGTCTCAATAACTACCTCCTAACAAAAGTCTCCATCTTGTTATATCCCCTTTATTCTCATATTCATTCCAAACTGGTTTGCCTCCCTCCCTTCTAAATTTGCTCTTCTTAAGGTCTTCAATGACCTTTTTTGCCAAATCCTCATCTAATTTTTGTTGCACAGAGCAGGTTTTAACAGAATAGGTAACCACCTCCCTCTCAAATCACTCTTCATGGCTTTTGTGATATCCTTCTGCATTCCTGGTTCATAGTCTCATTAATTTTTCCTTTTTATAGCCATTAAATTGTGGAGCTCTTCAGGGGCCTCTCTTAAGCTTCACCTTCTCTCCAGGTGATCTAACTTTCTCCCATGACTTTATAAATGTCACCTATTGGGGCACCTGGGTGGTTCAGTGGTTGAACTTCTGCCTTTGACTCAGGTGGTGATCCCAGGGTCCTGTGATTGAGTCCAGTATCAGGCTCCCCACAGGGAGACTGCTTCTCCCTCTGCCTGTGTCTCTGCCTCTCTCTCTGTGTCTTTCATGAATAAATAAATAAAATCTTAAAAAAAATAAATTTCACCTTTTGCTAATGGTCCCAAACTTATTCTCTTGCCAAGCATTTTCTTCTGATATTCAGGCCTGTGTTTCCACTAAAAGTCTCAACATGATATATGAAAAACTACATGTCAGACTTACTTATCCTTGAGTATTATTCTGAAAATGATACCATTGCTTAACTCACAAAAATGGGAAGCCCTTCCCTATTCCTCATTTCCTATATCTAATTCATGACCAAGTCCTATTCATTCAGCTGCCATACCATACCTTGTGTCTTTTGCCTTCTCCTCATCTCCTTTGTTGTACCTACACCATCATCATTTCCACCTAGAACATCACAACAATCATTTACATAGTCTTTCTACCTCTACTTGTCTCCTTTCAATCTTTTCTCTACACAGTCTCTAAAGGTCCATATGATCATGTCACTTCCTTGCTTAAAGCACTTGAAGCAGCCCTCATCACAATCAGGTTATAGTGTCCATCATGATCTGGACTATAACTATTCTTTTGCATGATAACTCATATTTTTCCCTCAGTAATCCTATGCCTACACGTATCTGTAGTTATAAATGGCTTTTATTCAGGCATCTATTATTTGCATTGTGGTAGTTATGTAAACTTTGTTTTCATGCCACTTTTTAATTTTCATGCAAAATGAGCACCAGTGTCACTAAATTTTAGATAAGGATGCTGAATTCCTAGAAATTAATCATGTCACTGAAATCATATTTATTGAATGAGTGAATGAATTTGTCCAAGATCACATATATCTAGACATTGTAGAGCTTTTCTACCATACAAGGTCCTTGGGATTATACACATGCGATATTTTTTTTTGAAAAGCATAAAGTATTAAAATGTAAATTTAAAAAATCATAGTACATTTTGGAAGTTTCTGTTACCCTGTATTATAAAGATACATATGCCGGAGGGGAATAAATAACTAAAAAACTGAGTTTCCACCATCAAGTGGCTTATCTTCTCACTAGGCAGGCAAGGTTTATGTATACTAGAACTCACTGTAAACAATATAATATCACACTTATAAATGCTGGGGAAAATAATTGGGGAAAGTCCTCCCTCTTTTGTATTCTGTTGAGGAAGAGTACAAATAAAGAAAGGGAGACTTATAGACTTATCCGATCAATCTGATCAAGTCAACCAATAAGCCATCATTATAAATTATAGCCAGATTTCCAGTATCCTATGCAAAAGCCCCCATTACTGGACTTAGCTCACAAAAGCATATCAAATCTGAACCTACAAAAGTGTCTAATAAGAGAGGTCTTCTCTGACACTATGTCCACATTACCCAGCAACGCCTCATCGCTTTTATCTCACTAGTCTTTAATATGATTTTTTCTTTCTTCTCACTACCCAACATTCATGTATTTATTTGTTGTTGTTTCCTTGTTTTTGTGTTGTCTTGCTCAACTAGAATGTGATTTTGAAAAGAATATGGACTTTGCTTTGTTTGTTGTCATGTCCCTGGTCAATAAGGGGCTATATAAATAATATGTTAAAGACATGAAAAATGAAGCACTATGTTGAATAGAATCCATTCTTTAACTGAGGGACTCTGATTAGGTTAATTACTTAAAAGCTCTCTCATATTATCCTTTCTTGACTAGAAAGTACCACCTAAGTTTCCTCTCTCAATTTTGAGGACCAACTTCCCTGCCCTTTTCCAAATCTTATAATGGGAGAAACTGCCACCTCACCTACCTAGTGTGCCTGGGGAATATGACCAAAGGGATGGGCCATGCCCTCTTCTAAGAGTTGCCATAAGCAACTGTCTGGTATCTCAGTGGGCCTCACTTTGGGCATGGCTGACTCTAATGCAGAGGATCACTAGCTTATTTCCAAATGTGCTACTTATGCGAAGTGATCCAAATAACCATTCCACAACCCAAGAGGCCCCAAACTGGCTCCATTCAGCTGTGACAATGTGCCCAAAAGCTACTACAGGTTTCACTAAAGTACAGAGGAAATGTCAGACTTCCTTTGCATTATCAGACACACGTCTTACATGACTTCTTTATTGGGTTTTATATCTTGAGGGGGGGTCTTAATAGGATGAAAGGGAGGCTTGCTAGGTGCAAATGAGTGCCGTTCAACTATTTAAAGGCACATTTAATTAAACTGGATTCATAGCCTGCATGGGGCAAGTTAAATGAAAACTAAATAGATGGAGTATGATTACATATTATTAAGAAGAGAGACAGCTCTGGAGACCAAATTCTTTTAACACAACATTAAGCTGAGCTCATTTCATATGCACAGTTTAGCACCGGCCTATAAGGAGAACGTGTTTTGAGAAAATCAGCAGAATGGTTATGAGCTCTAAACAGCTTTTAATAAAATGCAATGTTTCAGGGAAGGAGCAGCTTCTAAACTTCACTTAAATATGCTAATTAAAGAAAATTAAGTTTCCCACTGATTCCAGGTTCTCTTTGTTTTCCATTTTTTATGTACATCTCATCCAGGCTACTTTCTGCCTTATTTTATAAACTCCCAGAAATGTTCTAAAATCCTTATTAAAAAGATGTCAGGACTTGTTGAGAGTTGGGGAAGAAAACCAAACATGAGTCTTGCAAATTGATGACTTTAATTGACTATCTGGGTCTGATTGACCATAGACTAAAGCTTTTAGCTGGTATCTAGACCATTTTTGACCAAGAAGGCCCCTCAAGCTGGGCAATAATAATAAAAACAGTTGTATCTGTTGAGTCTCCTGAGTAAGGCAGGTGCATTCCAGATATCACCTAATTGGATGCCCACCATCACCCTAGAAGATAGGTATCCACAGAGATGGGAAGGACAAGGGAAATAGTTTGTGGTGTTGCTGGTATTCAAATTCAGGTCGGCTAACTTCAAAACCTCCACTTCTTCACTGATAATACCTACCTTGAGTCCATCTAGGGAATTACAACCCTGGAAGAGGGAGTGATATTTGAAAAGCACATAAAATTGTCAACATAGTTGACATAAAATAGTCAACACAATTTTATATTACAAAATAGTGGGAAAAAATCTTTCAACATCTTTCAAATCTTGCAACGATTTCAAACCCCTTTAAAGAACATTGTACAAAGTCGTCTTTGTTTCTGGTCCATAGGTTAAAAAAAAAGATGTTGAGAAGCATTGATCTGATTTATTCATCCCTGAGTTATGTTTTGAGCTTGTGTCACCATTCCTATCTCTTCTGAGTGCAACACCTTAGTGCAACTTCGTAGAATTGGCTTTCCTCTACTTTCCATCCCTGTGGCCTGTATTTGTCTCCCTAGGTCATTCTTTCTTGAAGTGTGATTACCTGATCAGTAGCATCAGCATCATCTGGAACTTGTTAAAAATGCAGATTCTCCAGCCCCATTCCACATCTACTGAATCAGAAACTGAGGATAGGACAGAGAAATGTGTGTTTTAAAAAGTCCTTCAGGTGACTCAGATACCTGCTCAGGTTTGAGGACCACATCTCTAGATCAAAGTTTTTTTAAATTCTTGAAGTAGCAGAAACATTTTCCTTAAGTAGAATATTGCCTAAAAGTCCAATATAAGTCATTTTGCTTGAAATGGAGATAAAGAGCCTAGAGATCTACTTGTTCCTGAAAACATATGGTAGCACCTGAGAACATTTCTAGGGACACTCTAGGACTCCATGAGATACAATTTGGATAAAGATTGGTGACATGCTATGTTAATGAGCACCTGCCCCAATTCATATCACGTTAAATACTTTTCCACTAATATTTACACTCAAATTTTCTATAGTCCCTGAAGTTCTGTTTTAGGGTGAGATTTTCACAAATCTCTACATAAAATGAATCTTTTGAATATTAACAGAGTCAGAACAGGAAGTTGGGATTAGGGAGTGCAAGGTAACGGAGGTCCCTGTTCCTGCTGGAAGAATTCACACGTGGATATAAGGAAGGAAAAGCAGCAGCTCTTAAAAACAAAAACAAAAAAAACTCCAGACGCAAAACTTTTGGGCCTGGAAATGGTATAGGAAGCTACAAATATTCCCCTTAAACAAATATGTATTGCTCTAAATGTTACAAATTCAGTAAGGCTACTTTAGACAAATTTATGAAAAATTGGAATGTGTCATGGATCCTAGCTTGCCTTGCCGCATGCTCACCTAGCCTTGCCTGAGGGGAATTGTCTTTTCTACAGAAAACTGTCTAAATCACCCGTGCACACTGCAGCCTCATACACTTGGTGTTCTGTCTTCCCAAGGCTATTTATAGAGGACAAGGCAGTCTTCAAAAGAAGGAACCAACTGTTTGGGAAAGATTTGGGGTCAAGGAAATTTTTACAGCCCTTCTAGGAACACTATTAATTGCTTCTGTGTCTTGGCAATGGTTAGTTATTATCCCTGAAATACTCTGTGACCTTCAACTCAGCCCATTTCCAAAAATTTCTATTATTATTATGTAACTTCAGATATCACTAATAAGTTTAACTACCTCCCTGTAAAATTATCCCTGTCTCCCTGTCTTGTCTTCTCTGATATTCTTTTTAGTATGTTTCCACTGATTCTTGTGCATGGCTGTTAAAATGTTTATCATATTTTGGTACTAACAACATTTTAATAACAATAGATAATACATTTTATATTTATCATTTCAAGTATGTATCTCTTCAACTTCGAGGTGAAAGTAGAAGCCATAGTGTTTTATCTATGTATCTGAAGAACCAGGCACAGCATCTGTCATATCATGGGGGCTTAAAAATACCTTTTCTGTGAAAAAATAAATAAATCCCTTACTAGGCCTACTCTCCCAAGGTCAGTTATGGAGCTTACCATCTTGAGAACTTAATAACAGCCTCCATGAATTGAATGCCTAACATAAACTAGGCCTAGTGCCTGGTAGTTTCAGATGAGAAAATTTGGGGATCCCTGGGTGGCGCAGCGGTTTGGCGCCCGCCTTTGGCCCAGGGCGCAATTCTGGAGACCCAGGATTGAATCCCACATCGGGCTCCCAGTGCATGGAGCCTGCTTCTCCCTCTGCCTGTGTCTCTGCCTCTCTCTCTCTCTCTGTGACTATCATAAATAAATAAAAATTTAAAAAAAAGATGAGAAAATTGAGGCTCAGAGACATTATGAACCTTTCTGAGATCAAGTAGCTGGTGGAGCAAGGATTTAATCCTAGTCTTGTGTGATGGCAAAATCTGCTCTTATAATATTTATCTTTCCCTCTCCTTCATTCACCCATTCATTTAACCCATGCTTAAGGATAGCCTCCTTTGCTTCAAAAGGAGCAATGCATGGCAAGGTATGTAGACATATCAAGGGGCTATTCTCAAGGTCCCAGACTTCCCTAAGCTCACAGAATGGTGGAGAGAAAATCCCCCAAACTGCAAAAAGCAAACATACAAACACAATATGATAAGGGCTCTTGTCTTAGATTAAGTATTACTTTTCTTTGAAAGAATACAAACCTCTTAAAAAAAAAAAAAGAATACCTCTGAGTACATAAGCAGTGAGATCATAAAGAGATTGCCCTTGTTTAACTATATCTCCCTATGGAAATAAAGCTCATTCCTTTACAACATCCTCAGACTTGGAGGAAGATCAAATTAAGCAGGTTATCTTGGTACTGTTCATTATCTCAGGCTGCTCACCTATCCCTTGCTCTAATTGCTAGCTTTCTGAGCAAAAATATTTCTAAGCTGCACGCTCTGCACTTTCTCCTCCTTTTTAATATCATCAGATTTGAAATAGACATACGTTGCAGCAGAGTTGCTAGAAATATTACAGAAGCCCAGTAGGAGATATTTGCATATTTATGAAAATAGTTTACCTTCTGCTATGACAATAACAAATGTTCACAATCTCAGCAGTTTGTTCACTTTGTAGAAGGAAAGAACTAGGAGTGAATTAGCAATTTAAGAATAACTTCTAGGGGATGGTTACAATATGATTTTCTTTTCTTAAAGTTGTCCATTCTATGAGGCTTTGTGGGACATAATTGCTCATGCAGACATAACCTTCTGACCATGAGAAGCATTTAAACTTTTGGAATCCTCAAAATTTGCTAAGGATTTAGGTCAGACTTTGCCTAACTTTATCTAGTCCATCTATACTCATAGTTCATATTCAACAAATATAATTTTGCAATTTTTTGGATAATTACTTAGAAACAACCTGTCAGTCTCATGAGTAGTATTTAGCTTTCTAAAAATCTTACTGAAGACATTAAACAAAGAAGGATGTAAATCTGATCTACCAAATGGCTTTTCTAGGAAGAGAATGAAGATACCCAAAGAAATATTTTAAAATCGGAAGATGATACTTATAGTGCTTTTAATGGTGCTAAGTCTCTGTTAGCCAATATTTGTGTCATTCTATCTTCAGATATACCACCAGTTTATTGTAATTTTGAGATAGTCTAAAATCAATGAGCCCCATGTGGAACAGGCTGAATGATATAATAGAAAGAGCAAAGTTAGAAGTTAGACGGACTTGGACACAAATCCCTACTCTCTTACTTCCTCATAGTGGTCTTCTGGAAAAAGTCTTAACCTTTTTGAGCTCCAGTTTCATCAGCTGTAAAGTCAGGATGGCCTCACACATTTTGTATGGTTCTATAAGTTTGAAATTACAGAGAAATTGGGGATAGTTCTGGGCACAAAATGCTCAGAGGTGTTCAATATTAGTAGGTGTTCAATAACCTTACCTCTTATTCAGTAACCATACTATTGGAGTATGTATTCCACTTTTTTATAATATTTGTGTTATAGTTATTGTATAGTTTCAATGCTGCTACTCATTGTATTTGTTTCCTGTGGCCACTGTGACAAATTTTCACAAACTTGGTGGCTTTCGACAGTAAGAATTTATTGTCCCATAGTTCTAGAGGCCAGAGTCTAAAATCAAGATATTGGCAGCACTTGATGTTCTTTGAAGGCTCTAAAAGATAATCTTTCCTTGCCTTTTCCAGTTTCCATTGACTCCTATGTTCCTTGGCTAGTGTCTGCATAGCTCTAGTCTCTGTCTTCATGTGCCCTTCTTCTTTGTTTCGTCCTGCTATAAGGCATTATAAGAACATTTGCCATCAGATTTAATGTACACCTAGATAATCCAAATGACATCATCTTGAGACCCTTAACCTACTTACATATACCAAGACCCTTTTTCTCGATAAAGTCATATTTGCAGGTTCTGGAGATTAAGGCATGGATATATCTTTGTGGGGACCACCCTTCAGCCCACTACTAGTATATATTTTGAAACTATAGTAAACTAATGAGAAGTTAAAAACTTTAAGTAAAATAGGACATGAATAGATACATAAAAGTTAATGGATTCACTGAAATAATAATGAAAAGTTAGGCAGGAAAATAGGAGAGAATGAATTTATGCAAGATTGTCCTAGTTTATAATAAGCTTGAGTGAAAAGACTTACTGGACATTGATTGTAACAACTATGTAAAATATTCCATTTCCTGAGTACAGATATGATTGTTTTAATATTAACATACAAGTCTGACTAGCTCTGAACTTTTACCCTGCTTATCTGCAATGAGCACAATCTTCCTAGAACAACTCTGGCTCAAATATTTCTTTAAATCCCCAAGTAGGAGTGAGAACATGACAGTGAGTTGACTAACACAGTGAGTCAGTCTTATACATTTTAAAGACTTTCTAGTTAAGCAAGAAATCAGAACCCCCTTGAGACTAATTTTAATAGAGATATTCCAAGGCAACTGGCACAGATTTTTTCAAAATTGGCCTCCACTTTAGTTCCTTGGGAAACCCACTACTGCATCTAATATTTGTGAGTGTTATAGTACTGAAGAATGCCAAATGTTTTGCCCTGCATCTTAGTTCTAGGGCTTCTCAACCTTGTCCTTTTGCAGTGAAAGGAAGAAAGCATTGTTGTATTTGAATAATACAGAAGAATACTGCATCACCTGTGTTATCCATAGCTGGGTCCTCAGTTATATAACCAAAGCTCCCAGTGGTTGCAACTCTTTGGTGCTTACCAGAACAGATGTTGATAATAAGGTTCTGGTATCAACTGACACACTTTTTTCCAGACTCACTAATGGCCTCCAACAATTTCAGTCTTGGTGAGGAATCTCATGCAGATGTCCAGCCTCCCTGCTCTCAGTTTTCCTTTTCTGCAATCTCTTCCTGACACAATTCCTGACTATTTTTCAGGTGATCTGTTATATATCTGGATTTAGAACACTGGAGGTCAGAATTCCATTCCCTTTTGTCCAAATCTGTTGCAACTCTTATGCAAACAAGGGATCCAAGTAGACATAGAAAAGTCACATATTTTATACCTTTACTTGGTGTCATTCCCTACTCACATACTCAACATCTTTTGTAAATTCCTTGGAAAAATATTCTGTCTAGGGATGCCTGGGTGGCTCAGCAGTTGGGTGCATCTGCCTTCAGCCCAGGACATGATCCTGGAGTACTGGGATCGAGTCCCACACCAGGCTCTGTGCATAGAGCCTGCTTCTTCTCCCTCTGCCTATGTCTATGCCTCTCTTTTTCTGTGTCTCTCATGAATAAAAAAATAAAATCTTAAAAAAAACATTATGTCTAAGTAAACTGTGCTTAAAGACAAAGAGGAGTGCAATCTTTACATTATAGGGACAGAAAGAAGTACAATGATCAATGAGTGATGACCTACTGGGAGGTGTTCCCATGGCGAGTGAGTCAGACTAGGCATACAGAATTTACTTCTCCCCTGAATCTTCTGGAGTTCATTTCTGTTGCAACACTAAAGAGACTTGGGACACCAAAGGATAATAAGCTGGGTCTTCATGGTTGATCTTGGTATGGGAGAAAAAATATGAACCTTGGAATCAGAGCAACTTACATTAGAATCCTAATCTACCATTTACTAGCTTTGCTTTTTTAAACATCTTTCTTAGATTTTTTTTTAATTTGGATCATCATTAAGTTGAAAGAAATACCACTTAACTGAAAGCATGGCAGGAAAGATTAAATGAGAATTGAAAGCTTAAGCTTTTTCATAATAAGAATTAATTACCTTAAAACTTAGTTCAAACTTTAATAATTTATAGATTAATTGTCTGTGGCATCTTTAACTCAGAGCATCTTTGTTACTAGACCTACTTCTTTGGCTTGTTATCTCTTCATCTTGTGATTCTCTGGCCTGCCATAAACTTTGCTCCCTGATAAGTTACTTGATGGGTGCTGAAGATTTAGATTAAAATACTGTCATTTTCAGAAATCTCTCTTTAAATAAATATACAAAATCCATATTCTTATCTTTCATTTGCCTTTAAAAATAAACCAATATAGATAGAACTTTTTGACACACTTAAATGCTAGTTTGAGATCACTCAACTCATTTGCATGGATGACCTCTACTTGAACTCATTTCTCTGGAAATAAAAGTTTAGTGCAATACTAATTCAACTTAGAAAGTAATTGGAAGTCTTCAGTAAATGAGGAAAATTCTAATTTTATAGGGACTGGGGACTTAATTCAAATGAAAAAAAGTTCATTGATGACATGAGTTAATTGTGCAGTTAACATGAAATAACCTTACCTAGCATTTTGAAGACTCTAAAAGCATCAGTTTGCAGGTATCAATGATTAAAAGATCTATAACAGAAAATAGCAATTCTTGAATTTTCTTTATGTTGTATATAGCAAAGGAGATAGTCAATGGTCACTAGAGAGTCTAAGACTTTCCATAATATCATATAGTAGACCCCTATTGTAACTCCCAAATCTAGGTATAAAGGTTCGGTTTCTTCAGATTATACTTCAACTTTTGCAGGATCTTCATCTTCTACCTCTAAATGTTGTCAATCTCAGAGCTCAGTCCTAGACTCTATCCATTTATTTTTTTATTAAATATTTTACTTATTTATTCATGAAAGGCATGCACAGAAAGGCACAGACACAGGCAGAGGGAGAAGCAGGCTCCATGCAGGGAGTCCAACAGGGGACTCAATCCCAGTTCTCTATGCTCACACCCTGGGCTGAAGGCGGCGCTAAACCACTGAGCCACCTGGGCTACCCAACTTTATCCATTTCTCTGGCTGTTAATGCCATTCTTATGCTACTGATGTTCAAATACTCCATCTCTCTAAGGTTGAATCATGTATCAACCTGTCCACTTAACATTACCACTTGAATGCCTCAAATTCATATTAAAAGTAACATGTTCAAAATTAAATCCTCTCTCAGGTTGGGTTCCCTAGAAACAGAGCCTCAGACAGGGATTCTCAAGAGATTTATTGTGTTCATATTGATTTAGTGATATTCAAGTGACTATTATTTAGTGAGTGCCCTTAGGGAAAGGGGAAGAAAATCAGGAGAGAATTGGGGAAAGAGCTCAGTGAGACTAGCTCTAGCATGTTCCCCCTGGGAAGCTCTGGAGTGCAAGTTGTACCCTAAGTTATTTTCATCTTGAGGCATGTCAGAATCTGGATCCCCACAAGTGGGAGATTGGAGGACATAACTTTCTGAGTACTGCAGTTTAACTGCAGTTAAACTACTGTTTAACTTGTGAAAATTCTCCAGAGAAGATGTTAGCTATGAGCAATTAACAGCTAACACTCATGGCAGCTATGAAATGGGTATATCCACCAATAAAGCAGGTAATTGGAGGACACCAATAATATCCACTAAAGATTTTTAATTGGCCCTCTCAATATGTGGCCTAACTTCTACCTATAGCTTATATGTGAAATCCACATGCATCTCAGCCAATTCTACTTATACCTAGCCCAGGGTGCTATCATGTCTTACCTGCACTGTTAAAATGTTTCCAACAGATGCCCCTATGCCAACCTTAACTCAGCAGCATACATTGTTCTCACAAAAGCCAGAATTATTTTCTTTCTTTCTTTGTTTTTGTTGTTTTTAATACAAATCTGATCACCTTTAATAAAAATTTTTTAGTAGCTTCTTATTGCCTATAATTAATTTCAAACTCAAGACCAAGATCTAAAACACACTTCAGAATTAGGCTTCTGCCTCCAATGCCAAACTTATCAGACACCTCTTCTCTCTGATGTTTCTGATGCTGACCTTTGGTCTATGGCTAGATTGTTAAAAGTTTCTATCTTGACCTTCATTCTTATTATTTCTTCAAGTGAGAATGATCATCCAGATCTCTTTGGTCGGTTCCTTCTCATCATTCAGGTCTCAGATTCAAGGACACTGGTCTAAGAGAGGCCTCTCCTGACCTGCTTAGCTCATTGACAGCACTGATTACAATCTGTTCTCTAAAATCCTGACTATCAAATGAGCTGGATTTGGGTATATGAAAGCAGAAAACAACTTTCTATTAACCTCAATCCCTTGACTCATTATCCTCCACAGTGGATAATCCCATATCTTCTTCTATTCCTCTCAGATATTAAAATTCCAATCCAGTAAAACATCTAGACTTTAGTTTCTTTGACTTAAACTACTTGAAGATTTTTAGCTCTCCCAGCTTGGGCTTGCCTCAGGCTGGAAAGACTACATTGGACAAAGAGGGCAAGATGAACTTCTTCACTATTCCTTTAGCTTGCACTCCCTTCGTCTTTCCACCCAACTGTGTAGGCTCCCTGAGCCTTTGAAACTGGAACAAAGGTAGATCTAGGTGATATATAAAAGCACTTAATTTACTTGAGTCATTGTTAACTTGGCATCAGGACTTCTGTGTGTTGTAGGCCTGACTGCTAATTCTTTCTCAAGTTGGGAACTCCAAATCTTCAGTTTTCTGACAGTTAAAACCTTGGATACTAGCTAATTATACATCCTTCAACTCCTGGCTTCTTTCAGCCTGCTCCTCTAAACAATCATGCTGAGGTCACCTCACTCCTTTGAGCAATCCCCTTTTGAGATAACATGAGATACAGATCCCTTTTGCAGAGAATGTACCTGGAGCAGGGACAATAATTCAGCTTTGTGCTGCCAAAGCAAGGGGATACAGGACATTCTCAGTCCATTCAGAAAGATATAACAAAAATATCATAAATTGGGTGGCTTACAAACATCAAACTTTTATTTTTCACAGATTTGGAAGATGGAAAGTCCAAGATCATGGTGCTGACCAATTTGGTGTCTGATTAGGGCCCTCTTTCTCATTGATGGCCACCTACTCAGTGTAATCTCACAAGATGGAAGGGGCAAGGGAGCTCTCCGGGAACTCTTTTACAAGGGCATTAATCCCATTCATGAGGGCTCCACCCTTATGACCTAGTCACCTGCCAAGTGTTCCACCTCCAAATACCATGACATTGTGGATTAGGTTTTAATATATGAAATTTGAGGGAATGGGCACATTTAGACCATAGCAAATACTCTCCCATGAAACCTGCTACCAAAGGTTATTCAAGGTCAACTGGAGGCTTTCAGCCACGAGTAGTAAGATGTCAAACTCTATGTCTCCCAGACTTCTGCTTGCTGAGGATTAAATTTTCTAAGGATGAAATAATGTGCTCTCTTATACCCTGAGCTGCTTGCTGACATTACATTGTGCATCACTCTTTATTTCCAGGCCTCTTATATTTTCTGCTCTTTACAGCCAGGAAGTGAGTATTGGCAATAGATGGCAGAACCAATCTTATCCAATCCTTTTGTACAGGAAACCTCAAAGATCTAACACTTCTATTTAGAATTTGGAGTATGTTATACCTGTTGTTCCCCAGCTTTAGACCCTCACTTAAAACTCTAAGATGGTAAGAGACCCATTTAATACCCTTTTATTTCCACCCCCCCTTTTACTGTAAGTCTTACTAGAATATATATACAATGAGAGCTGGGATTTGTTCGTCTGGTTCTTTGATGAATCCCCAGCTCTTCGCCAAGTTTCTGGCCCATAGTCTGTGCTTAGTAAGTATTTGCTGCAAACTAAACTTTGCTATGTATACACACTTTTTTTCCTTAGTTCCTTTATCCATAAAACTTGCTTAAAACCCAACTTTCAGAGTGAGAGTGACAAGAGAAAAAAATATACAGCACACATAGAAAAGAGTAGGGAACTGATATTTAGATTATAACTTTTATTTAGGATTTGAAGGGTCTCAGAAACTAGTCAGTGTCAGGGATTTACAACCTCCCACTCTTACCCCATGGATCTTTTGTTTAAAATGTAGTATTTAAACTGTTAAGTACTTTTTTTACCCCAATTTTTGGTAAATTTTTCCCAAATCATTCATCTCCTCACCTGCTCTCCCTAGAGGAGCTGTTCAACATAAAATGGTCTATGTAAAAAAAAATAAAATAAAATAAAATGGTCTATGTAGTTCTACAAGGTAAGAGGCCCTTGCACTCACCAGGCAGGTATGTGTCTTACCAACATCTTTCTGCTTCAGCTACTCTTGCCTCCTCCTGGGAGTTCAGAGAGCCACAATAATAGCTCTGTCTTTACATGAAGCAGAAAAATGAGAAATACCTGGAAAAGTTTCTCTGTTATTGGGTGGCCAGTACATCCTACTTATTATAAGACTTATCACTATATTTTTGATATGTTAACAGGCCATCCTGTCAGAATCTTCTGTGTAGTGAAAGTAGTAAACTTCTTCTCATCTCACTTTCCTTTGTCAACACTTATTGTTTCTCCAACTAATTAAACAAACTAGTGTGTATTTTCATGATCAGAGTGAACAATAAATTTTGGAAACAAAACCAAACCAAAGGAACAGTGTGTGTCCAGAAGAACTGAGGATTCTACTGTGGAAGCTCAGTCACCTGGTAAGAAGACATCTAGCTTCTCTGAGGGGTTTCATATGTGTGTCAGCAATGATTTTGCCAAAGTCAGTATAGGTGAAAGTGCTGTGATTGGATGCTTGGAAAAAGGTCGAAGGAAAATGTATGTAGGCAATTTAATAAATTTAAAACACACACACACAAGTATTTGAATAAGATAGGGGCAATGCCCAGCTCTGAATTTTTTCTCCAAGTTTCTCCAAAACTAGGGGAAAGAAAAAGAGGAATGAGGAGAGAATTATTCCAAAGAAGAATGAAGAAAAAGTTATTTCAAAAGACATCTGTGGAGATTGTCAGGTTTATTATTAAAGTAAGTGAATTTTGGGCCTTTTTTGGAGACTGGCAAGATCTGAAATAAGGGTAGGAAATCACAGCTCTTCTATAACAAATGAAGTACCCAGGCTGTAAAAATGAAGTTCTTGAGTTCTGGTAAAATATCCAGAAACAGAGGAGCACAGTAGTTCTTCATTAATACAGAGATAGTTTCTTCTGCACTGAAAATATGTGGTAACAACAATGTTTATGCTTTATGTATGGTACCTTATTTTGTTTTTGCAATTTAACTTGAAGCCACACCCTTCTAACATACTTAGGTGTTTCCCTGGAGCCTGACTGCCCAGATCTGTATCCTGGTACCACTCAATGTGTTTGCTGGCTGCCCATATGGCAAATATGTGCACACTTGAAAAAGGTGCACTTTTAAAAAGATTCTTTACCTCCATCTGTCAAAAGTGTCACAATATACTGATTTTGTTAGAATAAAACACTGTACTGATATCTTCTGGAAAAGTGTCCTATTCAATATACAAATCTACCATGACTATTTATTCATGAGAGACACAGAGAGAGAGAGAGGCAGAGACACAGGCAGAGGGAGAAGCAGGCTCCATGCAGGGAGCCTGACTTGTGACTCAATCCCAGGTCTCCAGGATCACGCCCTGGGCTGAAGGCGGCGCTAAACCACTGAGCCACCTGGGCTGCCCTACCATGACTATAATGGGAATGGAAGAACCTTAGATGGGACTCTTTTGTGGCATACAACATATGAAAACCACCTTAGTTCTGCTCTCTCTTTTTTTAAATCGATGTGAGCTTGTGCAATTATTTAACCTTTTTCTGTTTCTGTAAAATGAAGCCAATAATAGGTTTCTGGGAATTAAATTAGTTAATGCATATAAAGTGCTTAGGTACTTGGCAAATAGGAAGCATTCAGAAAATATAAATTATAATCATTATTACTGATGAAGAAATATACTTTGATTAGACAGCTTCCCCAATGATATCCAAATGGTAAGAGGAAAAGCTAGGATATGAATTGGGTCTGGTTTCTCTCACCCAGTGTTCATTTTCTTGCTGATGATTCATGACAATTCTTGGGTCGGGGATGTGCTCTGTTGTCAAACATCCAATGCTTTTCTTGATCAACACTGACATTTAACTGAATGGAAGGTAGCTGTGTAATAATGTGTTACTGCAAGAAATAGTATAGATACACATTCTATTGTTTGCATTTAAATTTAAAAAGTATAAATTTTTCTCTCCAGAAAATCATGTGGTTCTGTTCAGTGTGCAGTTCCTTTCTATTGTCTAACTTCTTGTAAAGAATGTCCTGTGTTTACTACCTAATTTGGGACCTGCTGTAATTATAGCCTTTAAAATATAATCTTTTAGAACTATGCCCTTTTGAAAGCATATGTATTCATTAAAAGCAAAGCTCTCGTTATGGGAAGAAAGTTTGCAAATAACTATGAACCCTGGGATGGTATAGAAAACCGGTGCCCATGTTCCAGACCAGACCTCTCTCTTAATTCGTGTTCCCTTTGAAACATAGGAGATGGCCCCTGTGGGACCTGAAACAGCTGCAGAGCATGAGAGGAAATTCCCCTGTCACTCCTCCTTCTCACTATGTTCCTGCCAGCTCCCCTCTGATAAAAGCCCCCCACTTCATCCCAACTTATTAAAAGTAAGCAGGCTTGGCTGTATCCTGTATCATATCCTTCCCCCATATGCATCTTCAGATCTTTTGGGGAAATTAACTTCTGACAGCTTGAAATGAACGAAATTCCATCTTGTGTGCCTATTCAGGAAGCTGCTTGCCCTCAAATTTAATTCTCTGTTTTCTCCTTGCTCTGCTCTGGCACAAAGGGTAAGGAGACAGTGACAGGGGAAGGTTAACTAATCCCCATAGGCTGTGTTTTCCAGAGTCCATGCTATATTCACAGGCACACACTTATGGCTGGATTTGGGCAAAGAAGGCACTAATGGAAGAAGATTGGAGATTGGTGGGAAGAAGGGAGAAGCCACCACTTCTCTGCCTATGGTAGGGTTTCCAATATCAACTGCTTCTCCTCTGTGTCTCCAGCAAACCTTGCAACGACCTACTTTTGTTCCAGCTTATACTGGATGCCACCTTCCCCAGGCCTTCAGTGATAACACTTCTCTCTTATTCCTTCAAACTTGGGATTCTAGGGGCCTCTTAGTTTTACTCATCTCTGGATTGCTTCCCTTTGTACTGAATGACTTTACATCATACTTCCTGTCCTCTGTATAATTTTGGAACCAATTCCCTGTGTTTGTTTTACGCACTTGGACTGATTTCTGTTTTCCTAGTTGGGTGCTGACTGATAGAGACTGATTTTACAAAAGGTGGTTGTGGTGAGGTAGAGTCAAGCACAAACTCATAAATATAGTATGTAGAAGAAAGAGGAATGTATATGTTTTGGGAAGTGATTCAGATTAAAAATAAGAGGTTGCTGGCTCCTAAATGCTATGTTGCAGGAAGGAAAGAGGTTAGTACTCACCAAACTACTGGGCAACAATCATACTTAGACCATTACACATTAAAACCACAAGATTTTTTTTTTTCTTATCAGCATACAGTACTGGGCTTTCCCTCTTAGAATTGCTTTGTACTCAGCAGGGAAGGAATGGACTCCTGCCACTAAGGCAGCAGACAAGAGACCGTGTGATACTCAGGATGGCTGGTGAGGGTATACAATTCAAAACAGCTATTTGAAAGTTATATTACTAACACATAATTCTTGTGTTTTTAATATATAGTTCAGTGTTTGTCCTATAAAGCATTAAGGTTAGCTGGTGTTTTTCAGTCATTATATAACTATTAATGAATGCCTACTATGTTCCATGCTATATTGTGTACTGGGAGAGAGTAGTAAGCAAATTAAAAAAAAATACTCTGGGAGCACCTTGGTGGCTCAGTTGGTTAAGCATCTGACTCTTGATTTCAGCTCAGGTCATGATCTCAGGGTGGTGAGATAGAGTCCCACATCAGCATGGAGCCCACTTAAGATTCTATCTTTCTCCCTCTCCCTCTGCCCCTTCCCACCCCCAGCTCATGCAAGTGCATGCACTCTCTTGCTCTCTCTTTATCTATCATCTATGTATCTATCTATCATCATCATCTATCTATCAATTTTATATATATACAACACATATACTCTGTCTTTATGGAATTTATAATATAGGGGTGAGGGACAGAAGAGATAGACCATAAACAAAATATATAAGTAATATTTATGTTAAAATGGTAATATATTTTACAGAGTAAAATAATGCAGGGAAATAAATAATAAATGTTGGGAGTAGAGAGTTGAAAAAAATTTTAAAAGATTTTATTCATTTATTCATGAGAGATACAGAGAGAGAGGCAGAGACCTAGGCAAAGGGAGAAGCAGGCTCCCTGCAGGGATCCTGATGTGGGACTCTACTCAGGACCCCAGAATCACAACATGAGCCAAAGGCAGACTAAAGGCAAATGCTCAACCACTGAGCCACCCAGGTGCCACAGAGGGTTGAAATTTTAAATAAGAAGGTCATGAAGGGCCTCATTTAGAATAGTATTTAACTAGAGACCTGAAGAGGTGAAAGAAAGAGTCATGGGTCTTGTAAGTAAAGAATATCCAGGCAGAGAGGAAAGAATGGGGCAGGAGTAATAGAGCGGACTCAAGGAGGAATACACAATTTCTGGTCAGTGCCTCTGGAAGGACAGCATTCTTATTAATTGAAACAGAGCAAGATGAGTTGAAGGAAGTTGAGTTGGGTTTGGGAGATTAGCAGCTTAATATTTAGACATATTAAATATGATAAGCCTATTGCACATTTAAGAAGAGATGCCACATAGGCAGTTGCTTCTTTGAACCTAGAATTCAGAGAGAGATTTCAGACTTGTCAGCATATCAAGAGTACTTAAATTAAATTTCAAGCCCCAAGGAAATGAAAGTGAACATAGAAAAATAAAAGGCTGAAGATCAAGTCCTTATCATTCCAAAATTAAGAGGTCAGGAAAATGAGGAGGAACTCAAAAAGAAGCTGTATTAGGGTTCTCCAGAGAAACAGAATCCATAGGACTTATATAAAGGTATAAAGATATGTTGAAAGAGATTTATTATAAGGGGCTGGCTCATGAAATTATGGAAGCTAAAAAGTCTCATGGTCTGCTGTCTGCAAGCTGAAGGCCCAGGAAAACCAATGATACAGTTCTGGTCGAAGCACAAAGGCCTGAGAATCAGAGGAGCCAATGGCATAAGTCTCAGTTCTACTTTGAAGACCTGATGTCTGAGAGGAGAAGAAGATGAATGTCCCAACTCAAGCAGAAAATAAGCTAGCCTTTCCTAGGCCTTTTTATTCCATTCTGGCCCTCAACAGATTGGATGATACTTACCCACATTAGTGACAGCTATCTTCTTTACTCAATCTATCAACTGAAATGCCAATCTGTTCCAAAAGCACCCTCACAGACACACACAAAAATAATATTTTTTATCATTTATCTATGCATCTTTTAGCCTTTTCAAGTTGACACTAAAATCAACCATAACAAAAGCATTAGAAGCAGTAGCAAATGAGGCACAAGTCAAAGGTTTTGAGGAGGATATCCTGAAAGTCAAATGAAGAAAGTGTTTGAAGAAAATGTAAAATGCTGCTAACAGAATAAGGTGTGGAATGAGGCCTTCCCATCTGATCTAGTCATCTGGAGGTCACTAGTGATGCTGAAAGGAGCAGTATCAGTGGAGTATTGGAGATAAAACACAGAGTAGGCTCAAGGGAGAATGAAATTACATGGCGATGAATGACAGAATAGGAAATAAGAGGAGAGGTATAATAGACATGCCAGGAGAGTTTCAGTAAAGAGAAAGAAATAAATGGTAGCTAGAGATGAAGTTGAGTTAGGAAGAAATTTTTTGTAGGTAGGAAAATAAACAGTAAGTTATTATGTTGATATGAAAGATCTAACAGAGAAGAGAAAATCATAGTTCTGGGGGAAAAGGGGGATAATTGCTGCTGCATGACCTTTGAGCAGACTGGAGGACTTGGTACCAAGGGCCCAAGTTAGCTAAGAGCATGGAAAGTGCATCCATAGTACTAGGAGAGAAGGCAGAGTGTATGGGCAAAGATGCAAGTAGCTAAGTAGATGTGGAAGGAGTTTGTGAAGTTCTCATCTGGTTGCTCTTGTTTTTTCAGCAAAATATGAAGCTGAGGAGGAATCAAATCATCAACTAGGAAAGGGGGATAGGGAGGAGATATTGGAGGTTTCAAGTATGAAATAGTCCACTAGTAAAGTAGAAAAGAAATTGATATGGAAATATAATTTCCAGCTCGTCTTAAGAGCTCACCTGAAATTCATAGCCATGAATTTAAATTGAGGGCCTTTACCATGGTTTTATGCTTTTGTTAGTCAGGTACAGTTGCACAGTTGCAGGCATAGAATAGACAGATTTAACCAGAGATGTGTTTTGGCCTATGAGGAAGCTAGAGAGCAAGAAAGAATTCATTAATATATGCAAGGGTGGGATTATTGGTCACAGAATTAAGACTGGATAAGAAGGGGAGTGAATCCAAGACGGCTCAGAAAAAGTGAAACATATCATGGATGAATTTTAGGTCCTGATGGGTTCAAATGGAGATTAAAGAGAAGATAATGGAAGGAGTGCCCTAGAAAGATGGCAGATGGTGGTCAAAGAATATGATGCTGGAAATAGAAAATATGGAGGGGATGTATTTTAGATAACAACAAAATCTATGGTATAATAATGGGAAGAGATCATAGGAAGTTAGGGTTAGAGACTGAGAAGCCAGGGTATCAGAAGGATAATATTAGATTAGAAAGACATTGAAATCACCAAGAAGCAATAGGGTATAAAAGATAATGACAATGAAGCAGGATAAAAATCTTCAAAAAATAAGACATGGCCTTAGTATGAGTTGATAACTATAGCAAGGAGGACTGGTATATAAAAGCACTTGATTATTTTGAGATTCAAAACTGAGTGTTTTTATGGAGAAGGAAGAGCAAATAAGAAGGAAGGGGCAGTGAGGGAGTAAGAAGACACCTTCTTCTTACAAGCCAGTGTCTGAGAACACAGAGGGGCCAACATCTATTATTGGAAGGGCTACCAGGGAAGTTGTATTCTCAAGAGTCTGGTCTAGAACATAAGGTGCCTTTCATTATAATGGGCCAGGATTTCTATAAGTCATATTTGAAGAGTTTTAGGAACTGGGTACAGTTGGTAGATGTGATCAGGAAAGGATTCCATGGGACGCCGGGGTGCTCAGTGAGTTCAGTGTCCAACTCTTGATGTTGGCTCAGATCATGATCTCAGGGTCATGAGACAGAATCTCGAGGGGGCTCTGTACTGAGCATGGAGCCTGCCTAGGATTAATTCTTTCTCTCTTTCTGCCCCTCCCCCCTTACCCACTGCTCTTTCTCCCTCTCTCTCTCTCAAAAAAAAAAAAAAAAAAGACATGGGAACTTGGTTAGGGCAGGGAGAGGAAATTATTACTTATTGGAGTCATAGGCTGGGGTAAGACATTGATGCTCTTACACAGTGTGGTCCCCCATGAGGAGAAAACTTGTAGGATATCATTGGATAAGATATATAGTAAGTTTTTACTTTCTCCTGAATTATCTATTTTTATTTTAGTGAAAAGCTTAGGTTGATAAGTGAAATAATACACATGACAATTGCTAAACTCTTTGGGGAAAAAAAGGTGCTATAGGAACAGAAATTATTATTATTATTTTTTTTAATTTTGAGAATAGGAAAGAAAGAATGAGCAGATGGCTCGTCATGCTTTCATTGGTTTTCAGGTTGGTTCCAAATGGTAAACTATTGCCTGGCAAATATTCGGAATCAAAATGACCCTACTCCATTTGTTCAGAATATTTCAGTACTCTGTGTACTATGCAAGTCATGTTCACCATTATAAAAGGGCATAAAACTTGCTAGGAAGAAATCTCTGATTTATTAGATCACTGGGATGAAGCTTGAGAAGAAAGCAAGTAAAGGAACAGATACCCATCACCAAATGGCAAAAATGCTAACAGAGAAAGAAAAGACTGAGTACATTGTGGAATTTGAAGTTTAGGTGGCAGAGCTATTCTCTAGCCGTGGGAAAACTCATTGTAGAGACCAGGAGTATTTTTAAGTGAAAGTGGATCTTGAATTATAGCTCTTGTTCTAAATAAGTCAAAGAGAATTTTGTGTAACCTTGATGGAACCAATAATCTTTGTGAGTAAGTAACATTAAAAAAAATATTTTAGTAAACCTGAAATGACTGTATTGTGGAATAAAAGAAAACCTAATTGAGACTTGACTCAAGAACATCAATCAAATTGTTTGGACTTAAAAAGAAAGAAAAAATACTGAACTTTGCATAGTTAATTAGTAATATGAACTAAGTTTTAGAGAGTGGGTTGTGGCTGTCTCAATGTTCTAATCTATCACTTGGAATTAACTCAAAGACAATAGTTGTGCCTCAGGGCTAGAGTGTGGCACAGCCTGTGCAATCAGTCCTGAGTCTGAATTCCCACTGAACTACTTCCTAAGTATTAGTTTCTTCTGTAAAATGGAAATATTAAAATCTCCTTCATGATTTGCAGGGATGAAGTGAAATTCATATATTGCTTAGCATAGTGTCTGGAACAGAGAAACAGGATTTTGCATCTAGTTCCTCCCAGTAAGTTTGCTCTACAATGGATTATGCGGACACCACTTGAACTTTTCAGTTTTTCTTTCAAAGATGTTTGGGAATAAATGTAATAAAGGAACCCATTTGCTCTGCTTTTTCCCACTTAATGACTAAGCAAAATTTAAAGCCTAGTATGCTATGGGAAGAAGGCTAGATGGATATTAGAGTTTCTCTTAAATAAAAAGCAGATTTATTCCTTCTGTCTATGCTTTAGTTGCTGCCTCTCTCTCTAAGCAATTACTATGTTTGTGATTTTGTATTCGTCATTATTAGAAGTTGGGCAAGTATAAATTAGTCCACTCTACTCCAGCCAATGGTCATTCCTGAAATAGGAATCTATTATTCCCCTCATATTGTGATGTATCCCATAAAAGGATATTGCACTGGACAGTAGGATGGGAGAGCAGTCTCTGAGGAAAAGAAAAAACATAGATGGGATTCTTGAAAATCCTGCTCAAATGTGTCCTGTTCAAGAAATAAATTGTCTGGTAAGAATTGTTTTATATTCCCTCAAGTAATCGCTGCTTAATTTTGCAGTTATGGCTCATTTTATCCTATATTATATTTGTTTTCTTGTCAATCTCTCTTAGTTGTCAGTAACCACCATGAGTGCTAGACTATCTTCTCATTCACTGCCACTTTCCTATTGTACCTAGCCCCTAGACCTGTGCACAGGTATCCAAACAAAGCCAACCCCTGACAATCACTTCCTCTCTGCAGTAACCCCAAGACTTGAGAGTCTTAGTTATTGTGATTATATCCATGAAAATGCTTAAGTTAGGAATTGGGGAGATTTTTCAGGTAACTGTGATTAAATAAAACCTCATTTTGAGGTAAGAAAGATCAAAGCTTGTGGAATCAGTCATCCTGTAATGCAGAAAGGCCTTTCTGGTCCTGCTGCCTTCTACCTCCTTGGCTGAGAAATGGCACAGACTGGTAAAGCTGACTTCCAAGCCAAAGGCACACCTATTTACACAGCTGTGGTTATTTATTTGACTATTACTTTTGCTTCTCCAATGTTCCTCTCTCTTCTCAATAATGTTTTCTCACTGTTCCATGTAAATTCTTCTATTTTTCAAATTACTGATCTGAAAAGGGTAGGAGAGAGGCATCTTGCATGAAAGGAAAAATCAATTGGCATATATGGTTATCTTGAATACCTGACACTTGAGTTTAGTTGTTACCCTCCTAAAAATTAAATAATGTCTTTTTATGGCATAAAACTGGGACTGCTAAAAACTCTGATTTTTAAATAGCCATAGGTATCTGGGCCAGATTTGAATGTATTATTCTTAGCAGGAAATGATTATGTCTTACAGTTCCCTTCAATACTATTGTGCACAAGCCAGCAGATCTCTGTTCTTTTTTGATTGGAAAATGTAAATCATACTTAAGAATTGTTCCAAAAAGAGTCTTGAGCTGAGTCCTTGGACACAAAGTTGCAGCTCACTGCAGATTCTGATAGTTGAGTTACAACTCACTGAAAATCAGGGGTTTAAAATGGAAGCACTGACAAACCTTCAAGCCAGGGCAGCACAAATGGCGCCTTGATAATTTATAGTCTACAGGCAGCTCTTGGGTTTATTATCACAATGACAAATGCACTGTCATTGTTAATAGGATATTTCCCAGCAAGGACTTCTTGTTATGCAAGCCAGGTTCGGTATGTCATGCAGCATGATAGCAATAAAGTCTACAAGAATTTGTAATGAACTTCAATTACTAATAGATTATGGTTAATGGAAAATATGTGCAGTAAAGATATGGGTTTTTATATGCGCCTTCTGGTATTCTACAAGGCAATGATTTATGCTACAATTTATGTTAACATTTTCTGCTATGAAAAGGCCCAATTTGGTAGAAAGCCACTTCATCCATAACAAATATTCAAGATAATTTTGCACATAATATAAATGAACGTATAAAATTAGATATTAATCTATTTAATTTTAGCATTTTTATTTTATTTTTTTGAAATGGAGACTTTTTTTCTCTCCTGAGTAGTACTGTTGGTTAAAAATTCTTGATATAAAACAAAAGCATGAGATATATTGATGTCTTTCAGTTAAATGTAACATTTTGCATGTTAATTTCTTTGTTTAACTTCCTGTTGTAATTAAGGACCCAGTTAAGATTTGATATATGCTGGTGTCTTGCTTATGTAAGTATTATTTTGAATTAAGAAAACCCACAAGTATTCATGTTAACATGAATTTATAATCCACATCATGGTTCCTCTCAATATGAAGATTGACAGCTGTGATAATAAATGTGGAAGTACATATATAAATGATTTCTATTTGTGTGTATGTGTGTGTGGGCACATGTGTGGCATAAACAGACACAGTCTTATATACATATATATATAGATAGAGACAAAAACAGACAAAACTGAAAAATGCAAACCCCAGCTTAGCCAAGTATAGACCCAAAAAATGCAATAAAATTAAATTATAAAAAATAAAACAATTCACCAAAAGATTTTGAATTAAATGATAATTAATTTAAAATTTTGAGTGTAGAGCCAGCACAGTCTTGGAAACCTACTGAAAACATTTTACCTCTTTAAAATGTGTCTGTGTGTGTGTGTGTGTGTGTGTGTGTGTGTGTGTAAAAGCTAAGATGACTTTTAAAAAGATGAATTTTTAAAAACCTTGGTCTTTAAACTCAGAACACATATTTTTTAATGCTCTTCCTTTTCTTTTAATCCCTGAAATCATTTTTTCCATAGGTCCTATATGATATCCTGCAAATGGCAGGTACACACATAACATTTGTACTCACTACTGTACTTACTTGAATAAATTTTGACTGTGGTTTTTCCCTCTGACCCATGACAATGCTAAGAATGATGAGCAACCTTAGTGTCCAAGAGTTAAGGTCTTAGACTCTGGAGAAGAGACCCAGTTCTGCCACTTTTTAGCTTAGATTTTGTGTAAGTCCATCTAAATCTACCAAACCTCAGTTTTCATCTGAAAAATGAGAATAGTTAGTAAAGAATGCCTTTTTATTTTGAAAATTAAATGAAATAGTGTCAAAGATTTTCATAGTGCCTAACATAATGAGCACATAATTCATTTTAGATATTATTTTTATTTGCAGTATTTAGTGAAATACTGGTCTAGATATGTCAGTGAGTGATTTAATATTTTTATAATTATTGCTATCATTATTATCAATATTCCTTGCAAGCTTCCATATCTTATAGCTTTTGAGGCTCTTGTGATCCAGAGGGTCACCTGGTTGATTCATAAAAAGGCTTCTAGGCTTCACACACAAATCTAGGGTAGGACCAAGAAATATGCATATCTAACAAGACTCCCAGATGAGTCTTCTGCCCAATGAAATTTTAAAAGCAGTGCCGTGGTACAATTTATAGAATTTGTTGGTGTTCATATTTCTGCTACTTGTTGAAACATAACTGAAATACCATGATGACTGACTTGATCATCTGTTAGTTGAGATTTGACATCATGCTGATTAAACATCTAGAATCCAAGTGATTGATAAAATATGTATACTTCTCATCTTGATATTTTGGGCCTATTTGGGGAAAAAATGCTTTTTCCTTAAAAATATCCATCTACTCTCCTAGATCCAATATAACTTGTATTTTTTCAAAAATTTTCTCTTTTCTCAATGTTCTTCTTGGTCTACTTTATAGATTAGAAAAAAGATTCTAAAAACAATGGGAAAGACTTGAATTAGATTAACCTTCTTGTGTTAGGGCATTATCTTACTCCAAATAAGTTAGCATTGTACACTGCTTCTTTCTCATGTAACAGTCTGAGGATAGGCAGTACACACACCACATCAAGACTCAGCAACTTCTACCCGTTGCTCTGAATTTCCTATGGCATTGCTGCTCTTTCTGAACAGTCTGAGATAGCACACTCCCACTTTCACATTCTAGTCATCCAGAAGGAGAAAAAGGGGAAGAGGAGAACATAATTCTTGCTTTATCAGCATAACCCACAAACTGTGTTGCTTCTTCTCACATCCCCTTGGCTAGAGGGTAATCATATGACTGTATGTAGCTCAAAGGAAGTATCAGAAATGCAGTCTTCATTTGGGGAACCAGTTATATCATTAAAAATTAGACATTATGTTACCAGAGAAGAAGGGGAGAATTGCTATTGGGAAATAGTCTCTGCCACATTCTGTTACAATTCTCCAGCCAGCTGGAGTTAAATAGGCCTTATCATTTGCCATTACCAAGTATCTTTTGTTATGGATACTCAATAACTGATAATATGCTTACTGAAGACCAGAATACTAAATCAATTCACTAGAATTGTCCTCCCCTGCCCAAAAGGGCAGGCCACAGTTATATAGGAGTTGCTTGTTTAAGGTAGTACATTGTAGAATCAAAGTTGACTAAGTCAAACAGGTGCTGTCTTTGTACCAGGGTCACCAAGTGAGATCAGTCCCCAGGAAATAGAATGAAAATTCGGCATCAAAGAGGTAATTCCTATAATGAAGCTTGGAGAGAGAAAGGAACAGAGAATTAACAAGGATTAACATTAAAGACAGCCAGGATGTGGTGGTTAAGAACATGGTCCCTGGGGTTCATCTGTGTGGGTTGGAATTCTGTTTCCACCAGCTGTGAGAAAGTGGGAGAAGTGATACAAGCAGCTTAAACCTCAGCTTCCTTCTTTGTGAAATTGGGATAAAAATAGTTACTAATCCATAAACCTGTTAGGAGGATTAGATTAAATAATATAACACAGTGTCTAATACATCATAACTGCTCGATAAATATTACTATGGAATCCTTATATTTAAGGTCTGTTTTTTTTTTAAAGCAGAGAATCTTTTTCCATGATCAACCCTTTTTCAAGCTGGAAATCTATAAATTAGACACACCAGAGAAAACCCAGGGAGCCAATGTTTACTCCACCATTCCTAGGACACACAGATGGGAAACCCATGGATTGCCAACCTTGCCCAAATAAATCTGTCCCACGAGGTTTATTCTGAAGCAGTAAGCCTTGGCTAATTTCCT
The DNA here is from genome assembly GCF_048164855.1 of Canis lupus baileyi. Classification (NCBI taxonomy): domain Eukaryota; kingdom Metazoa; phylum Chordata; class Mammalia; order Carnivora; family Canidae; genus Canis; species Canis lupus. Next base: position 45,872,957 of record NC_132857.1, on the reverse strand, counting down.
TGTCCTGTTCTCTGGGTATGCTTTGAAAAAAAAAAAAAAAAAAGAAAAGAAAAAAAAAAAAAAAGGAGGAAGAAGCCCAAAGTCTTTTCCCAATCAGACCTGGAGAAATAAAAATAATAAAAAAACTAATAAAAGTAATAAACCACAAAATTTGTAAAGTACCTCCCATGAAAAGCTATTGTAAAGTAGGTAGGTTAAACTTGGAAAGCATGTAGAATGGTAGCAATATCTTGATAAATAAGCCAAGGCTGCAGTGTGCTTGTGCTGATAATAAGTAGCATGGAAGAACTGTCTCTTCTACAAAACCCTGGGATTTATGTCCAGTCTGCCTGCATCGGAAACTGGAGAATTAACTCATGAAATCCATCTATCAGCACAGGTAGAAAGAAGAATCACAGTATAGAAATGAAATTAGCATGAAATTAGTTAGCTGTAGGACATAAATATAAGTACTGACATTTTCCTGCATCTTCTGTATCAAATGTCTTTGGAGAGCTCACCAAGCTTGGACTGTAGTTGATGGCTCCTATGATTTATTTCAACATTTTCTACCCTAGGCAGGTTGTTTGCAAAGTCCTTCAAGTATCATTAAGACAAATCAGGAAACAGATAATTCCTCAAGAGAAGAATATGATCATGGGAAGACACCACTTATACAGAATATCCACAATGTGTCATTGCAGCCTCCAGAACAACGCATTATTGTATTTATTAATCTATTGCTACAGAGATTACGGCAATCTGACATGGAACCCTAATGAATTTTTGGCACATTTGAAAATTGTGACTGTTGTTGCCCGAGGAGCCTCTTAAATCAACTTCCACCCCTTTACTGCTGTTGCCTTTTTACAGTGTATATCATGTTGAGAAATGGATTACACAACCCGCAGCTTTAACTAACCTGCATTAGTTGATTGTGTACTATGGATGTGTGTGTTGCCTGGCATATGAATCATAGGGGAACTAGGATATGGGTGACAGATAATTTAAACATGAAATTGGTGATGCCTGGGACCTGGTAGGAATAGTGGTAGAGAAATAAAGGCAAAAATCAAGGCAAATGGTTGGGAGAACCCAGGTATTTGGGACTTGATTAAAACAAACTAAATAATAATAATAATTACTATTATTTAAAAAAAGCAAACTTACTAGTGAAGGATAGTGTTTAGAAAGAGTATTATTTTACCATTCAAGGAAGTGAGTTTTTTAATACTACCCTTTGGCCCTCTGATGCTTCTTCTCTTCTATGATAGGATCAACTTCCTTCAATTCGCAGATGGACCTTTGGGGCAAAAGGAATTTCGTTCTATGAAGTCTTACCTTTTAAGGCAAGCTACATCTAAGATGAAAGAGCATCATTAACTTAATTTTCCCACTCTACAGACATATAGTGTAAAGTCAGAAGATATAGAGTCTTGCTTACACCCAGTTACAAACTTGCTTTGAGAATTGGGCTAAATCATTTAACTTATTAGTATCTTAGCCTCCTCACCTCCAAAATGGGATAATGATAACCAATCTTTCAAATTAAGTAAGAATCAAGTGAAATGTTATATGCTGTTCTATCTAGGACATCTGAGTTGCAAGAGGCAGATATGCCCTAGGATACTGCAAGGTAAAGGGTATTTGTTTTCAGGATAGACATAGACAGAGATTGGAAATGGCAAGGGGCATTACTTGAGACAGCCAAAGCTCAGCTCCCATTCAAATGCCATGTGGTTTTACACTCCTGGTATCTCTCATTCCTGTATATGCCCCTTTCCTGTCTTTCTAACTAATATCTTGAGGTCCCGCATATGGTCTACAGTAGCTACGCTGGATTGACTCTGTCTTAAGACCTTTCATCTCATCTACTACAGAGTGCCACCTAGCCTCCTGACAGTCATTTGAATATGTCAAGCTCATTCTCACATCAGGGCCTTTGTACTTATAAGTTCTTTCTGAAATGTTCTTCTCCCATCTTTTTGCATGTCTTTCCCTTGCATTTCATTTAAACTTCTGTTCAAATCTCACTCCTTTAAAAAGGACTTCCTTCACAATTCTAACTAATATTATACCCTCTGGTACTCTTTTCTCCTTACCTACTTTTATTTTCTTATTAGTGTCTATCACTATCTGACATAACTATTTTTCTGTCTTCCCTCCCACTGCTTCTAGAAATCACACCAGTAGCATTGGGAACTTTGTTTTCTTTACTGCAGTATCACTCTTGCTAAGAACAATGCCTCACATGATAAATATTATTAAATGTATATTTCATGAGTGACAGTACAAATGCCAAATCTCCCTAGATTTCTAATTTCTAATTTTGTTAAAGATTTTATTTATTTATTTATTTGAGATAGACTGAGTGAGAGCATGAGAAGGGGGGAGGGGCAAAAGGAGAGGAAGAAGCAGGCTCCCCACTGAGCAGGGAATCCTATGTGGGGCTCCATCCCAGTACCCTGAGATCGTGACCTGAACCTAAGGCAGACACTTAACTGACTGAGCCACCCAGGCGCCCCTATAATTTCAAATTTTTTAAGAGAAGAATTAAAAGGATCCATTTGATATTTTTCAAGAGAAATCATTCCAATTTCTGGCCAACCAGTGAGTTGCCTCCTTGTATTAGCTTCCCACCCATTGGTCTGCAGACTAGGTTGAAATGGGGCCACTTCAGACAGTACAGAGCACAGGCACTTACAGCATCAGATAGGCAGGTGTCTCAAGGTGGGGCTAAAGTGGCCCAACCCTGATGGCACCTTTGGTTTCATGAAGCACCAGCTTGGCTCCAGTAGACACAGGCCCACCAGTCTTTGGCTAGAAATATCAAGGTTATGAATTATTAGGTTGACCTCTCTAGGTACCAGCTCTCTGGCCTCAGTCATAATTTTCTTGAATTTTCATTTTTTTATCTGCTCTGCATTTTATACTGAATTGTTATAAGCAATTAATAATAAGCATTGCTACTATTTTTGAAATTCCCTGAGTCTGCCATTTTATGAGTATATTTATGCAGCTTAACTCCAGAAATCCTTATGACCATCTTCTGAGGTAGATACTATGATTATATTCATTTTGAAGGTGAAGAAGTGTGAGAATCAAGAAGAAATCAGTTACCTGAGATAACTTAGTAAGTAACTAATAGACTAGGGTTAACCCAGAAGTCTGGTCTGCCTTTCATCTGACAAGATTATATACATTCATTTCCCTGCAGGGCTTAGCAAGAAGTCCTTATTTTCTCAGAAATAAGGTTCTGATGGGGTAAACACATGTATATATGCCTTTAAAATGACAAAATATTCTGTGTAAGCTACTCTTATTAAGCAAACATTTGAAACATTAAATATACATTTAGGTCTATGCAGTTTCACAAACTTAAGATCTAGTATTCTTTGTGACCTTTGTGTATGTTTTTATGGAGATACACCAGAAATCATTACTATTTTATGTGTGCCCAGATTGGCAGAATTTTTTATTAAGAAAATTGCCAATTTTTATAATAAGCAAATATCAGAACCCTGTAATAGTGCACTCCACTTAATGTTTTCTCTGGATTTTGGCAATACTCCCTAACAACAAAATAAAAAAAGTGTCCGAAATACTTTAAATAAGTTAAGGTTTATATAAATACTAAGGGCAACAAAGAATTTTATTGGGTTCTTGAGTTATACTTTCAGTAAGAATATAAACACACAGGCAGAAAAAAAAAGAATATAAACACATGGTTACAAGATGAATGCTTGAGAAAGAAATCATTCACTAGACACCCATTACTTGGGACCCATATGAATGGCACCATATTAAACACTGGGGAATGTATTATTTTGTATAAACTAGCATTCCAAATTCATGTTACAGGCTTTTTTCTGAACCAAAAGAACAAACTCAAAGAGTCAATAGTATCATTCCTTGTACCTATGTAACTTTCCATCACTGCCTGGTAAGTACTCATGGGGATTTTTGTTTTAAAGGCTCAAGTGTTCCCGTTACCTTAACAAATTGAAGCAGGTGAGAAGTTATCCTTTTTTTTTTTTTTTTTTTAGTAAGTGATGTTTTTAGGGATGAGAAAGGCCATTTTTACAAATATCCCTCCATGGATATCCCTCTTTTCTATCTGTAAGTAGCATATTATTCAGTTCTTGTTTTGTTTTGTACGTGTGCTTTTCAGAAAAGGCCATAATTTGCTCTATAGAGTCTTGATTTCTATCCTTTTGGGGACGTTGTTCAAGGTCGTCATGGCCCATATCCATCAATTATGTCTGCCTCACAGATTTCCTTTGTCAGTAGTACATATCAGTATGATTAATGGTTCAGGGTTCATATTCAGGAAACTGGTTAACTGTCATTTCATTTGTTGTCACTGATAATTCAGAAAACATTGATGAAGTTGTCCAAGAAAAGAGGGCAATGCAAGCCAGTTTTACTCATAATGAACAACAAAGTTTGGTCTTTTGTTAACAAAAATAGGCTGCGCACTCCCATATACTTCCTGGGCCTCAGCAGGAGATTAGGGAGAGGTGTTAACTCTGTGATTATCCTGCAGCATTAAGTGGTAGCTCTGTAATGTGAAAGAGTGAACACCACACTATGTTGAAGGCTCCATCCCTGGGAGAATGAGGGTCCATGAGCTCTTCAGTAAAATCTAACTGTTGTTCTGTATCTAACAGAAAGTAGTAATTGTTTACTTACTTTAAATATGTCTTTACTTATTAATTATAAATTACTGGATTATTTACTTATTTAAAGAGATGTACTGCTTTTATAAGAATGATAGATGTTCACCATTAAAGATAAACACATTCAATACTCTCAAAAATCCTCTGAAATCCTGTCCAAGGATGACTTTTGCTCTTAAAAGAGATCTTAGAGGAATATAAGAGACTCTAGAGGGTTGAAATAGATTCAAGATTTTCTGGAAATTTGATAAGTGATACAGAATGCATTTTAAGTCTGTGGAGTTTCCCTCCCTCCAAGGAAAGTATGTATAGCAATCTATCTTTGTGAGGATAAACAGTTTGTTCTCTTTTTCACTCCTTACACTTATGTAAATTTCCTTTTTTAATTTTTTTTATTTTTTTTTCCTTTTTTTAAAATTAAGTTTTAAAATTTTAATTCCAATATAGTTAGCATACAGTGTTACATTAGTTCAGGTGTACAATATAGTAAGTCAGCAGTTCTATACATTACTCAGGGCTCATCATGATCAGTGTACTCTTTAATCCTCATCAGTTTGTTCTCTATACTTAAAAGTCTGTTTCTTAGTTTATGTCTCTCTTTCTCTTTTTTCTTTTTCTTTGTTCCTTTGTTTTGTTTCTTAAATTCCACAAAGGATTGAAATCATTTGATATTTGTCTTTCTCTGACTTATTTCACTAGCATTATACTCTCTAGCCCCATCCATGTTGTTGCAAGTGGCAAGATTTCATTCTTTTTTATGGCAATAATATTCCATTATATAATTGAATAAATATATAAAATCACTTCTTTATCCATTCATTAATCAATGGACACTTGGGTTGCTGTCATATCTCGACTATTGTAAACAATACTTCAATAAACATAGTAGTACATATATCTCTTTAACTTTTTGAGGAATCTCCATACCGTATTCCACAATGAGTACAGCAGTTTGCATTCCCACCAAGGGTGCTCTAGGGTTCCTTTTTCTCTACATCCAGTCAACACTTGTTTTTTATGTTTTTTTTATTTTTTTTATTTTAGCTGTTCTGACAGGTGTGAGGAATATTTTTTGTAGTTTTGATTTGCATTTCCCTCATGATGGGGGATGTTGAACATCTTTTAATGTGTTGGTTATATGTGTTTTCTTTGGAGAAATATCTGTTCATATCTTCTCATTTGTTAAGTGAATTTTTTTGGTGTGCAGTTGTATAAATTTTTTATGTATTTTGTATACTAACCCCTTATTGGGTATATCATTTGCAAATATATTCTCCCATTCAGTAGGTTGTCTTTTAATCTTGTTGGTTGTTTTTAACCAGTTTTGCTGTTCAGAAGCGTTTTATTTTAATATAATCCCAAGTTTTTTTAAATAATAAATTTATTTTTTATTGGTGTTCAATTTACCAACATACAGAATAACACCCAGTGCTCATCCCATCAAGTGCAAGTTTGTTTTCGCTTTTATTTTCCTTGCCTCAGGAGGTATATCTAGAAAAATGTTTCTGAAGCTGATGTTAGAGAAATTACTGGCTGTGTTATGTTTTAGGATATTTATAGTTTCAGGTCCCACACTTAGGTTCTTAATGCATTTTGAGTTTATTTTTATGGTATAAGAAAATGGTCCAGTTTCATTCTTTTGTATGTTGTCTGGTTTTCCCAACACCATTTATTGAAGAAACTGCCTTTTTCACATTGCATAGTCTTGCCTCCTTTGCCAAAGATTAATTGACCATATACTTATGGATTGATTTCTGGGTGTTCTATTCTGTTCCATTGATCTATGTGTCTGTTTTTATGTCAGTATCATACTGTTTTGGTCTATGCTTTGTAATATAACTCAAGGTTCAGAACTGTGATGCCTCCATTTTTGTTTTTCCTTTTGAAGATTGCTTTGGCTATTTGGGGTCTTGTCTGGTTCCATATAAGTTTTAGAATAATTTGTTTAATTCTTTGAAAAATGCTGTTGGTATTTTGATGGGGATTGCATAAATGTGTAGATTGCTTTGGGTATACGGACATTTTAATTCCGTATTTTATTGGTATTGGTATTTTATTGGTATTTTATTGGTTTTGGTGCAGTTGTAAATGGGATAGTTTCCTTAATTTCTCTTTTGCTGCATAATTATTAGCATATAAAAATGCAATAGATTTCTGTACATTGATTTTGTATCCTGCAACTTTACTGAATTTATTTATCAGTTCTAGTATTTTTTTGTGTGGAATCTTTAGGGTTATATATAGTATCATGTCATATGCAGAAGCCCCTTTTAACAGGGACTGTTAAAGGCTGGTTTGGTGGTCATGAAGTTCTTTAGTTTTTGTCTGAGAAATTCCTTATTCTTCCTCCTATTCTGACTGCTAGCCTTTCTGGATAAAGTATTCTTGACTGTACATTTTTCCCATTCAGCACTTTGCATATATGTCATTCCCTTCTGGCCTTAAAAGTTTTAATTATTGTCTTTTCTCTTTCTGCTTTATTTTTTTTTTGTCTTTATTACTTCTTTTTGCCATTTTAAGTATTGTCTGTCTTTGTGTGGACCTCCTTGGGTTGATTTTATTGGGGGATATCTGTGCCTCCTGGATCTGGGTTTTTGTTTCTTTCCCAAGATTCAGGAAGTTTCAGTTATTATTCCTTCAAATAAATTTTCTGCTCCCTTTTCTTTCTCTTCTTAGGGATCCCTATATTGCAAATGTTATTATCCTTGATGCAGTCACTAAATTCTCATTTTGTATATTTGTTTTCTTTTACCTCCTCAGCTTGTTTGCTTTCCATTACTGTCTTCCAAGTCATTAATTTTTTCTTCTCTTTCCTCTAACTTATTTATTCCATCTAGTGTATTTTTAATTTCATTTATTGTATTTTTCATCTGTGATTAGTTCTTTTTTTATAACTTTGTTAAGGGTCTCATTGATGCCTCCACTCATTTCTCAAGTCCAGTGTCTGTCTTTTGATCATTAAATTCTCTATCAGGCATATTACTTATATTTGTATTGCTTAGGTCTCTTCCTGTGGTTTTGTCCTCTTCTTTCATTTGGAACGTATTCCTCTGTCTCCTTATTTTGTCTAACCTTCCATGTCTATTTTTATGTGTTAGGAAAGTCAGCCACATCTCCTGCTCTTGAAAGTAGTGGGTGGAGCACACACTTTTAACAAGGTGGTGCTGGTTCTCTTCTATAGGGTACATGAAGTTGCTGTGAAGACCAGAGCTGGCCAGTGCTGCTCTGCAAAGGCCACGTGGACAGGGAGGCAATTTTAACCAGGTGTATGTGGAGGTCACCTGTTGCTTGGAATAAGGCCCCCAAAACACACAGGACTCTCTGTTTTGGCAGGTATTTTTCAAACTACTACTTCTTTGCTGTATTTACATGGGATATTTGTTGTGCTGTTCTTTAAGGGCAGGAACTCGGTTTCTTATAATACATTGGACTTACCCAGAGCTAAGCCTGCTAATTTTTAAAATTCCAGGCTTTACATATTGCTGATTGTAAGAACTCATGAAATTCAGCCCCTTTCACTTTCAAAGGCAAATGTCTTGGGGATTCTTCTTCCCCATGGAGGCTCCCTGGTGTAACTGTTTCTCATCCTTCTCCATGCCCTTGGTCCCCTCTCAACTGCAGACAGCCAAGGGTCTTTTGGCTCCCCACATCATATTCACCCTTCCTATCCAATTACATGTGGCCTCTCCTTTACCTGTAGTTGTGGAGTTTTTTCTGCCAGTCTTTGGGGGTATTTTCTGAGTTATTTTATGCTGATATGAGTTACTGTGGGACTAGGTGATCTTAGAGCCCTTCTACTCGGCCATCTTCTCAGACTTCTACACTTAGGTAAATTTCAAACATAACCAAAGATTTATTTTTTTAAAGTGAAACTATAACTTTTTATAATAAAATATGTAAATATTCTAAAGCCTTGTTTTAAAAAGGCCTTTAAAAATGTGTCAGAAGCCCAGAAATTAAGAAAGAAAAAAAGCTTAAAATGTGACTGAATAAAATAGAAAAAAAATTCAGTATATCAAAAAAACAAAATCTATAAAGTCAAAGATAAAATATAATAAAGAGAAAAGAGAAAATAAAATGGAAGCAAATGGAACACATGACAATGAATTTTCTAATATCCTAAGGTGCTTACATCTAGTAATCAATAAAAACAAGATAGAAACTACTAGAGGAAAGTACACAGGCAAATAATTCTTAATAAAAGAAGAAAAAATCAATAAACATATACTTTTTCATATATATCAACAAGTACATACTTGTTAGTATTTAAAGAATCCATGGTACATGTTTTATTAATATTTTGGGAAATTCCAGTATAATCAACAAATTGGAAAAGATTTTCTTGTCAATAAGCCAGTGAAACTAGTTGTCTCATTTCTCTAGCTTATGTGGTATTTAACCTGAATGTGGCCTTTTGATAGGGAGAATGGATAGGATAAGACAAAGAGTATCCTATATGATTCTGCATGGAAATCTGAGAATGTCTTGGAATTTTCTAGATTTTATATATGAGACAATGTTCTACTTATACCGAGATGTGTTTGTAATTTTAATACAGAAATAAATGATCAACATTATTCAAAATATAATTTTTTGAGTACACTCTCATGATTGATATTTATGCCTCAACCACTATGAAACTCAGATTATTATTAAAAAGAACCTTTCCCTCTTTCTTTACACTGAATTCAGACTCTTGCAGATCTTTCATAATTTCTGCTTTAAGATCAGGTGGTGCTGTTGTGTTAAAGTTGCAGGTTTCTGTCAAAAAATCACAAAGCAGTTCTCCATTTTCATTGCCATCAGTAAAACAATCAGATATGTCCATGGTGGACAGAAGGTCATAACACTCATACTTAATCCCCAATTTGTCCAGCATCTGCGTGAGGTCAGACGATGTGACATACTGGCAGAGGTCATCCTGTGGTAAGCGGGTTCCATACTTTTTCCATAGCTTGTCCCAGCCACTGTTTCCTATGAGATAAAACAAAGTTCATGCTTTTACTTATTCTTCTTTTCATTTTCCTACTCTGCCAGGAAGTATACTAGATGTTTAGAATAAAACAGTCGGTAAAGAAATATTCTTGCCTTTGGGTAGCTTAGTTTAAGGAGTGTACAGCAGAGGGAAAGTTAAAAACAGAAGTAAATAAATCACGTATCAGATGGTGCTAAATCCTAATGAAAAACAAATCAGAGCAAGGAATAAGGAGGGTCCAAGAGCTGGATGTGTTGCTGTTTTCTATAGAGTGGTCACAGAAAGTCTCTGTAATAATGTGACATTTGAGCAGAGATATGACAAACCATGTAGGTATCAGAGAGAAAATGACCTTAAGTAGAGAATAGGAACTACAAAGGACCTGAGGCAGAGATATGACAAACCATGTAGGTATCAGAGAGAAAATGACCTTAAGTAGAGAATAGGAACTACAAAGGACCTTAACATGCTTTTGGCATGTTAAGAACTAGCCAGGAAATCAATGAGATTGGAATTCAATGAGCAAAGGGGAGAGTAGAAGATGAAGTTTGATGAGTGGTGGGGGAAGTGGATAGGGTGCCATATCATGTGGGGTGAGATGGGAAGTCATTGTAATGGTGTCTGAAAGAAATTTCTGGATTGATGGACATATTTTATATCCACATTGTCCAATATGGATGATAGCCACTAACTATCTGTGGCTAAGAAGCCTTTGAACTAAGCATTCCTTAGTATGACCAAGGAAATAAATTATAAGTTTTACTTCATTGCAACTCATTTAAATATCAATTTCAATAGCCAAATGTAGCTTTCATATAGACAATGCAACATTAAAGTGACTTAACCTAATTTACATTTTAATAAAGTTACTTGGTCGCACAGATGAGAATAGACTATGGCGTATTAAGGCAAAAATAGAACAGTAAAGAGGTTATGGCAATAATCTGGGTGCCAGGTGATGGTAATTGGAGCAATTAGCTTTGGAAGTGAGAAGTGGTTAGATTTTTTTTTTTTTTTATCTATTATGTTCCTAGATCTAGTGATATTTGCCAACAATTTGGATATTGGGTGTGAGTAAAAACAGAGTCAGTGTCCCCCATGATTTTGGCCCAACTATCTGAAAAAAGAGAATTGTCATTATTGGAAAAGGGAAGAAAAAAGGCACCTGGGTGGCTCCAAGGTTCAGCAGATGTCTGCCTTTGGCTCAGGTCATGATCTCAGGGTCCTGGGTTCAAGTCCCTGCAGGGAGCCTACTGCTCCCTCTGCCTGTCTCTGCCTCTCTCTCTGTCTCTCATGAGTAAATAAATAAAATCCTTTAAAAAAAGGAAATGGGAATAATAAGGAAGAGAAGTTTTAAGAGTGTCATCAGGTGTCAGGTTTTGGAAATGTAAATGTGAGATGTCTATTGATACGTATCTCTTGGATATTCCAGCAGCGATAGGAAGAAGGCAGTTGTTTACATGAGTCTTGAGTTCAGAGGAGAGGATCTAAGAGTAAGAATTGAAATAGAAAGAGCATAATAAATACAATGCTGATTTTCTCAAACAAAAAATGGGGTAGCCTTTCATGTCTCCACTTATGCTGCCTTGCACTGCCAATAACTAGGCTGATTCTTACAAATTTTGTCCCCAGCTTTAGAAGATATTTTAGCAATGTCTCAGCCCAGTGTAGAAGCTAAGAGATGCAACCTCTAAGTGAGAGAGACACAGGTTGGAATGTACTTTTGACACTTCAAAAATAATATGAGGTTTGTTATTAATTTCTCAGAACCTCAGTTTTCTCATCTATAAAGTGGAATAACCATGTTTACCTCAAATGCAACTGCAAGTATTAAATAAGATAATTTAAGTGAATTGTTGCACAATGTTAAGCACATGGCAGATGGGTAAAAAGTACTTAAAAAATAAATGAACATACTGTGGAATTAGTTTGATAATGTATTTTCATTGGTTGTAATCTTGAGGCTGGAAAAGCAAACTTGCTATTCAGAAATCTGTAATATTGATACATCAATACAAATGAGCATCTACTTGTGGATCCTCTAATACCTGCATATAATAATGGGATGTTATATACACAATTGATACAGTGTAGTAATTAAGAGGGTCTTTAAAGCCAACCGCGTAAGTACAAAGCCTGCCTTTTCTTCTGACTAGCTTTATGAAACTGCCTCAGTTTAATCATCAGCAAAACAGGGATAACAATAGAATTTATGCATAGGATTGGGGCAAGAAAAAGTAAAGGAACTAAAAAAACCATGACTGGCACACATAGTAAATAAATATTGTTGACATATTAGGGAATTAATTTGGACTTGGCAAAACAATGCAAGAGAGAACCTATATCTTCTATGAGCTTCCGGGATTAATAGTGAAGATTTCAAAGCTTTAATTTTTTTTTTTTGTTCCCAAACCTCTTTTACAGTCTAATGAAGTAATTAACTTTCCAGAAAAGTACACAAACAATAAATACCCATACAATTATGCATATAATTATTAGATGCTCAAAGACCCCTGGCCTTCATCCATGGATTGGGCTAAAATGTTATGATTGAACTCAACAAAAGAGACTATCTAAGGCAGAAAATGATAAAATTTAAAAGCTTAGATAATTGACATTCTACTAATATTTCAGAAGAGGGAGCAATAACTGCAGGGTGTGCTCTAGAAGGTAAATTGGAATGAAGCAGTAAAAAACAAAACCTCAGTCCAGTGAAAAAAAATTAGGGTCATGACTATGTATTAAAAAAATCTTTAATTACAAAGATAGTGATTATCTACTCAAATAAGGATATGCCTACAAATAAGACTATATAAGAAAATAAATATTTCAATGGTTGAGGAGAAGCTGTATTATCATTCTTATTTTTATTTTTAACCTGTCAGAGAAAAAAATAACCAGACACTGATTGCTGGTGTTAGTGTTGTGTGACTTGGTGCCATTTCTGAGCTGAGCAATTATACACTTTCTAACTGATGCATTATCATAATGGCTCTCAGTGGGCACAACATATGGTGTTACTTTTGTTTCCAACATGATATAAACCAGATTCTTTTTCTTTCATTGTATTAAAAATAACACACCATGATTTTCCTCCTTCCTTAGGTAAGGAGAGGGGAGGACAAAAACTATGGTCTCCTCTGGCTAAACCCCCTTAACTAGAAAAGTTGCATTTTAACTAGCAACTCTCAAAACTAATGCCTGGCTACTGCATTTTTAGAAAAGCATGCTGCTACTGATATCATTTTAGTGTGAGAATAACTCATTTTAAAAATCTACCTCTTTGTCTTTATTTCTCTTCCTTTTCATCCCCAAATCAAATCTTTTATCTTTATATAATCAGGAACTTCTGCTTGTTCTAATTAAATGAATATTTACTGAGCTGGGCTAGTTCTGTAAGTGATACTTATGATCACAGAGAAGTCTCTCTTCCCTCAAGCAACATGTATTCTAACAGTAAATGCTGTCATTTAATTCTGAATTCAATGTCTTTCTTTTCCTAATGAGTTTCACTTGCCCACCCTTCATCAGTCTTCTCTGCCTGTTCCAGTGAGTGCTCTAGTGTATATGTGTATCTTCTATATTGAATCTTTTACTCCTGTTTATTAAATCTACCTTCAAATCTCCAGAATGATTCCATGCCATCATGTAGTAAATTTTAGCCAAAACATGATCTCTTTTTTTATTTATTTTTATTTTTTTATTTTTATTTTTTAAGATTTTGTTTATTCATGAGAGACAGAGAGAGAGAGAGTGAGGCAGAGACACAGGCAGAGGGAGAAGCAGGCTCCATGCAGGGAGCCCGACATGGGCCTTGATCCCGGGTCTTCAGGATCAGGCCCTGGGCTGAAGGCAGTGCTAAACCGCTGAGCCACCAGGGCTGCCCTGGTCTCTTTTTTTAGACAGACATTCAGAACTAGTAAAATATTATAAGGCAGATATAATAAATTATTAAAGAATAACTTATTCAGTTCAATTCAAATATCTATTAAGTGTACTCCAGCTGCCAAAGAGATAAAAAGTAGAACTTCTGCTCTCAAGGAGCTCTCCTAAACATCTCATGTGCCTCTGACAAGAAACTTAGCACACTGCTCCAAGTGGTTTACATAAGAGCCCTTCAAAGGCAGAGGAAAAGTAGTAGTCTGCATCCTTCAGAGCCTAGCAGTGACTGACTGTAGAAGCTCAAGAAAAGCTGAATGAACCAAATCTACACAATAGCTATCCCCTGTGCAGCCAGTATGGGACTGATAGTACAGGCTGTGTACTGTTTTCAGTATAGCTGAACACACATGCTACATATGGAATATATAGCCAACCTAGGTCTCTGCATAATTCTAGAAACTGATCCCATATTTCCTTATACTATGACTAATAAATTGCAAAAGTGAGTGTCCACATGGTACTCAAATAACAGTAATTCAGTCTATTCAGAGTAATAACTTGTTAATAGATCAGTGTCTGAGATGGACAAGAAATAGTCTTACTCATGTGGCATATTTAAGATAACTCTTTAGAGTAAGACATACCATTATCTGCCTAGATATTAGCTAGATAAGTGTTCTTGGTAATTTAATTTAGTAACTAGTTCTAGGCTTGTCTTAATTGTCTACAATGAGCACCCAATTTTCTGCATTGAAGTGTAGCTGTGGATGACAATACTGCCTTAAAGCAAAGGCTTCTTCTTAAACAGGTTTCTTCACTTCTAGGTAATTATGAAGCAAATTCCACTCAGAAAGTGACTGCAGGGATGCCTGGGCAGCTCAGGGGTTGAGTGTGTCTGCCTTCGGCTCAGGGTGTGATCCTGAAGTTCCATGATCGAGTCCCACATCGAGCTCCCTGCATGGAGCCTGCTTCTCTCTCTCCCTATGTCTCTGCCTTCTCTCTGTGTCTCTCATGAATAAATAAATAAGATCTTTAAAAGAAAAAAAAAAGAAAGTGACTACAAAAGTCTTGATAATAACATAACTTACTGTGAACCATTTTGACGTATGTGTTCCAAATTTTAAGGCAATATTCAAGCTTAAGGAATGTTTTCATGAGTCAAATACGGAGAAGATGGTTTCAAGAATTATAGTTTGGGCCAAGAAGGCAGGTTAGAGCAATGGCTTTTATACAGAGGTGAAGGGGGAAGTTGTTCAGGCACCTCATGTGACCCAGCGAGCATTCTCAAACTTGGTTGCTATCTATAGATTGGTCTGAGTGGATAGGGATTTGAAGCGATATCATCAAATGAAAAAATCACCAATAAAAATGTGGATCAATCCTATACATGTTAATTGACAAGAATATAAGGCAAATTTGATTGCAAATTTCTTGTGATTAAATTTGCTTTCACTATTGGAAACTGGCCATTATCTATTTTTCTAAAAGCTGACTCATATATTTGTATTGCCTTGGTTCATGCAACAAAGAAGTTATTGTTATTTTTTTTTAAAAAAGATACTACAGCCACTTCCATACACTGAGGGACAATACAGTTTATCCTAGAGATATATTCTATGGTTAAGACAGGTTTATAGGTGCACAGGTTTATCCAGGTGAGAGAGATAGAGCAAAAGGGCATTAAACTGCACCATGTAACAAAAAGGATGCAAGAGGAAAGTAAGGAGTGGGTATCTTAGGAAGAGTAGTCAGCTACAAGGATATGGGTGAGGTCTGGGAGAAGTTATGAGTAGGTGCAAGGGAGAAGGGTACCAATGAGCAGGAGAACAGCTAGAAAAAGAGTGGCTGTGGGCCTTTGTGCTAAATTCTGTTTCTGTTGTTCTTCCATCCATCAATCTTGCCATCTCCCCAAATCAAAGAATGGTGCTTTGGAGAATGAGGGAAGTAGGGCTGTGTTTACATTTGAAGCAAAGCAGAAGAGGATAAGAAAAGGCAGGTGAAGGACATGCAAGGTTTGGAGATAGGAAATCAAAATTTGAACCAGGAGCAGAAGTTTGGAGCAAATAGTGGTTGGCAACAATCATGAGCATGTAAGCATGACCCCTAGGATCCTCAGGAGTCAGGGGGCAAGGAGTGGGTGATCCAAGTCACTTGGAACAAGGGGTCCTATCATTTTTCTTTTCTGGATTTGTAAGAATTATGAGTGAGCCCCTAAGACTGGGGAATCTGGAGTCATTCAGATTATATTAAATTGATGACAAGATCAACATATTTGACAATTTTATTTACCTTTTCAAGTAGAATATTTTCTTTACTGAAAAGGAGACTATATTGAACAAGGTTGATTATTTTTTAATTACATATATTTAATTTATTTACTTAAAACTCTTCTGATAGAAGCAATAAAGCTATAACTTTAACATCAGGAGAGAATTGGAAAGTCCAAAATAAAATACCTAAATTTATCTTCTCTTTTGCTAAGTGGTTCTTTAAGAAGAAATATATGTATGATATTTCTCTTGTAGCTGTGCAAATCTCTTCTAAGAAAGAAATGCATGTGATAAAGGCAGGGGGTCATTAGAATCCCTTTAATAACTGTACTTCTGTTATTTGTTGCATTCTTATGTGTAGGAACTATGTTTATGAACAATGTTTTCTTCTTTGGGATACCTGTCTTCCATGCTGGGTACAGTAATAAAGAGTGGTTTACTGTATACAGAAAAAGTGAGCAAATATTTCCACCATCAAACTACATTGACTGAATAACTTTTGCCTCAAAATACTTTTTTTAAAATATTTTATTTATTTATTCATGAAAGACACAGAGAGAGAGAGAGGCAGAGACACAGGCAGAGGGAGAAGCAGGCTCCATGCAGGGAGCCTGACGTGGGACTCAATCCTGGGACTCTAGGATCACGCCCTAGGCCGAAGGCAGGCGCTAAACCACTGAGCCACCCAGGGATCTCCTCAAAATACTTTTGAAGAAAGAGCTGATATTTGAGTCTTTTCTCCCTTTCTTTGATTTTTCTGTGTTAATGAATGAATACATAGTACATATGAACCATATATATGCATAGATGAAATGTAGGTATGATTATCTAGAAATAGCCCTTGAATAAGCTAAGACTTATAGACCAAGTTCACACAGCTAGAAGTGCCTCAGCATTCCTGTTGCATGCATTATATCATCATATATTTCACTGCACCTATTTTGGTTTGCACATTTCTTGATGCCAATGAGCCACGGATTGTATTAATGTATTCATGAAATAGCCAACAGAATACTGTACTCATAAGGGCACTTAGTCGATTATCAGTTGTTTATAACTACTTACACCGCTTTCTTAACCTTGGGCTGACTTTTTCCTATTGGTAGAAATATACTCATAGAAAACTGCTTTCTGACACTGAAATACTTAACTTCTGAAAATATTTAAGAATAGACCAAACAGGGTCACCTGAGTGGCTCAGTGGTTGAGCATCTGCCTTTGGCTCAGGTTGTGATCCCCGGGTCTTGGGATCGAGTCCCACATCAGGCTCCAGGCATGGAGCCTGTTTCTCCCTCCGCCTATGTCTCTGCCTCTCTCTCTCTGTGTCTCATGGATAAATAAATAAAATCTTAAAAAAAAAAAGGATAGACCAAATATAAATAAGAGTGGATCTTCTATGGATATGAAACATATCCTAAAATCAAACACACATGACTTCTGGATGAATTAGTTCTATCTGTAACACTTTTTCTTTATTATTGATACAGATTATCAAGAATAGAGTGTCCTCACTGGTGACAACCAAGTTTCCCTTTGTATTCCCAAATGTAGTACAATGGCTTCACCTAAGTGTTTTAATTTAGATAGAGGCTAGTAGCAAGCGTCTAGTATACATAAGCCCTTCTAAATGGGAAGACAGAATTTTTCCAGATAAATGAGTATTTTTAATTAACCAGAGATAAAAATAGTGTATCAAAATGTCCCTTGGGGGAAATGTTGTATACAGGATCTCTCATGTGCAAAACTCCCGCATGAGTCCAAACCTTGTATTACAGGCAACAACCTTGTTTGCCATCCTTGAAGTCATTCCTCATACTTAAGAGTTAATGAATTTTGTGATTTATAGTTTTGAGTATGGAGTATGCTATAAGCTTAGGAAGATAGAGCTGTTGTATATCTAGAATTAATCTGCCTAGCACTGTGTAAACAATCCATGAAGATTGCTGAATGAAAGAAGTGATGAATTAATGAACTCAACAATGCCAGTGTTTCATTGATTAACATGTTTGCTTACATTCTCTAAGTGGTACTTATTATATACTGGAAGCAACATGACATCAAATGCTGTCTTTGGAAAAAAGAGAGTAACATAAAGCAAAATAATAATTTTTGGTAATTATTTGAGAAAATCTATCATGAACAATATTGATAATGGCTCTAGAAATGCAAATTAATCAAACATGAAAGCTTCCCAAATATTTATACCTTTATTTATGTATTAATAAACATCAGAGAAAGGAAAGAGACATTCCAGAAACAAAATGGAGGTAAATAGAAATATTTACTATTTTTGGTCTCATTAAAAATAAATCCTATTAGCGGTATTTGCTCTATGTTATTGAGAAAAGGATTTATATATAGACAACAAATATGAAATTTCCCAAGAGAAAGGAGTATATAGACATTTAATTCCACTAGACTCCCTAAATTGATAGCCATTGTGAAGGACTTTCCTAATACTGTGTTAATTAATTGACTACGATCAGAAGCCAAGTCAAGAATTTCATAATGAAGACAAAATATAGCAGCTGCCTTCAAACACATGTATCTGAGCACATATGCACTATTACTGTTTTAAAATTCAGAGTGAATGTAAATAATTTACCTGACACAAGAATAATGAGCATCTTAGCATTGGTAGCTAAGAGACTATGGAAGAATTTCAGGGTAGCTGGGATATCTTTTACATAATACAGCATCTAGAAATGAAGAAAAAGAAAAATTAGATGCTTTTCTATGTCAATGTCTTTGTTAATTGGGCTAGATACTTATTAGAAAGTTTGATTTTCAAATTGAGATTTTTACTCAACAAAACATTTTTAGAATTTAAAAATTAAAGATGTTATATAGAGAAAGAAATAATAATGTGATAAAATATCTGGGAAAAAGGAAAACTATGTTATATGCTCAATTACTGCCAAATAGTTTTAAATTTACTCTTTCTGGCTTCAATAATAGAGACATTTATAGCTGGAGATACTTAGTCTCCAGTCCACATTGGGGTATTGATTCTATGCTTACTCTATATTTTGTGAATTATAGTTCTTCTGGAAGAAGATGGTACTGGCACTGTAAAAACAGACCCCATTTCATGGAACGTTGCTTTAAAATTAAGCCCTTTGCACTAGCTTTACCATATGCTCACAGATGCTTTCTTTAAATCACAGAAAATATGTCAGGCTTTGATGTTGACAGATTCTCTAGGAAAATGGACTGAATAAAGCATGAGGTTACATGCTTGGTCACAAGGTTCTAGGGGTCAACCCACCCTTTTATTTTTTTTTCGAAATCACCCCCTTTTAATAACTCTGGAACATCTCTGAATTCAGGGGGAGGCCTTTCCACTCAATACAGGTAGAGCTAAGAATTATACATTGCCAGTAGAAATTTTTCCCAAAAGGCTTGCATTCCTGGAATCTACCCTCACAGATACTTAACTTCTTATATCTTATCTCCATCTCTCTTGGGCAAGAATTCAATATTCTAGGTAGATGCCCATGATACAATTTGTTGCATAAAGCAAGTACAACTTAAATTATGCTCCTCTCACATGAATGAATGAAATAAAATGGACCTGCATATGGCCTATGCTGCTTCAGGGCCATATTTAGTATCATGTCACTCCCTGCTGTTCATGACAGGGATAGATACCCAGATACATAATCCATAAAATGGCTAATAATCTATGATGTGATCTGGCTAAAAAAGAGGAGGTGGGCCATAACAGATGCTCTGAAATTTGATCTGATAGACACAAATTCTCTGAAGTTGACTGTGAACATTAAGTTGAAAGAATGTCATGAGAATATTAAGACTATAAAGAACAATGAAGAGACAAAGACATAATATGGGAAAAATGCAGAATAGACAGGGAGGAAGAAAGAGGAATAGAGTAATAAAGCAGAGGAAACAGAATTGCTCTAAGAAAGAAGGGAGAAAAAGAATGGGATCTAGAGCACAAGTGGAGGGATTAGTTTTCAATAAAAGGAGGCTTCTGTAATAAGACAAAAGAGATGGTGGTTACAGATACAGCTGTGCTTATAAATTTGGAGGGTGAAAGATGACTTTCTATCTGATGATTCCTCTTTGCTATACAGTATAAAGTCAGGTTACTAGTTGGAAATGAGTGGTGGGGGAGGGGTTACAGGAGGTGTAAGGAGAGAGAAAGAGAGGTATGAAATAGTTATGTGAGGAAAGAGGAGAGCAAGTCTAATTGAGAAACACTGTAGGCTTGCTGGACAATTTAAGTACTCCTTCATAAGTAAATTATTCTGTCACTAGTAGAGCAGAGATATAGGATCACTTGGATATTCTAATGTTAGAGTCATTTCTTCCTTTGATTTCTTATAAGTTTATTCCTTTGGAATGACTGTGCTTATGGACTATAGAAGTCTCTTACTGTTAATATTGATATTTCTAAAATATGCATATTTTCTAATGGCAGCCAGTACCCAAGATCTATACACCCATATGCTATCCAGAAATATCAGTGATTCTCAGATATCCATCCCTATAACACCTAATGAATAGTCACTGCCTTTCTAAGAAATACTCTACTGTATTTCTAAGAAATACACCATCAGTGCTGGATCACGGAAATAAATTCCTACTGAGTGACTGACTGACATAAGTAAAATTTTATTGACCTAAGAAATTATCTAACCTGACCTTCTGTCACATGCACACTAGCCAGGTCATCAACAGAAGGGAAAAGCAAGAGGATTCAGAGAAACTCCAGGACATTGGTACATCCATACCATTAGAGCTACTGGAGCGCTGTGCTAGGTAGGATATGTCACACTCAACTGTCCTCAAATCTATCTATGAACTTCCAATCCTACAAAAATTGATTAAGCCAATATTGAAAAAATATCAATAACTCTAAAGGTGTTTGAGTATAAAGAACTGGCTTTTTTAATTTTACAGAGACTATCCCAGTACTATCAACATATTTATCCTCAGTTTCTGTAGATAATGCTCACTTGTAAAATCAGAAATCAGATTTTCAGTTTTCTTCCTAAAGGTAGAATATCAGGCATTCTTCATACATACTTCTGAAAAAAAACCTCCTTTCTGAGAATATATAACTATAAATATTTCTTACCTGAATCATATGAATAAAGTCCCACTTCTGAAATTCTTTTTTCTCTCTGATTCTATTTTGATATTCAGATGATGTCTCCTTATGCCAAGCAAACTTTATGTTCTCGAGGTTTGATGTCTTGGCTACAAGCTCTAAAATACAGAAAAGAGATGGCACACCATCAATTTTAATTGCAAATGCAGAATCCATTTCCATTTCGAATTTTAATGCAATCAATGTTATATACATAACAGATATAAAGCACATTTTTCTTTTTTATGTAGCTCTGTAAAACCAGAGAGTTCACCCTGATTTTTTCTAGTATTAAATGAAATTAGAGGTAAAAGAAAGAATCAATAAGAAATAATTATGAGAATGCTGATCAGACATAGGTTACATTATCTCAGTATTAATGGGGAATCAACTGGTGAATTTTATCACTGGAAAACAAGTTGATATGATTCTGTAACCCAGGAGTCAGCCACCCATGGCCCATGGACTATATCTTGCTCACCACCTTATTTCTAAAAAGACTACAAACTAAAAACGCACTATTATATTTCCTGACTTTATGCCTGTCTTTCATGTCTCATGTTGTTACACTTTAAAATGATTGAAAAAAATCAAATGAATAGTATTTCATGATATGTGAAAATGATATAAAATTCAAACTTTGGTATTTACAAATAAAGTTTTATTGGAACATATGAACACTCAGTTTATCAGTATCATCTATGGCTGCCTTGGTGCTATAATAATAGAGCTGATTAATTGTGACAGAGATTGTGAGGCCTTCTATGTCTAAAGTATTTACTGTGTGTGTTTTTTTCAGAGAAGTTTAATGACTTCTGCTACAATCCATTAAACACACTCTTTAAGAGCAAGGATTCTGTTTAAATATTTCTGAATGAATTAATGACTGTCTCTAAGAATAAACATCAAAAATAATAGTTGATAACCAGGGAATAAAAGGAGTCAGTAAAAAAAGAAATCTAATTATTCACTGTTCGTATTTCTGAGGTGTTAGTCATGTCTGCCAAGAAAACAAATTAAATATGTTCTTCTCCCAATAAGCTTACAAAGAACATACCACAGTAACTGTGTTGTTAATGACTAAGGGGACAAATTTGGGTTGATAAGCCTTTCAGGATAGGATTTGATGTAGAGCACCATGGCTTACAGGTACCTTTGTACTTGGCAATTTGCTCAGCACTTGGCTCAACAACTTCATTGTTGATATGAATTCCTGGATATTGAGTCTGCAGTTTGGAAAGAATTTGAAGATCAATTTCACCTAGAAGACAAGCATATGGAACATATATTGTAAACCCAGAAAGAAATGATTAAGAATAATTTGAGGTAGTGTATTATGTCTTACTTGTACTAGGAAAACCCAACATAAAGAATAATGCTCAACTGTTGCCCTGTCACATTGTCTATGATGCAGAACAGCTAGATTATAAGTAGGAATAATAATATGAATTGAGCAGGGCTGTGTTGCTATTCCTTTCTTCATTTATATAACCTTTATTTATTATCTATGACTGTATTATGTTAAATCTAAGATGCCATTGGTTATAGGACTCAATCAACTCTTCTTTTTTATCACTAGGTCAGAGAAAACACTGTCAATTATAATTTTAAGATTCCATCAGTTTATAGCAGCAATGGCCACAATAGCCAAACTGTGGAAGGAGCCTCGGTGTCCAACGAAAGATGAATGGATAAAGAAGATGTGGTCTATGTATACAATGGAATATTACTCAGCCATTAGAAATGACAAATACCCACCATTTGCTTCAACGTGGATGGAACTGGAGGGTATTATGCTGAGTGAAGTAAGTCAATCGGAGAAGGACAAACATTATATGTTCTCATTCATTTGGGGAATATAAATAATAGTGAAAGGGAATATAAGGGAAGGGAGAAGAAATGTGTGGGAAATATCAGAAAGGGAGACAGAACGTAAAGACTGCTAACTCTGGGAAACAAACTAGGGGTGGGGGAAGGGGAGGAGGGCGGGGGGTGGGAGTGAATGGGTGACGGGCACTGGGGGTTATTCTGTATGTTAGTAAATTGAACACCAATAAAAAATAAATAAAAAAAAAGATTCCATCACCTGAAGGTGTATCCTGAATTCATAGATATTAAAATATGACAAAAAGTACCTTCAAATTGATAAACTAGGCTAGGCCAGAAGCATATAAAGAAAATATGTTAGGTACAAAATAAAAGATAAAAAAAATATGACAGACATCGACCTTAAAATACATCATGATCTAGTGGGAGACACAGGCATGGAAAGAACCCTGTTGGGTTGGGCCATGATGGGAAGAGGAACGGAGACAGTGAGGAAGAGGATAGGAGAAGAAGTGAGAGAAATGGAAAGCCTTATGGAGGGAGACCACTCCTGAATTCTTGAGGTAAGTGGAACTTAGCTCAGAGACTTTTGGGAAAATGAGGAATTGCAAGGTCTATAGATAAGACAGCAAGATAGAGACAAGGTCAGGAAACAATGGTATACATGGACTACTGGCAGTTCAGAATTTTGGAATATTTGATAAGGTAAGGTCTCCAAGCAAAAGTTGATTCCAGTGAGGTAAAATAGAGAGGGGGTTGTGACAGAATAGATATTTATTCATTAATTCATGCACCAACTATTAATTGCATGCACTAGGCTCCAGCAAGTAATGATAGGAAGAGCACGGAGATACCTACCCTGATGAAAATTTAGCCTGTAAGTGATTGCATGAGAGAGATGGCAATAAGCTTGATGGACTTGCATTCCAAACCTGTCTTTCCCACTTACTAGGTGTATATAACTTTCAACAATTCATTTTGCCTCTCCACACTGTATTTCCCTCATCATAAAAATAGCAATAATGATTGTACTTAATTTATTAATTGTGAGGGTTCGGTGAAGCAAGGCATATAAAACTCAGTGTAAAAAAAAATAAAACTCAGTGTAAAATAGACACCCATTAAATGGAAGCTGTTCATTAGTTTTTGTTGTTATTATGACTGAGTGCCTCTCTTTGAAAATATCTCCTCTGTGTCTATTGCTGATGTCTCCAATGTAAGTTCCACATTTTTATTCTCTAAGGTTATGAAGTTGATCTTTACTAAAATAGATGTATGTGCTGGCAAAACTAGCCTATGAAAATGATATTAGTCTTTAACATTTTGGCATAAATGACATTAACAGAGCCTCTACAAGGTTAGATATGGCAGGCAACCAAAGTAGAAGTCATAAGACTAGAAGGTCTGGAAGAAAGGAAATAAGGAAGATAATTTGGAAACAAAAGATGTTAAACTAGAAAAAAGGGCAAACAGCATCATGAGAGTCCCAAGTACTGGAGTAGAGCTGGTAAGGGTAGGGAGAGGAAGGAGTGGGAAGGAGGCTGAAATGGAGAATAAAGGAGATTATGTGACAATTATCTGGCCTCACCAACAGGAAACCTTTTATACCTTCTGTAATAATTATAGCTGCCAATTATTGGTCATCTACTGTTTGTCAAACACTGTGCTAGGCACTTTACTTAGATTGTCTCACTTAATCCTGACCACAATGTTATCACAAACTCTACAATATTTTTCTAACTGGATAAGGTGATTCGAGTAATTTGACACTCAGGAGATATTAATATGCCTAAAGTTTAAAGCACATTTTTCTGATTCTAAAGTGTTTGTTCGTCCTTCTCCGACTGACTTACTTCACTCAGCATAATACCCTCCAGTTCCATCCACGTAGAAGCAAATGGTGGGTATTTGTCATTTCTAATAGCTGAGTAATATTCCATTGTATACATAAACCACATCTTCTTTATCCATTCATCTTTCGTTGGACACCGAGGCTCCTTCCACACCAATAAAAAATAAATTAAAAAAAAAAAAGAAAAAAAAATAAATAAAGTGTTCTTCTAGAAACCGAATACTAAAAGGGCATAAGGAGTATTTTTTTCCTTCTCTGCAGTAACTATTTTTGAAAGATAAAAAATAATAATTACTAGGCCAAAGGCTGATAAGAAAAGCTGTGGACTAATGAGAAATAGATTCCAGATTGCCCATAAGGACCAGAGGTCAATAATTCTATTCTTGCCTCTTTCAACCTAGCTTGCTTGCTTGCTTGCTTGCTTGCTTTATTTATTTATCTATCTATCTATCTATCTATCTATCTATCTATCTATCTATCTATCTATCTATCTTATTTAACTTATTTATAGAGTGCATGATGCATGAGCAGGGATGGGAGAGACAGGAAGAGAGAGAAGGAGTGAATCTTAAGTAGGCTCCATGTCCAGCTCAGAGCCCAGTGTGAAGCTGGAACTCATCACCCTGAGATCATGACCTAAGCTAAAATCGAGTCAGACACTTAACCCCCTGAGTCACCCAGGCAACCTAACCTAGACATATATTATAAACAAAAATATTCATCAAATCTGAGGGTCCCAGATCCAACATTCTGAAATTCAGAAGGTTGCAGTAATTTTCCCCCTGGGGGAAAAAGATCCCCAACATTTTGTATCTTCCCAAATGTCAAATGTATCCAGCACAGCCCCGGGGTATATTACTATATTATTACTTTCCCAACCAGCAAAATATTCTACTACAGTCAGAGCCAGCCAGTCACTCTTTTTAGGGCAGTGATGGAGGGTACAATATTAGAATAGCAGTTGAGACGTGGAAACCACAGATTTACCTAACAACCTCTAGAGTATGAGTGAATGTGTGGGCATAAACCATCTGTGCGTTCTCTGCTGCAAATCTAGCAGAAATGAATGAAAAAAAAAGAAGATAATGAAACTATTTCACCAGGAATTCACATATAGAATCCATTTCTGACTTCATAAATTGAGTAACCATGCTTCCTGTTTGCTAGGGATAGTTCTATTTTATGCTTGTTGTTCTGGTGTCCTGTCTGGTTTTATTCTTATCCCAAGTTTTTAAAAATTTTTAACCAAATATTATTATTAGAATTTTATTTTTGCAAATAGTTTTGAAAATATTTTATAAATTGATCAATATAATAAAAACCTGTTTAATAAATTATTTAATTTTTTAAATTTTAATAATTTTAATTCTTTACCCACTCCCTACAACTCTCACTAATTTAAAAAATATGTGTATTGATTTATCTTAGAATAAGAGAGTAGGAGGAGAGGCAGAGGGAGAGGGAGAGAGAATCCTCAAGCAGACTCCCCGCTGAGTCCAGAGCTCAACATGGGGCTTGGTGCCAGGACGCTGAGATCATGACCTGAGCCAAAATCGGTCCAATGCTCAACTCACTGATCCATCTAGTTGCCCCTACAACTCTAACTCTTAAAAGGATTCTGGGTTTGACAATAATGCCACCATGTGCTTGAGACACTTATTCTCTGTGCTATATTTTTTATTTACAATGGACTATATTATTTCTTATTGTGATAGATGAGAGAGAGAGAGAGAGAGAGAGATGTAGAAATCACCCAAAATATAATACATTCCTTGGTTTCATACCCTTTATAGTTTGCTTTCTAGTATCCCTCATAAATAGGAGACATGCATTTAAAAAATGATTTATACGAATGTCTTCCTCTACTAAAAGAGAGTAATGAAGAGGTAGTTCGATGTTGTATAATATTATGTCCTATAGTCTAGCCTAAACACTTAGCATTTAGTTATAAATATATTTTTAATACATCATCTATACTGTTCCCTGCCTATCCAGTCTCCCAAGCTTTGCTTCTTGCTTCTTCCTCCTTTTCTAGCCATGTGTAAAATTTCCTGCTAAATTTTTCTTTACTTTTTTCCCATTCCTATTAGCAATCCTTGTTCAGGCCCATATTATCTATATCTTGGAATACTGCAAAAATTCCCTGAAAATACTCTACAAATTCTATCTGAACTTTGTGTCCCCCAAAACCATCATGACTACAATCATTCAAAACTCTAAGCCAAGCAAGCCCATCACTTCCCTGCTTAAAACCTTCTGACTAATCAACTAGATAAAGTCCAAGCTCCTAAACTGTGCATTGACAACCCTACATGCTTCATATTCTCATCTCTCACAGCTTCATATTTTGAAACTTTTGGCTTCAGGAACCTTGAATTTCTTGCAGTTTTACCCTTCTTTCTCTCCCCTGCCCTCCACATATACCATGCTCTTCCATGCGTTTTGTCCTCTGCCAGGAATCCTCTCCCCTCACTTCCTTACATCACCTAACTCCCACACATCATGAACTCTTCCACACATTACCTTGGTAGTAATGTTTCCCACAGACCTTGGAAGTAGCATCAAAATCCTTCAGACAGAAACTACCCATCAATTGACTGGAGTTGGCAACACAGATAAAGCCTTGTGTTCCCTGACCTAAATTATTGCTTTACTTCACTTCTTTTATTCACTATCAAAGGCTTGATTCCAATGAATTTGTTAAAAAGTATCAAGGACTCTAAAATGCTAGACTGAACAACTGAGCAGTTTGATCATCAATCACTGAAAAACATGTGAGGGGTTATTACAGCATGTAATACCTGAGCCAGCAGTAAAGAAATTCAAAAAAAAAAAGAAAGAAAGAAAGAAAAGAAAAGAAGAGAAAAGAAAAGAAAAAAAGAAAAGAAAGGAAGAAGGAAGGAAGGAAGGAAGGAAGGAAGGAAGGAAGGAAGGAAGGAAGGAAGGAAGAAAGAAAGAAAGGAAAGAAAGAGAAAGAAAGAGAAGAAAGAAAGAAAGAAAGAAAGAAAGAAAGAAAGAAAGAAAGAAAGAAAGAAAAAAGAAAACAAAAGAAAAAGGAAGGAGGCCATTTGTTCTTTTTCAACTGAATCCTCCTGTGTAGGAGCCGTAACATTATGAATGCGTTCCAGTATCAGACATTAAGCATCCTATAAATGCTTTTAGAGAGCACATAAACCAAACTAATGTGCCAAAGGAATGGGAGAAAGTAAACTTGAAATGAATCAATCAAATAATTCAGAAATTCTCAGCAAATTCTCAGGGGGTAAACAAAAGGAATGTGGAAACCAGGACTTTTATTGTATGTTGCAAAGCCTCCTGGGAATTCTACCTTTGAGATCCAAGAAAATAGCATTTAAGGAGAAGGCAATACTTGTTTATCTCAAAGTCAGTCTTCTTTTACATATGATCTCTCATTAGTCATTGCTTGATCATAATTCTGACAACGGTAGAGTACTTATATTTAACATCCTAAGCCTTCAGCTACATAATTGCCAATAGTTTTTTGGGTTAACTAGAGCCTTAATATGTGTTTCCCCTTAAAGTTTTGGAACAAAATCTGCAGTTTCCTGTGACAAATGGAAAAATTATAATGATTAAACAGCTCTATTTCAATATACTATCCTTCTTTTGGTGTCTGTGCATTTTATGATGTAACTATCTCAGTTGGTTAATGTGTGAAACTTGAGCAAAGTTGGGAAAATCCAAATATGTCAAACTGTTGTAGAGTATTTCGTTTCTATTTATAGTGTCTAGAAAGATATGCACCAATTTACAATCATTGGTTACCTTGGGTATTGGAATTATAGGTTGTTTTTCACACACACACTCTTTTTTAAATCTTTCATTCCTGTGACTTTTTCATTCCAGAATTGGAATCCTGTACCTCCCACTCACCTTCATCTATTCACCTCCTCTCTGGCAACCACCAATTTGTTCTCTATAGGGGTCTGTTTCTGCTGATTTGTTTTATTTTTTTAGATTCTACTTATAAGTGAAATGATACAGTATTTGTCTTTCTCTGACTGACTTATTTCACTTGGCATAATACACTCTAAGTCCATCCCCTCATTGCAAATGGCAATATTTCATTCTCTTTTATTGTTGAGTAATATTCCTGTGTGTGTGCACACGCATGTGTACCACATCTTCCTTATTCACTCATCAATTGACAGACAGTTAGGTTGCATCCAGATCTTCACTACTGTAAATAATGCTGCAATGAAAACAGAGATGCATATATTTTTTCAAGTTAGTATTTTTGTTTTCTTTGGATAAATACCCAGAAGTATAATTACTGGACCTTATGGTATTTCTATTTTTAATTTTTTGAGGAACTTCTATACTGTTTCCCACAATGGCTACACAAGTATACATTTCCACTAACAGTGCATGGAAGTTCCTTTTTCTCTACATCCTTGCCCACACTTGTTACTTCTTGTTTTTTTGATACTGGCCATTCTGACAAGTGTGAGGTGACATCTCATTCAAATCCTCATTTTTAATTGGATTATTTGGGTTTTTTTGGTGTTGAGTTAGGAGTTCTTTCTATATTTTGGATATTAGCTACTCATCAGATATAGGATTTGTAAATATCTTGTCCCATTCAGTAGGTTCCCTTTTTGTTTTGTTGATTGTTTCTTTCACTGTGCAGAAGTTTTTTGTTTTGGTTATTTTTACTTTTGTTTCCCTTGCCTAAGGACATAGATCCAGAAAAATGTTCCTAAGGCCAATGTCAAAGAGATTATTGCCAATGTGTTGGTCTAGGAATTTTAGGATTTCAGATGTCACATTTAGGCTTTTAATCCATTTTGAATTCAGTTGTCCAGTTTGTCCACCACCATTTAGTTGAGAGACTGTCTTTTCCCCATTGCATATTCTTGCCTCCTTTGTTGTAGATTAATTAGCCATGTACGTGTAGGTTTAGTTTTGGGCTCTCTATTCTATTCCACTGGTCTATGAGTCTGTTTTTGTACCAGTACCATACTGTTTTGATCACTGTGCTTTGTAATATAAATTGAAGTCTAGAATTGTGATGCCTTCAACTTTGCTTTGCTCTTTAAAGCTTGCTTTGGCTATTTGGGGTCTTTTATGATTCCATCCAAATTTCAGAATTGTTTTTTCTAGTTTGAAAAATAATGTTGGTATATTAAAAGGGATTGCATTAAATGTGTAGATTGCTTTGGGTACTATGGACATTTTAACAATATTTTTTCTTCAAACCCATGAGCATGGAATGTATTCCATTTCTTTGTGTTGCCTTCAATTTTCTTTCATCAGTATTTTATACTTTTCAGAGCACAGGCCTTTTACCTCTTTGGTTTGGTTTATTCCTAGATATCTTATTATATTTGGTACAATTGTAAATGGGATTGTTCTCTTAATTTCTCTTTTTGCTGCTTCATTATTAGCATATAGAAATGCAACAGATTTCTGTACATTGATTTTGTATCCTGTAACTTTACTGAATTCATTTATCAGTTCTAGTAGTTTTTCAGTGGAGTCTTTAGAGTTTTATATAGAGAGTATCATGCCATTTACAAATTGTGAAAGGTTTACTTCTTCCTTACTGATTTAGATGCCTTTCATTTCTCTCTGTTGTCTGATTGCTATGGCTGGGACTTCCAGTACTCTGTGGAATAAACATGGTGAGAATGGACATCCTTGTCTTATGCCCGACCTTAGGGGAAAAGTTCTTTGTTTTTCCTCATTGAGGATGATATTAGCTGTGGGTTTTTCATGCATGACCTTTATTATGTTGAGATGTATTCCCTCTAAACCTACTTTGTGGAGGGTTTTTTTTTTTATCATAGATGGATGTTATACTTTGTCAGATGCTTTTTTTGCTATCTATTGAAGTGATGATCATATGGTTTATCTTTTATTAATGTGATCTATCACATTGATTGATCTGCAAATACTGAACCACTCTTGTATCCCAGGAATAAATCACACTTGATAGTGGTGAGTGATTTTTTTAAATGTATTGTTGGATTCTGTTTGCTAGCATTTTGTTGAGGATTCTTGCATCTATATTCATCAGGGATCGTGGTATACAGTTCTTCCTTTTCGTGGTGTCTTTCTTTCTTTTTTTTTTTAAGATTTATTTATTCATGAGAGACAGAGAGTGAGAGAGAGAGAGAGAGAGGCAGAGACACAGACAGAGGGAGAAGCAGGCTCCATGCAGGGAGCCTGATGTGGGACTCAATCCTGGGAGTCCAGGATCATGCCTTGGCCGAAGGCAGGTGCTAAACTGCTGAGCTACCCAGGCATCCCCAAGTGGTGTCTTTCTCTCGTTTTGGTGTCAGGATAATGCTGGCCTCATAGAACGAATTTGGAATTTTTCCTTTCTTTTTTATTTTTTTTTTAATAGTTTGAGAAGAATAGGTATTAACTCTTCTTTAAATGTTTGGTAGACTTCACCTGTGAAACCATCTGTCCTGGACATTTATTGGAAGATTTATTTATTACTGATTGCATTCCTTTGCTACTTTTTGGTCTATTTGAATTTTCTATTCTTTTGAGGGGTTTTGGTAGTTTAATGATTTTAGGAATTTATGCATTTCTTGTAGGTTGTACAATTTGTTAGCATATAGTTTTTTAATATTCTCGTATAATTGTATTTCTGGGTATTGGTTGTTATTTCTCCTCTGTCATTTATGATTTTATCCATTTGAGTCATTTCTCCCTTTTATTAAGTTTGGCTAGGGGATTATTAATTTTATTGAGTTTTTTCAAAGAATCAGGTCCTGGTTTCATTGATCTGTTCTATTGTGTTTTTAGTTTCTATATCATTTACTTCTGTCTGATCTTTATTATTTCCTTCATTCTGCTGGTTTTAGGTTTTGTTTGTTCTTTTTCTTTATCTTTTTGGCATAAGGTTAGGTTGTTTGAGATTTTTCTTGCTTCTTTAGGTCAGCCTGTATTGT
The DNA here is from genome assembly GCF_048164855.1 of Canis lupus baileyi. Lineage (NCBI taxonomy): Eukaryota > Metazoa > Chordata > Mammalia > Carnivora > Canidae > Canis > Canis lupus. The sequence goes on along the minus strand of NC_132857.1, from coordinate 45,841,451 downwards.
CATAAACTTCCCTCTAAGAACAGCTTTTGCTTCAGGCTTTGGACTGATATGTTTTCATTTTCATTTGTTTCCATGTGATTTTCATTTCTTCTTTGATTTCCTGGTTAACCAATTCATCATTTAGTAGTGTGTATTTAACCTCCATGTATTTGTGGTCTTTCTAAATTTTTCCTGTGGTTGACTTCTAATTTCATAGAGTTGTGGTCAGAAAAGGTGAATAGAAATGACTTTGATTTTCTTGAATTTTTTTAAGCTTATCTTGTAGCCTAATATGTGATCTATTCTGGAAAATACTCCATGTGCACTGGAAAAGAATATGTATTATGCTGTTTTAGGATGGAACATCCTGATTATATCTGTCAAATCCATCTGTTTCAGTATGTCATTCAAAGCCATCCTTTCCTTGTTGATCTTCTGTTTACATTATGTATCGTATCCCCTGATGTAAGTGTGGTATTAAAGTCTTCTATTATTGTCTTATTATTGATTAGTTCTTTTATATTTATTATTAACTGTTTTATGTATACAGGTACGTAAGTAGTTATAATTGCTATATCTTCTTGTTGGATTATCCCCTTTATTATTATATACTGTCTTCGTCTCTTGTTAGAGCCTTTGTTCTAAAGTCTATTTTATTCAATATAAGTATTGTTACTCCAACTTTCTTTTGACATCCATTTGTATTACAAATCCCCTCATTTTCAATCTGCAGGTGTCTCTACATCTAAAATGAGTTTCTTGTAGGCAGCATATAGATGAGTCTTGTTTTTTTTTATCCATTTTGTCATCCTACATCTTTTGATTGGAGCACTCAGTCCATTTACATTCAAAATAATGTAATGTAGATAGGTATGTAACTATTGTCATTTTATTTGTTTTGTCATTGTTTCTATTTCCTCTGATCCTTTCTTGTTTTTCTCTCTTTTGTGGTGTGCTGATTTTCTTTAGTGATATATTTGGATTTCTTTCTCTTTGTTCTTTACATATTTATTCGAGGTTTCGAATATATGGTTACCATTAAGTTTGTATATAACCTTCTTCAGCATATACTAGTGTTGATATAGTAGTGTGGATATATTAAGTTGATGGTCATTTAAGTTTGAACTCATTCTTTACTCCTCCTCATGTTTTTGGTATATGTTGCCATATTTTTTTTTTATAAATTTTATTTATTCATGATAGTCACAGAGAGAGAGAGAGAGAGGGGCAGAGACACAGGCAGAGGGAGAAGCAGGCTCCATGCAGGGAGCCCAATGTGGGATTCGATCCCGGGTCTCCAGGATCGTGCCCTGGGCCAAAGGCAGGCACCAAACCGCTGCGCTACCCAGGGATCCCCTATGTTGCCATATTTTGCATTTTTTTTACTTTGAGTTCTTTGACTGATTTTTTACAGAAATGCTCTTTTTTACTGCTTTTGTGTTTCCTACCTTTATACTGTCATCTTTGGTCTCCTCTTTCTATTCAAAATTCTAAAAACATTGCAGAGCTGGTTTAGTGGTCATGAACTCCTTTAGTGTTTGTCTGGGAACATCTTTATATCTTCTTGTATTCTGAATGATAGCCTTTCTGGATAGGTATTCTTGGCTGCATACCATTCAGCACTGTGACTTATGCCACTCCCTTCTAGCATGGAAAGTTTCTACTGAAAAATCTCCTGCTAGCTCTATGGGTTTTCCCTTACATGTTATTGTATTTTTTGTCTTGCTGCTTTAAAAATTATCTCCTTATCACTATATTTTGCCAATTTAATTACAACAGATCTTGGTATGGATCTGCCTTTGTTGATTTTGGTGGGGGTTCTCTGTGTTCTTGGATCCGAATATGTTTCCTTTCCCAGATTAGGGATATTTTCAGCTATTATTTCTTTGCATAAATTTTCTGCCCCCCCTTTCTTCTTCTTGTTATTTTTTGTCACACAAAATATGCTGATCTTGATTTAAAAAGTTAAATTAAAACTAATTTTTTAAAATTCCCCTCATTGCAAATCTCCTTCCTTTGTACCACCTCATCCCTCAAATCAGCCACAACTATAAAATGATTTTCCATGTCTTTTTTGGGGGGGTTATGTTGAATCTTTATTTAACTTTGCAGCCAGATAATTTTGTAGTTGTAATATCTTGATTTCATAGCAGCCATATTTTAAATGCATCATGCCTATATTTGAGGGATATGTATTTGAAATCCCTGACAATGGAACTTAACAAAAAGTTTAAAAACAAGGAAAGAGAGGATTTCATCCTCTAGACAACTTTTCTCTATTCCCTGAACTTCAGTGGTATATTTAATGAGATAGCAGAGAAATGTTGCATTCTTGCTTGAAATTCAAGGTCAGCTGATTAAAAATGGAAAAAAAAACATGAAAAGGAAGATTTAGAGATTATGGATAGATAAAACTGAGCTCAAATTTAGTATTTGCCAGAATTATACAAATTTATTAATATCTCTGCCCTTTAAAGTGCATGTCTATAAATTAAGGATAATGTAGTCTATCCTATTGTAAAGGTCAGCGGCACTATGTGGAGATCTTGTACTTCAATTCATGATTATATAATAATTGCTCAATAAATTGAAGCTATTATACATTAATTCAATGAATATTTCTGGGTATCTACTAAATGCTATGTTCTAGTCACTGGAGATATAGCAATGAATAACACAGACTAAAACATTCAAGTGTTACAGATGGTGATAAGTCTCACAGACAAAACCCAGGCAAAAGGAGCAAGGTGAAGCCATAAAGGGGAGTTTGTGATTTTCAATTGGATGGTCAAGTAGGCTTCACGGAAAAAGTGACATTTAAGAGAAAGTTTAAGGAGACTGGGAATGAGGGAATGAAGTTTTGCCCTTCATGGGCAGTCCCATAATAAAATGAAAACTTAGAAGAGTGCTCATCATGTATTTGTATTGTCTAGGTTGTTCTTCTGATTTAGCTTCCATCAAATAAAACACAAATCCCAGCTTAAGAACCCTGGGGCTTCCCAAAATAAGAAAACCTGTAGGTCAAGAAAATGGAAGGTTAAAGACTAGAGATATCTCTTGCCATTTGATCTCCATCTATTCTTGCTTCATTTCTCATATCAAAATATATGTGAATTCTTTATATTATCAGCAGGAAAATTTTATTCTATTACATGTTGCATTAAGATTATTATCTTCCTTGCTCTCTCTACTAGAACATCAGACACAAAAAAAATTGTTTGTAAAGAGAAAAATTGCCCAGAAAACTCTGCGCTTAGTAATGAAAAATAATTTCAGCTATGGGTTTGCAACCAAAGTAAGAATAATCTGATGTTGAGCTGCAGGGGGAAAGATAGAATATTCCTGACAAGATCATCTCATCTCAATCTCTCTCTCTCTCTCTCTCCCTCTCTCTCTCTCTCTTTCTCTCTCTCTCTCTGGGTGGCTCAGTATTGAGGCAATTCTGTCAGTACAGAAATATGAGAGTGGAATATTAACATAGCTATAGGGTCTCAGGAAAGGAATTATAAATTCTGAGTCAAAAGCACATTGCCATTTGCTTTCATGTGTCTTCTGGCTATTTGCCCAGGAACAAAACTGCCTGAATACTTTGTAACTGCAGGAGTCCTAAGAAAAACCATGCTACCAAAATGTTGTATGAAATATAAACTTAGAGAAAATGTTCCAAAAAGTGCTAAACACTGAAATGTAGATATATTTGATAGATGATTCATATAAAATACAGAATTTTGCCTTAACTTTTAATTTATAGATTTTTAACATATAGATACTTGATTTCTACTTCAGCATATACATAGAAGGAAGTACATTCTATCCATACAATATTGTAATGTTTCAAAGTTATATTGAGTTACCCTTAATGAAGTGCTTTTTCCTACCTTTCCTTCCTTATACCCAAGGAAGGATTTATAGGATGAAACTCCTTGAAATGGCAAAGGTAGTCCAAAATAATCGTGTAGATGGTGTGATTTTATCAACATTGGCATACATGCTCTCTCATGCCTATTCTGTCTCTTAAATAACCTTCACAGGCTCTCATCTGAGCCTGCAATATTAATAACTGTTAAAACACAAATGCTATTGATGAAAACTATCAGTTATTTAAACCCTCACATGAATAGAGTCTGAAGACCTACTATCCTCATGGAATAAAAAGCATTAAATAATAAGTATCCCAAGGAAAACACAGTGAACAACCAACATCCTTTTGACCACCCTCACCCTCATCATTATGGCTAACATGTACTTGGATCAGCCGTGAGAGAATCTGTGTGCTCTGAAAAAAAGCTCTGCTAAGTTATAACACAGATGGCATGGCTCTTAAAATATTTGTACAGGTATAATGGTGTTGCCAGTGACTCAAAAATGGCCAAAGGAAAATTGTTCCAAAAACATATATGTGGGAGCAGTGCTATGGGCATCAGCCACATAGCTAAAGTTGCTGTGAGAAGTCAGTGAGTCTACTCTTTACCATCATCTCTCATCAACTATAAGATTATAGTTTTCACTAGGTTTACTTTTCCTGTTCCTAGTTATAAAATAAAAACTGTAGGAAACCTGAGAAATAGACAAAGATATAATGTACAAAATGAAATTAACAGTTTACTACCAGAGAAAACCAAAGTTAACATTTTGGCTTATTTCCTTCTAAACTCGTCCTTTTTTACTTTCAAACAAATAATTTCCTTTAGTCTATCCAGGTGAAATCATCTTGTGTATAAATTATTTTGATTTGCTTACTTGAGGGTTAAACCACGAATATATCAAAATTCACTTAAATGTGTTATTTATGGTGGCAATTCTCTAAAATGGAATAATTGTTTTAATTATTATCTTTGATAATATAATGTAAATGTAATGTAAATTTATATAAGTGTATACATTTATATGTGGAAATTTATATGAATATGTATTTATATATATAAATGTATTTTATATATAGTCAGTTGGTATATAGTTATTTTTTTCCTATCATGAAGAACCTGACAACAAACCATGACTTTTTGAGCAAAAATGTTGTTTTCAGATTAATTCCAAGAACCAGAACTAATGTTAGAATGAGCCCCTTGATCTTCGGTGGTATTGAAAATAAAACAAAACAAAACAAAACAAAAGACAAAGTTTAAGGATAAGGGTGCCAGATGCTGAGAAAAGATGTAGGCTGAAGAACTATAGTACATTTTTAGAGGCCTCCTCATTGGGCAAGACCAGTCTAATAGCTGAAGCACTTGCAGATGGGGAGCAGAGGTACAGGGGTGGGAGCAGGAATGTCCAGGGGTCCATGAGGAGGGGCTGAAGCAGAAGCTGGGGCTGTAGTGGGACAACAGGGGAGTGGCTAAGTATGTCAGTATTTTTATTGACATATTTGTTTATTAAGTATATCAGTATTTTTAGAGCCAGTATGAACAGACTGTATTAGATGAATATCAGAACTTTTTCTGATACATTACTTACAGGAACATTTCATTTCATTTCATGCCTTTATCTTTTGTACATGAAAGCTTCTGTATCACTGTTATTTCATTAGTATTACATATTGGCTTTTTAAATCTTCTCAAATTGTTCTCAGTAAAAATTTGAACTTTTCTTCAAATAGGTTGCTTATTTTTGTATTAAATATAATTATTAACCAAACAAATAGGTTCATCATCTGTAAAATGAAGATGACAACAGACCCCTTACACCAAGGTTGCATGAGGATATATATTAAATCACAAAGTTTTATTTAATAGTAAATGTCAAGTGGAACCTTATTCACTAATTAAGAGTTTGTCCCAAACTGTCATAAGAACTGACAAGATACAATTTTTTCCTTCAGCAAAATTGCAGATAACCACATGCTAAGGTTTTCAAATACCTTGTAGATACTCAAAACTGTGAATGAAAAACTCATATGTTAACCAAAAAAAATGTGTATATGTCATATTGCTTTTTATCTGTTTTACCTATATCAAGCCATTACTGCATTCTTATGAATTCTAAGGCTGTGCAACTGAGTTTATTTGCTTTTCTGTGTATACAGTCATTTAATCTACAAATAATGGCAGTTTCTTCTTCACTCTGCTCATTATCCTGTTTTCCTGTTTAAATCCTTATTGAATTAGCCAAAACAGTCTTGTTTACTCCGGTTTTAATGACAATGATTTCAATGTTGTAGCATTATGCTTGTTTCTCTCAAATTGGTAATATATTTGTTGTTAATAATACTTCCACTTCACTTGAAAGTTTTAAATACAATGGAGTAAACTATTTTGTTAAAATTATATGTATTTTAATATCATTATGAATGCCTTTAACAAAACTTTCTGAGACCCCAAACTATGATTACCCAAAGTAGACAGTCCTGAATTCTATAAATTAGTGAGTCTCTAATAATAGAGTAGCTGCTAGCATGCCACACGTGAATCCATAGAGTCCATATACCTCTAATAATAGAGTAACTGCTAGTATGCTATACATGAGTAAAATAGTATTTACTCATTTCAAGTTATAAGCAATTAGAATACAGACTAAAATTTACGTACATATCTAGATGTCCTATTTGAATTCCACTTCCTCAGTATAGGCAAACATGGTGTTAGTCATACCACTCTGGAGAAATGGCTACCTCTTTCTAGAAGGTTAATCATGAAGCCATAGATTTTATGGAGTAAAAGCACCTTTATTGGCCCCAACATCCGAAAAAAAAATGTCTAAGTCCTTTCCATAGCATATCTGAAAAGTATTTTTCTAGTCTATGCTGACTCCTAGAGCCTTATCTCTCAAGATGTGTGCTTTCATTTCTGGACAAGTTTGATCAGTGAGTTGTAATATTGACTCAAAAAATCTTTCTCTCTTACAACCATTGGTTCTTTAAGGGTAAATATTCTGTAGTTAGATCAACATGAAATATCTGATGATAGGAATAAGCACTTATATATATTTCCTTTTTTGGTCCAGAAAAAATATTGAATGTGCTTATTTCTATCATCAGATATTTCATTATTTCATGTTGATATGTATATATACATGTCCCCTGATTAGGGGAACATATATATGTCCCCTAATTATCTGAATTTTCCCAGTCATTCCCAATTTGCTGATATAAACTGTTAGCTTACTCTGGACCACTGAAAAACATTAACCTTTGCTTCCTACCACCTCCTGGCTTTTAAATTTGACACACTGGCTCTTTCAGTTCCTGCCCTAATTATATTTGCTTCACTTCTATCCAATTAGTTTAGAAAATTAAACTTCTGTGTCACCTTAGCATGTCATTATGAACAGAGACAGAATGAATAATCTAAAAGATTAGATTTTCAAATAGCCGGTTATTACTTAGTATTTAATATCTCCTTTTCCAAGTCACTTATTAACTTTTATATTTGCTTCATACAATCTGTTGAACTGGACTAAAGTCAAGAGACCTGGCTTTTGTTCTGCCTTGGTGGTTCTCAGGCTTCTTTTCTGTAAAATGAGATGTTGATGGTTTCTAAACTCTTTTCTGTTTTCTAATCTTAGTAGGAACACTGATGTCTATATGTTGCAGAGCAAGAAAACCACCTAATTGTTCTCACCATATATGAGCAAAATTATTACCAAAAAGATGTCATGAGAGGGTTCACATTACCTGTATTTCATATGTGAGTTGCTTCAGTTGATTAGGAATTATCTATGGGGGGGGGGGGTTCCTGGGTGGCTCAACTGATTATGTGTCTGACTCTTGATTTCACCTCAACTCATGATCTCAGGGTCATGGAATTGAGCCCTGCATCAGGCTCTGTGCTTAGCAGAGAGTCTACCTGAGGATTTTCTTTCCCTCTCCTTCTATCCCTTCCCCCTGAAATAAATCAATACATTTTAAAAAATTATCTGTAAACCTATATACTATTATATATGTTATGGCAATTGAGTCAGTACACAAAAGGTTAATAAAAATAGACATAGAAAGCTGGATAAAATGAGATTATTTGAGTTATCTTGTCTAATCCTTATAAAACTTTCTGACATTTGAACATATGAATTGAACAGTATAGCAGATTCCTTTAAGCAGAGCCCCCAGAGCAAGGAGAACACATTACCCATTACTGCCTCCTGGAACATTTTTCTGGGCATAAATGCATGCACTGTAAATTACTACCATTCTCCTTTACCAAAAAGAATATGGATTTATTTTTTTTAAGATTTATTTATTTATTTATTTATGAGAGAGAGAGGGAGAGAGAGAGGCAGAGACACAGGAGGAGGGAGAAGCAGGCTCCATGCTGGGAGCCCAATGTGGGATTCGATCCCGGGACTCCAGGATCGTGCCATGAGCCAAAGGCAGGCGCCAAACTGCTGAGCCACCCAGGGATCCCACGGATTTCTTTTTATTTACGTACTGTGTAGCATAAAGACAATATTCATTAAACATCAAGTAATAATGAAACTCCATTGGGTGGTTTAATTTTAGGAAGTATCAGTACTGAGGATGAACCAAAAAGCATATTCTATGAGACTTAGAAGACAATGTAATTGTTCTCATTATCTGAAAGCAACTGCTAAAATGAATATGGTATAAGTACTCCAAGACCTTGAGTAAAACAATTCCAGTTGTTTCGTGTTTCATTAAAGTACAAACTCATGCAACACGACACAACTTTACACTTACCAGTTTGAGCTGTATAAAAGCTACATGATGTTTTTCATTAGATGTCCTCTTCTTCATTTTTGGGTTTACATATTTATTTCATACATTTTCCTAACATTAAACATATAATATATGGATAGCAGTGCTGTTTATCAATTGTATTTTATTGATGTGTTAGATCAAAGATCACATTAAAAAGTTTGCCATGAGTTTCCTTTCTTTTTGAAAGAACCCTAATAATTGTTCAGTTTCTGAACTGAATTGTCAGACACCTTTTTCAAAACTCTCATATTCTTTTTTAAATGGTGAAATCTCTCTCCACACAAACACCAACCTCTACAGAAAAGAAGCAGAAAACATAAAGGGTGCATTGGTAACCCCCTGCTCATGTTTCTGAGAAGAAATTCAAATAGGCTGACAAAGAACATGAACATTAAATGATAAAAGCAGCAATTTCATTTAGAGAAGTTTTTAGTTTGTTTGCTTTTGATTTGTTGTTGTTGTTGTTGTTGTAATGGGGAGAAGTGGTAGGTAGCACCATTATGAATGGAGAAAATATTTGCACCAAAGATGTGCAGATAATGATCTGCAGGTGTGGACAACCAGAAGGAGAGCATTTACAAGGTGAAACCAGAGAGGTCCATAAGCTAAGAAGGAAGTAGAACTTTGTAAAATATATTATGGGAGCTAAGTGCAAGTACTAGATAGGGCCAATGGCCTAATTTGCCATAGATTGGAGTTCAGTGACTGATTGGAAAGGATACTGAAGTCACAGGATAATGCAAAAACTCTCAGGCATGCTATAGATTATAGAACATGTGGGGAGACCATAAGGCAAAGATAGGGAGTTCCTCATTGTATAGTAATATATTGTTCTTCTTCACAGTGCTTGCTGTTAGGCAATAACAGGTTATCAGATAAGCAAGTCCCAGTTTGTATGTGAGCACCCAAACTGACTAAATAGGGTCCTATTATAAAGCACTGCTCTTTCATGCCAGGAATATGTAGACCTATGAATTTCAAATAAATCAATTTTGATTTCATGTAGCTTACTTATTTGAGCAGAGAATGCTAAGTATCTATAGCTTGAATTTCCCTTGGAGTTCTTCTTATATTTTTGATCAATTTCTCATGCAGAGTAACCTTAAAGGGCACCCATATTCTCTCCAAGGCAGAGCCTGTCATTAATACAATGTTAGGGCTCAGTCAGAAAAATTCCAAGTGTTGCTTCCTTTGTTTTGATAAGTTCTCTATATTAGTTACTATGTGCACCTTTATGTAAGGAATCACTGTGCAGGCCAAATGTTCCTTTCTCTAGATAGCTTATAAGCATCTGGATAAATTTACATTAGAAATTCAATTAACTTTATATTAAAAGGTCAATTAACTTGGCCATGATAGAGATTGTTTTTAATTACTTTTCCTTGTAGGGCTTCTCTTCTTGTCCAAGCACAAATGACACTATCAAATGATGGTCTCGTAGCTTGTTGGGTGCCTGAAACTCATATGTAAAACTCACTGGAAAGGGCAGTCTTGGTTGAATGAATTTACTTTTATGATTCTTAGGACTTGGAATATCAGTAAGCAATGATAGGATATTTTAGCTTAAACAATCTCTATATTATTCATGACAGTATCCTTCATTATTTGTCCTTTCTGGTTTCCGTTTTCTTGGTGGAAGATGATAATAAGTAAAAATTATTTTAAAGAGTTAGCCATCATTACATCATGTCACAGTATATTGTATGAAAAAAATGAACAAATGATTACATTAAAAACAAGTGATTCTATTCCATTAGAGAGCTCTTAGCTTTGTGTTCACATGGGTCACAATTTAACTTGTTCATATGTCATTAGATCCTTATACATAAGAAACCCAAGGCATTACCACTTGGCATTATAACTAAGCCATCACTCAGTCAAAAGAAAATAACGAAAGAAAGATACAAATATATAAGTAATATATTGACTATATCTTACATATTAATATTCTAACTCAGATCTTCAGATGACTAGCAATTTAAAAATAAAACAAACAGTACTCAGGAGTTTGATACCAGGTGCAATCTGCAGATTAAATTTTTTGTTTTATTTTTGAAGAAGGGACCAGCCTTTACCTTACAGGAGCAATAACAATGTGTTAAGCATGATATAAATGTTATCTATGTAGTTCTCACTACAACTCTATGAGATATAATTCATTGTTTCCATTTTACTGATGAGCAAACAGAAGTTTATGTTCTAGCCACGGTCACAAATTTTCACACTCTAATGGTAGAGTCAGAAACTACACCCACATCAATCTGCCTTTTCAGATTTCCTATTTTCTTCCTGGGTAAAAACACAGCTCTAAGAGTAGTGAGATCAATGAAGTGCTTATAAGAGTGGGCTTGGGAGTGTGTTGAATGTTTGGAGGGCAGTTTGGGAACTGAATCAGAGGAAGGGAATGGTTTGGGTCAGTGTAACTCAAAGAGTGGAGCCACAAGGATATAAATTAACTACGTCATTAAACATATTTTTCCCCCTTAGCGATAGTTTCTCAATGAAGGAGCTGTATACTGATTTACATTCTGGTACATGCTTCTTCCCTCCTCCTGGACAATGATAGTTTGCAAACCAGCAAGCAGTCCATAGACCACACTTCAGTGGCACATGCTTAAGGAATGTCATATGAAATTTTCCTTTACTGTGAAAACTTGAATCATTTTGGAAAAAAGTTACCCTCAAAATCACCATATATTTTTCCATTTATGAAAAAGTATTAAAAAGCCACTTCTTATCCATATTTCAGATACAAATAAAGGCTTAAGTCCTAAATGTTATAAAAGTATGGGGGCCCTTAATCTTAGTTGAAATGTTACTACTCTTACTAGTTTTAATAAGCTAATCTCTTCCAAGAGCAAAGAAAAATAGTTTTCTTAAAGAATGAACAATATTGCCATCAAACAGCATGATGTTTCAAATGAAATACAAATTTTAAAAATGTATTATTCATACCTGCACCTCCGCCAATGCTTAGAATCTTAATTTCTGATTTTCTATCACCAATCCTGAAAAAAAAATTATGTAGTTTAAGAAAATTGTGCTATGTGCTTTGTAAAATCTGATTATCAAGTCTAGTTAAAGAGAACAAACTAAAATTTTAGTGAACAAAAACTAGGCCAACATGAAAGGTCACACTCATGTTAGTGGTTACACTGCTGTGTTTAGAAATCTTTAGAAAATAGTTCCACTCATTAATGGTTTTGAACTGGGAGACTTTTAGAAACAGCATTATAAACAGTTCAGAGATAGGAAATGCCATTTGTTTCATGATTAGAAAACAAGAACACAAAAAGTGGGCCTTTGAGTCTAGTGATCTAATAAGCCATTCATTAAAGATGGGAGAAAGGTTAAGGTGATTCATGCTGTATATCTGCCTTCCTTCTTTCTTGCTAACTTCCTTTCAATGAATACGTGTTTATTAAACATTTATTATACATCTATATTTAGCATTGGGGATATAAAAATGAATAAAACACTACTTTGCTCTCAAGTTAAAATGAGAGATAATAAACCCCAGTATTAAGAGAAGGTAAAGGTGGCAGAGTAGAAGAACCCTGAGCTCATCTCCTCCCACAGACACACTGAGACCACAATGACATATAATGCAACTCACCTGAAAACAACCTGAAGACTAGCAGAACAGATTTTCCACAGCTAAAGACAGAGCCATATCAAGAAGAGTAGGAAAGATAGAGATGTAGTAGGAACCAAAGCCCCAGCATGGCAATTATAGGCTGGAAGGATATTAGAGGCATGGAGATCCTGCCTAAGAGGTGAGGGGATGAAGCCCCATCTGAGGCACCCTCTGTCATAGGAACCTGTACCAGGAAGACAAGCCTTCATAACATCTGGCTTTGAAAATCAGCAGGAACAAACTCTGGAGAGCCAAGCCACAGGAAACTGAGACTCTGTTCTTAAAAGGCCAGCACACTATATCACTCCATCAGAGACCCAGTACAGAAACAGAAGTCTGAAAAGTACCTGGACATATAGGGAGGAAATTTATTGACTTTTTGCACTGGAGGGGCAGGGATCTAAGAAGCTTTCTACAGGAATGGAAATCCTGGAAAACATCATTTTTCTTGCCCTTTTTCAGTCCAGCTAGCTGGATGCTGGTAGGAGCCAATGTTGACACTCTCCATCTACCACTTGCTCTTCTCAGCATGCCTCTGCAGACATACCCCAGCAGGCAGTGCTCCAAAGCAGCATCTATACCACCACACCCAGAAGACAGTGCTATCTGGAACCAGTGCCCCTTTAAAGTGATTTCTACACTGAGGATACTAAAGGGTAGCCCTAGCCATCAGTATACCTGCAGTAATTCTGGCTGGGCATTTCTGCCAGCTGTGTTGGGAGCTCACACCACTGACCAGCAAGCTCATAGAGGCTATAGCTTGTTCTTTCAGCTAGCCAGGCTGTGGGCCATCTCCACCCATAGTGTCCATAGCAGTTGCATCCTGGTCACACCAGGAGGGCACATATGGCCTACACAGGGGACACTCCTGGAGCACCTGGTCCTGGTAAAAGGAGACATTTTTGGCATTACTGGGCTCCACAGGATGCTTTCTACATAAGACCACTACTTTCAAGACTATAAGACCAACTAATGCAAAGAAATAAACAGAGTCAGATAAAATTAAAAGACACAGGAATATGGTCAAAACAAAAGAACAAGACAGAACATCAGAAAAAGAACTAAATAAAACAGTTAAGCAAGGTACCTGATGAAAAAAATGAGAGTAATGTTTATAAAGATGCTCACCAGATTTGGAAGAAGAGTGGATGAACTCCATGAGAACTTCAGTGAAGAGACATAAAATGTAAAATAAAAAACATCAGAGCTGATGAATACAATAACTAAAATGAAAAATATAGTAGAGGAAATCAACAGCACGTTAGAGGATGCAGAAGAAAAGATCAGCAATCTTAAGTCAGGATAGTGAAAAGCACCCAAGCTGAAAAGCAAAAAGAATTTTCAAAAAATGAGGATAAGTTAAGGGACTAATATATATCAAGTGTACTAACATTTGTATTACAGGAGTGCCAGAAGGAAAAGAAGGGACAGAAAACTTACTTGAAGAAATAATTGCTGAAAATTTCAACAACCTGTAGGAGGAAACATTTCCAGGAGTCACAGAGAGCCCCAAACAAGATGAATCAGAGGCGATCTATACCAAGATGCATAATAATTAAAATGCCAAAAATGAAAGATAATATGAAAATCCTAAAAGCAGCAAGAGAAAAGAAAACAGTTATGTAAGAGGAAATCCAAAGGCTATAAAACTGATTTGTCACCAGAAACTTTCTAGGCCAGAAAGTAGTGAAATTATATATTCAAAGTGCTGAAGGAAAAAAACAAACAAACAAACAAACCTACAATCAAGAGTATTCTACCTACAATATTAACATTTAGAATAAAAAGGAGAGATAGTTTCCCAGAAAAACAGAAATTAAAGGAGTTCATCACCACTAAGCTAGACTCACAAGAAATGTTAAAGGGACTTATGTACATGGAAAAGACAAAGTCATAAGTAAAAGTAAGAAAATTAGGAAAGGAAAAAAGTGACATCATATACATAAAACAGAGGGGGAGGTAAAAAATGTTTTTATTTTAGAATGTGTTTGAACTTGAGCAACTATAAACTTAATATAGACTGCTATATACATAGGATACTATATAGGAACCTCATAGTAACCACAAACCAAGAACCTATAATAGATACACAAAAAATAAAGAGAAAGGAATCCAAGCATTACACTGAAGAAAGTAATTAAATCACATGGCAATAAAGCTAGAGGAAAAGAAAAGAGAGAAGAACTACAAAAACAATTATTAATAATTGTAAATATTAAAAAAAATAATTGTAAATATCTATTCACCCAATATATAGGCACCTAAATATATAGAGCAAATGTTTTCAGACATAAAGAAGTTAACAGTAATACAATAATAGTAGGGAACTTTACATCCCATTTACATCAACGGATAGATCATCCTGGCAGAAAATTAATAAGCAAATAGTGGCTTTGAAAAACACGTTAGATCAGATGGACTTAACAGATATACACAGAACATTCCATTCAAAATCAGTAGAATACACATTTTTTTCCAGTGCACATGGACATTCTCTAAGATGGATCATGTTAGGCTGTAAAATTTGTATCAATAAACTTAACTGAAATTATATCAAACATCTTTTTTTATCGCAACAATATGAAACTAGATATCAATTACAAGAAAAAAATGGGGGAAAAAAACCATGGAGGCTAAACAGCATGCCACTAAAAATCCAATGGGTCAACTAAAAAAATCAAAGAAGAAACAACAACAACAACAACAAAAAAAACAGGAAACAAATAAAAATGGAAACCACCAGTAAAAATGTTTGGGATGCGATACATGCAATTTTAAAAGGGAAATTTATAGTGATACAGGTCTACCTAAGAAACAACAAAAATCTCAAATAATCTAATTATATACCTAAAAGACTGGAAAAAAGAATAAATGAAATTCAAAGTTAGGAGAAGGAAGTCAGTCATAAAGATCAGAGAGGAAATAACTAGATGAAATAAAGACTTAAAAAACAATAGGAAATATCAGTGAAATGAAGAGCTGGTTCTTTGAAAAGAAACAATTCATAAACCTTTAGTCATATTCATTAAGAAAAGCAGAGAGAGGACTCAAAATTGGAAATGAAAGAGAAGTTAAAACTGACACCATAGAAATACAAAGGCTTATAAGAAACTACTATGAAAAATTATATACTAACAAATTATATACTGAGAAATAGAAGAAATGGATAAATTCCTACAAAAATACATTCTCCTACAACTGAATCCAGAATAAATAGAAAAATCTGAATAGGCAGATTACTATTGATAAAATTGAATCAATAATCAAAAAACTTCCAATAAACAAAATTCCAGGACCAGATGGATTCACAGGAGAACTCTACCAAACATTTAAAAAAGAGTTAATACCTATTTTTCCCAAACTATTCCAAAAAACAGAAGAGGAAGTAACACTTCCAAATTCATTCTATGGTGCCAGCATTACTCTGATACCAAAACCAGATAAAGATACAAAAAAAAAAAAATTACAGGGATGCCTGGGTGGCTCAGCAGTTGAGCATCTGCCTTTGGCTCAGGGCGTGATCCTGGTCCTGGGATCAAGTTCCACATCGGGCTCCCTCCGAGGAGCCTGCTCTTCCTCTGTCTATGTCTCTGTCTCTCGTGAATAAATAAACAAAGTCGTTTAAAAATATTACAGACCAATATCCAACATAGATGCGTAAATTCTCAATGAAATATTAGAAACCAAATTCAACAACACATTAAAAGGATCATTCACCATAATCAGGTAGGATTTATTCTGGGATACAAGGATGATTCAATATCTGCTAATCAATCAATGTGATATACCACATTAACAAAATGAAGGACAAAAATCATATGATCATGTCATTAGATGTAAAAAAGCATTTGACAAAATTGAACATCTACAGAATGGGCTTAGAGGGAATATACCTTAATATAACAAAGGCCAAATAGGAAAAGCCAAACCCACAGCTTGCATCATACTCCTGTGAAAAGCTTTTCCTCTAAGGTCAGGAACAAGACAAGGATGTCCACTCTTACCACTTTAGTTCAACATAGTACTGAAATCCTAGCCAAAGCAATCAGGTAAGAAAAAGAAAAAAAAGGTGTCCAAATTGGTAAGGAAACTGTCACTATTCATAGAAGACATGATTCTATATGTATAAAACCCTAAAGACTCACTATTCATAGAAGACATGATTCTATATGTATAAAACCCTAAAGACTCACTAAAAAACCGTTAGATGTATAAAATCTATTCAGTAAAGTTGCCGGATCCAAAATTAATATACAAAAATCTGTTCCATTTCTGTACACTAGTAAAAAATCTAACAGAGAAATCAAGAAAGCAATCTCATTTACAACTGCATTAAGAAAAATAAAATACCTTGGAATAAATAAAAATAAGGCGGTAAAAGGCCTATCCTCTGTAAACTATAAAACTGATGAAAGAAATTAAAGGAACAAAAATAAATGAAAATCTATACCATGCTTATGAATTGGAAGAATTAATACTGTTAAAATTTCCATACAACCCAAAGCAATCAATAGATTTAATTAATTTATATCAAAATACCAATAGTGTTTGTCACAGAACTAGAACAAATTATCCTAAAATCTTTTATGGAACCACAAAAGACTTCAAATAGCCCAAGCAATCTTGAGACAAAAAGAACAAAGCTAGAGTTATCTCAATCCCAGATTTCAAACTATATTACAAAGTGGGAGTAATCAAAAACGTAAGGTACTGGCACAAAAACAGACACATAGATCAATGAACAGAATAGTAAGCCCCAAAATAAACCCAAGCTTATACTGTCAATTAATCTATGACAAAGGAGTCAAGAATATTTAATGAGGGGGTGCCAGGTGGCTTACAGTTAAGCATTTGACTCTTGGTTTCAGCTTTGGTCATAATCTCATGGGTTGTGATATTGAGCCCCATGTTGGGTTCCACTGTCAGCAAAGAGCCTGCTTGAAATATTCTCTCCCTCTGCCCCTCTCTCTACTTGCTCATGCTTTCTCTCTCGAAAACAAATCTTAAAACAAGCCAAAAAAAAAAAAAAATAAAGAATGCAAAATGAGAAAAAGACAGTCTCTTCAATAAATGGTGCTGGCAAAACTGGATAACTACATGCAAAAGAATGAAACTGGCCCACATTCTCAAACCATAAATAAGACCTGAATGTGAGACAGGAAACCATAAAAATCCTAAAAGCAAACATAGATAATAAACTCTTGGACATGAGCCTTAGCAAGATATTTTTGGATCTGTCTCCTCAAGCAAGGGAAACAAAGACAAAAATAAACAGCTGAGACTACATGAAACTAAAAGGCTTTTTCATGGCAAAGGAAACCACAACAAAACAAAAGACAACCTAATAAATGGGAATAGATATGTGCAAATGATATATCCAATAAAGGGTTAACATCTAAGATGTATAAAGAACTCCTACAACTCAACTCAACACACACACACACACACACAGTAAAAAAGAAAATAAAATCCAATTAAAAATGGGCAGAGGACCTGAATAGACATTTTCCCCAAGAGAACATACAGATGACCAACAGACACATGAAAAGATAGTCAACATCACTAAATGGACAATGCAAATGAAAACCACAATGAGATATTACTTCACACCAGTCATGATAGGTAGTATTAAGAAGATAAAAAATAGCAAGTGTTGGTGATGGTGCAGAGAAAGGGGGTCTCTGGTGTACTTTTGGTGAGAATGTAAATTGGTGCAGCCCATATGGAAAACAGTGGAAACAGTATGGAAAACAGGTTCCTAAAAAATTAAGAATGGAAATACCACACAATCCAGCAATTCCACTTTTGAATATTTACCCAGAGAATAAGAACATAAGATATATGCTTAAACAAAAAGATACATGCCCCCCCAAAAAAAGATACATGCTCCCCTATGTTTATTGAACCATTATTTATGATAGCAAGATATAGAAGCAACCTAAGTGTGAATGGATGAATGGAGAAAGATGTGATATACATACACAATGGAATATTACTCTCACAAAAAAAATGAGATCTTGCCACTTGTGACAACATGGATGGAGTTAGAGAACATTATTTTAAGTGAAATAAGTCAGACAGAGTAAGATAAATGCCATATGATTTCACAAATATGTCAGATCTAAAAAACAAAACTATCATCAACAACAACAAAAACAGAGACAGATTCATAAATACAGAAAACTGGTGGCTGCCAGAGGGAGGAGGGTTGAGGCAATGGGTGAAATAAGCATAGGAGTTTAAAGGGTACAAACATCCAGTTATAAAATAAATAAGCTATGGGGATGTATATACAAGATAAGGAATATAGCAAATAATGCTGTAATATTGTATGGTGATAAAACAATAACTACACTTATTGTGGTGAGCATTTTGTAGTGTGTATGATTGTGGAATCACTATGTTTTACACCTGAAACTATATTGTATATCAAATTTATCAAAATATTAAAAAAATAGAGCCCAGTATTATGGTTCTAGCACTAGAAATGGAATGGGATTGATGGACTGGGAGGTAACAGTAGGATTTGCTTCTGATTGATGTTAATAAAGGGGGGGAGAGTATTAGAAAAAGGAGTGCACAATGAGTGACTAACTTCCAATTTCGATGACTGCATAAAGTATGGAGAGAAAAAGGAAGCTGGATAATATACTTTGATGGCAGGTGTGTGTTTTGTCAGGGTGTGTTTTGTTTTGTCTTTTTTTTTTTTTTAAATAAATCTGAATTCTACAGACATTTGGATATGCAAGATTTAAGTTGAGTGGGAGATAGATCAGGGTCAATTATGTATTCTGGAGAATTAGTATCATAAAGTTATGATCAAAACTAGGAGACTAGATTCTATCACCCAAGCATATTGCAAAGAGTTAGATGAGCAGTGGGAAGATGATGCAATGCCAAGTTTTAAAAGTCACTGGATTATGAGGAACACGCAAAGGGGACAAAGAGGAAAACAGCAGAGCTCAGAGAGACAGAATTAGAGAAAGAGAAAGCCATTAGTAGCAGAGTGTACTACCAAAAAATAAAGGAGGAATCATCTTCATTGAATTTGAATATGAATATGTTTGATAATAGTTTTAAAGGATAGCTGAGTGCAGAAGTCAGATGGCAGGGGGATTAAAACTGAATAAAGAGGAAGAAGATCTAGAGATTGTTGGAATAGAATGAAAGAGAAGGGAAAGCAGAAACAGGAACTGAAAGAGTGGTGTTTGTTTATTTGAATTTTAGCTTTTTTTTTTTCCTTTTGAAATGAAAAAGCCTGTACAGAGTAGCAGAACAAAGACAGAGATAGAAGCAAAGTTCTTACAGAAACTGGAAAGGATAGAGTCAAGGAAACATATAAATGAGTTGAGTTGCCTTTCTTAGTTCTAATTTTCTTCCCACTCATAATCATACACCCATCCCTATCTATGCTCTTGGTTAATTCTTAAAACTGCTTTTATATTTGTAGATAGCATAGTGAAGCTATGGAGCGCAGCACCAAGATTGAAATCCCAGCCTACCAATATATTACCTTAAGCAAGTTATTTAATTTCTCTGCATCTTTATTACCTATGAAATAGGATAATAATATCACCTACTAGATAGAATTGTAATAATAGTATCTAGTTTAAGGAGGAGTTGTGGGGATCAAATTATTTAATTCATGTATATCTCTTAGAAATGTGTCTGCATATGACAAGCACTCAACATATGTTAGCAATTATTATTATGTCAGCCACAGCTAAGTCATTTGACTCTTTGAATCTTCACAATTCTTCTATGAATTAGACACTGTTATGATCCCATTTCATATATTATGATTAAGAATTATTGAAAATTTACTATTTTCTAGTCAACGATCTAAATGTGTTACATATAACAACAAACTTTATTATGTATGGCTATATACTGGAACTCTCTCCATCCCACTCTTCACTTCCAGATGGGGATTTTTTCCCCCAGGGAAACAAACCATCTTGGTGCGTAAACTTCTAATTTTGACATCTGAGAATCTCCTAACAAACAGCTAAACCCATATCCAATTGCTACAGTGACTCACACACTCAATAACCTTCACTTATATACACAAAGAGGATCTGAACACCTTTTTTGTGTTTCATTATTGATTGGATGAACAATCAAATCATATCAGGTAGCTAGGGTGCTCTCCTAACCTGAGAAAGACCAAAAGAAACAGAAAAAGAACACTCAGAAGAAACATGCAGAAAGCAGAGGAAAATTTTATAATAGATAAAAAAGATATTACATCTGTGAAAGATGAACAAGATGCTATAAAAAATCCTAAAAATTAAAAAATAATAGTAAAAAAATAATATAAAGGCCATAAGATAAAATTGTAGAACTTAGATATATATGAAAATTAGAGAATTAATTCGAAAGGTCTGGTGTTTGATGAATAGAAATTCCAGAAAGAGAAAAACAGAAGGAAGGGATGATAAAATAGTACCAAAGTTTTCCTGAACTGAAAGGTCTGAATCTTGATTGAAATGGCCCAGGGGACTACACACAAAAATATGTGAAAAAGTCCCTTATCACAATTCATCTTAAATTTCAGAATACTAGATAGAACATCCTTAAAGCTTCTAAGTAGGGAAAGCAAAAACAAAACCACAAAAACAAACAAACAAAAAAGATCACAAATGAAACATGAGCAATTTGAAGGACAAGGGATTTCTTAGAAACTCTAATTGCTAAAAGACAATGGAAAAATACCTTTAAATTTCTGATATCATTTCAGGATAGAAATTACTACCTAATAAAAATGACCATAGATTGAAGGCACTCTTAAACATGCAAAATCTCAAAAAAGTTTACTTTTCATGCACTCTTTCTTGGGAAGCTCTTTTAAAAATATTTTTTATTTATTTATTCATGAGAGACACAGAGAGAAGGGCAGGGACATAGGCAGGGAGAGAAGCAGGCTCCCCATGGGGAGCCCGACACAGGATTCAATCCTGGGACTCCATCCTGGGGTCCCATCCCAGAATCACACCCTGAGCCAAAGGCAGATGCTCAAGTGCTGAGCCATGCAGGTGTCTCTCCTGGGGAGTCCGTTAAGGGGAAGGAGAATAAAAAGAAGAAGGAGAAGTAGAAGTAGAAGAAAGAGAGGAAAGACAAAAGAAGAAGAGGAAGAAAAGTTTAAAGAAACCGAGAAAGCAATAACATGAGATCCAGAATCAGGGAATCCAATACTGCAGAGAGGGAAGAGAATTTCTAGAAGTTGAAATAAATTCTCTTATCAATAATTGTATAGCAAAATAATAATAATAATAATAATAATAATAATAATAATAATAATAATTGTGTAGCAGACCACCAACAAATCACCGCAGACTAGAAAAGATGGACAGAGAGCTCCAGAAAAGATGTACCCATGGGAAGAAATTGACAGATGACTTGATCTGTTGGACTATGTTGAGAGGAGATTAATACTTCTGATTGGGGCACAAGTAGTGATAGGTATAAGGAAAACTAAGAAAAGAAACTAAAATCAAAACAATAGTTAACTCTAGGAAAAACAAAAAGTACCAGAAAGGAAATGTGAATGTAGCATATAACACATCATTCAATTATGTATATTATGTACACCGGCAAAATGATAAAAACATTCAAATTATTGAACCCAAAATTTTGACATAAATATGCTGACATGATAGGGGAAGAAATGTACATGCTTATTTAGCTATTTTAATACAGTAAATTAAGAAAGAGAAGAATAACATGTTATTTAGAATTAGGAAAGAAAATTTCATAAGAAGCAACCAAAATATTTCAGAATGTTAAAACTGGTTGCTTCTAAAGAGTAGGAGTCAGTGATGGGATTGAATTGGGCTAGGAGCCCAGGGCATTTGCAGGGCAATGCAAATTTGGTTATTCCTTTGAAAGTTCTTCAGTCTTTCACAAATTCTACAATTGATATTTCCAACCAGATTGTGTACACCATGAAGGAGGGGTCATCATTCATTATGTTATATGCATCCATGATGCCTCTTCGAACCACTGATGACTGAAGAAAACCAAGGGTCTGGATAAGCTACAGACATGAACACAGACCTTTAATACTGCAAAAGACCCAAAGAAGTAAATTACTAGTTCCTAGATAAGAAGTTATCTATATTTGCTGTATGCTTTGATTTTTGGCATCATTGTTTCATTACTTACTAATTATTAATAAATTATATAACACTCTATTTTTTAAAAATTAAGAAACTAACCATGAAAAATAGAAAAGGAAATAGAATTCCATACACATCCAACAATGCCTGCTTTCATCAGTCAGAGGTACTGTACTGGTGAAAGAATTTCAGGCCTACAATAGAGAAATCCAGCAAAAGATAAAATATCAGTTTTCTTTGCTGTTGTAAATTGGATCCACAGTCAGTCATTTCTTCCCAGTTTTCTATCATTATTTCCTGAAGCAGAGTAAGTTACAGCAATCCACCCCTAGATAGGTGATTTGATTATCTTTAGCATGTGGAATCTTTTACTCTCATAATGCTTATCAGCTCTGGCACAAATTGAACACATTAATCACCAAAAAAAAAAAAAAAAAAAAAAAAAGTCTGCAAGAAGGATAGGAACTAGTGAGTTTCACTGATAATGGGAAAATGCTGCTTTTTTTTTTTTAAAGAACCACATTGCTAATATTAAGTTGAAAGGAAAAGACTATTTTTTTTTTGAAAGCGATAACTATAAGGATGGATAAGGAAATGAATTTAGATGGATATTAGGAAAACTGAGAAGCACCCACCCCTCAATCCTCAGGAACAAACAGTAGTTGGCACTTATTTATATTTTATTCTAATGACAAGGCGACTAGACTCCGCGTTTGGGACTTTTTTGAGGCGTACAATCTGGAGGGCTGAAAAATCTGAGCTCAAAGATTGGTATCTTTTCCCAAATGAACATGGATGTGTGCCTTCAAATGGTTAACGCTTATCTCCGCGCAGCTGGAAACGCTGCACGAATCTGAGCCTTTGAACGTGGGAAGCTGGCGTCTCACTAAAGCACCCGGGAGAAGGGGCGCAGGGGGGCGAGCAGGGGGGCGAGCAGGGGGCGGGGGGGGGGCTGCTGTCTGAAGCTCCTTAGCCGGGGCCCAGCCTGCAGGGTTGGGCTCCCCCATCTATCACTGAGCACAAGCGGCCGGAGGCTTGTCTCTTGGACAAAAACGTCCTTTTTTGTTACCTTGCTGTTATGCCTGGCAGCTTCTTGTCCACGAATTCCTGCATGCACTGGTGTTCCGTGGAACTGTTGAGAAACCTCCGGAAAGATTCAACGTATCTGTTGTGGTCAGAAAACAAGCTCCTCATGGAAGATGCCATGTTTGGTTTTCTGATGGAAGACAGAGAAGGAAGGAAGTTTTAACTTCCCCTCCTTTTCTTCCCAGTTCCCTATTTTTTTTTTCTCCTGACTGCCACCAATCCTATCCTCGCTCCCCTTGCACACACAGAAAGAAAGAAAGAAAGAAAGAAAGAAAGAAAGAAAGAAAGAAAGAAAGAAAGAAAGAAAGACAAGAAACAAAAACCCTGCTTTGAATTTATCAGTCACTCAAGGCTGGTGTGCAAATCTCATTATTACGTCAGTCATTTGTACAGGACTTTGCGCTGCTACTTTAACCCCTACGGTGTTTTGTAAGAACCAGAGGTGGAAAAGTAAAGCCGTAAATCCACTGCTAAAAACTTGTTTTTTAAACGCCTGAAGTTCAGAAAGCCGAAAAAAGCAGATTGGATTCTGATCACTTCCTGTTTTGTCAGCAGCAGCCAGAAGTAAATTCCATGTGGGACAGTGGCTGCTTTAAGAGCCGAAGGGGACAATCACGGGGATAAACACCCATGTAAAAGGCTGCAAACCACTGTCAGAAGTCTACCCCTGCAGAAACCTTTAGACTGTCCTCTGCCTCCAGGCTTCCTACAGAATTCCTTGCCTTCACCCTTCTCTACCTGAACTTTACACTCATCCACTGCATCTCTTCAAATGCTGATTGGTTTGTCGTGATTCAGGAAGTCTCTTTAGCATATTAAGGCACAAATGCAGGAGAAAGGGTAAAAGCCGAATCTGTAGCAATCATCCCTAATTGCTTCCGAACGAGGGATCTTAGATACTTAGGGTTGGATGAGCCTGAGGTGGCCTAGTGTTGTCACCTGTCAAAGACCCAAAATGTTAGAATATCCACCTGCTGGACCTTTTTACCTGGGAATTGGTGTTAAACAAGACCACTCCTCCAGCATAGGGTGTTTTGTTTTGTTTTGTTTTGTTTTTTGTTTTTGTTTTTGCATAGGGTGTTAATAACCGTATCCAACTCCTGGAAGAGTTATAAGAATTAGTGAGTTATTCATACACGTCTCTTAGAGGTGTGTCTGCCCAAGCCATTCCCTTCCGCTGATTCAGTTCCCAAACTGCCCTCCAAACATTCAACATACTCCCAAATCCTCTTTTTTAAATACATCATGATCCCACTACTCTTAAGATCTGTGCTTTTACCATAGGAGAATGTGGGAAATCTGGCAAAGCAGACTGATGTGGGTGTAAGTGTGACACTGTGTGACCTTGGCTGAAACATGACCTTCTTTTTGCTCATCAGTAAAATGGCAACAATGAATTAAATCTCATAGGGTTGTAGTGAGAATTCCGTAGATAACATTGATGTGATGCTTAGCACGTTGTTACCGCTCCTATAATGGGCAAGCTGGTTCCCTCTGTAATAAGAAAATAATAAAAAGGTTATCAGTTTTATTTACAGACACTGAAAATTGAGTTTCATTTCATTTTCACAGGTCATGAAATGTTAATCTTCTTTGGATTTTCTCCAGTCATCGAAAGATGTAACAATTATTCTTAGCGCAGGGGCTGCACAGAAACAAGGTGCTGGGCTGGATTTGGTCCTAACTCAGCTCCTAGACCGACCGACAGACAGACAAACAGACACATGCTCCTTAACTCCTGTGTCTATCCAACCAGCCTTGTCTTCTCAAAATGACTCTCACAAGCTTCTGGTTCTTCATTACCATCTCCTGCTCTTCCCTTTAGAACTCAAGCTAAATCATTCATGTATTCATCCGCCGTCATCCATTTAGTAAGGGTAACTGTGTGAAGAAATGGCATTGACCTGCTCTTCAAAAGTTCCTACTAAAACCTACTTAACTAAAACTCACTCTCACGTGAGACCAGCACATGCTCCGTTGTCAAATCTTCCCTAACAGGCCACTCTTCATTTATGTCTCATTAGGGATTTCCTCCGTGTTCTCATGCCTCTTTATCCTACTTGAACTTCTCCTTTAAAACCTTTTATTTATTTATTTATTTATTTATTTATTTATTTATTTATTTATTTATTTATTTATTTATTTATGCCTTCTAAGCTATATTCATACTGGCCTTCCTGTTTTAGGAGAGCCAATTGTATTGCCACCACCAGATTCGGTTTTCCAAAGCACGGTAATGATGAAGTCACTCCTCTCCCTTCAGATGTGTCCTATCCCTCCCCAGGTTAAACCCAAGACTCATTCTCTGACTCTCCTACCCCATATCATCCAGACTTCGGTTTCATTGTCCGTTAAGTCTGGGCAGTGCATCCCTTCCAACTGCGCTGCTTCTCTGGATATATCCCTGTGCTTTCCTGCCTACAGCTTCTCCACGTGGTAGTCCCCCCGGGAGTGATGCTCTGCTTCTCTCCCCGCCCCACTGAAAACCATGAAGCCTTCCATATTTCCCTCAAAAGGTTTAGCATTTGTGCTCTTACTTTCTGAGGCTCTTACAGCATTGATGGCATTTGTCCTTGAGTTACGGTTTGTTAATACACTTGCCCCATCACAGGAGAGGAGGGTAAGACGGTGGAGGAGTGGGGGTCCTCAGCTCACCTGGCCCCACCAACTTACCTGGATAACTTACTTTCTTTCTTTCTTTCTTTCTTTCTTTCTTTCTTTCTTTCTTTCTTTCTTTCTTTCTTCTTTCTTTCAAGATTTTATTTATTTATTCATGAGAGAGAGAGAAAGAGAGAGAGAGGGGCAGAAGGAGAAGCAGGCTCCATGCGGGAACCCGATGCGGAACTCGATCCCGGGTCTCCAGGATCACGCCCCGGGCTGAAGGCGGCGCTAAACCGCTGAGCTGCCACCTGGATAACTTTCAAACCATCCTAAAAACCTTGAACTCTACCTGAGATGTAAAGAGAGCACAGCTGGAATGCTCCAGAGGGAAAGGTTTTTGCTTCTAACAAGGCAGCAAGGTGGGGAAAAAAAAAAAGACACAAGAGAGGGAGGGCCCCGAGGGGAGCTGGGCTAAGGGGCCGGGGAGAGCCTGGGGACAGGCAGGCCCAGCCCCCGGGAAGCGCCCTCCTCTCCCCGGAGGGAAAGGCCTGCAGGGGGTCGGGCAGGCCGGCAGGAGGGCGGGGGAGCCCCAGGTCCCGGGGTCACGAGCAGAGGAGGGAGCCGGGGGAGAGCGCACCCCCACCGCGGCCCATCTCGGGGCAGGGCTGGAGCGCACCCGGGGCCTCGGGGGAAGCCGGGGTCGGGAGGGGTCCCCGGGGAGGGGGCTGTGCCCTGCTGCCTTCGGGGGCTCCCGGGAGCGATCCCAGAGGGACGCGGGCCTTGGGGGGCACCTGGCGGGGGCGGGGCATCCCCCAGGGGCGCGCACCTGAGACGCAGCACCGCAGGCCCCGCCCCCGGGAGACCAGCTGGAAGGACGGGGGAAGGGCGAGCCCCGGACCCAGCAGGCTGGGAAGCTCCAGGGGAAGTCCATGGACTTAGAATATATAGAACCAGAGGATACTCCTCCTTTTTTTTATCTTCCTTTTTCCAGTACAAAGCGTTTTTATATCAGACTGTAAATTTCCAGGTTTTTTTCTCTTTTCCAACCTTAACTACAATAATTTACCACCTCTTCATTTTTAAGTTTCTTCCTTTTTGACTTTCATATTTCTACAACTACAAGTCTTAGATATATTTTCCACTTCTAGATTCCCTTCCACATACTCAATTTTGGGAGATATATAAGATATGGGGTTTTTTTTGTTTGTTTGTTTGTTTTGTGTTTTTTGTTTTCTCTGCCTCATTTTGTTCTATAATGGCAGAAGTTAAATTCTTATAAACCATGACCAGCATGCACCCAGAACCAACTACTATGCCATCCTGGTTCATTCTGTGAGATTCCTCATTCCCATTCTGTCCCCCTCTTTTATCTCATTTATGTTTTGGTGGTCAATCCTGGGGTCCTCTACAAGTATTTCTGGTTTATATAAATTTGGGACTGAGCATCTTCTAACATACAGAACTTAATAACCCAGAACCAAGAGGATCACTCTCTAGGACCCCTCAGGTAGACTACATTCTCCCTCCACTACAACATTATCACCACCACCATCTCCCAGTACCCCCCCCCCCCACTTTTATACTTCTCCTTTTTCTTTTTCTTTTTATCTTATACTTTAGGATTCTTGGCCTTTTATTTTTTACTACTTTGTTTTAAAATGTGGTTTTCACTTTAGTGGACCTTTTGTTTTATTTTGCTCTGATCTTTGTTTTCAATTTCTGGTCTCTGACCTCGGCAGAATCATCTAGGGTGAAATTTACTTAGGTCGTGGTTGATATTCTTGACTCAGCCCACTCATACAGCCACTCTGCACTGAGCAAAATGACTAGAAAGAAGAACTCCCCACAAAACAAAGAATCAGAAACAGTACTGTCTGCCAGAGTTACAGAATTTGGATTACAATTCTATATCAGAAAGCCAATGCAGAAGCACAATTATAAAGCTATTGGTGGCTCTAGAAGAAAGCATAAAGGAATCAAGACACTTCATGACTGCAGAATTTAGATCTAATTAGGCTGAAATTAAAAATCAAATAAATGAGATGCAATCCAAACTGGAGGTCCTAATGATGAGGGTTAATGAGGGAGAAGAAAGAGTGAGTGACATAGAAAATAAGTTGATGGCAAGGAAGGAAGCTGAGTTAAAAAGAAAAACAATGAAAAGACCACGAAGAAAGGTTAAGGGAAATAAATAACAGCCTCAGAAGGAAAAAATCTATGTATAATTGGGGTTCCAGGGATCCCTGGGTGGTGCAGCGGTTTAGCGCCTGCCTTTGGCCCAGGGCGCGATCCTGGAGATCCGGGATCGAATCCCACGTCGGGCTCCCGGTGCATGGAGCCTGCTTCTCCCTCTGCCTGTGTCTGTCTGTCTGTCTCTCTCTCTCTCTGTGACTATCATAAATAAGTAAAAAAAAAAATTATAAAAAAAAAAAATTGGGGTTCCAGAGGGCACTGTGAAGGCCAGAGGGCCAGAAAGCATATTTGAACAAATGATAGCTGAGAACTTCGCTAATTTGGGGGAAGGAAACAGGCATTCAGATCCAGGAGATAGAGAGGAGCCCCCAAAAATCAATAAAAACCATTCAATACCTCGACATTTAATAGTGAAACTTGCAAATTCCAAAGATAAAGAGAAAAATCACTAAAGCAGCAAGAGACAAGAGATCCCTAACTTATATGGAGCAAAATATTAGATTAACAGCAGACCTCTCCACAGAGACCTGGCAGGCCAGAAAGGGCTGGCAGGATATATTCAGGATGCTAAATGAGAAGAACATGCAGCCAAGAATACTTTATCCAGCAAGGCTCTCATTCAGAATAGAAGGAGAGATAAAGAGCTTCCAAGATAGGCAGAGACTGAAAGAATATGTGGCCACCGAACAAGCTCTGCAAGAAATATTTTTTTTTAATTTATGACAGTCACAGAGAGAGAGAGAGAGAGAGGCAGAGACACAGGCAGAGGGAGAAGCAGGCTCCATGCACCAGGAGCCCGACGTGGGATTCGATCCCGGGTCTCCAGGATCGTGCCCTGGGCCAAAGGCAGGTGCCAAACCGCTGCGCCACCCAGGGATCCCTCTGCAAGAAATATTAAGAGGGACTCTGTAAAGGAAAGAGGATATACAAAAAATAATCCACAAAAATGGGGACTGAATAGGTACTACAATGACACTAAATTCATATCTTTCGATAGTAACTCTAAATGTGAATGAGCTAAATGATCCCATCAAAAGACACAGGGTTTCTGACTAGATAAAAAAGCAAGACCCATCTATTTGCTGTCTACAAGAGACTCATTTGAGACCTAAGGACACCTACAGCCTGAAAATGAAAGGTTGAGGAACCATTTACCATTCAAATGGTCCTCAAAAGAAAGGAGGGGTAGCAATCCTCATATCAGATAAATTAAAGTTTATCCCAAAGACTGTAGTAAGAGATGAAGAGGGACACTATATCATACTTAAAGGGTCTATCCAACAAAAGGATCTGACAATCATGAATATTTACGCCCCTAATGTGGGAGCTGCCAAATATATCAGTCAATAACCAAAGTAAAGACATACTTAGATAATAATACATTAATACTGGGAGACTTCAACCCGGCATTTCCTGCAAATGACATATCTTCTAAGCACAACATCTCCAAAGAAACAAGAGCTTTAAATGATACACTGGACCAGATGGATTTCACAGATATTTACAGAACTTTACATCCAAATGCAACTGAATACACATTCTTCTCAAGTGCACATGGAACTTTCTCCAGAATAGACCACATACTGGGTCACAAATCAGGTCTCAACCGATACCAAAAGATTGGGATTGTCCTCTGTGTATTTTTAGATCACAATGCTTTGAAACTAGAACTCAATCACAAGAAGAAATTCGGAGGAAACTCAAACACGTGGAGGTTAAAGAGCATCCTGCTAAAAGATGAATGGGTCAATCAGGAAATTAGAGAAGAATTTAAAAGATTCATGGAAACTAATGAAAATGAAGATATAACCATTCAAAATATTTGGGATACGGCAAAAGCAATCCTAAGAGGGAAATACACTGCAATACAAGCATCCCTCAAAAGGTTGGAAAAAACTCACATACACAAGCTAACCTTGCACCTAAAGTAACTGGAGAAAGAGTAGCAAATAAAACCTACACCCATCAGAAGAGAGTTAATACAGATTCAAGCAGAACTCAATGAAATAGAGACCAGAAAAACTATAGAACAGATCAACAAAACCAGGAATTGGTTCTTTGAAAAATTAATAAAATAGATAAACCACTAGCCAGCCTTATTAAAAAGAAAAAAGACTCAATAAAATCATGAATGAAAAAGGAGAGATCACAACCAATACTAAGGAAATATGAATGATTTTAGAACCATATGTGAGCAGCTATATACCAATAAATTAGACAATCTAGAAGAAATGGACGCATTTCTGAAAAACCACAAATTACCAAAACTGGAACATGAAGGAATAGAAAACCTGAGCAAGGCAATATCTGGGGAGGGAATTGAAGCAGGCATCAAAAACTCCCAAGACACAAAAGTCCAGGGCCAGATGGCTTCCCAGGGGAATTTCTATCAAACGTTTAAAGAAGAAACAATCCCTATTCTAGTAAAGCTGTTCCAAAAGATAGAAACGGATGGAATACTTCCAAACTTGTTCTATGAGGCCAGCATCACCTTGATTCCAAAACCAGACAAAGACCCCACCAAAAAGGGTAATTATAGACAATATCCCTGATGAACACAGATGCAAAAATTCTCAAGATACTAGCCAATAGGATCCAATAGTACATTAAGAAGATTATTCACCATGACCAAGTGGGATTTATCCCTGGGATGCAAGGCTGGTTCAACACTCATATAGCAATGTGATAGATCATATCAACAAGAGAAAAAACAAGAACCATATGCTCCTTTCAATAGATGGAGAGAAAGCATTTGACAAAATACAGCATCCATTCCTGTTCAAAACTCTTCAGAGTGTAGGGATAGAGGGAACATTCCTCTGCATCTTAAAAGCCATCTAAAAAAGGCCCACAGCAAATATTCTCAATGGGGAAACACTGGGAGCCTTTCCCCTAAGATCAGGAAAATGACAGGGATGTCCACTCTCACCACTACTATTCAACATAGTACTAGAAGTCTTAGCCTCAGCAATCAGGCAACAGAAAGAAATAAAAGGCATTCAAACTGGCAAGGAAGAAGTCAAACTCTCCCTTTTCGCAGATACATGATATGTACATACTTTCTATGTACAGTATGACATGATACTGTATATAGAAAACCCAAAAGACTCTACCCCAAGATTGCCAGAACTCATACAGCAATTCGGCAGTGTGGCAGGATACAAAATCAATGCCCAGAAATCAGTGGCATTTCTATACACTAACAATGAGACTGAAGAAAGAGAAATTAAGGAGTCAATCCCATTTACAATTACACCCAAAAGCATAAGGTACCTAGGAATAAACCTAACCAAAGATGTAAAGGATCTATACCCTAAAAACTACAGAATACTTGTGAAAGAAATTGAGGAAGACACAAAGAGATGGAAAAATATTCCATGGTCATGGATTGGAAGAATTAATATTGTGAAAATGTCAGTGCTACCCAGGGCAATTTACAGTTAATCAAAATACCATGGTCTTGGTATTTAGAGAGTTAGAACAAATAATCTTAAGATTTGTGTGGAATCAGAAAAAAAAAAAAAAGAAAGAAAGAAAGAAAGAAAAGACCCCAAGTAGCCAGAGGAATATTGAAAAAGAAAACCACAGCTGGGGTCATCACAATGCCGGATTTCAAGTTGTACTACAAAGCTGTGATCCTCAAGACAGTGTGGTACTGGCACAAAAGCAGACACATAGATCAATGGAACAGAATAAAGAACCCAGAAATGGGCCCTCAACTGTATGGTCAACTAATATTTGACAAAGCAGGACAGTCTATCTACTGGAAAAAGGACAGTCTCTTCAATAAATAGTGCTGGGAAAATTGGGCAGCCACGTGCAGAAGAATGAAACTAGACCATTTTCTTACACCTTACACAAAGATAAACTCAAAATGGATGAAAGATCTAAATGTGAGACAAGAATCCATCAAAATCCTAGAGGAGAACACAGACAACGCCCTTTTTGAACTTGGCCACAGCAACTTCTTGCAAGATCTATCTATGAAGGCAAGGGAAACAAAAGCAAAAATGAACTATTGGGACTTCATCAAGATAGAAAGCTTCTACACAGAAAAATAAACAGTCTACAAAACTAAAAGACAACCTACAGAATGGGAGAAGATATTTGCAGATGAAAATCAGATCAAGGGCTAGTATCCAAGATCTATAAAGAACTTACCAAAGTCAACACCCAAGAAACAAACAATCCAATCATGAAATGGGTAAAAGAACAGAAATTTCACCAAAGAAGACATAGATATGCCCAACAAGCACAGGAGAAAATGCTCCGCATTCCTTGCCATCTGGGAAATACAAATCAAACCACAATGAGATACCACCTCACACCAGTGAGAATGGGGAAAATTAACAAGACAGGAAACAACAAATGTTGGAGAGGATGTGGAGAAAGGGAAACCCTCTTGCACTGTTGGTGGGAATGTGAACTGGTGCAGCCACTCTGGAAAACCGTGTGGAGGTTCCTCAACGAGTTAAAACTAGATCTGCCCTATGACCCAGCGATGGCACTGCTGGGGATTTACCCCAAAGATACAGATGCAGTGAAATTTTGGGACACCTGCACCCCGATGTTTCTAGCAGCAATGTCCACAAGAGCCAAACTGTGGAAGGAGCCTCGGTGTCCATCGAAAGATGAATGGATAAAGAAGCTGTGGTTTATGTATACAATGGAATATTACTCAGTCATTAGAAACGACAAATACCCACCATTTGCTTCAACGTGGATGGAACTGGAGGGTATAATGCCGAGTGAAGTAAGTCAGTCGGAGAAGGACAAACATTATATGGTCTCATTCTTTCAGGGAATATAATAGTGAAAGTGATTATAGGGGAAAGGAGAGAGAATGAGTGGGAAATATCAGTAAGGGTGACAGACATGAAAGACTCCTAACTCTGGGAAATGAACAAAGGGTGGTGGAAGGGGAGGAGGGCGGGGGGCTGGGGTGACTGGGTGACAGGCACTGAGGGAAGCACTTGATGGGATAAGCACTGGGTGTTATGCTGTATGTTGGAAAATTGAACTCCAATAAAAAAAAATATATACAAAAGAAAAAAATACACTTGCCCATCTGCCCTGCTAGTCCCTGCTAGTCCGTACGATTGCTAGCAGACAAAGAGAGGGACTGAGTCACAACTCTCTCTGATGTGTGCTGCCCACAGTAGGCTTGTTGTTTTAAAAGATTAAAATTGTGCTTGATCATTTTCACTATTGAGGTACTCTCCACCATCAGATATTCTTCATCCTTTGCATTACTGGGCAACTCTGTTAATAATAAAACTGTAATACCACTTACTGAGTTCTTATTATGTGCCAGGAATTGTGTGGATCTTTTATAACTCCGGAAAGGACTTTTCCCTTTGCAGTGTCTCTGTGGGCTTGCCTCTATGACAGATGAGAAAACGGAGTTCCCAAGAGGTTAGGTCCTTTGCTGCAGGCTGCCTAGCAAGGAAGGGGCTGAACTGGGCATGTAATTCTCATCTGGCAGGTGCCCAGACCAGTGCTCTCACAAACTCTATCTCCAGCCCAAATCCACCTCCCTATAACTTGTACAAGGTACTCCTGTCTCTGGCTGCTTAAGCTAAATGGAATGATTCTAATTTCTTCCCCCATATAACACATATTGAAAACTTTGAAATTGGCTCATAGGACAGCCCTACTCCCAGAGGTATCTTTCATTGCTCCATAATTCTTAGTGTATTTGGACTGCTATCACAACAATGCCATATACTAAGTGGCTTCAACAGCAAGCATTGATTTCTCAGAATTCTGCAGGCTGGGAAGTCCAAGATCTAAGCGCTGGCAGATCTGGAGTCTGGTGAGAGCCCATTTCTTGGTTCTTAATTAGTGCTTTTCTCACCGCCTCTTCACATGTCAGAAGGGACAAGAACGCTCTTTGCAATCTCTTTTTTAAGAGCACTGATCCTATTCATGAAGGCTCTATACTCATGACCTAATCACTTTTCAAAGCCCCCCACCTCCTAATACCATAACATCGGGGGTTAAGATTTCAAGGTATGATTTGGTGAGTACACATAACAGTTACTAATTATTTCCTTTCCAATATAGCTTTATATAATCTATTATGCCAGATCCCTCCTTTGGACAAACTAGTTTGTTAGGATTTCTTTAAAAAAAATTGCTGTCTCAGGGATCCCTGGGTGGCTCAGTGGTTTAGCGCCTGCCTTTGGCTCAGGGCATGATCCTGGAGTCCCAGGATCGAGTCCCACATCGGGCTCCCTGAATGGAGCCTGCTTCTCCCTCTGCCTGTGTCTCTGCCTCTCTCTCTCTCTCTCTCTCTCTCTGTGTCTCTCATGCATAAATAAAATCTTTAAAAAAATTGTTGTCTGAAAATAAACCCAATATCCCAAAAGTTGCCTAACCAGTACAGAGTGTTACTGTCCAGGTTAGGCCAAGACAAATATTTCCCAATGATGTTTTGTTCAACCAGAGTTCTTTCAGATGTTACTAGTTGCTTTACCAAAAAAAAAAGAGGGGGGGGGCGGTCAATAGATTTCCTCCAATAGTCATAATGCACATTAACATATTAAAGGTTCATAAAATCTTTGTCACATGCTCTGTTGAAATGCAGATACACCATGTCTATGGCATTTTGACGTTTCTCTGATTAGTCTTTCAGCCCCTCCAAAAAAAGGAAAATCTGGTTACCTTCAGCACGACTTGCAGACTTGCACTTGGCTAAATGCTTGCTTCAGCAATTACAACTTTCTTTTAAAATTTCAAATAGAATATCTATTTCATAATCCATAATGAATCTGGAAGGTCCAGGGGATTAAAACATCTAGCAGGTTGGTTAGAATTACTAAATTTTAAGAATCCTCTCTTCTCTCCTTTCTTAAAAATTGGGACAACAATCTAACACAGCTATCATTTGCCATGACTTCTCAAAGGTTACTGGCAATAACATCATTAATTACTCTTATAAATTATTTTAGTACATTGGGATGTGATTCTTCCAGGCTTTGAAAGATTGTCTTAATTAGAATTCTTAGATGTCCTCTTCTTTGGGATTTCTGTCCTCTATTACCTACCATATATTATGCTTTCATACATTATTTCATAGTATGGCACAGAGTGCCTTTCATACATTATTTCATAATACTCAATCCTCCGGGAGTGGAACAATTGATATTATCAAGCAAGACTCAGAACAAATAAGTTGTACGAGACCATAGCTCACGAGAGAAGAATCTGGATTCAAATTCCAGATGTTTTTTAACTCCATGGACCACTTAAAAAAATTATATCATACAAACCATGAAAGACTCCTAACTCTGGGAAACAAAGTGTTGCAGAAGGGGAGGTGGGTGGGAGGATGGATGACTGGGTGATGGGCACCAAGGAGGGCACTTGATGGGATGAGCACTGGGTGTTATACTATATGTTGGCAAATTGAATTTAAGTAAACTATTTAAATAAGTAAAAAAAATATGTCATACTACTTCTTACTACTCTGTACCTTTTCAACTTGATTATTTTCCATGCCAGAGAACTCCAAGACAAACAAAAAGTAGAGTAATTCGGTATTCTTCCTGTCATCCATCCATGCTAGGTCAAAAAACAAAACGTTTCCTTTATTCTCTTTAATTTCTTTTTAATTTGAACATAGCTGACACACAATGTTACATTAATTTTAGGTGTATAACATAGTGATTTGACAAGTTTATACATTATGCTATGTTCACCATGAGTGTAGCTGCCATCTGTCCTAATATACCATTATTAATGGAGGATAGTTGCAAGAAAGGCAGACAGGGGCAAGGGGTCCCCATCCTAAGAGGAAACAACCGCTAAAACAACCCCATCCTGTTACTCTACACCACACTAGAAGGAGCCCTCCACCCTTTCCCATGTGAACAACTACATGACAGGTAGATGAGCATAAGAACAAAAACCTGATTGGGTGATAGGTGCATGGAGGGTTAATCAGAATAAGGCAGCTGGCCAACATTCCCATAAAAACCCCTAGACTTAGAAAACCTAACGGCAACCCTCTCAGGCCTCCTCCCTTTTCAGGAGATTTGTACTATCCCTCAATAAACTTTGTTTTGCTGTCCACCACTAGTCATCTGGTCTACCTCTTTGTTCTTCCAAGGGGTGTGACCAATAACTGCAAGTACCAAAGGAAAAGAAATCCTGCAACACTACTACAATATCATTGACTATATTCCTTCTGCTGTGCATTTTATTCCTGTGACTTATTCTTGCCATAACTGGAAACCTGTATCTCCCCTTCCCCTTCACTCATTTTTTCAACTTCCATGCCCCTCCCTTTTGGCAATCATCAGTTAGTTTTCTGTATTTGTAGGTATGATTCTGCTTTTTGTTTATTTCTCTTTATTCTTATTGCCTTATATGTGCTATACCAAAAAACAAATAATCAAAAAGAAGAAGAAACAATAGCAAAATCCTAATAATGTGAAAATGTTGGGGTTTAGGAGCAAATGGTCAAGAAAGAATTCTTGAGGTGTCTTTGGTGCAAATAGAGTGGTTTTATTAAAGCATGAGGACCAGACCCCTGGGCAGAAAGAGCTGCACTGAGGTTGCGGGGATTGGATTAGGGAAAGCATAGTCTTTAAGGAACTTGGAAGGAAGGTCTACAGGACCTTGAGGGGCTAGCTGTTGTTAGGATAAGGTCATTTACTAATATCTAGTAAGACATTAAGTCATGAGACCCTTCAGATATATATCAATGGGCCATCTGCTTGAGGGATGATTGCTAACATATATCTTGGTAGGAGTAGAGATAAAGGAAGTTTCCAAGGAGATTTTTTTTTTTTTATAGGATCCTGAAGGTTGGGATAATATCAAGCTGAGGTTGCCTTTTGCTTTTAGCAAAGTATTAATATCAAAGCAGCTAAGCTCCTTGAGGAAGATCACTCTGCCTGTCTCAAGTATTTTGTCAATGGACTGCAAAGGAATTTTTTTTCCTTTTAGCTTTCTCCACATCATTCCCCCTGAACAATTTTGACCCCTAAATATTTAAGGTTGCTGAGGGTAGAAGGGCTCATCTTCTATAACTTTTTCCTGCTGAATAGAGACATAAAGATTTCCCTACCTACGGGTCACCATTGATCACTTGGGGACTTATATGTATAGGAATTATGAAAGGCAGAGGCAGCTGAATCCAAAGGAGACCACATGTATGAATTTCCCTGAGTAGAAAGGATCTTCTGTTGGCTTAAAGATAGGGCAGTGAAAGAGTCTGGGCACCAGCTGAAGAGACATAGGAGAAAACAGCAAAACATGATTAGAATAACAAAAAGAAAAAGAAGCACAATCAGAGTCCTTTGATAGTTGACAAAAATCCTCCTCCGATCCATGATTTTAACCAATCATTAAATGAAAGAGAGGGATTATTTAAAGCACCTACCTTTGGGTATCCATATAACCCTGGCATGTTTTTGTGGTAATCTGGAATATATACATAGCACTCAGTTTTAATAAAGCAAAGATTCCCCCTTGAGCTGCAGTCAGGATGTGAAGGGCCATTTGGTTTTGGAGGACCACCTTTTGAATTTGTGGGTGACTGCTTGTCTAGCTTAAAGATGGTCACTGTATGCTTGGCTAAGGCTTCTATTTGCAACTTTTTATCATTAGAGGCAGAGTCTGAGACAAATATGGTTAAAGGATAAAACCACCAAGAAGCCCTCTCCTTTTGATGTTTAGCCTTAACAATATCCTAATTATGAGGACTCACTGGCAAGTGGAACGAGATTTGTCTGGGTGTATGGGCATCCTCAAGTGTAATAATATGATCATAAGGAAAGCGGGGCTGTCCATTACTTCCACAAATCCATAGTTAATCCCACGGAGTGGGGTAGGCTCTGGCTTTTAAGGAGTGATTTTGTCATTTTAGCCAAAAGAATTGCTCAAGGTGCTAGTTATATAATTTTTGGGGAGTCTCCCATTTTTCCAGTTGTTCAAATAGTCATATGCCCATGGGATCCTGTTATTATCCTCACAGAATAACAAGGATGAAGGTTGTCTAAATGTGAGCTATTATGGCAATTTCTCTAAAGTTTACCTCAAGTTGTTTAGCTTAAGCAAAAACAAACATTCAAAGTCAACCAGAACTAGAATTTAACATCTTCAAAGATACAGTGATAAAACATAATTTTTCTCCCTAGAATCACCCTTATTTCCAGTGATAGCCAAATGGAGACTAAATTGTTTGTAAAACAATTTCAATCCTCAACACAGTTGGCTTAATTACTTACATAAGCTCAGCAAGAATAGTAATTGACCATATAGATTTTTCAAAATTTGCTTTGCTGGAACTATTCATAAGGAATCTAGATTGAACTTTTAGTAGCCTTTCTAGGACAGAAACATAACTGTAATACTTACAGATTTGGGTAAATTCATCTTCCCAAGGTCCCCAAGGTATCCTGAGGTCCCTGAACCTACCAGCTAGTGACATTCTTTACTTATCTGGAAAAGCTGCTGGGAACTCTGTAAGCAAAGTATCAGGCCAACATTTCTGAGGGACTTTATGGCTCCATGTTTTATAAAGTCAACCTCAATTATTTAGAGCTGTCTGATCATATCTGAGTCTATGGATATTTTTCTCAAATATGATATTCCAGTCAAAGCCTTGGTAAAATAACCAATGTTTTAAATGATGTCCTGTTATAAGAAGAACAAATTCTTCTTGAATTTATGCAAACAACTATGATTGCCATGAAAGAAAGAATACTTACTGAGACTTTCTGAATTTCAGAGGGTTCAGGTAGGGAGAAAAGTTAAATGCTTCAATTTGTTCAAGAAATATTTTATCACATTTCTATAAGTCATAGGTATCTTAGGAGAAAGTTTCCTTAATCTGGAAAAGCAAACATGAGAGAACCAGTAGTGTTTCAAACAAGAGTCACAAAACTATAATCATCATCTTTGGTTCACTTAATTCCATGCTACTAATTCTTATTCAGTTTGAATGTAGCTTTCTTGTTAGTTCTGAAATCCTTACTCATTTCAGTTTTAGAATCTTAAAGATACCAAATACCTGTATTTGTCCTAAAAGTCCTTTTTATGAATCTCCTTAAAGATGAAACAACATTTTGCAAGAGCATCAGAACAGTTATAAATGACAAAAACTCAGAAATAAACACTGTTAATGATCTGAGAGTTCATTATGACGTAGCTGACAGGAAATTCTGTTATTTTTATGACAAGTAGCACTTCAATAATCAGGATATCGACAGATGACCTTATACCAGAATGTAAATTATCGAGTAAACAAGCCTAATTAGTTAGAAAACTCATTTAGGATTGAAATCTCAGGGAAGTTTGTTGAAACCTTAGAATATTTTAAAGCACATGCCTAGATAAGATTATAGATCATTAAAGACCTGATAAAGACAAAACATAGAAACTGGTTTTTCTGGGCTGACAAAGAAAAGAGAAAACTTTATTTTTGTTTTCTTATCAAGAGCAGACCAGCAATCCAAGAAAACTTTCTTTTTAATAGAGAGAAAGCAAATTCCAGTTATATAACCAGGGCATTTTAAAATGCATTCATTTTAACCTTAGTCCATCCTGACCACACATAAAATATCTTTCCAAAGATTTCCCTTCACAAACCTTCTACAACTTTCTTTTGCACTCAGATTTTGTCTCAAGCCATTTCTCTCTACACAATCAGTCTCATTTTAGTACAAAATTACTCTTTTTTACCTTCAGCAAAAATATATTCCTGTTCCTTACATCTTACTCATACATCTCCTACTTTCCTACATACAGAGTTGCTTCCCTTATTTCCATCAGTCTTAACTCTTAGGAACCTTAATCTCCAGTAAAAACGAAGTAATAACCAATTATGAACTGTTACACCAGAATTCTTTAGATGGCAATTTTATGCATCACTTAAGCACTAAGCCTATTTTCCAACAGGCCCAATTATCCTAAGTTTCTTTGCAATAAGAAGTCAAAAGCACAAACCTCTGTTCTATAATCAAAACTTTAGCACTTCATCCTATTTGGAAAAGACCAGGACATCCAATAAATTCAATCTGAATCTATCATTCGAGTAAAACTTCAAAGTTTCTGGTTACCAAAGGCTTTGAAAGCTTCTTAAAATTCACGCAAAGAAATTGAGACAGAGAAAATTAACCATCATTTTAAGTCATCTTTTTGTTAACAAACTGCAACAAAGATAATGCAGGCTTTTTTTGATCTTTAGTAAACCTTGGTAGAATAAAAGTTTCATATTTACTGCTGATTACTCCAAAGACATGTCTATCTTAATTAAACCAACAAACTTAAATTAGTTTAAATACTGAGTTGTGTTCCACCTGGGTCCACTTATAAGTCAATCAGTTTGTTCTCCATTGTTAATGTTTACCTGGGGGCACCGGTGGGGAAATCCGGAGTGGGTAGTGTAAGTCCAAGGAGCTCTTTGTTCCTTTATAGCAAGGTTAGGAGGAGAAGGCATCTATGGAGCCAGAGGCACTCAGGCTGGTATAGGAACCAGCTATACAGGCCACACCCAAGGTGGTTCAGAAACAAGAGGATGGGGAGGAGGCAGAAAAGGTGAAGTACTGCCAGAAGATAGAGAAAGAGGATCCCTGGCTCTAAAGCTGGTCAGCTCCGACAGTTGAGCAGACACCACACTTTTTTCCAACCAAGTTGAAATATGCAGTCTCTATGCCAGCGAAGATAGGGAACGTTTCCAAAACAAAAGGAGTTTTGGCAGCTGCTTGGGAATATTCCTTCCCGTCCCCATCCCAAGGTTGAGTAACCACAGTTGGCTCCGATTATCGTAGGCATTGACCCAGGAAATGAACGAGGAAGAAGCCCCCATATCTATTAGGAGGGAACAGCAAGAGAGGGTCAGCATCCCCTTTGTTAGGAATGGCCTGTGTTTCCTCCAGCAACATGAGTTCTATGAGGAGGAGGCCTATTTAGACAATTATCATCCGATATATCAGAAGAGAGTTTACTGGCCCCGTTAGTGACCAAACACATTCCACAAGAGGCCCTTAGGTCCGGGTCCTGATTTAGAGCTACGAAGGCCTGGACCTGTGATACCTCTGTCCATTGGCATATTTCCTGCAGCAGAGACATGGTAGATCATTGAGGCCATGCCATGGGACAGAAGATCAACCCTTTCCTAAATTGTGCAATCTGAATTATTTCCAGTGGGTTAAAGGGCATTCTGAAGGCCTTGCCTTGCTGGGCCTTTAACTAGCCTTGTGGTGCTGTAAAGGTCAGGCTGCCAAGAACCCACCATTTTTAGCCTATGGAAAATATTAGGAAAGTTTTATAAGGAGAAATAACCCAATTTTGTAATTTAAGTAGTTAGTAGGGGACATTGACGGAAAAGAGTAAAGATAGAAATCCATCATGGTCTAAATGACGTTCCAACACATGTAGTCTTTTACAGCTAAATTCTGTCAGAAATAGTTTCCAGTTGGGTTGTGATTCAGTTGGGTATTGGTTTCGGCTGGCTCTGAGTGGAGGTTTTGTGGACAGAAGTGGCTAGACCAGAGATGAGGAGGGGGTCACATTAGACCTATGAGGAGGAACCCTCACATGGGAACCTTAAGATTGGCAGCTGTCCTGGTGACTTAGGTGGCTCTCCCATGCCCAAGGCAGACAACTTTGTATAAGGACAGGAATAAAGAGAGGGCACCAAGTTTCTGGGTCTGATTACCATTCTGACCAGTGAACTAACTTCCAGCTAGGAGAGGTAGGCCTTCTCCCTGTGTAGCCATGGGCCAGAGGATTATAGTCTGAGCAACTGATATGAAAGTGTTCCAATAAGACTGTACTCCTTGAAAAGCCCGTAGAATGAAAGTAAAGGGAGAGGAGAGAAAACCCCAAGTTTACACCAAAGCTCAGAGTTCAGATGAGAAGACTTAGGCCAGACATTTGGATGTCAAAATGATGTGAAAATGTTGGGGTTCAGGAGCTAAATTTCTTCAGGTCAAGAAAGAAGTCTTGAGATGTCTTTGGTGCCAAAAGGGTGGTTTTATTAAAGCCCAGGGATAGGACCCATACTAGGGTCATGAGGAGTGGCTGATTATATGCTTTTAAGTTGGGAGGGAGTTAAGAATAGCATAGTTTCTAAGGAATTTGGAAGCAAGGTTTCGAGGACCTTGAGGAGCTAGTTATTGTTAGGTTAAGGTCATTTACTACTATTGTCTAGTAAAATCTTAGTCATGAAACCCTTCAGATATATATCAGTGGGCCATATGCTTGGGAGATGATGGCTAACATACATCTTGGGGGTGGGGTAGAAATAAAGGAAGTTTCCAAAGGGATTATTATTATTAGTAGTAGTAGTAGTAGTAGTATTTTTAGGTAGGCTCCACATCGAGTCCAGCATGGAGCCCAACCAGAGCTTGAACCCACGACTCTGAGATGAAGACCTGAGCTGAGATCAAGAGTTGGACACTTACCTGACTCAGCCACCCAGGTGCCCATCAAAGAGATTTTTTATAGGATCTTGGAGGTTGGGCTTTTGCATTTAGGAAAATATGAACCTGAAGGACACTACACTCCTCGAGGAAGGTCATTATGCCTGTCTTAAGTACGTGTCAATGAGCTGCAAAAAGGATATTTTTTTCTTTTGCCTTTGTTCTCCACATCACTAAGAACCCATTTTATTGTATATTACATTCTTCAGCTTATCCACTCACTCTGGTCTGGAGTCTTTGGAACACTGTTCTTATTGGCCTGGCTTCTTATCCTTAGTCATATGGCCCATCGTGTAACATATGTGTAGATGATAATGTCAATATTGTTCAATTATCTTAAGTAGTTAGAAGAGTCCATTTTATTTTCTCGTGACAAATGAGGAGGAAGGTATTTTATACAAACTGATTGAGTTATTTGATATGCTGATTTGTTTGAAATATAGCAGGGAGTTTGACCCAACTGTGGTCTTGAAGGAAAGTTTGAAATTATAGTACATTAAAAATTAGGGCTCAATTAGATTGGTAATGTCAGGCAAATATGATAGATACTATTAGAATCTTACTCTTAAATATATTTGATATTTGACTAAGTTTCTCATAAGCGTAGAAATAAGCCAAGAAGGGAGAGACTTGAGTACTATACAAGCTTATCCTCTTAGTAGATAAATGACATTAGGTAAATGATGTAACTGCTTTAAACTTCCTGCTCCACACCCTACTGTCCCTACCATATATAAATATGGGGAAAGAAGGTAGCCTAGATGATCTTTAAGGATCCTTGAAGTTCTTTTTTTTTTTTCTTTTTTCTTTTAATAGAGATTTTATTTATTTATTCATTACAGACAGAGAGAGAGAGAGAGAGAGAGAGAGGCAGAGACACAGGCAGAGGGAGAAGCAGGCTCCATGCAGGGAGCCTGACGTGGGACTTGATCCCGGGTCTCCAGGATCATACACCGGGCTGCAGGCAGCACCAAATTGCTGGGCCATTGGGGCTGCCAGTTCCTTGAAGTTCTAATTAATCTTCATCTTTTAAAAAAGATAAATTATTGGGGGCTTGTGAAACTAAAAATAGATATATTCATAACTAGCAGAGCCACTGTATCCAAAGACTATCAATAAATCATAAATGATAACCTGAAGATAGTCTCTGCATAAGCAGCCCCTTGGCTGTACATGAAATATTCCTGGCCACATTTTATCAAAGTAAGTTGCTTAAGTTCATACAGCCAGTAATAATGGTATATGTCTTATTTTTAATGGCATAGTAGTTTCAACTGCACTTTATTAGCATGGAGTTTAAAAATGATTTTGTTTCAATTAGAACAAAAAAATAATAAAGGTCCAAAATACCCAGTAAGAGAGGAGACAAACCAAATGAAATAATGTAGAAGAAATATTGGGGACTCATTAGTTGAGAGGTAAGAGGATGGATGGGTAGACAAATAATGTTAAGAACTATAGAAGAGCAACTCATGATTTTCTAGGGATTACAGCTTATAAGAAATGTTTATGGGAGGAATAAGTAATGAGGCAAGACAAAGAAGAAATAGAGAGTTCCTATTTAATAACCCAAATATTTTAAAAGTCACCTGGAAAGGTCTAGATCTTCTTGCAAAAATAGAAGTTGGTAAATATTTGGAACCTGATATATTATCAAGAACTGGGCAGTTATGAGAACAAAAACAAACATAAAAGAATACAATTCATCAAACAAGCCTTGCCTGAATCCATAATACAGGTCATCTCAATTACTGCCTCAGTGACTCTACGAGGAGATCTAATGTTGAATTAGGGATCTGTGAAGGTGAGGGATTCATGTAAGAGAATTTTTTATAAAGAGAGTGGTAATGGTAAGTAGACTACTCTGGCATTTGGTACAGAGGCATGTGTTCAAGTATATGGTGAGTTAGAATATTCTCCCATCTGGGAAGCCTTG
Organism: Canis lupus baileyi; assembly: GCF_048164855.1. NCBI lineage: Eukaryota > Metazoa > Chordata > Mammalia > Carnivora > Canidae > Canis > Canis lupus. Next base: position 45,796,813 of record NC_132857.1, on the reverse strand, counting down.
CTTGTGCATGATCCAGAGACTAAAATGATATACATGTTCATGAGTCCTAATATTACTTTAAAAAAATCAAAGCATAATTTACCCATAATAAAGTATTAAATCTCAAATGCATAGCCCGAGGAAGCTTTGTATATGCAAACATCCTAGAAGACTATCTCATGTCTGCAATCAATAATACTGCCTCTCCAACTCAGAAAACCACCATTCTGATTTTTATCCCCATAGACTAGTTTTTCTTGTTCTTAAACTTCATATAAAAAAAAAGGGTAATACAAAATGTATTCTTTTGTGTCTGGCTTCTTTTCTCTTCATACCACTTTTGAAATTTGCCCATGATTTTTTGGAGGGAAGGGGAATCAGCAGTTAATTCTTTTTTATTGCTGGATATTATTATAATGTATATAGATTTTAAATTTTATTTATTTATTTTATAGAGAGAGAGGGAGTGAATGCACTTGCATGTGTGTGAATGTATATGAGAAAGGGGGGAAGAAGCAAAAGGAGAGAATCTCAAGCAGATTCCCCATTGAGTCTAGAGCCCAACTTGGGGCTCCATCCAATGAGTCATGAGATCATGACCAGAGGCAAAACCAAGAGTTGGATGCTCAACTGACTGAGCCACCCAGGTGCCCCTAAGATATCACTGTTTAATTTATTTTTCTCTTAATGGGTATCTGGGCTATTCCTGTTTGGGGCTATTACAGAGAGACCTGGTGGAAACATTCTTATGCATGTCATTTGATACACTCTTTTTTGTTACCGTGAGTGAAATTTCAGTTGTAGGAAAAGCAAATGTTTAGCTTTAGAAGATATTGCGAAGAAAAGATTTGCAAATATCCATTATCACAAGAAAAATATAAAGATATTAATTGTCTCACATTCTCATCAGTTCTTGATACTGCCAGTCACTTCTATTTTATGCCTTCTGGGGATATATGGCAGTATCTCTTTGTAGTTTTAATTTTCCTCTGATTAATGACTTTGAGGATTTTTTTCAAACACTGTGGGCCAGGGCAGCCCCAGTGGCTCCGTGGTTTAGCGCCGCCTTCAGGCCAGGGTATGATCCTGGAGACCCGGGATGGAGTCCCACATCAGGCTCCCTGTGTGGAGCCTGCCTCTCCCTCTGCCTGTCTCTCTCTCTCTCTCTCTCTCTCTCTCTCTCTCTCTCTGTCTCTAAGAAACAAACAAACAAACAAACAAATAAAAAACACTGTGGGCCATAAAAAGCATATAGTCTTTTATGAAGGGCCTGTTAAAGTCTTTCATCCATTATAAAAACTGTATTGTTCGCTTCTTATTGATTAATATAAGATTTATTTATATATTCTAGATAAGTCTTGTCATATATATGTATATGTGTGTGCATATATATGTAAGTATATGTTATATGCATATATATATATATATAATTTTTCCCGTCAGTGGATGCTGTTCACTTTTTTGGATGATGTCTTTTGAAAAACAGAAATTCATCAACTTATATTTTAAAATTCTTACTTAATCTGAAAATATACTCATTTAATATAATCGAGTCAACAAAAACTAACCATGTGCCTTTTAAACCTTTGCCAGTCATGTGGTGGAGTTTCTAGAATTCTGAGAGCTGATTGATAGCTCAGATATGAATCAGTTTTGGTGGGGATATTTACACTATGCAAATGGACGAAAACTATGAATCAGGACTTTTAAATTTTTCCCAGAGGTAGATTGTTAACCAGTTAGCAGTACACCATAGCTTTTAGCCCTGTGACTATTTGCAAAGCAGCTATAGTGGCCTTGAGCCTTCTGGTAAACCAGCTAAGCTGTGGTAATATGGTAGAGGTCTCTGGCATGAAGTTCCTGAAGAGTTTGACCAATCAAACTCTGGAAGAGGTGGCACCCTCTTATAGCATCTCTTAATTGGTTATTCTCTTATTATGATCTGGAGAGTGATCTCAGTAGTGGATCTGCCACTAACTAGTATGACATTGGGCAGGTTCTTTATGTGCCCTGAGCCTCATTTTTCAATCTGTGAAATAGGAATAATATCTCCCTCATATAGTTTTGTGAGAACCAAATGAAATAATGTGTATAAAATGTTTAGCATAGGATCTAGTCCATAGTAATGTCTCTGGTATGAGACAGATTTCTCTAACCTTCAGTTTCTTCATTTATAGGATAAAGACAACAATGCTCTTTTAGCCAGGTTTCAGTCCAAATGGCAGATTCCATGTCAGGTGATTCAGAGGGAATTTTTAATACTGGCAACCAATTGGAAAGGTCCTGGAAAGGCCGAAAGGGCAAAGATGGTGAGGCAACCCATCAGGAAGCTCCCCTCACCTGTACGGCTGGTGGGATAAAGGGAGGACATTTGTTACCAAAGCTCAGGAGCCTGCCTTACCCAGTAAGAACTAAAACAATGGGGGAGACACAGCTGCTCTGGAGATGCCACCTGAAACCAAAGGGAATGGACAGAAATACCCGGCATCTTCCCTCTTTCCTATCTTCTCATCTTTGTCAGTTTCCCCCTTTACTAAAGCTGAGTGAAAACCAGATGGCAAGAAAGCATGAGTGATGTAACTTGTAGGATTTAGCTCCCTGTAATACTGAACAGAGCAGAAGGACCAGAAATGGATCTGATAGAAGTCAATGACCAGCACAAGTACTTAGTATCTTAATTTGTTGTGAGAGTTAAATTTAAAAAAAGTATAAAGCAAAATACCTAGAACATATTGAACACCAATATATGATGCCAATGAGTGCTCATCGAGTGCCAGGTCATCATGGTAAAATAGTGGAAATAAAGGTACTTTTGCTGTATTATGATATTATTATAGCTATTATGATCGTATTATATGGTACATATTATATGATATTATTATAGTTAATATGATAGCTACGGGGTCAAAGGAAGGCTGGTATACATGAAATCTTAAAGAGCTGGAGTGATTGGCTATGATCATTAACTCCCTCAGGTCATTGGGAAGATTGGCTTTGTATATGGAGAGGGTATTTGCTTGGAAATTATCTCTGTGGAATCCAACAGGGTTCATTAAACGTATAAGGAAGAACCATCAAGGGCACGTGGGACTCCCTTCTGAAAGTCCTAGAGTTGGCCATGAGCAGCGTCAGGAGGTCTGTCTCTACTCAGACAGTCTAAGGAAGTTATTAAGTAGTGTGTGAGCGACCCCCTGGTTCTTCTTGCAACTATTCACTAGCTCTTTGTGTGACTTGGAACAAGTACTTAAATCAGTGGGGGTTCAGTTTCTTCAGATGTGAACAACTAGATCCCACCATCTCACTTCCAGTTCTAAAATTCTAAGACTATTTGAGTTTAAACCCATTATTTAAGAATGTGGTTAATATTTCAGGTTGGAAGCAGGAGGCCACTTCTCAGATATTTGGCACGCTGTGTACCTCATTCTCTGACTCTGGTACCCCTCCTTTCCTGAATTCAAAACTATTTTCCATTGTTAAGCATAGATTATACTACGATTCTGCACTATTTGGAAAACATAAGGAGATAATATTAATTACCCATATACTTTCAGACAGTACAAAATAATTAAGATCTGTTTATCAATATGACTAATTAAAAACAAAATGCATGTATATCAAAGTTTGTTTTTATTATTTCCTATATAGGCCTCTAAGAGTTGTTGTTTAAACCTATAGGACCTGAAGAGCTAGCTCCTTTCCCAGGATGTTCTATAATCAGACATTATACATGGGGTGTCAGCCGGTTTAAGTAGCTGAAGATGGCCTCCCATAAACACAATTGCTGTTACATTTCAGAGTTATCAATTGTGAATGCATTTTGTGCAGTCAAGTGAAATTTGCAACCAATAAAGATACGGTTAAAGAAGGAGGCATAAATGTATACAAAGTGAGTACAAAACCTCTCGATTCAGCTGGTCCAAATAAATACTTCCATTGGTTCAGTTCTAGCAGAAACAAAACAGACATTGGGTCAAAGATGGTGAAGGTATGTGGAATTAACTCATTAACTTTTGAGAATTTGCTTTTAGGAATTCTGAACACTCACGTGAGCTCTCTTGCCTCTAGAATGTCATGTCACCAATAAGAAAAAAAAAAGAGTGATTGTTTTCCTTCCACAAATGCTTGCTTTATATTATATAGTCTGCTTTTAATTTGGATGCCAAAGGAAACACTGGTTGGAATTTTAAAGTTGGTTAAAACCTCACAGTATTTGGCCTTTCATTGCTCAGATTCACAGCAAAAGCTCACCTGTCTTGCCTAATATTGTTAATATTACTGTTAGAATCATTTTTCTAAGGTTCATTTTATCACCTTTTTATCTCCAGTCAGGATAAGAAATGAATGCATATTGGAATTTAATTTGTTTAGGGAATTCATTTTGTTTAATTTGGTTCTAAAATACTAACTGCAATCCAGTATTGAGACGAGATAGCTCAAACTCCTTAATAGCCATATCCACAGAGATTTCCGTAGCAAAAGTGGAGGGAGAGGGAGAGGTAGATATTGATGATATTCAAACAAATAATTTTAGAAAACTTATGGAATGAACCAAAATTATGTATAAAAACTCAAATTGGAATTAGAATTCAAAGCAAGGTCTCAGTGAATGCGGGGGCCCTGTGCACTGTTGCTAGATGGCAGACAGAGGGAAGAATAAATGAGCTCTAGCTTTTGAGAAACTTAATTAAAAGTTATATCAAACCTGGGATTCTCCTGAAAGAATTTGTACTTACTTTAATAAAGGCTGTTTCTCCTTGAGAAGCAATTCTAATTTTATACCAGGGTTGCAAGGCTGTGCTGAAAATGGCCTTTCTATGTGATCTTGTTCATTTTTGCAAACACAATATATCCCCACCCCCAGGACCTTCCTCTGGCACCCAGACAGAAGAGCATTTGCCAAAACAATGATAGGGATGGTTAGAAAACAATAGCTCTTTTTTAAACTTTATTACTCTAAGCTACTACACAACAGAAAGCCCGACCAAGGGCAATGCTTACACAGGAGGGAAACCACATTTACCAGCCGGTTTGGAAATTTTCATTTCCCATTTTAAAATTCTGGTAGCAACAGCGAACAGCTCAGTTGTTCTAGGGGTTAAAGGTCAAGGGAGGAGTAGACTCTACAGGAGCAACAAGAGATTCTTTCAGAGTGATGGACTCTGTGGTCTGAGTATGGCAGTGGTGGTAGGTATCAAAATTCCTGGAACTGGGATCCCTGGGTGGCGCAGCGGTTTGGCGCCTGCCTTTGGCCCAGGGCGCGATCCTGGAGACCCGGGATCGAATCCCACGTCGGGCTCCCGGTGCATGGAGCCTGCTTCTCCCTCTGGCTGTGTCTCTGCCTCTCTCTCTCTCACTGTGTGCCTATCATAAATAAAAAAAAAAAAAAAAAAAAAAAAAAATTCCTGGAACTGAATGCCAAAAGGAGGGAAACTTACTGTATATAAAATTTAAAAATAAATAAGCAAACATTATCAACTTTGGATTTTTAAAAATTGTGTCAATTTGATTTTATGTTATATATGTCCACCAGTAGACTTGACATCTAACTAGTACTTCTCCACCTCCCTAATTACTATTTCAAAACCCCCTTCCCTCCTACCTCTCCTTAGTTTCTCTTCTTTCCCAGTGTTTGCTATGATTCCCTGATTGTTCTTCTTTTGCAAAACAAATAAAACAAAACATAAAAACCTTTGAGAACTAAGCCCTAAAATTAATGATGATGAAAAGAATTCAGACCTGGGCAAGACCAATCTGATAATAGAGAAAACGTGCTGGTGGAAAAGATAAAGTTTCCAGGGGCAGGGGTCTCAGCAGATTGGCCTGAAAGGGGTGTCTTGGAAAAAAAAAAAGAGGAAAAATTGAGGAATAGAGAAGGAATAAATAGAAAGATACCACAATAATCCTACCTTCTATTTGTAAAGTGCATTATGGCTTATAATAGTCTTAAACTAGTTCCCTTAATAGTCTATATTTTTTGCTAATATAGGTAAGGGTTATTGCCCCCATTTTATAGATGAGAAGACTATTCCCCGGGGTCACAGGCCTAGAACATGAAAAAGCTTGTACTTGTGCTAGGATTCCTCATTGTAAGCATTGGCATCAATCTACATCTAACCACATGTAGCCTGTGCAAAATCGCTATGGGTCCAGAACTACTGACACCAGTGTCACACCCAGTGAAATCCTTGAGGTCCTTGAGGTTGGCTGCCCAAAGGGTGTGGATGGGAAGTGAATCAATAATCTCCACTTTGGGCTTGTCTTTTCGGGATGCCATTGCTAATTCTGGGTTGATGGGCTCACTCTTACTCTTTCAGTTTGGTCTAGAAAAGCCACAGAAATAGGTAGCTCAGATGGGACAGTGTTCTTTAAGCTGAAGACCACCTCCACAACAGGCAGTATCAAATTGAAAATCTAAATGCAGGAAATAGTGCCTGAGATCTCACCCCTCATGTGCTGAAGGAGAGAAATTTGACAAACTCAAGGATGAACACATCAGAGAGGTTTTCTTTTATGAGGCAGGAGGTGGTTAACTAAAAATTAATATCAATTTAGTCTGTGTCTTGTTCCACAAATAGTTTGAGAGAACTAACTAGGAAGGCATAAATCTAGTCCTATTAACCAGACATGGTTCAAGAAAGATGGGCCCCAGCCCTTCCTGAGAAATTGCCTCAAGAGACTGGTTTTGCCAAATGTTCTATGTTTTGCTTTCTATAGTGGATTCAGTACTTCTCAATATGTTTCAAAGTATAAATAGCAAACCCGTTGAGCAAATGCCCATCTGGTCGTCTGATCTCTTTTTAAGTAGAGAAAAAGAAATTGCCTTTGACTTGAGGAAAAACGTGGAAGAGTGTTGGTGGCTCCATTCTAGATCTGATCTGGCCATATTAACTTGTCAAACATCACCAGAGTCATTTCATCGGAGGTGTGGTTCTTGATCCCCAGAATCCAGTCCCCTCCTGACTTCCTCTGGCCACTTGTTCTCTGATATAACTTAGATCTTTTCCTTCGAAGCATTTGTGAAAATATCCTTCATTAGGCTGAAATGTCAAGGGAGCAAGGAAGTGTGTGTTTGAGCCATGATTGGATCCCCAGTGCCTCTCACAGTTCCTGGCACATGATACAAGTGAAATTAATAGATGGACTGATCTGCTATAGAGTGGCCATAAACTATGTTCCAGAAAAGATGTGCTGCCTTCCCTTCATAAGCCAGAGAAAGACTTTTCTTTTCCCCCTTCCCATTCCTCAATTGGCTCCATAGGAAGAATGTAGCTCATGTCAGATATGATATATGCGTAGCCCACCAGGGGTGTATGTAGCAGTGGGATACTATAAAATCATCTTTCTGACTTAAGAACAAGGAGAAAAGGTTTTCTCTTGTGGAGTTGGGACAGGCTGGAAGGCAAAAAATTAGAATGATTATTCCTGAGGTTTGCTCCATTTTGATGTGAGGAATTCAGTTTTCTAAGCAGTAAAATGTGCAAAACATTGTGGAAAGAGCACTGGGCTTGTTGTAATGAAAACCTAAAAACAGAGCTGGAACTATTTTAGAAACCACTGCCAGTGGTTTTCAACATTCAATGTGTGTGAGAATCCCCAGTAGAGACTGATAGAAATGTTTAGATACCTGGGCTCTATGTCTAAGGATTGGGATCCAATCAGTCTCTGGTATTCTTAATTTATCCTTGAAGCTTCCAGGTGATTTGTCTGGGTAGCTAAATTTAAGAACGACAAATATAAACCAAAGGTCACCTGTTTCGACCCCATATGTGAACCCTGGGCTCTGAGTTCAGGGATGTCCCCAGCCCAAGAGGTACCCAGAGGACCACACTTTCCCTTGGGTTCACCAGCTTCTCTGGCAGCTAGAGCAAGGGTATCAGGGCCTTCCATCACACAGACTCCTGGACTTTGAATGAGAACTGGAGACTCTCCAGGATGCAAGAGCCACAGAGACTTCTCTTTGCTGACACTGGCCATCACCCCAAGGGTGACTTTTTGGGCAGCAGGGGAATCAGATCCGCTGCAGTATGCTTCCATGGCAGCAGTGGCACCCTCTGCACATCAATCCCAGGGCATTACCCCAGGTTTGGTTCTGGTGAGCACCTGGGCAGCAGCACTTCTCCAGGCCCCCCTGGAAGAGAAGCAATGTCCTCAAAAGGGTTAAAGATAGGTCTTTTTTCCCCTAGATCAACTAGACCCAGCTTCTATTGCTTGTCAAGAAAGACCCTGAATATTGCAAAGGCTTTTTGTTTGTTTGTTTGTTTCTGACTGTGTTTCGTGGAATCTTCTGGTTCTACAGGTACCTTAGGAGCAACACAGAGAAAACAGAATAAGCCAAGCTTACAGTTTTCTGCGTTCTCTGTCCCCTTCAACCAGAGAAGCTCAATTTAATATTTTTTTTATAAAAAAAAAGCATTTCTAGAAAAAAAAGTTTAGAAATTACATTTGCATGGTAGAGAAGTTCTTTAGTCTATCAAATTCCATTAATTTTGTCTGGACTTCCCCTAGATACCAAGACAGAGCTATTCTTCTAGACATGGGTAAGTTCTAGTAATAAAGTGAGCCAAAGTGCCTGCCTGCTTCTTCTCCAACATTATAAGTTTGTCCAGTTCATATTTCTAAGTTCATTCCAGGGGTCTGGAAACACAGTATAAGTCATTATTTCTGCCACTTCTTGTCCTTGTCACCATGGGCAAATACGTTATTTCCACTAAAATTGAATTCTTTTTTCTATAAAATAGAACAACTAATACTTTTCTGTCAACCACATGTGACACCTGTAAGGCTCAAATAATATAACAGATTCAAGTGGTATAATAAGTAAAATTATGTTTTGCACTTACAAATCATCCAATGCATGCAAGATTAAATTCTTATTACCATTACTGTCAGCATGAAATCTTAAATCAGTTGGTGAGTTTGCTTCCTGGATATGAATGAACTAAACCAGTTTATCTGATAGAAGAAAAAGCTAGTTCTTGTCACAGGGGGTTGTATAGTCTGCTGCCACAGGTCTGTGGTTGAATTCTGAGGTGATACTGAAATCTCAAATAATCTTTATACTTCAGCAACTTGTAGGCTTTGAAAGACTTACTTACTTTGGGCATTTTATTTGCAGAGAGATCTGACTGCAATAAAAATGGATGAAGGACAATATCCCTTATATTTTCATCTGTATATATTTGTATATTTATAATTATATACAAATATTAGTCAAAGAACAAATTTTATTAAGCATCTTCTAAGCACAAGACCATGTGATTCCATGGCTATATAAAGTTGAACGGGCATGGATTGTTAGAGTCCTGATTATTAGCCTGAAATGTTTAGATTCTGTTTAGTAGTTAGGAAGCCATTGGGAGTATTTGAGAGGATTTATGATAATAGTTATCGAGAAATAAAGATTACTTGGATAATAATAATTAAGTAATTAGAAAGGTGAAATATAATTTAAAATTCCTAACTTGGGAAATTGAGAGAATGGCATTGCCTATACAAAAGAAAGTTCTGGCCGAGTGTTTTAGATAAACCTTTAGAACATGTGAAAGTTCTTCAAATATGGCCAGGGTGAAAAAAGGAACCATGAGTACAGAATATTCTTGACTTACATCCACTTTAACAGCCACTGCCACCTGGTGGCTTATGACCCTTTTTCCATTGAAGGGAGAAACCCTGTTGATTTTTGATGGGGCCGACAGAAGCAGGGCTGGAGCAGAATTGAAAGAACACTGACTTGCTATACCAGAGATCTAAGTTTGTGGAGCACAGGGGTTAAAGGCCATGTGACCTCCTGCAATATTTTAACATGTCTAGTCTGTGAGGATCGTCTAACTATAAATATCTATACTTTAATGATTTCTTACGAAACTCACAAAGTCGAAATCCAGCAAGACTTCTGATAGCAGATATGGATTAAAACTGCAGTTCCCATCATGTTATGTTTAAATTACTCCTTTCTGTCCCCTTTTGATTGAGTAAACCTCATATCTCTCCTGAAATACTGAATAATGGAAGACATAGAAACCATGGTAGTTAAGGAAAGAGGAAATGATAGGTGGGCAGACAGACTGACAGTGAAAAAGACGAAAATAGGCAGCTCAAAACATTTCAAGGAGTAAGTAAATATTTGTATTTTTCTGAAGTGACATCATGGTATGGGCACATAGCTGCTGAGTATCTTGATTCTGAGAGTGAGTAAATATTTCTTTTCAGGGTCAACATTCCATCAGTCATAACTTCTTTACATTTCCCAAGAACAGACCATTTTAAGATTTCCTGATATCTTTCTTAATGCCTCTTGCTATTTGGAAATTCCACTAGCTATCTACACGTTTCTTTCAGAAACTCCTTATTCCAAGGTTCCTCATTCTGGAAAGCCTTCTAAAACTCTCCCGAGAGACAACATTTCTCTCCTCCATGCCACTACTCATTGTGTTCTGTTTTCGTCATAACTATGTTCTCATCAACTCCTCATTATACTCCTATCAAAACAATGTGCATCATACTATGTGTTTAAACTCATATGATTTTTCCCATACTTTGGTCTTCTCAGACAAAGATCAGACACTTTGTCTTTCAATTCTGTATTCCAGATATCTTTTTGGTTGACAGTTGCTAGAATACATAATGCCTCTTTCTCACGTCCCAAAAGGATAACTCCGGGAGAAACTGAATAAGAGTGCAAGAGATCTAGACACCAGGTTCTTTGAGGGTTACAGAACAAAGAGAAGAGTTTATATAAATGTCTGCATGCTTGTCACATCCAGGGATTCCGAGCTTCCAAATGGTATCTTAGGGTCTCACTCAGGGGACAGAGGTAGAGTTTGCCAACAAGAGAGTTTTATCACAGAGAGTGACCAAAAGTTTGGCTTTTTTCATTGAGATTTCCATTACTGACAATATGTAGACATAGTTTCTGTGAATCTTCCATTTCTCTAGAGAGGACTTCACCTTGCCAAAGGGTATAGCTCCTGACTGCCAGAGAGAGTGTTCTGGAAAGAAGGCAAGAGAAGATGTCCAGAACATGGGAAACAGTGGGAAAAGAAAGCAAAAGAGGTAGAACAAGAGAAATGACATCATGAGAAAGATTTGATTGAAGGGGGCCATGAGTCAAAGAATGTGGACAGCTTTTAGAAGCTGGAAAAGGCAGGAATATAGATTATCCCTTAAACCCTCCAGGAAGGAAAGCAACCCTGACAACATTTTTATTTTACCCCTGCAAAATGTGTTTTGTACATCTGGCCTCCAGAACTAGAAGATAATAAATCCATGAGTCTGTAGTGATGTGTTATAGCAGTAATAGAAAACTAAGAAAAGACTACCTTGCATTTATTATTATTCCCCTACTTGGTTGTTTTAGTTTAGGACATTTACTTAGGTCTTACTGTCCTTGTCCCTAATCCCTGATTCCCAGCAGTCTACCTTTCTCACAGGATATGTTCTCTGCTTTGCTAGAACCCCAGTCACCTCTACTCACTGCATGTGGACCAGTCCTGACTACTTATTAGCTTTGAGTCCCAGGACTGCAGAATGTCACTGAGTTGGCTCTGGCTGTCCTCCTTCACACTAACCTTTAGCCCCTAGAAGGACACCAAACCTCCTAAGAATCTTTGACATCATCACATGGACAAAGAGGGTTGTACGCTGTGCCTTTCTTTTCCTCCTTCAGGTCTCAATACACTTATATGACTGTTTTCAGCACATGGATGAATTATAGTTATCTTGATTGAACTCTCCATACACAGTTTTTAAACAAAAATGCTTTCAATTACCTACCTCATCTCTGACTGAGTCCTTGATATCAGCCAGAAAAACTATCCAGCTGGAATCCAAGTTTTGCCAGTCCACAAATATATTAAGCAAGGGTGTTTCTCTTAGAATTGCAAAGTATTGAGGACTGCTGAAAACAGGGATCCATAGCCAGAGATACAAGGGGGAAAGGGTAAGAGGGTCTACCAAGAACATAAATAATGACTGAAAGATCCCAAAGAGGACTGCTGAGGGCAAAGGGCTGTTAGTAATGAGGGAAACTCCAGGAGTGGCAGGAGAGACCCTGCAGAGCCAGGACTCTGCAAGAGAGGTCAAGTTCATTTGAGTTCAAAGTCTAAGTCATATGAGAAAGTGCTTGCCTTGATAGCAATTTGCCCCAATTACCCATTTCCCTCTGACCTAAGACTAAAATCTAATTATACTCAGCATGAGAGGAGGCCTGGTGGGAGTTTAATATCCACAATCTCTCTCTGATCTGTTTTACAGAGCACTAAGAGGTGGCCTGCAAATGTAAACAAAATTTGCAACTGGGATTTTGCATCAAGCCGGCAAAACCTCATTTTAGGAGACAACCAAACTGTCAGGGATAAAGAAAGATTCTCCTGTCTCCTCTGATTCTCCAAGGTTGTTTTTATTAAAATGGAAATTTCCAAGGCTTTATGCAAGGCTTACATGTCAATGAAAGAGCTGCCTCACCAGCAGCGGAGCTGTAATTGTCTTCTCTTGTTCCTGAACTCAGCACTTGGCTGTTCATTAATTAACAGTGTACCCCATGAGCATAGCATTTCCAGACTGTGGGCTCCTAAACAATTCCTCAATAAACATAGTATCACCTGCATTAGCATTGCTGCTCCTTGCTGTTATGGACTTCTAATTATAATTTTATTCATTTTTCATTTGGCACATCTATACTGAACTTCTAGTGCAATAAGCTGCTTTATTAGCTGTTGTGGAGGACATGGAGATAAATGAGATACAGTCAATGCCTCAAGGTACTGAAAGCTGGCAGCTGGGGCAACCCCCAGAGGAAATGTACAATATGTGACCACCACCTTACATTAAAAATACAAACCCCCATTGCATGCTTTTAACCTAAGCCTTCTATTTTAACTATCAACATTTTTATTTCCTAAATAATTTCAGTTGCAAAATAGAAGACTTAAGAAATGTTTGGATAATGCAATTAGGCTCTATTGGATACTATGGTTGGTGGTTAACTCTCATAATAACCTTATGAGGAAAATTATGTACTTTCCAATTACATGTAACCTGCATTTCCCAAGCTTTCATGAGAAACACAGTGGGGTTAAAAAATTGGCTATAATCTATGTTTTACTTACTTTTGCCTATACTCACCAATGAAGGACTTCCAGGAACACGTGTATATGTGTATTTATTCCATGGCATAAACCATCATTCATGCAAAATGGACTCAGTGTGGTCCACTCCTGTTGGGCCCACACCTTGGCCTCCTCTACAGTTGGGATCCCTTTTCTGGGAAGGTGAGGACATTTGGGCTATGTATGTCAGGAAGTTACCCGAAGGCTTATAATAGACAGACTCAGGTCGTATTTTGTACTTCTGACGCCAAGTACAGTATCTTTTGTGTAAGGGCCAATTCACCTCTTATCTAAATACAAAAATCATTACATTGATCCACCTAGTGTATTAGTATGTACTTTCATAATCACACAGGCTAGCAGAGAAGGGGAGGGGATCAGGCCTGAAAGAGGCCTTGTGAGACCAAAGGGCAGCAGTCCCTGAGGACAGCAAACACAAGGATGAGCGTCAGGCTAAGGAGGGGGCAATGCCAAGGTCAGGTCTCACTATTTGTCTAGGATGAGCATAGCTCAGATGATATTGTGTACTTAAAACCTAATAATATCTACTGCATAGACCACAAACTTCATCGCTAAGCAGGAATCCATGTCAGCATGAACCTGTTGCCCACTCTATGCCAAGCATATATGCCATTGTTTGGTCACTTTTGTGTATTTCTGCAATACTCACAACAAGCCTTTAAGGTCATCTGGGACAGAGAATGTCTCTTGCTTCTCGTCCTCCCTTACTACCTTCCTTATAATGCATGATTAATAGACTTTGCTGTTTTAATTCCAAAGCAAATGGAAATTCTATAATTACTAACCGAATGGATCCTCCTTGGATAGGGTCAGTGCCTCTCTTTAGGGTGTAAATCTCACATACCTCATTGTAATGACCAGCTCTGCCTTCAGGGATGTGGTGACTTTAGATGTCTCTCTCCCTCCTTAGACATCAGTAGCTGATTTTAATTTTTCTTCTTTTGCAGGATTAAGGAAGTCAAACCTCAGCTTCTTGGAGAAAGTGGTCATCTACTGCCCTGAAATATCTCTTCTTGGAAGGCCATGACCTCAGAAAAGTGAGCACTTGACTTTCTCTGAGGTGGTGAATATTTCATCTGCTACTGTGGGCAAGTATTGAATCACATATTATTCCCTCTTGCTGCCCCAGTTTGTTCACTCTTAGCTCCTTCCCCCTGTCTCATCTTCAAGCGAGAGCTTCAGGTTGCAGAGGATTTCTAACTGCACCATCCTTTTCACTCCTGACATTTCTATGGGCTTCAACAAGAAGAATTCTGTTTCTCTGTGCTTACCAACTGAATTAGTGTGGACAGAAGGGCACATACCACACACCATTTGCAGGAACTATTTCTTATGATCAGTAATTTTAAAGTAATACACCTCCTCAGGCTCTTAAATATGTCATCCCAGGAGCTGCTGCTCCCTTTCTCTCATCCCCTCCATCATCCATGTGTCAGACATGCCTTAGGCCTGCTGGGCATCTGCTGTTTACCAGTGAGGCCCTCCCTGCCCCAGCCCCCTGGTAAAGCCCTCTGAGGAATGAATTATGGAAAGCGCAGCAGCTCGCAGGGAATATGATCCAAAAATGTTTTAGTTCCCAGCTTGGCAAAAATGGGTAGTAAATTAACTAAAGGTTTGCTCACTGTGTGCTCTGTTCATAAGCATAATATTTAAAATGTAAAAATAAATAACTCCTTCTGCTCTCATGGTTTCCAAAGTTCTCTGGATAGCTCAAAATGGTGGTTTTGTGCTTTTTATTTGACCAAACAAATTTTTTTCACAAATAACTGTGAACTGGACATTTTATATTATTCTGGTGATATTTTGATGAATAAGGCATGAAACAGGCAAGGCCATAGACATTTCGGGGGAGACAAACATGTACAGATAATTAAAGCAGAGTGTGGTTAGAGCAATAGTAATGCTGTTTACCAGATGGAGTGTGGAGGAGGGTCACTTAATGCAGTCTAATGGAGTATGGTAAAGGGAGACCAAAAAATTCTCTGGAAAGAAGAGGCACATAAATTGAGAGGTAAAGACTGAATAGTTAGTATCTTTTAAAAAGGGAGGAGGTTGGTAGAAAGGAGAAAAAATAATTCTTACTTCTATTGTCCTCTAGCTTGTGTGTATTATTAGCACACTCCAGGAAATCTATAACTACTGCTTCTTTGGAATCATTACACCTGGTGAATGCTGTGGGCCTCTGCCCCCTTATAATTTCTATGCATTTGCTTAATTAAGACTTTTTGATAGACTGGGCAGACATTTCCTGGCAATTAATAATCAGCTGGAGGAGCTAAAGTCTTGAAGCAAAGCTGTGAAAATATGCATTTATATTTATATAAAAAGTAGTCGAATTGTTACCTTTTCATGTCTTGATTAGCCAAAAGTTGAAAAGTCACATTGTTGTGGTTGACAAGCTGCATTTACAGTTTGATTCTCTTCCTAATCACCGAAAATAAATCCACTATCCACAAATAAACAGGAAGAGAGAAGCACACACTTTGTCTTTTGCATTAGTTAATTTGGAATCCAAGTTAATTTGGAGAACTTTCCTAAGAGTAACTCCTGGTTAATCCTGGGTTTACTTACTCAACTTGGTGGTGTAACCACCATAAAGACCTTTACAAATGTTCTTAATCACAATAAATTTGGCAGAATTTTGCTTAGAGATGGTGGAGTGTGCACATCAAGTCTGCTGTTTGTCTTATAAAATGTTTTCAATTCACCAATTCAAAGCATAATACTTGAATTGTGCACAGGAGTGACTATACAGTATGGGTTATTAACCTATTGTAAATCCAAAGAAGAGTCTAGGCTTTGCTCCAAATGATTTTCATCTGTAACAATTATAAGGCTTTGGAGATCCTTTCTTACTGAGGTTCTTTTATGGGCAGATCGATTTCTTATACCCACCTCTCACCATTTGGACTCAACCATGACACTGGAGTCTTAAAGGAAGTTAGGAACAAGGAGCAAATGATATGGGACAAGTTCCTTTCAGACAGAAAGGAAAGGAAAAGAAATAAAAGGGGTGGGGGAGGAAAAAGCATATCTCTTCTTGCCTTAAAGGATCATAGAAAAAAATAAAAGATAGCATTAGAGCAAAAACATTCTTATTTCTACTTCCCCACCTAAGAATCATACATCAAATTGCAGAGGTCCTTTAGGAACATAGAAATGAGTATGAGGCAACATATAAATATTAATGGAATAGTTTATTTTCTAGGATAGATTGTATGGGAGGTTGCAGGCCCCTAAAATGGCTTGTACTTCAGCTGAAGTCAAATCCAATATGGCACCAAAGCAATCCCCCAGGGTAAGCTAAGATGCATGGGCCTGAGATATAGTATAGGCTTGGCTCCTCTTTGTCTGCATTTGGTATGATAGGAATCCAGAAGTCCCTGTGTGCACTAGAGGGGAGGAGGAAGTGTTAAGAAAGGAGTGGGGCAACTTTTCAAAGGCTTGGGGTCAAAGCAAACAGGAGAAGGTGAGAATAGAATTGGGGAGCACATGTGAATGCCTGGAGCCATGGACTCCTATGATGGGTGTTAATGCTTCATTCCAGAAAGAAGAAGGCGAATAGTCACAGCTTAGCAATTACCAATATTGCAGGATGTAGACCACTCTGTCCACAGTAAGCAATAAAGAGTGTAGGCGACCCTGCATGATCTGAGCCTTCCCTCCCCTCTACCCAAAGGACAGAGTAACCCCCTCATATACCTGGTGACTTCTGAGGGAAGATCAGGGAAAGGGGAGGGAATCTAAAAGTCTGAGCAGCATCTAGAACAGATTGCATTACCTAAATGACTTTCAGTTCCTGGATCACACAAAGGTCACACAATTGCCTCCACTACCAACTAGAGTGTGAACTCATAAAGACTAGGGCAGCTACAGAATACCAAGAAACTGCAATTTCTTTACCTGCATTTGGCTCTGAATACATTTTCAACCCTACTGCACATGTGTTTTCTCACTGAATTCCTGGATTATCCCATAAGTAGGCATCAGTATTGTGCAGGTGATGAAACAGGCCGGGAAAGATCACGCCACGTCACCCTGGTTTCACAGCTGCAAGTGCAGTGTGGATTAGAATATGGATCAGCCTGAATTAAAAATCCATGGTCTTCTCATGATGACTCATGGTTTTCTTTTTCCTTTTCTGAATGTAGAAACATCTGATGCTTTGTACTTGAAGGAAAGTAAATGCAAAAAAAAAAAAAAAATG
Organism: Canis lupus baileyi; assembly: GCF_048164855.1. Lineage (NCBI taxonomy): Eukaryota > Metazoa > Chordata > Mammalia > Carnivora > Canidae > Canis > Canis lupus. Next base: position 45,779,500 of record NC_132857.1, on the reverse strand, counting down.
GTGGAGATGCCATATTCCTTTTATCTCCAGGGATAAAGGAAGAGGAATTGCCTTCTAGTAGGTCTGAAGGTTACCGTGGCATGACCAGGAGATGAGTGCAGGCAGTGTTCCCACGAATGGGTTAAAGGTGGGGCTATTTTGGTGGAGTTATTTGTTGGAGAAATGAAAAAAATCACAAAAATACTGATTACTCAAGAGGTAGCAAGTAGCATGTGGTTTTGGTTACTTAGAAGAGGAGAGAACAGAGCTTAACAATTCCATGAAATAGACATTTATTAAGCTTCTACTATATACGTGGCATGAGGTAAGAACAAGAGGACACATAGGCGTAACAGAGTACAATAGATTATGCTACAAGCCTGTGCACTGAAACTCACTCCCCCGCCCTATTTTCAAAGCATCTTCTTTCTTGCTCTAATCTTTGTAAAACTAAAGGCAAAATCTGCACCTGTGCGAAAGAGATATGGCAGGGAGCTCTCAGGAAGGATTGAGTCACTTAATAAATTTGCAGCCTCTTTTCACCTTGTCACAATCTCACTCTGTATACCACAGTATCTGTGGCCTCGATCGCATATTATGCTTCTCTTATTTTCTTTAAACTCTTATCCAGTTCAGCTTTGTTTGCCAGCTCTTATGCAACCTATACATGTAGAATTCTCCTCGGACTTCTCTGACTCAGACATAAATTGAAAAACAGCAACTTTGGCAATGGCCCATTGGACACATTTCAGTGCATGCGTATCTCAATGGACCGAGTCAAAGAGACCAACTTGTTTTAACTGACAACCTAAAGACAAAAGCACTTCAGGGTTATGAAAAAGGCTTACTTTGAAAGTACAGGAAAGAGGAGTATATGGGGGGAAAAAAAGAATGGCAGTGGAATTTTACTGTTTTCAGGAAATAAAAGTAGTTTTTAGTCTATTAAACCCAGATTGCTTAAAAAATAATTTGTACCCTTTAGGGAAGAGGAAAAAAAAAATACTGAGTTTAATTCCACTAGGATAATTAAGTGGGAGGGGAAGGAGTGTGTTCTTAGGAATTTCTCACCAAGGAATGAATGGCACACCCTATCCACCCTGCCTCCACACTGGACTAGACTGCTTTCTTGTATAGGAGACCAGGATTGTCTCCTCATGAGAGAGGCCCTGGGGGGTCCCCTATATACTTGATCCACACAGTAGCCTATCTTGAGAATGGTGCCCTGAGAGGATCCCAGTGGCATGGGGCTTTGGTGCTTGGGAGATAAACCTATCTAAACCATGGTTCTGAAGTGTGCTTACTTGGGATTTCTTGGAAAGATAGTAGAGAGACTGAAAGGAAGATATCTGTGCCTTGCACTGCCTCTTTATCTAGGGTACAATTCTAGGTTTCTTGCTATCTATTCTTTTTTTTTAAGATTTGATTTGTTTAAGAGGGAGAAAACTAGAGACAGAGAAAACCAAGAGAGAAAGCACGAGCAGTGAGAAGGAGTGGAGGGAGAGGGAGAAGCAGATTCCCTGCTGAGTAGGGAGTCCGATGCAGAATCATGACCTGAGCTGAAGACAGATGCTTAACCGACTGAGCCACCCAGACATCCGTCTTGCCATGCATTCTTACCATGACAGGAAACATGAAACACACACAGGACTTCTCTTTTCTTGTATACACAGAGATACTGTACACAAATCTGATGACTGCATGTGCAATGTGAGGGCTTCAAGACTTCTCAGATTTAAAGTGGTTGAAGCTCTTCACCATTCACTGCATGTACATCCTCAAAATAACATGCACTGGCTCTTCCTTCATTCTCTAGATTTAAAACATAAAATGAATGTGGCCTCACACCCCCTCTTCCTTTTTTCCCCCCTCTCCTCTTCTTTGTATGAACACACTGTCCATACACTTCTTGAGTTACATAGCTCCATAGGTGAAAGCAAGTAGGAAAATTTTGGGAAGAATTTGAAATTAACATGAGCTAGACAGCATTCTGGAGGAGATAAGAAAAGGTGCACTTTTTAAAAAAATCATGTCTAGGAGCACACAGGACTACAGTACAGATTGGAGAGATATTCACCAAACCCATCTCTTTTACAGTGGGCACACCCCAGACAACATTTCCCAATCTCCCTTGTGATTAGGTGGCATATGAGTGCATCACCAATGGGACCTCTGCAGAAGTGATGACTCTCCTTGGCCCCTTACTTTTCTGTGCACAGTACCCTTTCTCTTCCCTTGTTGCGGATGAATGTTGACACTCAGGGAGACCTGGGGTGGGAGAAGGATCTTCTTTCAGCCTAGATCTCTGAAAGACTGTGTATGCCATTGTTGTGGACTAAATTGTGTCCTTCTCTGAAAATTCATATTTTCACATATTTTGCCCAATGTGACTGTATTTGGAAATAGGGCCTTTAAGGAGATAATTAGGGTTAAATGAAGTTGATAGAATTGGTGTCCTTATAAGAATAGGAAAAGACACCAGAGCTTGCTTGTTCTCTCTCTCTTTGAGCATGCATAGAGAAAAGGTCATATGAGGATTCAGCAAGAAGTCCACCTTTTACAAAACAAAGAGGCCACACCAGAAACCAATCTGCTGGCACCTTCATCGTGGACTTCCAGCCTCCAGAACTTTAAGCAAATCAATGTCTGTTGTTTATGCCACCCAATCTGTGGTGTTTGTTATGGTAAGTCAAGCTGACAAATACAAACATAGATCCCACTGTCATCTCTGCCCCTACTGTAAAACCAATTGGTTTTACGTAATGAAGCCAATAAGTTAAGGCACTGAGATTTCAGCTTTATCTCTCAACAACAGCTAGTTGTTGCAAAGACCAACAAGAGCTAATCAAGTTTCTGATATTCCATTTTTCAAAGTGCAAAGGCTGGAATTTATGTAAACTTTACCTCAGTGCAAAAAGTTCCTTGGGGTCAGCTCCACAGATTACTAAAATAGATAGAGAAAAAAAGAAAGAAAGAAAGAAAGAAAGAAAGAAAGAAAGAAAGAAAGAAAGAAAGAAAGAAAGAAGAAAGAAAGAAAACAACTATAACACCTCTTTATTTTTGTTTTGTTTGCAGTGTACAACATGATTTAATATATACACATTGTGAAATGATTACCGCAATTAACACATACATTACCTCATAGTTACTATTTTTTTTTTTTTTTGGCTGGTGAGAACACTTAAGATCTACTCTCTTAGCAAATTTCAAGTATACAACACAGTATTATTAACTATAGCCACCATGCTGTACATTAGAACCCCAGAAGCTTTCATTTTATAACTGAGAGTTTGTTTCTTTTGGTCAACATCTCCCATTCTTCACCCCCTAACCATGACCATCCTACCCTATGGTTCTATGAATTTGACTTTTTTAGATTCCACATAGAAGTGAAATCATTCAGTATTTATCTTTCCATGTCTGGCTTATTTTACTTAGTATAATGTCCTCCAGGTTCATACAGGTTGGCATAAATAGCTGGATTTCCTTCTTTTTTTTTTAAAGGCTGAATAACATTCCATCATATGTACGTATATATATGTATGTATGTGTGTACACGTACATTTTCTTTTTCCATTCAGTTGGTGACAGATACTCAGGTTGTTTCTCTATCTTGCCTACTGTGAATAGTGTTGCAGTAGACATGGGTGGACAAATGTCACTTTGAGACACTGATTTTACTTCCTTTGGATATATAACCAGAGGTAGGATTTGGGGATCATATGGCAGTTTTATGTTAATTTTTTTGAGCAACCTCCATCCTGTTTTCTATAATGGCTGTACCAATTTACATTCACAGCAGTAGTGTACAAAGGTTCTCTTTTCTCCTCATCTTTGCCAACACTTTTTATCTCTTCTCTTTTTGACAGTAGCCAACCAAATAGGTGTGAGGTAATATCTCATTGTGGTTTGACCTTTATTTCTCTGATGATTAGTGATGTTGAGCACATTTTCTTACACAAAGGGTACTTCTTACAAAGAAATAGACTTTCTTACAAAGAAGGCTATTTGTATGCCTTCTTTAGAAAGACAAAATATTAACACTTTATCAAGTAGATGTTTTACATGCATTTTCTGCCATTCCATAAGCTGACTTTTCATCTTGTTGATTATTTTTTGTGTTGTATGGAATCTTTTTAGGTTAATGTAGTCCCACATGTTTATTTTTGCTTTTCTTACATGTACTATTGGTGTCATATCCAAAAAAATTATTGCCAAGACCAATGTCAAGGAGCTTTTCCTGTATTTTATTCTAGGGGTTTTACAGTTTTAGGTCTTGTGTTTATTCCATTTTGAGTTAAATATTGTGTATAGTGTAAGGATCCAATTTCATTCTTTTTGCATGTAGATATCTAGTAGTCCCAATACAATTTATTGAAGACTTCTTTTCCTCATTGTGTATTCTTTTTTTTTTTAAGATTTTATTTATTTTTTCATGAGAGACACACACACACACAGAGAGAGGCAGAGACACAGGCAGAGGGAGAAGCAGGCTCCATGCAGGGAGCCCGACGTGGGACTCGATCCTGGGACCCCAGGATCACGCCCTGGGCTGAAGGTGGCAGTAAACCGCTGAGCCACTGGGCTGCCCTTCATTGTGTATTTTTGATGCCCTTGTCAAATATTATTATATGAGGGTTTATTTCTGGGCTCTCTAGTCTTTCCATTGGTGTATATGTATATTTTAATGCAGTATCATAATGTTTTGATTATTATAGTTTCATAGTATAATTTGAAATCAGGAAATCAAGAGACAAAGAAGATCATTATATAATGATGGAGTCAGTTCATCAAGAGAATATAACAGTATAAATATATATGCACCCAACATTGGAGCACCTAAATATATAAAGCAAATGCTAGCAGAATGGAAGAGGGACATAGACAGCAGTACAATAATAGTAAAGGACTTCAATACCATGGTTTCAACAATAAATAGATCATTCAGACAGAAAAATCAATAAGGAAATAGTGTTCTTGAATAACACTATAGACCAAATGGACCTTACAGACATGTGTAGAACATTCTATTCAATAGCAACAGAATATACCGTCTTCTCAAGTCACACAGAACATTTTCCAGTATTAGATCATATTATGGGCCACAAAACAAGTCTTACCCAATTTAAGAAGATTGAAATCATATTAAATGTCTTTTCTCACCATAACGGTATAAAACTAGAAAGAAAATTGGGAAATTAAAAAATAAGTGGAAATTAAAGAACAGGCTCCTAAAAAAAATAAATAAAAATAAAAATAAAAATAAAAAAGAACAGGCTCCTGAACAATAGCCATAAAACCTAATGTTAACTTTTCTTAATCTGAAGAGACTTTCAGCAAAAGGCTGACTTAGGGATAAATATAAATGAAGAGATAAAAAGTGCAACTGGGGTATTTATAAAGTTCATACATTTGTTACATTCTTCAGAGATGGTCTGTACAAGTTGGGGCCATCAGCTCAATGTTTATAAATAAAAATCATGTTTTAAATGTAGCCAAAGAGCACTCTAATTAAAATGATATGGTTTTCAACCAGTGTTTGGAGGGTAATGGAAGAAGGCTCATGGGAGAATATATGAATTTGAAAAAAAAATTATTTGACCACAGAAAAATAAACACTCAACCTAATCAGTGTGTAGAAGCATATAGAAAATAAAGCATCCTTTAGGCATCCCAGTGCTTTTAAAGGGGCTGAATTTTGGGGAACCAGGGGGAGGTTATCTCTCAGAAACTCCTTGCAACTTCTCAAAAACTTCTTCAAAAGGGAGTTTGGGCAGCCAGGGTGGCTCGGTGGTTTAGTGCCATCTTCAGTCCAGGGTGTGATCCTGGAGACCCGGGATCGAGTCCCACATCAGGCTCCCTGCATGGAGCCTACTTCTCCCTCTGCCTGTGTCTCTGCCTCTCTCTCTCTCTCTCTCTCTCATAAGTAAATAAATAAAATCTTTATAAAAGGTGGGGGGGGGAGTTTGAGTCAAACAGCCTAAGAAACAAGAGCTTAAGGTATTCCTCCACTGACATTAATAGACTGTGTGGCCTTGTGTAAGTCCCATAACCTGTCTGGGCCTCGGTTTGCTTAGCTGTAAAATGAAAATATATACGTATTGAAATAGTTTATGCCTAAGATATGTGTATGTGTGGTTTATGAGAAATGTGAATTTACCTTTACAAAAATCAAGATTTCTTAGTTGTGAAACAATTATAATTTTTTTAAAAAGTGAAATATTTTATTTTCATGACAATTAGCTCATCTTACCAGGTAATTCTGGTCTTAATTCAATATTGTCTCCAGTTTCCAAAGCATAGATCTTTTGTGTCAAAAACACTGGAAACACTTTTTATATTTGCTTTTCAATAAAAAGAAAAAAAGATGAGTCAGTTAGTACAATTAACTATATCTGACAGTCCTATCCCTAGAAAGGCCACATTTTCTGAACATTAATTTTATCTTCTAGAAGAGTAAAACACAACATAGATACATAGTACTCCAAAACTAAAGCCTCCCATACCACAATGGGAATTAGATCATTAAGTCATCCTGAGGAGGGGCACACAATCTAACGTTGTCATAATTCAACAATAGCAAACAAGACTTACTTAGAAATTTCAATCCCTGAAACATAATGAGGTGGGTTAATTTAGAAATGGAAATGACCCTATGAGGCACATTTAGCATCAAGATGCATGTCAGAAAAATCCAGAGCATTAATCTCTGGGTGATAGAAATTTGGAAGTGTTCATACTACACCAGCTCTTCATCCCCTTCCTGGGAAACTGATGCTGCCCAGTTCACAACTCCATCGAAAACAGTAATATACTCTGAAATTTTATGCAACACTTCTAAAGGGTTGAACAATCTGAAGAAAAAAAGAAAAGATATTGGTGATAGTTGGGGAGGGTGATGGAGAATTCCTTGGGCAGGAAACATTTTTACATAGGGATAAATCATGCAATTGAACTTTCTGAATTGTAAAGAAGAAATAGTTTTTTGTTGTTGTGTTAAGAATACAACATATTCTATTAATTTAGAACTTAAAAAAAATAGAAGGGCTTAAACTGTGATGAAAAATGGTAGGCAGAGTGTACACCCATGTTCATAGCAGTGCAGTCAAGAAGTAGTAGCAACCTAAGTGTCCATCCATGAATGAATAAAGAAAATGTGGTATTTACGTAAAATGGAATATTATTCAGCCACTAAAAGGAATGAAATGACACATGCTACAACATGGATGAAACTTGAAGTCATCATTATACTAAATGAAATAGACTAGTCCGAAAAACGGAAGGAGTGCATAATTCTACTCATGTGAGGTATCTTAAAATAGTCAGATTCATAGAAACAGAAAGAAGAATGAATGGTGGTTTCCAAGGGCTAAGGAGAGCGGGAAAAGGGGAAGAGTTTAATGGATATAAAGTTTCATATCTGAAGGTTAAAAACTTCTGGAAACAGGGGCTCATGGGTGGCTCAGTAGGTTGAATGCCTGACTCTTGATTATAGCTCAGGTTGTGATCTCATGGGTCATGGGCTCAGCACGGAGTCTGCTTGAAGATTCTCTCCCTTTGCCACTCCCCGCACTTGCACGTGCTTTCTTTCTCAAATAAATAAATAAATCTTTTTAAAAAGTTCTGGAGATGGGTTGTATAATCATGTGAACATACTTAATACTACTGAATGGTACATTTAGAGGTGGTTAAGATCGCAAATTTTATGTGCATTTTTAAAATTAGTTTTCAGAGGTAGAATTTTAGTGACTCATCAGTTGCATATAATACCCACTGCTAATTACCTCAAGTGCTCTCCTTAATGCCCGTCACCCAATTACCCCTTCCCCCCCACTCCCCTCCTCTCTAGCAACCCTCAGTTTGTTTCCTAAAGTTCAGCATCTCTTATGGTTTGCCTCCCTCTCAATTGTCATCTTATTTCATTTTTCCTTCCCTTTCCCTATGTTCATCTATTTTGTTTCTCAAATTCCACCTATGAGTGAAATGATACAGTATTTGTCTTTCTCTAAGTTATTTTGCTTAGCATAGTACCCTCTACTTCTATCCATGTCATTGCAGATGACAAGATTTCATTAATTTGATGGCTAATATTCTACTGTGTGTATGTATATTTTATATTTATATATATATAAATATAAATTTATATTTATATATATATAAATATATATTATATAAATAATATATATATAAATATATATTATATATATTTATATTTATATTTATATATATATATTATATATATATATATATCTCTCATTTTCTTTATCCATTCATCTGTCAATGGACATCTGGGCTCTTTCCATGTTTTATCCATATTTTGGCTATTATGGATATTGTAAACGTTGGGGTGTATGTGCCCCTTCAAATCACTATGTTTGTGTCCTTTGGATAAATACCTGCTATTGTAATTGTTGAGTCCTATGGTAGCTCTATTTTAACTTTTTGAGGAATTTCCATACTGTTTTCCAGAGTGGCTATACCAGTTTGAATTCCTACCAACAGGATAAGAGGGTTTGTCTTTCCCTACATCCTTGCCAACATCTGTTGTTTCCTGAGTTGTTAATTTTAGCTATTCTGATCAGTGTGAGGTGGTATCTCTTATGATTCAGATTTGTATTTCCATGATGCTGAGTGATATTGAGCATTTTTTCATGTTATATCTTCTTCCCATTTCTTGACTGCATTTTTTGGTCTTTTGAGTGTTGAGTTTGATAAATTCTTATAGATTTTGGATACTAGCCCTTTATCTGATAAGACATTGCAAATATCTTCTCTCATTCCATAGGTTGTCTTATAGTTTTGTTTACTGTTTGCTGTGCAAAAGGTTTTTATCCTGATGCAGTCCCAATAGTTCATTTTTGCTTTGTTTCTCTTGCATTTGGAGATGTGTCTAGTAAGAAGTTGCTGTGGCCAAGGTCAAAAAGTTGCTGCTTGTGTTCTCCTCTAGGATTTAGATGGATTTCTGTCTCACATTTAGGTCCTTCATCCATTTTGAGTTTATTTTTGTGCAAGGTGAAAGAAAGTGGTCCAGTTTCATTCTTCTGTGTGTGACTACCTAATTTTTTTTTCCACTGGATATTCTTTTCTGCTTTGCTTAAAAGTAGTTGGCAATAGAGTTGATGGTCCATTTGTAGGTTCTCTATTTTGTTCTATCGATCTCTGAGTCTGTTTTGTGTCAGTACCATACTCTCTAGATGATTACAGCTTTGTAATACAGCTTGAAGTTCGAAATTGTGATGCCTCCAGCTTTGGTTTTCTTTTTTAACATTCTTTTGGCTATCAAAGGTCTTTTCTGATTTCATACAAATTTTAGAATAATTTGTTCCAGCTCTGTGAAAAATGTTGATGGTATTTTGATATGGATTGCATTGAATTTGTAGATTGCTTTGGGAAATGTAGACATTTTAACAATATTTGTTTTTTCAATCCATGAGCCTGGAATGTTTTTCCATTTCTTTGTGTCTTCCTCAATTTCATTCATAATTGTTCTTTAGTTTTCAGATTACAGATCTTTTATCACTTTGGTTAGGTTTATTCATAGGTATCTTATGTTTTTTGGTGCAATTTTAAATGGGATTGACTCCTTGATTTCTCTTTCTTCTGCCTCATTGTTAGTGTATAGAAATGCAATTGACTTCTGTTCATTGATTTTGTATCCTCCTTCCAGTACTATGTTGAACAACAGTGGTGGGAGTGGACATCCCTGTTGTGTTCCTGACCTTAGAGGAAAAGCTCTCAGTTTTTCCCTGTTGAGAATGATATTTTCTATGGGTTTTTCATATATGGCTTTTATGATATTGAGGTATGTTCCCTCTATCCCTATAGTGGAGAGTTTTTGTCAAGAAAGGAAGCTATATTTTGTCAAATGCTTTTTCTGCATCCATTGAGAAGATCATATGGTTATTGTCCTTTTTAAAAATTATTGTTAATGTAGTGTATCACACTGATTGATTTGCAGATGTCAAACCACCCTTGCAACTCAGGAATAAATCCCACATCATGATGAATAATCCTTTTGATGTACTATTGGATCCTATTAGCTAGTATCATGGTGAGAATTTTTGTGCCTATGTTCATTAAGGATATTGGTCTGTAATTTTCCTTTTTAGTGAGTCCTGCCTGATTTGGGGATCAAGGTAATGCTGGCCTCTTAGACTGAGTTTGGAAGTTTTCCTTTCATTTCTATGTTTTGAAATAATTTCAGAGGAATAGGTCTTAATTTTTCTTTAAATGTTTGTTAGAATTCTGCTGGGAGGCCATCTAGCCCTGGACTCTTGTTTGTAGGTAGATTTTTGATTACTGATTCAATTTCTTTGCTGGTTATGGGTCTGTTCAGGCTTTCTATTTCTTTCTGTTTAAGTTTTGGTAATTTATATGTTTCTATGGATGTATCCATTTCTTCTAGATTGCCTAATTTATTGGCATATAATTGCTCATAATTATTTCTATTTCTTTGGTGTTTGTTGTAATCTCTCCTCTTTTATTCATGATTTTATTTGTATCTTTTCTCTTTTCTTTTGATAAGGGGTTTATTAATTTTATTCATTCTTTTTTTAATTAATTAATTTATTTGAGAGAGAGAGAGAGAGAGTGAGAATCAGTGGGAAGAGCAGCAGAAGAGAGAATCTCCAACAGACCCACACTGAGTGTGTGAAATCCAATGCAGGGCTCCATCTCACAACCCTGTGATCACGACCTGAGCCAAAAACAAGAGTCAGACACTTAACTGAATGTGGCACCCATGTGTCCCTCAATTATATTAATTCTTTCAAAGAACCAGCTTCTAATTTCATTGATCTATTCTACTGTGTTTTTTTGTTTAATTTCCTTTTCATTGATTTCTGCGCTAATCTTTACTATTTCTCTTCTCCTTCTGGATTTAGGCTTTATTAGCTATTCTTTTTCCAGCTTCTTTAGATATAAGGATAGGTTTCGGTTACATATTTCAGACTTTTCTTGTTTTTTGAGAAAGTTCTGTATTGCTATATATTTCCCTCTTAGGACTGCCTTTGCTGTATCCCAAAGATTCTAAACTATTGTGTTTTCATTTTCATTTGTTTCCATGTATTTTTTAAAATACTTCTTTAATTTCCTGGCTGACCCATTCATTCCTTTAGCAGGATGCTCTTTATCCTCCATGTATTTGTGTTCCTTCCAAATTTTTCTTGTGGTTGATTTCAAGTTTTAAAACACTGTGGTCTAAAATTATGCATGGTATAATCTCAATATTTTTGGACCTTTTGAGACCTGATTTGAGACCTTATATGTGATCTATTCTGGAGAATGTTCCATGTGCTCTCAAGAAGAATGTGCATTCTGCTGCTTTAGGATGAAAAGCCCTGAATATATCTGTTAAGTCCATCTCATCTAGTGTGTCATTTAAAGCCTTTGTTTACTTGTAGATCTTCTGCTTTGATGATTTGTCCATTGCTGCGGGGGTGTTAAAGTCCCCTACTATTACTGTATTATTATCAATGGATTTCTTTAATTTTGTTATTAATTTATTTATATATTTACCTGCTCCCAATTTAGAGGCATAAATATTTACAGTTGTTAGACCTCGTTGGACAGACCCTTTTACTACAATATAGTGCCCTTCTTCAGTCTTTTTGGTTTAAATTCTAGTTTGTCTGACATAAGCATTGCTGCTCTAGCTTTCATTTGATGTCCATTAGCATGACAAATTGTTCTCCACCCTCTCACTTTCAATCATCTGGAGGTATCCTTGGATCAAAAATAAGTCTCTTGTAAATAGCATATTCGTGGATTTTGTTTTTCTTTTTTTTTTTTCTTTTTTAAATCCATTCTGATACCTGATGTCTTTTGATTGGAGCATTTAGTCCACTTACATTCAGAATAATTATTGAAATATATTAATTTAGTGCCATTGTATTACCTGTAAGATCACTGTTTCGGTAGATTTTTTTCTGTTCCTTTCTGGTCTTTGTTACTTTGGGGCTCTCTTTTTGCTCAAAGGATCCCCTTTAATATTTCCTGCAGGGGTGGTGTGGTGTTCAAAATTTCCTTTAGTTTTTGTCTTTCGTGGAAACTCTTTAATACATAGTATTATTTTATTAAGGACTTAAAGGAAGTGATTAGTTATATATATTTTTAGAAATTGCTTCAATATAGTTTTTATTAATTATTAAATTAACATTTATATGGTTTCTATAAAATCTGCATCAAAGAGGCAAGGAGTTATCCATAGTCTATAGCCATGGTAGTTTTAAGAATAATCTTTTAGAATAAGGGGCCCTGACTCAACTACCATAAATACAGTTGGAATGTGATATTTGCTTTTGTTGAGAGTGCTGATTTCACTCGTAGAATTTATATTCAATACGGTGTTAATATGAGCAGTTTACCTAACTGTCTCTCTTTGGAATCTGCCTTCCTACTCCAATCAATGCCAAGTATAAACCCCCCTTATTAGTTTCCTCGGGGTACTCTAATGAAGTACTGCAGACTTTAGGTGGCATAAAACAACAGAATTTTCTTTTCTCACAGTTGTGGCCAGAAGTCATAAGTCAGAACAACAGAAAGGAGCTGGCAGGGCCACCCTGCCCTGGGAGGCTGTCTCAGAGAATCCTCCCTTGTCTTTTCCAGTCTCTTGTGCTTCTTTGGGTTCCTGGGCTCATGGCAGCATAACTCCAATCTCTGCCTCTGTTTGCACAAGGCCTTCTCTTGTTTGATTCAGTCCCCTTCTCTCTTCTTATGAGAGCATCAGTCATCCACTCTAAATCCAGGATGATTTTACCTCAAGATTCTCTTTTACATCTTAATTATATCCATAAAGATTCTATTTTCAAATAAAGTCACATTTTGATGTTCAGGGTGCACATGAATTTTGTTTTTTTTTTGGGGGGGGGATGCTATTCAACCCACTACACTTCCTTCCCTTTTAACTAATTTCTATTTGATCAATGATGCCTCAGGTCTATTTAGGGACAAGAGCATCTATAACTTATTGCTAAGTTTCTTATTGGAAAAGGAAATATGGCCGCCAGCAGCCAACAGAAAGCACAGACCAATAGAAGTCCTATTTCATTCCCCATGTTAGAAAAAAAAGGAAGACATGTAATATGCCTTGTGGGTCTATGTTTTCCTGTAGCTTCTTTATATTTTGATCTTTCATTTTGAGCTTTTTTCATATCTTCATTTTTACTTTTAGTGCAAGTTAATGGGGTTTTTTGCCTTTGCCTTACCATTATTATTTTTGTACCCACTGGTTTGTATGTATGTGTGTGTGCATACATTTTTTCCTAGGGAGAAAAAAATATCAAAATTTAAAGGTTAGGTCTACAAAACTGACTTTAGTAAATACCTATTATTTGTCCAGGCATGGAGCTAACATGGAGCTAACAAATATGAATAATGAGCAAAGGCTGTTTCTGCTCTTAAGGCACACATAGGCTACAAAGGAGCCTACAACCTTGCAGTAAAACAAATAAAAATAAGCTATGGGAATGTTTCACTCTGCAGAGCTCTTTTATCCTCACCAATTGTGAAGGTTCTGGGGTAATTGGAATTTTATAGAAGAAAATGCAAGAGGTCATTGCTCACACTGGTGTGTCATCATGTCTGCCCAGAACCACAGGAAACAAGGGTCCCCTCTCAGAGCAGACTCTGACCACAAAGAGTCTTTGTCTATCCTCTGCTCTAAACTTCCCTCACAATAAATTTCACCCTTTGTGAATCTGTGCTTTTGGAGAGAAGTCTCCCCAATTTGGGGCCATGTCAAGTGTAAGAAACAAGGTTTTTATAATTTAGTATGTATCTTTCATTTTTGTTATCTTATCATTAAATAAAGCTTCTGTTTTCCTTGGCCTTCAAAACAGTGCTTCATCTGCAGGCAAAAGGTTCCTTTTGTTGGATTCTTCCTACAAACCACAGTGCTCATTTCTCTTGCATATTGAACCTTCTATGAAACTCCACATAAAAAGACACTGCAGTAAAGAGAGCCTTCTCTCTTAGCAGGACTTGCCTGGTCTAATTTTTCTTCTTGTTTTGTTGAATTGGATTTCAATGTGTCAAATCTCAGATACATCAGAGGATTTGTCTTTCCTGCCTATGACTTTAATTGTGCTATATTCCAGCTATTACTTTCCATTTAACTTCTTAGGATTCTTAGTTTTATAATGTATTTTTGGACATCATTTGGGTAAGGAGATATCATGGAAATGAAGTGAGAAGCAAATGAACTTTAGCATTCTGGATCAGGTCTAGTTTGTTTACCATTACACATTTGTTTTTGTGCCTTTCAAACATTATATTTTTGTACTCATGAGCCCTGAACAATAAGCTATTATTTACTTACATTGATGAATTACATTTTCATGAACCTGATACTAAAGCAAGTTCTATGGTAAGGAATTAACAGTAATTAGGCCACTTAAGAAAATCTGTTTACAGTTATAACTGAGGATCACTGAGGTTTCCTCTCATATATCCTGACCCTGTTACTGACCTTCTCAGAAGATTAAAATTTATTCAAGTTTCCATTAGACCACTATTTTCTTCCACACAAAAAATACATATTTCCAAAAAAATAAGACCAGGAATTTACTCTCTCATGTATTAATGCTATTCACTCTAAGAATGGTATAAGGAAAGGGGTGAAGATTACAACTGTAAAACTTACTTTTTGGGTGGACTTATCAAGGGCCCATTTCCTCAAAGACTATGAGAAATTGAGTATATATACTATTAACAAAAAACTGGATTGACCCACCAATTTGAGTATTGGATGGGATTGAATTCTCAGTTTTATTCCTGTTTGCTTTTTAACATAAAGCCATTTTGACTATAGGAGCCAAAAGCTTTATCTCCTGGTCTACCACATTTGGTAGAGTATGGTCACCAGACAAAGCCAGTGACAATGGAATATGTCCTCTAGTGTTTATGTATCTGTCAGAAGGAGAGAAATTGTCACTTCAGAATCCAGACTTTGAAGGCAGATGAAAGCTTTAAATTCAATCCCAGTCCCCTATACCTATATGATTTTCAGGAAGTTTCTGAAAATCCTGGAGCTTTGGCTTGGTAAGCTACAAAGTAGGAATAATCATTTCATCAGCAAGTGAAACTGTCCCCTACTGGGGATAGTTAGCATGCTAAAAAGAGTAACTACTTAAAAAATAGCAGTAAGAAAACAAACAGCCTGATTTAAAAATGGGCTTAATAATAGATACTTTGCCAGAGAAGATAAATAGATAGTAAATAAACATATGAAAAGATGTTCTACACCACATGTCATCAGGGAAATTGAAATTAAAACAATGAATTACCACTACACACCTATTAGAATGGCCAAAACCTGAAACACTGACAACGTCAGTGTGGATGTGGAGCAAAGAAACTCATTCATTGCTAGTGGAAATGCAAAATGGTACAGCCACTTTGGAAGGCAGTTTGGTGGTTTCATACAAAAGTAAACATCTTCTCACCATATAGGCCAGCAGCCACATTCCTTGGGATTTACTCAAAAAAGTTGAAAATGCGTGTCTACCCAAAAACCTGCACATAGATATTCACAGCAGCTTATTCATAATTGCTAAAACTTGGAAATGATTAGATGTCCTTCACTGGGCAAATGGATAAACTGTGGTACAGACAATGGAATATTATTCAGTGTTAAAAAGAAATGAGCTATCAAGCTGTGAAAAGACATGGAGGAAACTTGAATGCATATTGCTAAGTGGAAAAGGCCAGTGTAAATTGGCTACATATTGTTTGATTGCAACTATATGACATTCTGGTAAAGGCTAAACTGTAAAGACAGTAAAAAAAAAAAATCAGCAGTGGCCAGGGTGAGTGAGGGATGAATAGGTAAGGCACATAGGATTTGAGGGCAGTGAAAAAACTCTGTATAATACCATAATGATGGATACATGTCATTATACATTTCTTGAAACCCATAGACTATATAACACAAAGAATGAACCCTAATGTAAACTGTATATTTTAAGTAATGATACTATGTCAGTGTAGGTTCTTCACTTAAAACAAATGTACCAATCGAGGGGATGTTGATGAGGGTGGCTATACATGTGTGGGAGCAGGGGTTATATGGGAAATCTCTGTACCATCCTTTTTATTTTGCTAAAAATCTAAACATGCTCCAAAAAAATTAAAGCTTTTTTTTTTTTTAAGAACAATTGAAGAGAATTTAAAGAAGAATTCATTTAGGGTGTAGACAGAGTAAAGGAACCCACCAGGAGTAGTGAGGCACCCAGGCATTTGCAGTGGTAAAGCTATTACTCCTCAGGCCTGCGAAGGCAGGGGAGGTGACAGCTCTCATCAGAACATTGGAGAACTTGTAAATAGGAGACTGCCCAGTAAAGAGCCATTAGTGAGGGCTGCTTCCACTGCCAAATCACTGCATGGTGGGGGTGGATTCTATGTCCCTAAGGCTTTTTCCTTCTGCCTCTGATCAATCACCTGTGTATGCTCCGTTAGCTGCATTCAACAAAAAGTCAGAAGACAGAAAAAGACAAGGAGTAGAGGTCATAGAGATCAGGTTCCTTGACACAAACTCTGGTCACAAGATGATGAAGGGAAGAAAAAAAATGATGAAGAGTGGATGTGGAGGGGCAAATGGAGAATTTTCAGCCTCTCCTGATAGTGGAAGCTTGTTTGTCCAGTATCCATTCGAGGAAGCACTACTCTGCACTCAATAAATTGTTGAGGCTCACTCAACAATTAGGATGGAATAATAATTCCCTACCCCACATGACCAGGACCAATCAGAGAATTTCATTCTCTTGAACTCTAGTAAATCAATCAGACTAAACCTTGGGCTTTAATACAGAGTTTCTGAAACAGAGAGTCTCTTTTTCATCTGCATTATAAAGCTCAAGGATATAGACTTATGCCAATCAACAATTATCTTTCTGACTATAGAGTCTACTATATTTATATTGTATTATATTTATATTATATATATTATATTATTTTATATATTATATTATATTTAGTTATAATGTGGATTGGCCTGACAATGAAAACAATGCAGAGAGAATACAAAAGAGTCTGGAGATGAAGAGAAAGAGATGCATCCATGATGATTTTGCTTGAGGTTCTGGTTTTCATTATATCTGAAGATAGCTTCATTTTTTAACATTCCAGTTATATACATCTTTAATTTCCTATGTTGGAAGAGTTGAAAAGGCAAACAAGGAGGTGTGAAACATCTATGGGTTGGCATTATCAGGAAGTCTCTATTCCGCCCAAATTAGGGCCCAAAGGAAGGCTTTGGCACTACCAGATTTCCAGCAGTACCTAGAATCATGGAGAAGGAGCCACCCAGAAAATGCTGAGTCTGCCAGATTGGAAGCACAGCAGAGACAGCACTACAAGAGCTAAAACCAGAGAGGAGATGTGACTACAATGGAGCTACTGCCTCAGCACAGATTAAAAAAAATAATAATAAAATTAAAATAAATAAATATATAAATATTTTATATATATATATATATATATATATATATATATATATCCTGACTTCTCCTTTCCTTTCACCCTTTGATTCTAGTGCCTCTCCCCTCCACTAGTTGAAACTACCTGGGAGCTATTTGGCAAAGGGAGCCTGAGGAATTTGGTTTATGAAAGTAAGACTCTACAATTCACAGCAGAGCAGGAGAGGGGCAGGTTTGAGAGCAAACAAAACGCATGACCAACACGAGTGTTTAGGGTACATTAGTTCTCTTCTCTTTCCAATAAAAATGCCTTACAAAATTTGGTAAAGGATGCACTACTTGATTTTGTCCTCAAAGTCCAGAGAATGCCAATCAGTTATTTTCTGTTTAGGGACTTCAGTGAGTTAATATTGAGACAAAGCTACTTCATCTGATATTTAAGTTCACTGAAAATATGGTTATGCTTTACGGGCAGGAAATAACATGACAGAGTAATGTGAATATAAGTTATAATCCAGTCACATTAGATGACTTGCTCTCCTTCATTACTGTGTACTGTCCTGCCCTTGCTAATAATATCCCTTTGCCAGGCTTACCATCTTTTTCCCCATCTCTCTTTATTGAAATCTTACCTTCTCATCACAGATTAAATGCTATTCCTTTAGGAAGCTTACACTGGTTTGCCCAAACATCATTTTATCTTTTTCTTCTTAAACTTTTATATCGTTCTCATGGCTTTTAATAAATTCAATCTTGTATTTTAGATATTGAAATTTCTATCTTATCCTTTGATAATAGACTATGGGTTCTCCAGGGCAAAGAGTACTTTCCACAACTTTGTATCCTTCACAGAAGGTTTGAATGATCCCTTGTCCACACTAGTTTCTTCATAAAAGTATGTTGTAATAAATGGATATCTGGAAGAGTAACAGAAACCTAGATTCCAATATATTCTAGACCACATTAGGGTGACTTGCAGAATCACATCCCTCAGTTTTCTCATCTACACAATGAGAAGAGCTTAGATTAATTCAGAGGTCCCTCTTGGCCCTTTCTTCAGTCCCTAATTTCAATTGGAAGTGAGAGCATTAAATTTGTAAGTCGAGATTTTATAATTATGTTCATGATTTCCACCTTGGGAAAGCTAACTTTCCATGATCTCATTCTTGCTGGATTATTTCTCAAGAGTTTCCATGGGTTAAAATTTATTCACACCTTACAGAGAAATGGAAATATCCCATGATCCTCACTCTACTTTCACTTTTCTTAGACTTTACACTGGTGATTGCCCATTGTGCACCCAAAACACCTTATTTTATAAGCATTTTGTAAAGCATAGCAAGAGGTAAATTTACAATCCAAATATTGTAAAGAGCAATATTTTGTAATAATAAAATATTACATTCTATAAAGAGATACTTCTCCTAATGTATCCACAAAAAACCAAGTTCATAAATGCTGGTATGTCAATTATCATGGTAAAATGTATATCTATATAATATATGTGATATGATGGATGCTATTGGAATGGCTTAGGCATATTTGTTAAAATTTATTTTTAATGAAAAAAGATTTAAAAAAATGTCTGCTGTAAGCAGTCACATGAAAGTGGATAAATACAAAAGCAAGCATAAGTGTATTCAGCAGAGAATTTTGAGCCTGAACAATCAAGTTTCAGGCAAATCTTATGTGGTTCATAATTTTAGCCCTTTATTATGCAAAGCTGCCAATTCAATTTTACAATGCAAAGAAGTGTTTGGCATGATTATCAAGTTATATTTACTGTTCTGTGGTTCTACTAAAAGATGCACTATCTTGAAAGAGTCTGTTCAAATTACCTCTGAACATACTTTTAGATCTTCAATGGTAAGCAAAAGTTGACAGTAAAATGTATTATTCTTAACCAGCATCAGCATGTGAGACTTTAGAAAAACGGGTAGAGCAAATGATGATTCAGTTGCAGAACCAGACAAATGATTTCCAAATCAACAAATTCAGAGAAAAAGATGCTGATCCTAGTTGAATTGTCACATGTTGCCATTTCCTTTGACATGTGTCTTGGTAGAAAAATCTCTTCTAGGAGTTTTCACCCTTCAGAATAAAGTGGTTGTTATTTTGAATCCCTGCCTGCTGAAAAATTAGGAACTCACAGGACCCATTGCTAAATCCCAAAGTGAGAGGTTTGGGTGGAAGTTTGAGAAACTGGAAGAGTCCTAAATTCTGGACCTTTATTCCTCTTGCAGCTTCTCTCACCCTCTGCAGCTTCTCCCTCTCCCTTTTCCTTGAGAATGTTGTCCATATTTGCTGAATGCTATTCCCCACTCCCTCTCTGTTCAGTGTACTCTAGTTAAGCTTTTGTTGCCATCTCTCCACCAAAACTGTTTTCCTTCAACATTGATGACCTCCATGCAATAGATGCGAATGTTCTAGTCTCAATTCTAATCTAACTTGATACAGCAGCATGAAGCATAACTGATTACTCCCTCCCTTGAAGCATTTTCTCTTGTCTTCCAGGACTCCACAATCCTAATTTTCCTTCTCTCCTTGGATACTCTTTTTCAAAGTCCTTTGCTGGCTCCTCTTTCTTATCTGGACAAAAAAGTATTTCTTGGCTCAGTCCTTGAACATCTCCTGTCATCTATCTATCTATCTATCTATCTATCTATCTATCTATTATCTATCTATCTATCTATCTATCTATCTATCTATCTATCTATCTATCATCTATCTATTCTCACTACCTTCATGAGTTTATCTAGTCTTGTGATAACCCCCTAATGTATAATTTTCCTCTAGATCTCTTCCTAGAGATATAGAATCAGTGATCCAGCTGACCATTTGTTTTCTCCTTTTGGATGTTCAATAGCTTTCTCAAACTTAACATGTCGAGGGCCAGACTTTGGATATTCACCCCACCCTGACCAACCCTGCTTCTGCACAGCCTACCCCAACTCAGTTTATGCCTTTAGTCAGTACTTCACTAGAGTGAAGCAAATGAGTTGCTTAGGCAAAAATGTAAGATATTTAGAATATCATGCAAGTGCCAACCCTGCTTTTGCATGACCCTGAGAATGAGTGCCTCCTTAAATTTAGTGCCCTTGACTCTTCACTCACCTCACCCATAATCCTATCCTGCTTCTACTTGCTACTCCTAAAAAACCTCAGCATCATCCTTTATGCCTCTGTTTCTCTCACTTTTATGCCCAATCTATGAGAAAAATCCTGTTGGCTTTACCTGTAGAAAGAGAGAATGATGCCCTGAGGCTACTTCTCAGTGGAAAGCATTCAGGAAGAGGCAGCAATGATCTCCTAGGACAAATTATAGACAACTCACAGCTCTCAGGAGCAACTGGCCCTGAGGGTTGCTATGGCCTTGGACCTCAGTAGTCATGGGATTGGAGCCTCAGGTTGCCATCTCAAAGTCCTTTGCTGCCCTAGGGCCTTCAGGGACCTAGAAGACTTGTAGTCTGTGCAGTTCAGGTCACTCTCCTTTATGGCCTTGGACAGTTCCTGTCCTACACAGCTTGCCGTTTCCACCACACCTGGCAAGATCTCTGGCACAAGTAGAGGGAGGGAGAGGCATCCATAAGTACTGGAGTTTGCATGATAGGTGGTGTGAGCCAGACTCCTTACAAAGAAGTCTGGGCTGAGGAGCCGTTAGCACCAGGGCAGCCCAGGTGTTTCTCATCCCAGGATTCTCTACTGGCTCAATAGATTTTTTTTAAATTTTTTATTTAAATTCAATGTAATTAACATATACTGTATTATTAGTTTCAGAGGCAGAATTTAAAGATTCATCAGTTGCATAGAACACCCAGTGCTTATTACTTCAAGAGCCCTCCTTAATTGCCCATCACCCAATTACCCCATCCCCCCCCCCACATAACTCCTCCAGCAACCCTCAGTTTGTTTCCTATAGTTAAGAGTCTCTTATAGTTTGCCTCCTTCTCTGTTTTTGTCTTATTTTATTTTTCCTCAGTAGAATTTTTACAATCCCTGGAAATCATCTTTCCACTGAGAAGTGTGGTCAGGACCTCAGGCCTGATTCTACTATTCTCTGAGTTTCCTCTGATGCCCAACACATTGCAGTCCATCTTCTGCAGGACCCTTCATCTGGACCTGCAGGCCCTCTCCCCTAAACACTGAACTAAACACAGTTGCAAGTTCCAACTGTGCCATTTGTTTCCCTGGGAAACCCCACATTCCACCCATCCAGAGAAGGCCCTGATGGAGTTCTGTAGGCATGCACCTCCCAAAATATGTGTGGTATACTTCCTTCCAGGCACTTGTAAAATCTACTTCTCCTTTGCTTTGAAATTAGGCATGACTATGGGACTAATTCTAGACTATGTATTATGTTGGATGTGTGCCATTTCTGACCAGCACATTTAATTGTCAGTTTAGATATTCTAATAACTTTTTCCCCTACTGCCACAATTGGAGATGCTACAGATGATAGAACTTCCATCAGCTTGACCCCTGGAATAAGGATAATACAGAGCAAAGCCCTCAAAGAAATGCATGGTAATGTAGTATGATCTAGAAATAAATCTTAGTGCTTTAAAGCTAAGATTTCAGTGTTTGTACCATAGCATAGCATAACCTATCCAGATTAATATAATGAGGTTACTTCTAACTTGAAAACAAGATGGTTAAATAACAAATTTCATACACTAGAATAATGAAAATAATATCTAAGCTTTCTGTGAGATATCCAAACCTTTTAAAACATGCTTTCAATTACTTAGAGGGAAACACAAGCACATACTCATACTCCTGATATGCCCTAGAGGCTTCCTTTCAGACAGCAAATAGTCTGGCGGTTTTGATTAGATAGCTCTAATGATGTTTGTAGATACACATCTACCCAGTATGAGCCTTATCATGCTTGTTCCTTCTTCTTTCTTGGCCAGCATGATCATACCTATCTATTGGCCATGAATTGACCTTTGAGTATTAAGGCAGAGTGAAGAATAGTTTTTACAAAATGGGGTTATCAAGGTGTTTAGTCCAATTATTGAAGCAATAGTTACAAATGTCAAAAATAATGGAGTAATTTTGTATATTTGAATATTATGCTTCTTCAAAGGAGAGGAAATAAAAATTCTGAGATTATTTTCCCAAAGGAAGGAGACTAACAGAAACTGAATGTATTGTTTCAGGGGCTTTTTTCTTTTTCCCTCTCTGCTAGCAGTGACATATGCAGATACAAGTAAAAACCACTGTATTATGATTTGATTACTACCATCTCTGTTAAGCAGATAGAGAATGAAAGCAGAAATGACATCACTTGCCCTCCATGCAGTAGGCTGTGTTTCATTCAGTCAGAGCCCAGGGCCCATCTGTCCATATGCCTCAATTACTCCCTCCCACACTCCAAAGGAATGACCTTCCAGACATGTCGCAAGTACCATCTCCTCTGTAGAGCTGTCCTGATTCCTCCTAGGAAAATTAGTTGCTCAGTTTTCTTTATCATGCTAATTATATTGGATACATAATTATGGTACTCATCAAGCTGGCTAATTCTTTGTTTACATGTCTGTCTCAGTGACTCAGCTGTGGGCTTTTCAAGGGCAAAACTCCCTCTAAATCATCTGTCTTCTTTAAGACCTACACTTGCCATTTTGTTGGTGCATACCGATAATGTGGGAAAGAGTTGGGGGTTGTTTTGGGGTAGGAAATAGGAATGAATATGGGGAAAATAGACAAAGAAGAAAGGAAGGAAGGAAATTAGCAAGACTTCAAGGAAAGAAGAAAAGAAAGGAGTTTGCAATATGTGCCTTTTGTCACAAGGCTCCATGGATTGGTACAAGCTTCAGCACTAGGAAAACAGGAAGACAACCAAGAGATGGTGTCTCTGGGTCAGGGTTGGCATATTTCTCATATCCAACAATGTAGCCATATAGCCAACTAAGCCCAGGATATTCTACTTCTTCCTAGCTGCCTTAATTCAACATGTGAGACTATTTATTACCTGTAACGTCATTTCATAGAGTCCTAAAAGCTAAGGATAAATTAATCTCATAGTTACATGGAACAGTTCAGTTTGATAGGTTATTCTAGTTTTATATATAAGGAAATCGGGCTAACTTACACTGCTTGTTAAATTGGTTTCATATATTTTATCAAATGATAAGTTAGACTGCTTTAAGGTGGACTAGCCCCCAGAGGGTCTCAAGCTTTAGTGTGGACAGCCAAAACCTCTATGTTGTACTTGTTTGGTCAATCCCTCTAGTCTCAAAGAGTGGTGTTTTTGTTTTGTTTTGTTTTGCATAAGATAAATGAAAAAACAAAATATGATACATTTTTTGTTTAATTTAAAGAATTAAAACTTTTAGTTTAAAATGGAGATATTATTAAGGGAAAAAGTTGAAGTTTTATGAGTTATTAAATTGAAGATTAAAAAAAGGTACCTAAACTTTGGAGTAGTGATTATTATTTTAATGTTCAAATTCTTGGATACAACAATATCATTTTCAAAAATGTATCCTACAGGGGATCCCTGGGTGGCGCAGCGGTTTAGCGCCTGCCTTTGGCCCAGGGCGCGATCCTGGAGACCTGGGATCGAATCCCACATCGGGCTCCCGGAGCATGGAGCCTGCTTCTCCCTCTGCCTGTGTCTCTGCCTCTCTCTCTCTCTCTGTGACTATCATAAATAAATAAAAATTTTTAAAAAAATGTATCCTACAGAAACACTAAAATACATGCATAAAGTTTGGGTCAAAAACGTGTGGCAAAATTATTTATAGTCATGCAAAATTCAAAATAATGTAGATGGTTTTAAAAGAGGATTAAGTACAATTAATGAACAATATATACTAGGTTTTAAAAAGGGTTAGTTTGAATAATTAACAACCCCATAAAGATTCTAAGTGGTGTTGACCACTACCATTTGCTGGTTCCTGTTGCTAATGAGGCCAAAGCATGGGCATTTGATGAATTCCCACATCAGTTTGGTTGACCAGTCATATATTTGGTGTAAGTTGCAAGGCACACTCATGTGACAGTCTTGCAGATGATGCTATTGGTCATATGAAGACTAGATAAGGAAGTACAGTGATAAGATCAATATAAATTTATTCCTCTAGCAAAACACAATTCAAGGCATATGCATTATTAATGCTGCATCAGAGGTATTATCTTCATATTCAAAGACTAGCATATAATTATAAAGGACAGAAATGTAAAGAACATGAACAGCCTAATGATGGAATTGGCTCATGTTTATTATTAGAAATCCTATTTGAAATCCAGAGAACAACTGAGTGGATAAAAACATGTCAGACAGTAGGTGACAAAGGATATGAGAAAATTACAACTTTTTTTCCCACTAAATTTAACAATGCTTTGTACCAAATTCCTTACTTGACTGACTAAGTAATCTGGCTCTGCAAGGATGAGGACTCAGGGAGACATACTTTCTGCCACTGTTTCTACCTGTGATGAAGTTAGTCTGGCGTTTGCATGCTCTGTTAGTCAGTATGACTCCAGGAAGACTCAGCAGAACAGAAGCATTCTCTCCTTCAACAAATATCCACTGAACATGAAATCAGACTTTTCCTGGTACTAAAGGTACATTTCAGAATAAGTCAAAGGTCGTGAAATTAGCATTTTGGATAAAAGTATAAGTTTTCATATGTAAAAAATTACCACCATGGGGATGCCTGGGTAGCTCAGTTAGTTGAGTGTCCAACTCTTGATTTTGTCTCAGGTCATGATCTCAGGGTCATGAGATCAAGCCCCACATCCAGCTCCAAGCTCAACATGGAGTCTACTTGAGATTCTCTCTTTCCCTCTGCCTCTACCCCCACTATCTCTCAAAAAAAATTGCCACCATGATGATCAGAGATATAAGATAATGTTATTGTGAAATTTGATCCAAAATCATTGGCTTCTTAAGCTAGAAAATGTCCTATGCCTTGTGCTATGCCTTAGTTCGATTGTGTTTAAAGCTAACGGATAGGAAGATGGCAGAGTAGGAAGCACCAGGAATCTGTCTCCCTAGACACCACCTATACCATATATCACCTAGACAACAATTATACTGGCATAAGCTGCCTGATGTAACTATTTTGGAACTCTGGAGTCTATTGAAGGCTTAAATCTTCCAGGGGAATGCTTAGATGGTAAGTAGCTATGGATTATCAATTTTAGTTCTTTGCACAGTAGCACCTACCTGTCCCCATTCACAGCCGTGTGGCAGGCAACAGTGCACAGCACTGTTGGAACAATTTGCACACAGCTGGTGGGATCCAGGGTAGACAAAAAGGTCTCTGACCTCCAAGTATTAGGGATCTGTGCTCTGATCACTGATTGCTATTTCATATCACAGAAGTATAGACAAAGAAGTAGGCACCCATTGTTTTTGTAGGCACCCCATTGTAAGCCTCTCTATCTCCTGCTGAAGCGAATTTCAGGACATTTAAAGGGCTAATGCCTTCTCCCACTTCATTTTTCTTTCAGTTTTCCCCTTTTGGGAGCCAGACATTAAAAACTAGGATATTCAAAAGCAACTTTGTATACATAGACTAGAAAATGACCACACATGTCCAGAGAAAGGTTCAGAAAGAACTTAAATGTATATACCTCAGGTTGATCCTCAGTACGGAGAAAGCCTACATAAATCAGAAAAACAAAAACAATAACAATAACCAAACCTAGCAAATTCTGGAGGAGGACTATCCTAAGTCCAGAGTTACCACATTATTAGATTCAAAAGACCAGCTTTCAACAACAACAACAATCACAAATCATAAGGCATATGAAGAAACAGCAAAATATAACCCATTCAATGGAAAAAGTATAAACTATCCCTAAAAAGACCTCAAGGAAGATACACTAGGCAAAGACTTTTTAAAAACTATCTTTAAAAAAACACTATATTAAAAATACTCAAAGAAGTGAAGGTGTGGAGAGAATTTTTAAAAAGATGCATAAACAAAATGGAAATATCAATAAAGAGACAGGAAATTTAAAAGAAAACTAAAAAAATCTAGAACTGAAAAAATACAATAACTGAAATAAAACATAACTAACTAGATGGACTCAAGGGCATATATGAACAGGCAGAAGAAAGAATCAGTCAACTTGAGGATGGGACAATAGAAATTATTGAGTCTGAGGAACAGAGAGAAAAAAGATTAAAGTGAACAGGGCCTAAGGGATTGTGGGACACCATCAAACAGAACAACATATGCATTGTGGGAATTTGGGAAGAGAAGAAAAAGAGAAAGGGGCACAGAATATTTGAGAAATAATGGCTAGAAACTTCTCAAATATGAGGGAAAATATGAACATAAACATCCAAGAAATTCAACAAACTCCAAGTCGTATAAATTTAAAGATATTCCTACAGAGACATATTATAATCAAACTTTTGAAAGACAATATATCTTAAAAGAAGGAAGAAACAAATCATCACATACAAGAGATTTTCAATAAGATCATCAGCAGATTTCTCATTGTAACTTTTGGAGACCAGAAGGCAGTGAGCCAAATAGTCAAAGTGCTAAAAGGAAAAAAAAAAAAAAAAAAAGGCTATCAACCAAGAATCCTATATCCATCAGAATTCTCCTTCCAAAGTGAGGGAGAAATTAAGACACCTCAATATAAAGTTTGAGAGAGTTTATTACCATTAGACCTGCTTTCAAGAAATGCTCAAGGTAATCCTGCAGGGTAACTTGACAGTAGCTGAAAGCTACAGGGAGAGGTAGGTCCCAGCAAAGGTAAATATATGGACAATTATAAAAATTACTATTGTTGTAACATTAGTTTAAAACTGGAGTTTTTATTTTCTGCATCATTTAAGAGACTGATACATTAAAAAACAGTCTAAAAGATAGTATTATTATAATTTTGGTTTGTAACTCCAATTTTGTTTCCTCTGTAATTAAGAAATACATGCATTTAAACATACTAGTTTATGTTTTGTGGATATACAATGTACAAAGATATAATTTTGGGGACAGCAACATCAAAAGAAATAAGAACAGAGTTATAAAGGAACGGAGTTTTATATGCAATTGAAGTTAACCTGGTATAAGTCCAAATTATAGCATTATAACTTTAAAATGTTAATTTAATCTCCACATACAACTAAATTAACTACAAAGCAAACAGCTATAGAATATACACAAAATGAAATGAGAAAGGAACTGAAACATTTCACTACAAAATATCAACTAAACATGAAAGAAGACAGTAATGCAGGAACTCAGAGACAAAAAAAAAAGCTGTTAGACATATAGAAAACAAAGAACAAAATGATGGAATTAAATCTCTCCTTATCAGTAATTACTTTAAATGTAAATGGATTAAGCTCTTCAACCAAAAGACAAAAATTGACAGATGGCTTAAAAGCACATAGTCTACTCATAAATGAAATCTAAAAAAAAAAAGAAAGAATAACTTCTCAAATGTGATGAAAAATATGAACATAAACACCCAAGAAATTCAATAATCTCCCAAACTAAAAGTAGAATTAGAACTATAAGTACAGAGAACAAACTGATGTTGCTAGAAGGGAGGGGAATGGGGGGTTGGGCAAAGTGGGAAAAGAGAGATACAGGCCTCCAGTTATGGAATGAGTGAGTCATGGGAATAAAAAACAAAGCATAAGGAATACAGTCAATGATATTATAATAGTGATGTAATGGGACAGATGGTAGCTGTACTTGTTATGCACATAGAATAATGTATAAACTTGTCAAATCACTCAATTGCATACCTGAAACTAATAAAACATTGTGTTTCAACTATACTTAAATTAAAAACAAACAGGGGTGCCTGGATGGCTCATTTGGGTAAGCATCTGACTCTTGGTTTCAGCTAAGGTCCTGATCTCATGGGTTGTGAGATCGAGCCCTGTGTCGAGCCCCACATCAGGCTCTGCACTCAGTGGGGAGTCTGCTTGAGGCTTCTCTCCCTCTGCTTGTCCTCCCACTTTCTCTCTTTCTCTCTCTAAACTAACTAAATCTTAAACACATAGTCCAACTGTATGCCATATACAAAAGACTCACTTGGGACCCAAATACACATATAAATTGAAAGTAAAAGAATGGAAAAGATAATAGTAACAAAAAGAGAGAAGAGGTGTCTATCCTAATATTAGACAAAATAGACTTTAAATGAAAAAAGATTGCAAAGGACAAAGAAGCACATTATATGTTAATAAAGGGATCAATATAGCAAGAAGACATAATAATTATAAGCATTTACCTACTAATGACAGACCACCAATATATATGAAGCAAAAAATTCAAAAAACTGAATTGAGAAATAGATGGTTCTATGATAAAGCCCCACTCACAATAATGGATAGAACAACCAGACAAAAGATAAGTATGGATATAGAGGACTTGAACAACATGTTAGACCAATTAGATCTAAAAGACATGTACTCTACCTAACAACAACAGCATACTCATTTTTCTCAAGTGCACTGCGATGGACTATATGTTAGGCCACAAATTAAGTGTTGGTAGATTTCAAAAGATTGATATCATAAAGGATATCTTCCTTGACCACAATATAATAAAGCTAGAAATAAATAACAGAAGAAAAGCTGGAATTTTCACAAAGTTGTAAATATTAAATAATATACCTTTAAACAACCAGTGAATCAAAGTAGAAATCAAAGAAAATCAGAAAATACACACAAATGAAAATGAAAATGCCACATACCAAAACTTACACAGCCCAAGTATAGCTATGGGGAAAATATGTAGCTATAAAATCTTACGTTAAAAAGCAATGACAAGATCTCAAATCCACAACATAACTTTACAACTTAATGACTAGGAAAAGAACAAACTAAATCCAAAGCTAACAGAAAGAAAGAAATAATAAAGATTAGATCAGAGATAAATGAAATAGAAAAAAGAAAAACAATAGATAAAATGAATAAAACCAAAAGTTGGTTCTTCAAAGAGGTCAATAAAATTGGCTCCCCTTTAACTAGATGGACTAAGGAAAAAAAAAAAAAGAGAAGATTCAAATTACTAAAATCAGAAATGAAAGTGGGGACATTACTACTGATTCTATAGAAATAAAAAAGGATTATAAGAGAATACTGTGAATGATTATGTACCAACAAATTGGATAACCTGGGTAAAATATATAAATTACTATAAACATACCACTACCAAGACAAAATTATGAATAAATAGGAAATCTTAATAGACTTATGACTAGTAAGGAGATTGCATCAAGATTGAATCAATAATTAAAAACCTCCCAACAAAGAAAAGCCCTGTACCCAATGACTTTACTAGTGAATTCTATCCAACACTTAAAGAACTAATACAAAAAAAAAAAAAAAAAAAAAAAAGAATAATACTGAGGCTTCTCAAACTTTTACAAAAAAAAAAAAAAAAAAAAAAAAAAGGAAGAGGAGGGAACACTTCCTAACTCATTCTAGGAGGCCAGTATGACCCTGATACCAAAGCCAGACAAAGACACTACAAGAAAGGAAAACTACAAACCAGTTCCTTTATGAACATTTATGCAAAAATTCTCAGCAAAATACTAGCAAACCCAATTCGGCAGATATTAAAATGATTATACAAATGGAATCATTCCTGAATGCAAGGATGGTTCAACATGAAAATCAATGTAATATATGACATTAGCAGAGTGAAGGACAAAAACCACATGATCATTTCATTTGATGCAGAAAAAGCCTTTGACAAAATTCAACATCCTTTCATAATAAAAACAATGCAAAAACTAGGAGTATGAGGAAATTACCTCAATATAATAAAAGCTACAAATGAAAAATGAACATAAAACTCAATGTGAAAGACTGAAAGCTCTTTCTTTCTCTAAGGTCAAGAACAAGGCGAGTATGCCTGCTTTCACTTTTTTCTTTTTCCTTTCTTTTTTTTAAAGGAGCACATGCATGAGTTCATGGTGGGGGGTGGGCAGAGGGAGAGGGAGAGAGAGAATCTTAAGCCGACTCCATGGCCAGTGTGGAGCCCAATGTGGGACTTGATCTTACCACTTGAGATCATGACCTGGACTGAAATTAAGAGTCAAATGCTTAACTGACTGAACCACCCAGTCACTCCTCTGCTTTGGCCACTTTTATTTGACATAGTATTGGAAGTTCGAGCTAGAGCAATTAGTCAAACAAAGGGAATAAAGGGTATCTAAACTGGAAAGAAAGAAGTAAAATTATCTCTATAGGTGATTTGATCTTATATGGAGAAAACTCTAAAAATGCCACAAAAATTGTTAGAACTAGAACAAGAATTTGGTAAAATTGCAGGATACATTCAATACACAAAAATCAGTTGTATTTTTGTATACTAACAATGAAAAATCTTAAAATCAAATTACAAATACAATTTCAATAATAGCATCAGAAATAATGAAACTCTTAGGAATTAACCAAGAAGGTGAAAGACTTGTACAATTAAGTCTACAAAACATTGCTAAATGAAATTAAAGCAGATCCAAATATTGAAGTGTAATTCATATGTAGTGTTTACATTAATTTCAAATATACAATATAATAATTCAATAATTCTATGCATTACTCAGTGCTCATCACAATAAGTGTACTCTTAATCCCCTATATCTATTTCACGACCAAGAAAACGTAAATAAATGGAAGCACATCCCATATTCATGGATTGGCCAACTTTATATTGTTAAAATGTCAATGCAAGGCAAAACAATCTAGAGGTTCAGTGCAAACCTTGTCAAAACCTAATGACATTTGTTTTCAGGAATAGAAAAACCTTTCTAAAATTCATGTGGAATGTTAGTGAACTTCCAATACCCAAAACAATTTTGAAAAAGAATAAAAGTGGAAGACTCACACTTCCTGATTTCAAAACTTACTACAAAGCTACACTAATAAAAACAGTGAAAAAAAAAAAAAAAAAAAAACAGTGGAAGGGGGATCCCTAGGTGGCTCAGCGGTTTAGTGCCTGCCTTTAGCCTAGGGCGTGATCCTGGGTCTCCAAGTCCCGCATTGGGCTCCCTGCATGAAGCCTGCTTCTCTCTCTGCCTCTCTCTCTTTCTCTCTCTCTCAAATAAATAAATACTTTAAAAATAAAAATTAAATAAATAAAATGTGATGCTTATTGGGTATTGAGGTATAGTGCCTGCCCCTATACTAAGTGATCCTAAACTGCTTTATAGTTGTTGATTTTACTGCCAAAATTTTCTCCTTCTTCACTTCCATTTTTTTTTACTGAAATTCAATTTGTCCACATATAGTACATGATTAGTTTCAGATGTAGTATTCAATAATTCATCAGTTGCCTATATAACACCCAGTGCTCATCACATCACGTGCCCTCCTTAATGCCCAGTTACCCCATCCCCCACTCACCTCCCTTCAGCAACCTCAGTTGGTATTTCAGTATATAAAATTCTGGTTTTGTTGCCAACTGAATCAGAGGAATCCAAAAGTAACTGAGGTAAGTAACAATCAAAGTAAAAAGTAAATGCAATGATATGTTTTTGCCAGAAGGTAAGTGAATAAACTTACTGTGTGTGTATAGTAATAGTACTCAATCATGAGTATACCTCATAATCATCCAGTGGGCTTTGGAAAATACAGATTTTCTGATTCAGTAGATCCAGGGTGGGACCTGAGACTTTGCATTTCTAATTTCCCAGCTCATCCTGCTGCTCTGGGGCCCACACATGGAGAACTGCTATGCAGCAGAGTGAGATGGGAATGGTTTGAAATATCAATAAGATGTTGAAGTTTTAGGAAACATTGGAAATATCTAGAAGTCTACAAGCAGGAAAAGGAGAATATTACTTTTCACATATCAGACATTACAACCATGGAGCTTGTAACACGAAGACTGAGAGCTGCTGGAAAAAAAATCCAGGAATTTGTATAAAATGGTAGATTACAGTTACATGTCAGTTCACTAGATTTTAGGAAGATATATTAAATGCTTCCATTGTTATAAACTGATACCACATCAGGCAGTCTTGATCTCCAAAAAACTTCTCATGTTGCCTCTGTAATAGGCTATCCTGGATGGACCATTGGTTTGACCCCGTGTGGCATGCCTAATGTTTCTATATTCTAATCCATTGGTTGCCACCAAAGTGCTTTGCCAACAGATTTTGTTCTCAGATAGAGCACAGCACTGAAAAGAAAATCACTTTGCAAATCCAGTGATTTCATGGGCCACTAGGCTCTCTGCATTCTCTATTACCCAGTTTATCTTTTGTTCATTTAATGCATCGCAAACAACATTGAATTAGTTTGTTGGACAATTAGGTAAGATATTAAACTAAAGATGTACATATAAATATGTCAAGTAATTATTTTAAGAATACATCTGTAAGGAGTAGCTAGAGAAGGCACTTCGTGAGGTTTTTTTTTCCTCCCTGCTTTCTCTAATAGTTCAACAATTCCAACTTTTAGAAGTAATATACCTTTTCTAAACTGTACACAGCAAAAAAAAAAAATTCTATAATGAACGTTTAAAAAATCATTTCCAAGGAAATTAGCTCTTATAAACAACCTGGAATATGTCAGTTAATTAAATTCGTATTTTTTGGAATGAGCATCCCAAATAAAACTCACTATTGCAAATGTGAGCCCAGGCAGGCGTGGTTTCCATTCTCTGCAAGTCTCTTCCTTCCTGAGCTGTGACTGCCTAAAGCCTTCCTGTAGTTTCACTATTGCCTTGACCCTCAGCGCCACTGAGTGCTGAACGGGGTAGTTGTTGGGTAGTTTTACATGGCTGCATGTCTAGATTCTGTTTACTTTGCCTCTGCTCTGATGTCATATCTTAGCTCTGGTAAATGGATCTCAGACTGTTCTGAAGTTGGTTTTTTTTTTTTTTTCTTTTGTGTGTGTGTGTGTTTTGTTTTTGTTTGTTTGTTTGTTTGTTGAGAGAAAAAGAGAGAGGAAAAAAAGAGTGCCCATGAGCCAGGGTGGGGAGTGGGCGTGGATAGGCAGAGCCAGAGGGAAAGAGAGAATCTTAAGCAGGCTCCACACCCAATCAGGAGCTGATGCTATGTTCCATCTCACAGCCCTGAGATCACGACCTGGGCCAAAATCAGGGATGCATTACTGACTAAGCCACCCAGGTGCTCCTGTTCTGAATTCTTATTTGCCTGCTCCCAGGCACCATTTTGATATCTGCCATTGCCCTTCTCATAAAGGGATATCCCAGTCCTGGATCCTGACCCATTAGCTTGAGCCCTCCTTGATAATGACAAATTCCTCTCATTTCAATTTGCTATCCTTCCTATAAGAATGAATTGTCTCATATTCCATCCACCTGTTTGGTAAGTCAACATCTCATTTTAATACTTTGCTGATATCTACTTACCTGGGGTATAATCTGCTATTACTCTGTTGTACTGGACATGCTGCTTGGGTTTTTATTCATATCTGTGATGGGATCCATTTGCCCAGATCATATTCAGAGACTGAGTCCTTTACCAGATTCCCGGCCTTTCTCACCTAAGCCTTATGGCAATAAGTAACTGGACTTACCTGGTTTGTTCATTCAGAAAACACTGGATGGATGCCTGGAACTATATTGGCCACTGGGGAGATGAACATAAACAAGGCGCAGCTTCTCTCTTCAAGAAACTCATGCTGGATGACAGAGAAAACAAGCAAAACAATTGAAATACAATTTTTTAACAGTAAGTTATAAGAACCTTGCTCATCAGGATATAGTCCCTTAGGTCAGACGATTGTCCTTCCATAAACATTAATTTACTAATGCTTGCTCAAAACCTAATGTGTACCACCCAGAGGTCCCTTATGAGGATTGTGAATCAGACCCAGACATTCTGGCCCAGAGTGTCTAGAAGTTTTACCTCCCGGATGCTAATGATGTGTGTCTTTTGGCCCAAATAAGTCGATAGGAGCCTTTATAATAGATAGCCTCTGAACCTAACTCCTGCTCTTTTATCCCCAGGCAGTCTACCATGAATGAACCCTGATGACTATAGGATGGGAGTTGTGAGTTCAATCACTTCATTATCTAGAACTTCTGAATCAAGTGTCAGCCTGTTTCATTTCATCCTTTCAAATTAACTAGAGCTGGATATCCTAAAAGGATGAAAGTTTTATGAGTCAATTGCAGTGCTTGTTGGAATAGGTAGAAGGAGACACTGGTGATAACCTACTGTAACTTTCAAAAGTCAACATTACCCCCTAAGTGGCAGAGTTGCCTTGAGTTTGTGTTTCTGGTAGAAATGACCATCAGGGTCTCCCCACTGCCTCCTAAACCTTTGAAGAGACACCTGAGTGGTCCCTGGAACTCTTTGAATGACTAGTGACTGCCCAAGGACTGCTAAAAGTTTCTTTACTCTGAGTTGTTGAAGCCTGTGACCTTTGGCTGGTGGAATGATATCTGATATGGCCATAACAGGGATTCCTTGGGACATCCTAGGGAAATATGAGATTGCCCTGGTGCCTCTAGCCTTAACACTGGAACTAATGGACATTTTGCTAAGCCGTCTTGATTCTCTTCCCCAATTGTAAACCAACCCCAGCCCACTAGAGGATAATTTTGAAACAAACCTGGAAATAACTTCCTTATTCATCAATGTTCCTGAAATTCCAGGAGGATACTGAAGAGAAGAGGCAGGTATTTGGCTTTGAAAAGGTAGAGAAACCAAGGTGAGAAGAAGGCTCGGAGGCAGTGTTGTCAGCATAGGGTACTCCAGAGATGTGCAGCAAACAGGACAAAAGACTGGCTCCAGGCATAAGCAATGATTCTCAGTGTTAATCTTAGTCATGCTTTGGAGAGGGGGATACGGAATCAATCACTTATCCTGCTTTAACATCAACGCACTCATCTATAAAACATACACATCCTACCTGACAACATTCTTCACATATCCTAATAAGAAAAAGCATGTTAAAGTGATAAAACTATTTTAGGAAGTTATGTAAATATACCATTAAGGTAGATTATAGATTGTAATCCTATCATTTATTGCTTTTTCATCTGTTTATTTGCTGAGAAGCTTTTATGAACTTCCAGTTAATTATTTTTCTTTTCCCCTCTTATTTATCAGCAGGCATATCTTATCATCTTATTTAAGTTTTAAAATAGCATTTCAAAGTTAATAAGATGTTTCAAAAATCTAGCCATGTCCTTCATTTGCTCATAATATTTTGTCTGGAAAAGTTGTTCTTAAAAAAAATAAATGAACTATTTATAAAATTGTGATATGACCAAGGCCAACCATAAACAAACGTATGCAGTCCGACAGAACAAGTATGCCTTGCAATATGGATGACTTTCCTGGTGTGCCATAATAGTTTCTTAGAGCTGTTATGAATTATTCCATAAACCCATATTTAGAGACTTTAAAAAATGCAGATTATTGGCCTGAGAAACCATTTTGTCTCCAAAGGAACATTTGCAGGCTGTCGTGCAAATCTGCATTTGAGCTAGTTTCACATTATGATCTTAGTGAATTCTTGACCAGATGGACTTGAACAGCTGCCACCCATGCCCAGTAAGTCCCTTTGCTTGAGAAGACAAAATAGCTCATTTGTTTGCAATTCCGTCCTGGAAGTACACAAGGGCAATTTTCTACATTGTGAATTACTTCTATCAGAGCAACATTTTCCCTGAAAGACCATAGCTCATTATGCTATTTAGAAACAAACAAAAAAATATGCACAAACATTTTTTTCAGGAGTCTTATAATTTGTGCCCAGAAGGGACAAGTCTCTTTTCAGATTAATTTTTTAAAAATGTTCCTTGGTTGCCATTATGCTCAAGCTGACATGGAAGGTTATAACTGAGAGAACCCCCTCTGAAATAATAATGCCTTACATTTGTACAGCACTTTTAAACTCTTCAAAGTGCTTTAAGACACATTATCTCATTTGAGCCTCAAAACTACTCAGGGAAGCAGGGAAAGTGGGTGTTTTTATTCACCAGTTT
This sequence comes from Canis lupus baileyi, assembly GCF_048164855.1. Lineage (NCBI taxonomy): Eukaryota > Metazoa > Chordata > Mammalia > Carnivora > Canidae > Canis > Canis lupus. Next base: position 45,743,205 of record NC_132857.1, on the reverse strand, counting down.
ATAGATAGAGAAATCAATTCACTTTACGAATATTATCTGAGTATCTACTAACTCCATTGTATTATACTCAGTATTACAGAGGATAAAATAACAGGTATTCCTAAAAGAGTAATCTGTTTTGCAGATAAGACATAAAAACACAAAGCTAAATAATACAAAAATGTACAATATGTTTCAAAAGATGACAGAAGGCAATATATATGGTTAAAATATTAGAGGCACCCATGATGAGCAAACTGTTCTGGAGGATTCAGGGGGCTTTTTGAAGCAGGTGCTGCTTAGAATACATATGCTTGGAAAGAGGCTTATTATTTGTGGAATCCATGAGAATGTCTGCTCTTTGACATCACAAGGTTATACCCCCTATAACCTTAGAATGTACAAGATTTTGGCATTCATCTAGTTTACCCTGATTCTCAACGCTGGAACTGTTTCCATGGCACCCTAGGCAAAAATGTTGGAACAGCCATAGGTTTTAGAAAATTCTCGTATGAAGTCGCAATGTTGATGTCTGTAACTCTGTGCCTTGCCGACTACAGGAACATTGCCGATCTATTTTTCCTTCCTGTGGAAAGCCTTTAATACATCTGTAGACAGTTGTAATATCTGCATTTAGGTTTTTTCTTCTTTCCATAGATCTTTGAACTTCTCTAGGTATTTACAGTCATTGCTGTATTGCTGGATCCCTGTCTTATTAGTTCAAATTATCTGTAACTTTGCCACCCACAACTGATATACTATTTTAGGTATGTAGAGTTATATGGGATTCTTACTTCCTGGGCTCTGAACACTATCTGAACACTGTAGTTATGCTTTCAATTAACTTGCAGCATGTAAGTTAATACTACTATTTATAAAGATTTCTCACATGTAATACTAACTATCATATAAAAGCTGCTTAATTAAAATGCACGGAACTAGTTAGGAATGCTTTCCTGAAGAATAAAGGTCACTTTCATTACATGGCTTTTTTCCCCCTTTTAAAATTTTTCTTCTTTTTCCTAAGTCATTCATGATACATATATATCCTCCCAGAAGAAGTTTTCTTAAGGAATTCATACCAAATTCTAATATAACAATGATCTGTGGTATTTTGTTCTTCATTTTTATTAACTGGGAAAATAAAAATTAATAGTTCATGTAAATTAATAGGCCAATACTGACCTCTGGTGTGTATGGAGGAAATTGCTTAGTGGGTGAACTAGTGGACACTTGGGAAGAGTTTTATGTTAAATATAAGAACAATCTTTGTCCAAGCAAAGAAGTTTCCTGAGTTATAATTACAAATGTGGAAATTGGGGAATGTCAAACTAACTGAATGGGGAGGATTTCTCTATGTTAGTCCCTTGTGGTAGGAAGTGAAAAGGAAAGGAGAACTGCTGAATAGAACAGCCCTCATTGCATCATGTTTTTGCCCTGTTTGGTCTGCGTTTAAGCAATTCTAACCACAGTGAGAGGAGAAATAATCTACACTCACTCACTCGACTCCACACAAACTGGATTTTTTTTTTTAAAGGCTGGTTGTGAATTTATCTGAGTTTTCTCCTTAGATGGTGTGTGTGTTCCTTGCCTGCTATGCCCCAAAATGCTTCTTCACTTACTTCAGACACAAGATCCCAAAGTCATCTTTCTCTATCCTTATTTGCTCTTGTTCATTCTCTTGGAATTTTTCAAAGCTTGCCATATGCCTGGGAGATATTTGCTTTTAATTTAAAAGTCTAACATTTGTTAGAGTGGTTCTTCTTTCAGATGGTCCATTCTCTTCTCTATTTTCAGGACGTGCCCTTCCCTTCACTCCATGCTGAAGCCCGATTATCTATCTACCTCTCCCTCCTCGGTCCCCTTTGAGCAGAGCCACTTGGGAGTACCGTGTCAATCACCTGCAGGTAGAGGTATCAGCTGTGCAGATTCAGATCTCATTGCCACCACCAACTCTTGTTGGCCTACCCTCTGCTGTAGCAGGGCCCTTAGGATCTTAGAAGCTCACCTATTAGGAAAAGTATCACTAGACCCATAACCAATGGATCCAGATTCTAATTTAATCCTACCGCTAACTTGCTATGAGACCTTCTACAACTCAGTTCAATTTAGACAGCAGACTTCTATTACCTAATCGACAAAAGGGTACGATTCAACCAGATGATTGCTAACATCTCTTGTGATGCCCTAATTCTATAATTCTGTCAATCTGGATTTAAGAAGCTAGCTTGCAACCCAGGGCTCTTACTGTCTGGGGCTCCTTCACCTCCTCTTCCTCCCATCCCCCTAGTTTGTTTAGGTATTTCTACTGTGTGTTTCCTATGTTTACTAAACCATTGTACTGATTACACTGTATGTATCTATTTGTCTATCTTTTTTCCTTCATTGACTTAACATATGGCAGGCTGTTAGTAACTATTGAGTGACTGAAAAATATCTTATGTTCATCCTGCAAGTCTGTATCTGACATGTATTCCTTAGAAGCTCCTGGGCCTGAAAAGCTTTGGAGTCAGCCTCAACCTTTTGTCCTGATTCTACAAATTAGATAATATGTAAAATGTTGCCTCTCAGAAACTGTAAGGAGATGAATAGCTATAGATCATGCTGCAAGAAAGTGGAGGACACCAGTTTGTTAGTAGGAGCTGAATCATTCTGCATTAGAGTGAGAAGTTTTACTTCCCATGGTCAGACAGATCAGGAAGTGGGTAAGAAGAGACTAGGGTAGAGGGTAAAGTGGAGCTAGGGAAACAGCTTGAGGTTGAAGATGATGTGGGTAAAGGCCCAACGTATGTTTCCAGTTCTTGGGATGGCCATAGGAAAATTTTTTAAAATCAAAATTAAATTTGACTAAATTTGCTTCCTTATTCCATTCACAATTTACGATCTTCAGTAAACTCAATTGTGCTCACAAATGACGTCCATGGGTAGTTTATTTGTGGCAAGCAATGGAGAGGATGAGTAGTACATTTGGGTCTGTGGTTCTTTAACTTTCAGTCACTTTAGAATCACTTGGGGACTTTTTAAATACTGGATACTGACACCATAGTCCAGAAGGGTTAAAACAGCATCTTTGGGGGTGAGACCCAGGGAGCACTGTTTCTTAACAGATGCCCAGATGAATCTGATGTGCAGCTGGGATAGTGAACCACTGGCCGAGGGGTGTGGAGGAGAGATAGTGAGCAGCACAGCAGAGGCAACCTTGGAGTAAGTCGTTAAAGCCAATGTAGATTATGGCTGCAGTCATCAATGTGAACTCATCCAAGGAACTACTCAGTAACCACGCATGCTTTGTTTTTTAATCAAACCTATTTCTCATTGTTGGCAGTAACTATTTTAATTTTATAAACTTCTACTTTCCTCAAACTTTCGCCCCTCCCAATTCTATTGGTACTCTCAACAAGTGAGCTACTTTCTATTTCTCAGAGATAATTGATACCCATTGTGAAAAATTCCTTAATTCTCTGTCACCAAATCTATAAATCTGTTTTATTCTGCATTTTTTTTTACCAGTACCTGTTCACCAATATTTAAGCATCCAAGAGCAACCTTTCTTTTTAAAGCAAAGACTCAGACACACAGATATATGTACTTGTGTGTGTGTGCATGTGTTTGGGGGAAATAAAACAATTCTGCAACAATAGACCCTTCTGAACCAATATAGAAAAGAGAACATAATTTATTTCTAAGTAAGAATTAATAGATTTATATATATGTAAGTTATCAAAAAAGTGTGGCAAAAAGTCTGGACAGATTTTCATGTAATTTCTTTAGCAAGGCAGACAAAAGAATAACTTTTCTTATCTCCTCAAAAGACAAAGAACCACACCTGATGATAGTTTCCTTGTGAAAATTTTCTAAGTTAATTTTAGAGATATGTGTTTACAGTTCCAAATATCAGAAGATCCCCAGATTTGCACTGTAAAATCAAAAGGTCAGATCTCTTTTTGGGCCTATTAAGATTTCAAGGAGACATTTTTAAGAAAGAGAATGTGGGGAGATTGCCACTTCCTCCTCAAAGAAAGTTTCATCATTTTAGCTTTACTGTATGCATTGGTTAATATATACATATATATTCCTTATCTTTGTTCAGTAAGAGGACCTAAAAGCAATGATACTCTGTTAGGACACCTGGCACCTAGATCTTGACATCTAAACACCATTTTTCAATAAAAGGAGCCAATATTCATTGAAAAAAATAGTTAATTCCTGGACTAAGCTAGGAAAAACACAAGAAAGCTTGGAACATCTTAGTCCCAGAAAATAAAGAAATGGTTTAAAAGTAGAAAATAAAGCAAAAGATGGATACTTGTTGAAAGAACATAGCAGTCATCCTGAAGAGGATGCTAATGGTCAAAATTCAAACATTTTGAGCAATAAAATAAAGAATTATATTATTGGATTTTGTCCCATAGACTAAATATCTGTAAATATCTGTAATATTCATATAAATAATTGAATAAATAAATAAATGAGGGAGAATAAGATAGCACTTAAGAAAAATTCTAAATAAATTTAGACAGAAAGAAGGAGATAGATAATCACCATTTGGCAATTGCCACAATAATAGTCATTAGTGATCAGATCCACCAATGAATGCTCAAATTAGTGGCAAAAGTTTGGGGTAAAAGAGATGTTTGCATTGTCTCAAATTATCTCCCCTGAGATATTTATTAGCTACAATGGTAAAGATAATCCCTTTGTAGTAAAGAAATCCAGCAGACACAACCTTGGCCAAGTGGTCAAGGTAAACACCATCAGTTATAAGACACACTGTCACTATCATATAATACCTGATATGTTGTACTGAGAAAAGAGCATCGCTTTTGATTTTTCCTGCCCAAAATGCATATCCTCAATCCAATCAGGAGAAAACATCAAACAAACCCAAATGAAGGATATTTCACAAAATAACCAACCAGTATTCTTCAGAGATGGCAAGGTTCTAAAAATAAGGGTTCTAAAAACTCCTCTACTGAGGAGTCAGGACAACCAAATGCAGGATGTGGTCCTATACAGAATCCTGAAACAGAAAAAGGATGTTAGTGGAAAAACAGTTGAAATTTGAACAAGGCCTGTAGCTTAGTTAATACTATTGCATCAATGTCATTACTAGTGTCCTAGCTTTGATGATTGTATTACAGTTATGTAAGATAAAACACTCATTGATAGTTCTGTGTGGTGTATACAGAAACTCTCTGGGGTATATAGATATAGGGAGGCTATCAGAACCACAATAAAGCCAGAGGGGTGACTATACACAGGAATAGCTAAGTGTGAATACAAGGGTCTTGAGTGGGGTCTGATGATTAGATCATAGCAATGTATGAATGACAGTATAACCAATGCTGCTGGTTTGTTATGGATATGTAGGAGAAATCCTTTTTCTCCTACATATCCACAAAGTATTAGAGGAGTTGGGGTGCTGGCCAGTGACTCTTAAATGATTCAAAAATAAATTAGTTTGTATTATACTTGCAACTTTTGTCTAAGTTTGAAGTTATGTCAAAAATTTTTAAAAAGTAACCTTTTTTTTTTAAGAAAAGCTACAACTGGCTAATGAAAACAAAAAATCTATACCAGTAATGAAAAAAAAATGTGAAGAAATTGGATCATTAACATACTACTGGTAGGAGTGTGAATTAATCATTTGGAAACCTTAGCTGTATCATCCAAACTCAACATATGTGTACTTTATGAACTAGTGAATTCAGTCCTAAACATATATATAGAGCTATATCTATAATGGAAATTTTCCCAAAGTTTGGATATTTGAAGGAACAACATTCCAGAAAGCATACTGCTCTAAGGTGTACATTTAAAAATTAAGCTATGTTGTCAAGCAAGTTAGGCCAGTTACAAACCATCAGCAAGACCAAAACCAAACCAAACCAAACAAAAAACTTGACCCTGCAGGCCATCCAGACTTGTTTCTTAACTTTAAGTTCTACATTATAAATCTCATTGCTTTTTATCTTGGCCAAGAGCCAAAAATCTAGATATCCAGGTTTCTCCAGAAATAGAGATAAAGCTTCTACTATCTATCTGTAAACCCATACATTGTCACTTAAAAAAGGGACAAGAATATTAAAACATCATAATTATAAAACATCATATTCATAATAACCAAAACCTGAAACCAACCCATGTCCATCAGGAGAAGAAAAGATAAACTATTATCTATTTGCATATGGAATACTATAAAGTAATGAATAAATATGTATTACTTTTATGTGGAACAACATAGGTGAATATCACAAATAACGTCCTAGGTGAATATACCTGACAGTTGCTGGGTATTAGTTATTAACTAGGTGGATCATTAAATGGCTGTATTGACTTTGTAAAAATTCATCAAGCTCAGAATTTGTCCTTATATATACATATGTGATATTTCAATTTAAGTAACTTAAGGGGTGCCTAGATGGCTCAGTTGGTTGAGCATCTGACTCATTATTTCAGCTCAGGTCGTGATTTCAGAGTTGTGGGGTCAGGCCCAGAGTCAGGCTCCATGCTCAGCCAAGAGGCCATTTTGGATTCTCTCTGTCCTTCTCCCTGTGTCCCTCCCTCTGCTTTCTCTCTCTTTCTCTAAAATAAATAAATACATCTTTTAAAAAAAGTATTTTAAAATAAATATTTCACATAAACATGCACACATACATACTCAAAAGCTGTTCTTGCTTCTAGAGTCTTTACAAAAAAATTCATTTAACTTTGCACTTCGTGAATAATGACTTTATAGAATGTGATTCAGTAGTCCACCTTTTAAAGTTTTCTTCTATTACTTCTTTGAGTGTTTCTTTATTTTCATTTTTTTCTGTTCTATTCCTTCCTGACTTCTTTAGGTAGATATTATGATTTATGGATTTAATTTCTATGTCATTTAGCTTTTCTTTCACATTTTTCATCTTTCTATATATTTTAAAATTTATTTTGTGGTAATAACTCACTGAGATTGAGCTTTTAGATTCCTAATTCAATACAAAGACAGTTATAATCATGGATAGAATATTAGGCAGATATTTTCTTAAATGATACAGATATTGGTCCTATAGTACAGAAATGATATTGTATATAGGAATGTCATTTTGCCTTTTTAAATGAGAAATAGTACAATTTATATATTATGATGCTTTGATTTAAAAATCTGTATATATACGATCTGCATTGCTTGGTATATTGCTAGAACATGCTGTGTTAGTTGGGTGCATATGGTTGCAATTAACAGAAGAGTCACTAATAGTGGCTTAAGCAGTAGTGTAACTCAGCTGTTTTGTTTTCCTTTTTCTGGCTTTTTTTAAAATAATAATACCTCTAGAAATGATGGCTACCAGGTTTTCTATGGCAGTTCAACAATGTCATTAAGCATCCAGTTTTTCTCTAGCTTTCTGCTCTGCTACCCTTAGCATGTTTGATTTTCATCCTGTGTATTCTTCATGGTTAAAAGATAACTACCAAAACTCCAATAATTAGGTCTTTAAACAAAAGCCAATAAAATTGTAAAAGTGCATTTACTTTTTGCCTTCTCTTTTTCATCAGACATCAAAATCCTACTCTAAGCTCCCTCCCATAATACACTTTTTTAAATATGTCAGATTAGGTTCAAGAGGGTCATATGTTCATCCCTAAACCAATCAAGAAAAGAAGAATTAAATCAACATTTGTATTAATTAGATTTGCTACAATAATGCAGCTGAAGAAATACACTAACATGTCAACAAACATATGTTTATTGTTTCTGGCTCATGAGTTTGTGGATCAGTCACAGCATTTCTACATCAGACCATGAGGGAGGTCAGGTGTGCTCCACAAGTCCCTCATTCCTAGAAGGCTGAACAACAGAGACTAGCTGGGACTCATGATTTTCACAATTCAGGGCAGTAGTGCAAGAGGAGAAGCAGAAATACATGATACTTCCTAGTAGTTTTTCTCAAAATAGGCATTCTCTTACTTCTACCCATATTCCACTGGTAAAGCAATCATAGCCAAGCCAAAGTCGAATGCAGCAGGGAGGTACTTTTTCCCCCTCACTGAAGCATGCAAGGGTGGGAAAGGAACAAAGAATTATGAACAAATAAAATAATCTACCTCAAAATTCATGGCTTAGACTAATCATGGCCCATCCCCTCAGACTTGGGGAGAAATCTACATTCTTTAAACTTGTTGCAACATGCATAAAATATGATTATTATAAATTAAGGCAATAAGGGATTATGTCTAGTGAGAAGCTAGGCAACATTATCTGACCCAGTTTACATCAACATCATAATGAGTTTGCCTGGGCTTGAGAAGAGAGAATGAGATAGGCAGAGCCCACAGTGAGGCAAGAGTACAAGAGCTCCATGTTCACTTCTCACTTACATAAATTAACTAGAAGCCTCTTCTAATTTGGGAAAAAACACCATCTTCAACAAGCAACTCAAATATTGATGAAAATACCACTGGTTTATTTATTGACTGAGCTTTATTTTTTTTTTAAAGATTGTATTCATTTATTCAGGAGAGGCACAGAGAGGCAGAGACACAGGCAGAGGGAGAAGCAGGCTCCCTGTAGGGAACCTGATGTGAGACTCGATCCCAGGACTCCAGGGTCATGACCTGAGCCAAAGGCAGATGCTCAACCACTGAGTCACCCAGGTGCCCCTTGATTGAGCATTTCAATTCAATAATTTGGAAAGAGACTCACTGCCTTCCAGAAACCATTCTGCCTTTTTTGAAAAAGGCTGAAATTCATATATATAGATTAACTTCAAAATATATCCAAAAACTGACACCTTCAGCGAAGAACTCCCAATTGTCTTACTTGCAGGACCACACAATATTTATACCGTTTTAATTCTCGCCCATACACTGGCACAGATTGTTCACTTCTGTTACTGTCATGGCAAGTGATGCAGGAAGAGAAACATTGCTGATCTGTGAAATTGGACAATACATTAAATCTGTCTTGGTATTTAAGCCACAGTAAGTACCATGTTTAATTGGGTTTATGAAATGACATCTTGTTCAGGGCAAGGATCAGTATGGAACAGAAGCTATAATGGATGATAAATTAAGTGCCTAAGTTAAAGCTAAACTGTTAGATGTCTGATCTGAGTAAGTAATTTCAGAACAGTGACTCCCAAGTGAATAACAAATTGACCTTTGTGTGACATTATATGTAATTAATTTTAAAAGCCTAATCTGACTTCCAATTACAGACCCCCCCAAAAAACAAAACTGGTAACTTTCTCTCTCTCTGCATTTCCTGACATTATTTTCCTAGTACTAATAGATGACTTCAAATCTAAAATCATGGGAAATGAGAGTTTGCCCAATTGTTAATATCTAAATCTTAGGATTTATCAACTGTGGCATATCTAAAGATACAAACCCCACCTTTTCTAATTTTCTGGAATGTCTAGATGTAGAAATAAAGACCCCATTGCATGTGGAAGTGCTCTACCAGGGACAATTTTCATAAAGGGATTTTTAAATAGCTGTTTTAATTTGTAGACCAGACCATGTGCACCTAGAATCTAAGACTAATGAGCCACTTTCACAGAGAATTGCCTCTTCTAAATAAACAAGTCCTTTTGCACTGACCTAAGAATCTAAGTTGCAGCTGAAAGACTAATTATACCAATATTATAACGGCCACATCCACAACAAAAGAATATTCTTTCCATCTTCAAAGTTAGATGAGTATTCAAATGAAATACAATTTATTTATCTGGATTGTCTTCAATGTTTTCATTTGCACCTCTACAGAAACTGAAAAAAAAATTTTTTCTTTTTAGGAAACAGTTTGAAAATCCATCATTTTTAGTTTTTTTTTCAATATATATAAAATCTCCCCTACAAATGAATTCAAAACTGAATTTTTCCCTTGGCAATTTTATTTGAAAGGAAATTAAAACAAATCATTATGAGCAGAATGATTTCAATTAAGACATAATTAATTAAATGTGCAAATGTGGAATACACTGGGATGTGCAATTAGATGATTGATTACACTGGAAATCTGATTTCATACTTAAATTGCCAACCACACCCCTGTTTTGAGCTATTCACCCACCATAAGTGACTACAACTCTAGACCTTACTTCTGGAGAAAGTGTTCTCAGTGGAATAGTGTTTTTGCAGTGATTTCTTTAATCACCTGATAGTATCTTCTTCAGATAGTAGTTAAAGGCAACATGCATGAAGCAGCTTCCTTGCCTTCCTTCTTCTCTTTTAACCAGAATTTTGTTTGATTTTTAAATAAGTAATGTGAATCTTGGTAAACTGTGAAAGTCCTCTTTTTATACTTAGTAAGTTTTTTCCTATTCAGTTACTCTCTAAAAGAAAGTTGATAATCAAAAGGTTAAACGTGTAAAAAAAATACTGAGCTTTGAATAATTTAGAAATCATTTAATATTGCATTTTTAAAAAGATTTCTTTGATAGGGAGAGCATGCATGCCCACAGGAGCAGAGGGAGGAGGGGCGGCGGGAGAGGGAGACTCTCAAGCAGACTCCCAACTGAGAACAGAGCCCCATGTTGGGCTAGATCCCAGGACCCTGAGATCATGACCTGAGCCAAAACCAAGAGTCTAACGCTCAACCAACTGAGCCACCCTGGAACCCCCGTTTAGGATTGCATTTTAAGTTGTCTTTACCTTTTAGATCCAAATGTCTGATATCTATACTTTGCTGTTGGTGATTATGAATTAGAAATGTCTTCAGTTTAACCAAGACAATGAATTTTATTTACATAGGATTGGAGGGGTTGATTTAGCAAGGTTTGTAACTGATATGTATCAATGTTGCTCTAAAACTTAAGGAGATTCCCATCCCATACTAAAAACAATTTGGATTTCCAGAAATTCTCTTGTGTTATATCTATAAATATATCAATCAGTAACATATCATCTTTCAGCTCATACTCCATATCATTTCTGGGGATGCTGGGTCTGGAAATCTGCAAGTTGCTTTTTCCAAGGCAGCACACTTTTCCCCAGATCATAATGGGAAGCCTCTTAGATCAAAGATAAATTCCTAACCTGAAATGCATCCATTAGCATTGGGTTAGTCCATTCTCAAGCCCCATGAGTTTGATGTTTTTCTCTTCAGGTAATTTTTGAAAATGCAAAAGTCCATCAAAAAGAGTTACCTTTTGGGTTACTGAAGCTTTATTATTAGCAGGTATGTTAGTTTTCTTCAATAATGGTGGGTTCTTTATCATAATGGCAGAAATAGGGTGCCTGGGTAGATAGGATAAAAAACAGCTGCAAAAAAGAGACAGCATCAGAGTTTGTTGATCATGTAATTGTGTCTTATTTTGATACTAGAGCTTTTGAGGGAGAACTTAGTTTCCCTTTTTTGTGCAGTTCTTTGATCCACTTGTGGTCTGACCTCTGGGAGCTGACTGTAGGAAAAGGAATGTTGAGAAATAGGCAGACAACTCATTGTTCACAATCTTTAATTAGGGAATCCAAAACAGTGTTTTTCAGCCTTAGCTACTCATTGGGATCACGGGGAAAATTTAAGAACTACTGATTTATGGGGCGCATGCCCAGAAATTTAAAAATAAATTCTTCCAGATGATTCAAGTATTGTTGATAAGGTGGAGAGGCACTGGTCCAAAGAACTAACCAAAAAAGGTTTACCATGTGCTCAAAGGACTTATCATTTAGAAAGGCCTAGCACAAGGGGAAAAAAAAACAAAAAACAACAACAACAGAAAGTTCATTGCTCTCTTGCTTTGTCAATCAGCATCCGATTCCAAGTCCTGGCTTGTTCTTACTTCCAACCTCTATCTTGGCCTGAAGCAATTGGTGCCTCCTGCTTCTGCAGGGAGCTATCAGTTAAGGGACTGTTGCATTGAACCTCTGAAAACTCTGGTAGTTCTCAAAAATGTGAGATATCAGAAAGCCCTATGTTTTGTGAAGAAGTACAAAGAGAAACAAGTTTTGCTAGAGATCTCTAAGTAACTCCAGATTCTCTAGAAATCATGCAGCTTTGCAGAGATGGCTGGCTTTCTATGATGACATTAACTCTGAAATATGAAGAAAGGACAGAAAGTTAAATAAGTTTCTCTGAGGACTTGTGTGTAACGGTGCAGAAGACAACCAGGAGAGTCAGCGAGGTATGTGGAATCACACAGCCTGGATGAGACAAGGTAAGAACAAACAGGAGATAAACAGGTATTTTGTATTTAATTTTGAAGACTCAGCTCCCTCTATGGGCCTTAAATTTCTACTGCATTTTTTGTATCTTTTTCCTATTTTCTGCCTAGAATTGCTGGGTTCCCTTAATTTTAATTACAGCTTGAAAGGAAGGATTAATAGAGTCAAATTAACAGGCATTTTTTGAGAGACTACTCTGGGGCAGTATGCCTGTTAAATGGTTGTCAAATTTGAATTTGTGATCAGAGACTCTTGGAGGGCCTGATGAAACACCCCCACAGTTTCTGATTCAGCAGGTCTGATCTGTGGCTCGAGTATGGACTTTTCTAAGAAACTCCCTGGTGATCCTTTAGTGCTATCTGGAGACCATAATATAAGGAACACTGTCTCTAGGGATGAAAAAAAGAAATGGCTTTACAGCAATATGACCTTGACTCAGGATTGATAAAGAGATGTATTAGGGGTGTATTTTATGGCAGGTTTGATGAAATAAGAATACTGGAAACTCATTTATTTATTTATGAGAGACAGAAAGAGAGAGGCAGAGACATAGGCAGAGGGAGAAGTAGGCTCCCTTGCATGGAGCCCGAAGCAGGACTTGATCCCAGGACCCCAGAATCACACTCTGAGCCAAAGACAGACACTCACTGCTGAGCCACCCAGGCATACCATATTTTTAAAGTAAAACATAGTACAATACACTCCAGAAGTTCTGAGACAGTAGCTAACTAAACAGCAGTGAGGCAGAAGAGGTTAGAGACGACAATAATAATATAAGACCACAGCCTACAGAGGTGAGGGTGTCCTGTGGAGCTGACTTTATTAGGAAGCACACGCTGGTGAGGAAATCCCCTGAATATTTGGGCCTAAAAGGCAAAGCTTGGGATCTTAAATGCTAAAAAAGGCTATGGCACTTGTGCTAATTAAGCACTGAAAACTCACATTTCTTCTAGGACTGAGGTCGGTGCATTAGCTCTGGAAAGTAGCCTCCCTTGTCTATGGTTCATGAACATATTGAATTAGATCCAGAAAGGATCCCTTTGGTCGGGGTCATTTGTCATTCCCAGCCCCTAGTGTTAATCAACTTCAGCTGGTTAGGACTCGGTGTAACGAAATACAACATTTAATTTTGCCATCTCTTAAGCAAGCGCTGCTGCAAGTGAAAAATTTTCTTTTCATATAGAATAGAATACCTAGAGAGGGTCCAGAGTCAGGTCTCAAAAGCAATGCTGGACAGGGTTGACAAAGGGCAGAGGAAGGTCCTTAGGCCAGCAGTATTTGTGACATAAATAGTATCTTGAAGTTGGAGATAGCAAGACTTTGGACCACTGTTGAACAGATTGGCTTTGCTTTGGTGAATGGACCATACGGGTCTCAAAGAAGAAATAAAGACATTTATGCATCTGTGCAGCATTTAAAAGGTGTGACCATGAGATAGCAAATATAATCCCCCCAAATAACTGCTGTATCCCTAGTGAGTGGTGGCATTTAGTTACCCAGAAACAGTAAATATTTAGAATTATGTTCAAACAAATTTGAGACCTTTAAGAAACTGAAACGTATGTGTGTGGGAGCTCACACACAATATTATTCAGGGAGTTTCCCCAACTATATTTTATCTAACTACACATATTTTTCCAACTTTATTCTATGTGACTACCCAGATTTTACTCTGTATGATTTTGGTTATTTTCAGACTGCACGTATAGTTTCAAAAAATCATTGAAGAGACTCCAAGAATCTTTGACAGACTCTAAGTAAAATTCTGAGAAAAGAGCAACAGTTAGTTACTACTAATTGTAGCAACAGCAGTGGCAATGTCATGGGATACTTTGGAGATGTAGCACTTATTTGATCATATAATTTCTGGTATGTTTAATAATAAAAAAAATCTTAATAAAATAATTCTGAGCCTCTACATTTACACCATTGCAAAACGTTTATAGGTGTTTAGGTATGACAAAAAAAAAATCCTATTCAAAGCCTGCATGGGTATTTGGATGGACTGAGTGGATGGACTGTGTGATCGAGGTCAATATAATTTCCCACAGGCTATTCTGCTGGCTTAGCAAATATACTTGAAGCCAGTTTCCTATAGAGATTTTCTAATTTAGCAGAATTAATTTCTAGACCAATTAAATGCTTAAGATATCAAATACTTTCAACTGAAAAGTCAGAGTGCGGCATCTGGGTGGCTCAGTCAGTTAAGCATCTGACTCATGATTTTGGCTCATCATGATCTCAGGGTCATTGGACAGAGCCCTGTTTCAGGCTCTGCCCTCAGCGGGGAGTCTGCTTGAGGATTCTCTCCTCTCTCTGCCTCTCTCTCTCTCTCTGCCCTTCCCTGGCACTCGCTCCTTCTCTCTCAAATAAATAAATCTTTTAAAAAATGGTCAAAGAAAAAATATATTTCTATTAAAAAGAAAAATGAAAGGCAAAGTAACCACTTTTTTTCTTCTAGTCATCATGAAGCTAGAATTTTGTGATAGATTCTAGACCCAAAGCAGTCTCCATGCTCTCATGCTTTTGGTGAGGGTATCATGAATGATGCTGCATGGAAGGTGCTGCACATGAATGATCATTCCAGGCTCCATTTCCCTTCTTCTGAGTTCCCAAAGCCTCCAGTGGAAGAGTAGATGGGAATGGTAAGAATTTCTCAGCAACTGGATGGATGCTATAGGAGGTAGTTTTGTGGGCCTGAGAAGAATAAAGGAGAAGGGGAAGAATTGAAATGATTGCCAGAGGAAAGTAGAGAGAAGGGAAGCTATAGAGCAATCTTGGTTAAGAAAGTCCCACTCATCCCTATTTTTAACACGAAGTCTCTTTAGAAGTATGCATAAGTATGTATGTATATATACAAATTTATTAATTATTTTACTGTTCATTTAAAAATTATAAACAATTTTTTAAAAATGACAATTTTGAGTTTGCTACTAAACATTAAAACATGGAGGTCCACTTTTACTTTCTTCCAAGTGTACCTCCAGTTGTATCAGTACTATTTATTAAATAATCCATTTACTCATGTAACTGAACTACCCTGTAGATCGTCTGTGACGTTCTCATACATATTGGATGCCATTTCTGTATTCTCTATTCTGTGCCACTGATTTATTTGTCCTGTCTTATATAATGATGAATTAATTAGTCATGATATTTTCTAATAACTAGTATATCATTATTGTATTTTTCTTGACTGTTCTTTGTTAATGACAATCATCTTTAATACAAACCTTAAAGTCATTTTTTTTTCCAATTAAAAGGAGTTGTTGAGTTTCTGATTGAAATTCCATTAAATTTACAAATTAATTCAGGAGAATGAACAATGCCATGAAATTAAGCTTTCTCATCAAAGGTTGTGTGTTCCTTTCAGATTTTGTTTTACACTTTTTAATACAATTTTATAATTTTCTTCATATAGACTAATGACTCTTGAACTCAATACTGCCATTGGAATTCTTAAAAGCTTTGAAAGATGCTGGTCCTAGTTCACACCTAGAAATTCTGATTTGTTTTGTCTGGGGGCATCAGGATATTTTCAAGTTCCCCAACATAATTTTAATGTAAATCCAAGGTTGAAAATCATAAGTATAGATCCTGTGTCATTCATGTTAAATTTATTTAGTATTTTATAGTTTTCTTAGAGCCTTTCCAATAATATATCTTTATTCACCTTTGGAATCTCTTCTTTTGAGTTTGGTCCATCCAAGTTTCCTGCTACTTAATTTGGCAAATGAGTACATTGCTAGCAAGTCATTCATTTACTTTAGGTTTTCAAATATATTTCTATAGAGTTCCATATTATCTTTCCATTATTATTTTTTGGTGTTGCACTTGACTTTCCCTATGTACTTTTTAGGACCTATTCTTTTTCTCTAGCAATTTTATTTTGTTGGGTGTATGTTATGATTGTTCTTCCTGATTTTCCTCTCTCCTGCTGCTGGCCCTACCTTTCTTTGACATCTCATTGAGACCCATTTCTGATTATTGGAAAAATGCAGATGGGGCAAAAAAAGAGGGGGGAACTTTGTTCCTATGAGCTTGCTCTGTCAGGCTCCTATCAATGCATCTGGAGAAAGCCTCTTTGTCCTCTAAATATTCTATTTACTGTAAATGCTCAAAATCCACCACTTACCTGTTTGTCTTCTTCACTTTGGGGGGATCAGGAAATCCAGGACCTTGTAGGAGACCCACGTCACCATTTTTCCAGATATGTATTCAGATCTCTGAAAGCCAAGCTCTTCCCTAGATAGGTCACTTTTCCACCCATGCTTATCTGTAGGCTTTGACACTGTTCTCTTGTCCCTTGGTCCCTTCCTACCCATAAGGGAGAAATCCCCACATTGGTGCTCTTTGTTGAAGCCTGAACAGAGTCTCAGTTGAGCCTGATCCCTTCCTGCTGGAGTAAAGAGGAAGCTAGTTAAATTTACGATACCACATTCTCTGCAAAGGGAGGATAGGAGATCACTTAGATCATACTCCACAGCATTTCATTGAGTCTTTCAACTTGTCTATCTTTGGCAAACATTCAACTTCACTCTCCCTTGTACTATTCTGTCCAAACTCATATTGCAAAGATATTATTCCCCAATTTATAGTTATTTCTAGTTGGCTTCTCACACTTATTTGGCCTGTGTTGTGTAAAGAGAGGAAGCCAAAAAAAAAACAAAAAACAAAAAACAAAAAGCAAAAAACAAAAAACAAACCTCAGGCATGGGGAAAGGTACATATTAGGAAAAATAGTACTTAATGGGCATGGAATGGATGCAGCTAACATCTTTTTTTTTTTTTTTTAAGATTTTACTTATTTATTCATGAGAGACACAGAGAGATAGAGGAGGTAGAGACATAGGCAGAGGGAGAAGCAGGCTTCCCTCAAGGAGCCCGATAAGGGACTTGATCCCAGATCCCGGGATTAAGCCTCGAGCTGAAGGCAGACGCCCAACAGCTGAGCCACTCAGGTGTTCCCAGCTAAAGTCTTTTATATATTAACTATAAATGCACTGCATAAAAATTTATTCTTTAAAAACTTTCTTTCAGAGTTGATGACAAATCAATACCCACGTCAGAAAGAGTGTTTTATAGTTATTCTAAATATCAAAGGAATATCATTAAGTTAATTAGGAGGCCTCATGTAAATAGGCATCATATTGCATTGAACTTACTTTGGTAGCATATGATCTATAGTAGATGGTGAAACAGATGTAAATTATGTTTTTGTGGCTGCATGAATTTCTGATCTGGTATTGGGTTTCTCGATGGAACTTCAACACCCCAGGTCAGCTACCAACAAAAACCGGGATAAAAAATGGAGGCAGAAGGTGGAAGCATACTACTACTTTTCTTCTAATGTTTTTGTTTTAGCTTATTGATAAGTAAATTTTTGCTTCTCTTCCAATTCAGGAAGTATGAAGAGAATTATCCTAGTCTCATTTTATCCCCACACTGAATAGTCAACTATTTTGTGAGGCTTGTGTTCACATTGCCTGAAAAACATTGGGTCACATTATCAGTGGAGAAGGTAGCTAGCCCCTCACAAAAAGAAAATAGACGCAGAGAAAGCATTTGACAAAATACAGCATCCATTCCTGATCAAAACTCTTCAGAGTGTAGGGATAGAGGGAACATTCCTCGACATCTTAAAAGCCATCTATGAAAAGCCCACAGCAAATATTCTCAATGGGGAAGCACTAGGAGCCTTTCCCCTAAGATCAGGAACAAGACAGGGATGTCCACTCTCACCACTGCTATTCAACATAGTACTGGAAGTCCTAGCCTCAGCAATCAGACAACAAAAAGACATTAAAGGCATTCAAATTGGCAAAGAAGAAGTCAAACTCTCCCTCTTCGCCGATGACATGATACTCTACATAGAAAACCCAAAAGTCTCCACCCCAAGATTGCTAGAACTCATACAGCAATTCGGTAGCGTGGCAGGATACAAAATCAATGCCCAGAAGTCAGTGGCATTTCTATACACTAACAATGAGACTGAAGAAAGAGAAATTAAGGAGTCAATCCCATTTACAATTGCACCCAAAAGCATAAGATACCTAGGAATAAACCTCACCAAAGATGTAAAGGATCTATACCCTCAAAACTATAGAACACTTCTGAAAGAAATTGAGGAAGACACAAAGAGATGGAAAAATATTCCACGCTCATGGATTGGCAGAATTAATATTGTGAAAATGTCAATGTTACCCAGGGCAATATACACGTTTAATGCAATCCCTATCAAAATACCATGGACTTTCTTCAGAGAGTTAGAACAAATTGTCTTTCAGGTTTTGAAGTCTATTTTCTTTTCCTATACTCTATCAGGACAGACATGTCATTATGCTCCTGGCCCCATATTGCAAGCTATTGTGGGGGAAACTCCAACATTCTGTAATTTTTCTGCTTGAGTTTTGACGGTAACTCATATCAGTTCTATTTCCTGGGATCACCACTCTTCATCCCTACATCCCATTTTGATCTCAGATTCCAGAAGTGTTTTAATTAAGTTGTAACAGAGAATTCCTATGGGGATTTTTAGATGTGTGTCAAAGTATTTAATATTCCAAATCATCATGTAGGGAGTCAGGTTTGTTTTCTATGTGTTAGAATGTAATGAAAGGATAGCTAACTCATTGTCATTCCTGGTCTCAACAAGTTGTAGAATTACCTCCATTGTTAAGCTGGCAAATGATTTTTTTAAAAAGCCATTTTTCCAATAAAATTGACATTGATTATTGCCTTTACATATAGATTAGACTTTGTACACTAACCTTAGTGCTAACTGCACATGTTGCTTATAATTTCTAATAGTTTACACTTTCTCTATGAAATCAATTATAAAAGATCCAAATTTTACAAAGACTGAACTGTTTTGGATTTCAAGTCAAAACTAGTTTGATAGAAATGGTTAAAAGCAAATTGATTTTATGAAAGCTTCTAACAAGATTAACTTAAACATGTATTGCCATTAATAATGGAATCTTATGCTAGATATGAGAGATATAAAGTCACATAGCCCAGTTCTTCTACAGTTTAATGAGGATTTGGGCATGTATAGTTGTCTTAATCAGATGGAACTGCTATAATAGGCTACCATAGACTAGGTGGCTTAAGCAACAGAAATTTATTTCTCATAATTCCGGAGGCTAGGAAGTCCAAGATCAGGATGCCAGCAGATTCAGGGGTGGGTAAGAGCCCACTTATGGTTTTGTTGATGGCTGATCTTCTCATTTCCTCATATGGTGGGAGAGAGAGATCATCTCTCTTTTGTGTCTTCTTATAAGGGTACTAATCCCATTCATGAGCGTTCCACTCTTAATGCCCCAATCACTTCCCAAGGGCCTCTCCTCACCCAATACCATCACATTGGGAATGAAGCCTTAACATATGAATTTTAGAGGAGACACAGACATTCCGTCCAGAACATCAATGCGCACTATTGATGCTCCAGCAGACATCCTGAATCTCTTTGGCTCTTTCTGTCAATCCTTTGCCAGCTGCTTTGTGCTGCTTCTACTTACCTCCATCTAAGACTCTTTGTGGAGATCTCTGCAGCAGGGGGTGCTAGGGAAGTTAGGGCCCTCCCAGCAGCAATTTGGCAATGATCAACATTCAGTTTTAGGTGTCTAACAAGCCCATCCTTTTAGCCTCTTGTTGGATGAGTCTAAAACTAGACTTTTCTGCAACCACAACTTTACTTGTCTTCTCTCTTCCCTACCCTACCTCTGTTACTTCTTCCCCATTTATCTCTGAGCTCACTTTCTTCATAAATTACTTCCAGTGAAATCCTCATCCCAGGGTATTCTTGAGAAGACCTGCCCTGTCAGCTTACAAATAAAGAGCTTTGCAATCAAATAAGAGGATAACTTTTGTAACCAGGATGTGAGTATAGCACAGACTATGAAGCACAGATTTCGTCTTCAACCGACAATAGCCCAGTACTCTTCAGGGATCCCTCAGGAGTCTGTGGGGAAGGTAAGAAGACAAAATGACAGGCATGGGGCTGAGAACATAAATCAATGAGGGCAGATTTATGACAGTGATCCCATTTCTACTCATGGGTTACTGATGTCCAAGGAAATGAGGGCTGCACATTGAATAGATAACGAGGGACCAGCCCAATGGGTGAAGGTAGTTGGCAGCCTGTTTTATATCTGAATTTGGAATGCAACCTCAGAAATCTGTTAGATTGGTAAATCTGGAAGGTGATGTCAGAAAATATCTCCTTTACAGGTTTTCCATAGAACCTGAAATATAATTATGGCATTTACTGAATTTAAGATACAGTTTTGTCTGGGAGAGCCCAGGTAATAGAGCATGGATACATAAATAGATCTGGAGAGGCCCAGAAATGGCAGAAGATTTCTGGAACCTGGAAAAAATTAACTAAAACGTGACAAGTGATTATTTTGGGAAGGAAAGAAATGAAGATAAATTTGCTTTTAATTTGCTGTAATTTTCTTTATTCTCCAAATTGTGCACAATAATGTGTATTAATGCTGTTATCTAAAAAGGTAAATTAAATTTTGAATACTTCATAACTTTATGCTTATAAGAAATTTAAAAACAAAATTAAACTTTATTAGGAAATTGTTGGTAATTACGAACGTTCATACAAGGGAATATTATTGTACAATCATTAAAAAATGTTTATAGGGTATTTTGAAGGACAGTGAAAAATATTATGGGGTTATATTAAATAACAAAGGCAGGATTAAACATTTTATAGACTGATTTTTTTTATGTTAGAATGTGTAGAAAATATACTAAAGGGAATCACAGTATATAATGGGCTTATTTTCACTAGATAATGAGGTTTGGATTTTTTTTATTATTTAGATTTTACAAATATTCTATACTGAATTTTTAGGATCAGATAAAAGTAAACTTAGGAAATTTAGCAGTGTGTACTTAGATACTCTGAGATCTGAAATGGTAGCATCTGAGGCAGTACTTCGTAATAGGCCTAGGAATAATTAGTTCTAGCTGAAACATTTGAACTAATTTATGCTTTTAAATAGCTCACATTTTTCTCTGCTACACTTCTCCCATTTTCCTCTAAGCATCTATCTTCCTTTGAATGCCTGCCACTTCTTTGTCTGGGGAAAGCTTAAATTTATTTCCAGCACTTTTCTTCACATTCACATGAAAAATACACATCTGCTTGTGTGTGTGTGTGTGTGTGTGTGTGTGTGTTCTTTTTTTCTCATATCTCCCTGAGAGTGTGCTAGCATTTTTCTGATGATTTATGGAAAAGTAAATATAGTTTTCCAGTGCTTTTCACCCCATGTAAATTTCTAATGATCCCGAATGTGAGGGTGTGTATGACAATGACGCCTTGGTAAAAAGCCAGCTGCTCTTTTCATTTGAGCAATAGTTTGATATTATTCAACTCACTAAGTGAGCTTGTTTGTTTCAACAGCTGTTGACTTCATATCCCTCTCAATGGATAGAAAGAAAAAGAAAAGAGAAAGAAAAAAAAAAAAAGAAGGAAAAGCTTCCCTCCATATTCCTTGCCTGGCTACCTTTCAGCAGTGCTCTTTTCCTAGGTGGTAGATTTCTTATCCTTGATTAGAATCAGAGACATTTGGAGCTGGAAAGAATCTAATAGATTATAATTGTCAAGCACCCTCTCCGTGAAGTAGTTTTACATTGCATACATTAGGGTAAGTGCCATTAACCACTCTTTGTCAGATAAGAAAATTGAGGCTCAAATTCATTTTGTAGCTTGCCTGTGGTTGCAAACCTTGTGGAGTGAGAATTTGAATTGCCACCTTCTTTCTCTTGCCGATGGAACCGTGAGGTCTAATTAACTTATTTGTCTTAAGGTCTAATGAGGGGTATAAGCCATAAGACAAATACCTTGTTAGGCTTCTGTGCATTAGTACACTTGGTTATAATCTTCAAGCTAGGATGCTGCTGCCCTCTAGCAAGAGGAAGTGGGCCCTTCCACAGCCCAGAGGATTCAAGGGTTCAAGTCTCTGTGGCTCAGGGTCCTGGGGTTCAAGTTTCTCAAGCTTATCTGTTCTCATGTTTTGATTCCAAGTCTTGAGGTCCCCCTCTTTTCTTATCAAGGCCCTGAATATTGCCTGGGAGACTTGGGGAACTAACAAGCTGGCTTTTCTATAGGTCTGTGACTCTTGCAGTGTGGGTCCTGGGCCTGATCTTCAGCATGTCCATCTCTGGCTGTAGAAAAGATCTGTTTAAAACATAGGAAGGAGTTTTCTGACTTTCTACCATGCCTGAAATTGACCAACTTGAGTCTGTCATCTTCACTTCCTCGTGGAACCATCCAGTCTTTGTGACTACGCTTTAGCTTGTATCTCTCAAAGACCAAGGTCAACTGCGCAGTCTAGTATATCCCCTTCTGTCAGTATCTCATCTGTATTCACTTCCTAGGGCTGCCATTACAAAGCACTACAAATTGGGTGCCTTAGAACACCAGAAATTTTTTGTCTCACAATTCTGGAGGCTAAAAGTCCAAAGTCAAATAATAAGTAGAGTTGTCTCTTAAGGCTATGAGAGAGAATCTGTTCCATGCTTCTCTTGGAGCTTCTGGTGGTTCTTCCTTGGCTAATAGATGGCATTCTTGCTCTACCTTTATATAGTTTTTCCTCTGTATGTGTCTGTCTCTAGGTCCAAATTTCCTCTTTTTACAAGGATATCAGTTCTATTGGATTACAGCCCACTCTAATGACCTCATCATAACTTGATCTTCATAAAGATTCTATTTCCAAATAAGGTCACCATCACAGGTACTGGAACCAGGACTTACACACAATTTCGGGGGGCATGATTCAAACTGTAGCATCATTCTAATTCATTAAAAGCAAAAGTTTAGCAATCAGAGTGTTCTAAATGTCAGGGCTGTCAAGCCTCCACATAATACCTGTGATAGGATCCTCATTGCTCTTTGGCTGGTGATACAACTCTAGTGCACCATCCATAGAATCTGACTGCAAAAACAACCACTGCACTCATGGTACCAATTATCTTAAATAGATTTTCCAGAAGCAGACCCTGAGGAGTTCATTAAGGGTCAAGAGAAACATGTAGAAGAGAAGGGAATGCAGAACAGAGATAGGCATAACTTTAGACAACTGCCTACCCTTCTCCTGATCTCTTGGGGAGCTGTAAGCTATAGATCATGTCAGAATTCACCCCACTTTGGAGCAAGGGAGCCAGGCTTTCAGACTCTTGCAATAGTCAATCATTGCTTATAAGCTGCTCTAGACAGATTCAAGCTACTGAGTCATGTCCAGCTTTGTGTGGGGTTGAACTGATTCATGGCCAGCCCTCTGGAGAAGGCCACAGGTGCAAGGCACTTGAAACAAAGCACAGAAACTAAAGGATGTGTGCATGCAGCTGATAAGGTGGGTTAGAGGGGCTGGTGGAGAGCATGGATGGGGTCCATTCCACAATGCAACACAATTCTTCCCTCTTGTGTATGAAACTTCCTGGGGCTTCAACACCTGAGTGTTTCAGAGAAAACAGGGTTACTGTGGAACACTGGGGATTCCAGGAGGATCGGGAATGCCTCATGATAGAACTCAGTATGTCCTGGAAGCAGCGCATTATGGTATGTGAGGGAGGTGCTTGGTGGAAGTCATTCTCAGATCAGTGGCAGCAGCAATGGCACATACAAGGCAGCTTGACCATGGGCGGGAATTGGCAAGAACCAGCATTCTCGAGTTAGCACAACGAGCAGCAGCTGTTGGTCCTGCCTGAGACCCTGCTTGTCAGACACCCCCACCCCCCAACAACTTCCAAAGACAATGCAAGAGAAGCTTCAGTGGAGATGCACTGAGGGCTTCCCTGTAACAGGTCAGTCGGGACAGCCAGAGGAATTCATGCTTATTATTTTTTAACATCTCACACTTTTTAATACTGGACAGGCATGGCAATCTTTTGACAAGGACATTTTTTCCCCCACAATAGTACAGAAAATTCACATAGCTCATTATAAAAATTTAGTGGATGGAAGCTAATTTGAAGAAATAGAGTAAGTTGAAAGTAATAATTCAAAGAAATCAGAATTGGGCAGAAAGAAGTAGGAATTGACTTGAGGACAGGTAGATTTCAAACCAGGGACTTAGGAGGGAAAACATTACGTTAACTCTCTCTTTGAGGTGGAAAGTGTGCAGGGAGGGCAAAAACAACTGTTTGAATGCTCTATGCCAAAGATTTAGGTATCCTCTTGAGATGAGGTCTGGGGAGTGCAGATTAAATATATTTGAGGAAACCGAGGTTCTGAGGGGTTAAATGATGTTTTGCAAAATTCACAGCTGATGACTTTGCAGCTTAAAAAAAAAGACACTAAGAGAATTATAACTGAGAAATAGGTCTTTTTGCCAACTATTCTCTGGCAAATCCTACTTAGATTTATATAATCATAGCCCCCCACTGTGCTGCACACGAAGCCCACCCCTACTCTCCGGTGCTTCCCAGCAGACCTGAGTTACCTGAACATGGGCTGTCTCTGCGACACTTAGCCAACACCAGCGCTCAGCTGCCATCTGTTTAGTTGCTTAGGCAAATTCCCATCTGGTCAAAGGTCTCTCTCCTACTTGACCCCTTAGCTGCCGCTTACCGGTCGGAGCACTTTGTGCAGCACGTTGGATCTTGTTAGGAGCCTGGTGACCCCTGAAGTGAAGCTTTCTGGGGGAGCCGTTCAGGTGTGGGCCCGCAGGCATCCGCTGGAGCTCGGGACTGCTGCAGGCCGCTTACGCAGGGAAGCTTGGAAGTGCTTTTTGGACACGTGGGAGTTGAACATCCAGCCCAGATCGCGGAGCACGTTAGGCCAGGCTGGCTTCACCTTTCCCATCCCATCCCATCCCCTGTGGCCTTTGAGGCTTGTCTCCCTGGGTGCGGGCGCCCTCTGGTGGCCAGCGGCCCCGCGGACGCGGCGAAGGGGCCCCTGCGCGGCCTCGGCCTGCCCTGACCCCGCGCCCCAGCGCCCGCAGCCCACCCTACGCCGCAGCAGAAGCAGAAGCGAGGCTGCGCTTCCTGAACAGTCTCTATCCCGACGCTGGATTTCATTCTATTTAGACGAAGCAGCTTTGGAAAAGGACTTGGGAAGGTTTCCTGTCCTGCACACCGGCTTCCAAAGCTCACTTTGCATTTCCTGAGACCGTGGCCCTCCCTTGGTGCCCTGGAGGACCA
This sequence comes from Canis lupus baileyi, assembly GCF_048164855.1. NCBI lineage: Eukaryota > Metazoa > Chordata > Mammalia > Carnivora > Canidae > Canis > Canis lupus. Next base: position 45,717,921 of record NC_132857.1, on the reverse strand, counting down.
GGGGCTCATCTTCTGCAAGAGTTAAGCTCATTTTAACTTTTTTTTTTTTTTTAAGATTTTATTTATTTATTCATGAGAGACACAGAGAGAGAGAGAGGCAGAGACACAGGCAGTGGGAGAAGCAGGCTCCATGCAGGGAGCCCGACGTGGGACTCGATCCAGGGTCCCCAGTATCACGCCCTGGGCCAAAGGCAGCTCTAAACCACTGGGCCACCCGGGCTGCTCAGCTTATTTTAACTTTTATTATTATTATTATTATTTTTATTTTTATTCTTATTTTTATTTTTATTTTTAACTTTTAATGTGAGCTCTTCCCTCTCAGACTGGAACCCTGTTTTGAAGGATCAGCATTGATTGAATCATATCCACTTCTGCAAGTTTTACTTGTTTCTAAACAAGAGAGGTTATTTTAGAACTCATTTAAGTCATATTATATTTCAAGATACTGGAATGTAGAGATACTGGAATGTAGACCACCAGAATCCCACCAACCACCCGGCATTATTATTATAATTTTAGTGTATTTCCTTTTCTTCTTCTTTTAGGGATATTTACACATCATACGTTTGGGCCACCTGGGTGGCTCAGTCAGTTAAGCATGTGCCTTTGGCTCATCATGATCTTGGGGGCTCATGTAATGATCTTGGGGTTGGGAGTCCAGCCCTGCATCAGGCTCCCTGTTCAGCTGGAGTCTGCTTCTCTCTCTCCTTCTGCCTGCTGCTCTCCACCTCCCCTCACTCATGCTCCTGCTCTCTCTCTCTTAAATAACTAAATACAATATTAAAAAAATAAAAAATACATTTAGCCTATAATTATTTTTTCATGTCTCATAAAAGTTGTGATTATATTAAATCATATAATATATATCATGTTGGGGCACCCGGGTGGCTCAGTGGTTGAGCATCTGCCTTTGGCTCACATTGTGATCCTAGGGTCCTAGGGTCAAGTCCTGCATCTCCCTCTGCCTATGCGGAGCCTGCTTCTCCCTCTGCCTATGTCTCTGCCTCTCTCTCTCTGTCTCTCATGGATAAATAAATACAATCTTTATATATATAATCTTTATATATATAGTTATAATTATATATTTTATCATTCATAGCGTTTTTGGTAATGTTGATCAATTACTATCTTGAGTGAATTATATTCAGAAAATATGCTAGAGCTATTCAAAGCTTAATAACAAAAATTCTGGACTAAAGTGTATCTGGGGGGGAGTCTACATCCAAAACATGGGGCATACATGCACGTACATATATTCCACCTTTCTCCTGGAGCAATGAGGTTATTAAAATATAACTTGTATTCCTGAGTTTACCATGATTTCTGTGTCCCTTTCACTAAGGATAAACTACAATGAGGAAGAAGAGAAGTTTATACCTGAAATATCAGACTGTGTTGGTTGGCAGAGAATATTCTTACAGACTAGCACCACCTCTGCCTCTCATTGTCTGTGATGAGTTATCCAAGAATTTAGAGTTTGTGTTGCTCCAGGTATTCAGGTCATTCTGGTAAGACATGTTTGCTCAATAAACTATATACAGAGACCCCCTGAAGAAAATATGCCTGTCTTTAGTTACATTTCATTATGGTTTTGCTTTCAGTTAGCCAGTCACGTATATAAGTGGTCCTAAGTGTATCAAGATCTATTCTGGCTGACAAGGCGGCCCCCAACAGTTTGGGAACCACCGGGCATTCAAAGTCTCTGAAATTGCTCCATGTCCTGCAGGCAGTACCTTTCCAGGGTGCGCTGGTCTCATGGAAGCTCCTCAGAGCACGAGGCAGGCTGCTCTGTATCTCTTCTCTCCTTAAGTCAGAGAAGGCAAACTCATATGCACATCCTCCCAGGAGAGTGCCTAAGTATTACAAAATGCTAACATTGACCACAAAGAAAGAGGTCATCTTTTTTTTTTTTTAAATCAGTTTTTTTTTAATTTTATTTATTTATTCATGCGAGACACAGAGAGAAACACAGGCAGAGGGAGAAGCAGGCTCCATGCAAGGGGCCAGACGCACGACTCGATCCCGGGACTCCAGGATCTCACCCTGGGCTGAAGGCAGGCACCAAACCGCTGAGCCACCCAGGGATCCCGAGAGAGGTCATCTTGAACAAAATGGACTTGGATTTCCAATCAGCAGCTGAATTTCCAGGAATTTCCCTATTACTTGACACTCTTGTTATCCACAGATATGGAGAGTCTGGACTTGGGAATGGGGAGCATGGGGGTTCCCCCCTCTCAAACTCCCTACTTCCAGGGAGGGGCTGCCTACCACTTCCCCCAGCCCTGCCCTCTGGCCTGGTCCTTCTGACCTCCTCCCCAGGAGGTAAAAGCTTGAGCTCACCTGCTGGGAAAGATTAGAAGTGAGGAAAAGCTGGGTAGATGGTTGAGGCCTGTTGCTTCTCATATCTAGTCCTAATTTGCATTAGCACTCAGTTTCACATCACTGTCTTTAGATAATTTTTAAGTAGAAAAGAGAAACTCCGCCCCTCTTCAGTTTTGAACCTGAGATTATTATAAATAATTTGGTTTATAATATAATTCAATTATTATAAATAATTGTTATTCATCAATCACATTAGGATTTTCTGAAAATTACTCACTTGTTGTCATGTATCTGGCAGGCATACACTAAGATATTGTTGTAAAATATACTTAGAGGTATTTCATGCCAGACACAATGATTGCAGTTCCTTTCAACTTCAGTCCACAGCATGGGACCTCTTCTGAAAGTGCATATTCAAAAGTGATTTTGTTCATTACCGCCTGAAGCATTAACTTCCTTTCTTCTCATTCCTGGAAAGAATTATATTTTTTCCTCCCTCCAGAATTTTATAATTACTGTGGAGGGAAGAAAAACTAAATGATGCTACATTTGCTGAGTGCAAATCTTTCAAAACTTCACAGGTAAAGTTGCCACAAAACACTTTTTTTTTTTTTTTCCAGAATGGTTCTTACCACTGCTTTAATGAAAGAATTAGCTCAAGACTTGCTGTCTTGATGTGAAATTATGCTCTTCTTACAACACCTTTCTGTCTGTGATTAAAATTTATAATCTTTGTGTCCTCATTTAGCTTTATTACCTACTCTCTATAAGATATATTTAAGCTGATGTGAATTTTCTTTCCCTACCTCATTTCCCTCTTAAGATCTTTAAATTGTTTTCATTTACTGAAACAAGTTTAAAAGTCTAACACACAAGGAGAAATTAAGGAAATACAACAGAATCATCAAATCACAACCCAACGCCTATTTACTGCGTGATTACTAAGTGCTAACTAAGCACTGTGCTAAGTGCTACCCATCCTTTCCTTCATTTCTCATAACACTGTCTGAGCTAGGGATGATGAGATGCTCATTTCGCTGGTGGGGAAACAGAGCTGGCAAGGTTGTGCATTTTCCTAATATCACAGAAGGTAGTGGCCTGTTAGAAGGCAGGTCTGTCTGGCTTCACATCCTGAGGGCTTAATCCTTAGGCTTTACTGTCTCATGTGTTCCGTGGCCAAGAGCGAGATAACCCACTTGGACTCAGTCGTGCCTTCTCCTTGGTACTGAATGGCTGCATGGACTCCTGTTTGTCTTCTAGATAAAACTTCATGTATCCTGAACCACTCTCAATAGCCTTGCTTTTCTGAATACTAAGAGCCCTCCAAGTCTATGTTCTCTCTAGATTATTTTATCCAATGTCATAACTTGTATTACCTTAGTGCTGATTGTTTCCAGATTAACACCTCCAGTTGTGACTGATGCTAACACTTCAGATTCAGATCTCTCACTGCTGAATTAGCGCCTCCACTGGGATATCTGGAAGACATCTAGAATTTATGTCCAAACAGGAGACTTGACTGCTTCCTGTCCCAGATCCGATGCTTCCCATCACTTCCATCGCTTAATAGAAATATTGTCTCTGATCACCCAGTTGCTCAGGCCCTAAATTTAGAAGGCAGCCTGGATTCCCTATTTCTCACTCACCCTACATCCAATCCATTGATGAAGCCTGTCAGCTTTATCCACACGAGCTGTCCTAAAGCCAGTTTGGGTCTCTCCCATACCTACTGTGCCACACTCTGCATCCATGATCTCTTTCCTAAAGCACTACAGGACCTTCCCACTGGTCTCCCTACTTCCATTATTGTTTCTTTACCACCCCAACTCTAGCCTATTTTTCTTTTTTTTTTTTTTAAGATTTTTATTTATTCATTCATGAGAGACACAGAGAGAGAGAGAGGGGCAGAGACACAGGCAGAGGGAGAAGCAGGCTCCATGCAGGGAGCCCGATGTAGGACTCGATCCCGGGACTCCAGGATCATGCCCTGGGCAGAAGGCAGGTGCTAAACTGCTGAGCCACCCAGGGATCCCCTAGCCTGTTTTTCAAACAGGAGCCACATTGAGTTTTTAAAAAACATTTATCAATTGCATCATTTTTTTGCTCAAATTTTTGCAATGGATGTTCCTCATATGTGCAACAAATCCAGAGTTGTCACTCCTGTCTACCAGCCCCAGGTGCTTTGGGTCCTGGTTGTCTTTAGGATTCACCCCCTATCACTTTTCCTTCATTCACTTTATCACTTGTGCACTACTTTTCTTGCTATTTATTGAATTCTTCTAGCTTTTGCTGCCTTAGGGCCTCTGATTGGCTCTTCCCTCTTCCTCCAGAGGCTGGTGTGGGTGTTTTGTCATTTCTGTCCTTTCGGAGCCATCTCTCTGACTCAGGTCCTCCCTGCCACGCACTCACTCACTGTGTCCCTCTGTCTTCAACTAGGCCTTACTCTCTCCGAGTCCTTATACAACTTAACCCTATACTGAACCTGGTTACTCTCTTTTTTTTTTTTTTTTTTTTTATTGGTGTTCAATTTACTAACATACAGAATAACACCCAGTGCCCGTCACCCATTCACTCCCACCCCCCGCCCTCCTCCCCTTCTACCACCCCTAGTTCGTTTCCCAGAGTTAGCAGTCTTTACGTTCTGTCTCCCTTTCTGATATTTCCCACCCATTTCTTCTCCCTTCCCTTATTTTCCCTTTCACTATTATTTATATTCCCCAAATGAATGAGAACATATAATGTTTGTCCTTCTCCGACTGACTTACTTCACTCAGCATAATACCCTCCAGTTCCATCCACGTTGAAGCAAATGGTGGGTATTTGTCATTTCTAATAGCTGAGTAATATTCCATTGTATACATAAACCACATCTTCTTTATCCATTCATCTTTCGTTGGACACCGAGGCTCCTTCCACAGTTTGGCTATAGTGGCCATTGCTGCTAGAAACATCGGGGTGCAGGTGTCCCGGCGTTTCATTGCATTTGTATCTTTGGGGTAAATCCCCAACAGTGCAATTGCTGGGTCGTAGGGCAGGTATATTTTTAACTGTTTGAGGAACCTCCACACAGTTTTCCAGAGTGGCTGCACCAGTTCACATTCCCACCAACAGTGTAAGAGGGTTCCCTTTTCTCCACATCCTCTCCAACATTTGTTGTTTCCTGCCTTGTTAATTTTCCCCATTCTCACTGGTGTGAGGTAGTATCTCATTGTAGTTTTGATTTGTATTTCCCTGATGGCAAGTGATGCAGAGCATTTTCTCATATGAATGTTGGCCATGTCTATGTCTTCCTCTGTGAGATTTCTGTTCATGTCTTTTGCCCATTTCATGATTGGATTGTTTGTTTCTTTGGTGTTGAGTTTAATAAGTTCTTTATAGATCTTGGAAACTAGCCCTTTATCTGATATGTCATTTGCAAATATCTTCTCCCATTCTGTAGGTTGTCTTTGAGTTTTGTTGACTGTATCCTTTGCTGTGCAAAAGCTTCTTATCTTGATGAAGTCCCAATAGTTCATTTTTGCTTTTGTTTCTTTTGCCTTCGTGGATGTATCTTGAAAGAAGTTACTATGGCCGAGTTCAAAAAGGGTGTTGCCTGTGTTCTTCTCTAGGATTTTGATGGAATCTTGTCTCACATTTAGATCTTTCATCCATTTTGAGTTTATCTTTGTGCCTGGTGCACGAGAGTGGTCTAGTTTCATTCTTCTGCATGTGGATGTCCAATTTTCCCAGCACCATTTATTGAAGAGACTGTCTTTCTTCCAATGGATAGTCTTTCCTCCTTTTTCGAATATTTGTTGACCATAAAGTTGAGGGTCCACTTCTGGGTTCTCTATTCTGTTCCATTGATCTACGTGTCTGTTTTTGTGCCAGTACCACACTGTCTTGATGACCAAAGCTTGGTAGTACAACCTGAAATCTGGCATTGTGATGCCCCCAGCTATGGTTTTCTTTTTTAAAATTCCCCTGGCTATTCGGGGTCTTTTCTGATTCCACACAAATCTTAAAATAATTTGTTCTAACTCTCTGAAGAAAGTCCATGGTATTTTGATAGGGATTGCATTAAACGTGTAAATCGCCTTGGGTAACACTGACATTTTCACAATATTAATTCTGCCAATCCATGAGCATGGAATATTTTTCCATCTCTTTGTGTCTTCTTCAATTTCTTTCAGAAGTGTTCTATAGTTTTTAGGGTATAGATCCTTTACCTCTCTGGTTAGGTTACTCTCTATTTTCCTCACTAGAATACAAACTCCATTCTATTCCATCGGTGTAGAGATTCTATTTGCTCACCCTCATATCCCCAAATGTTTTAAAATGTGCCTGACACACAGTACATTTTCAAGGTAAATATTAAATAAAAGATTGTTTATTTTTTTATTTTTTTTTTTTTTTAAAGATTTTATTTATTTATTCATGATAGTCACAGAGAGAGAGAGGCAGAGACACAGGCAGAGGGAGAAGCAGGCCCCATGCAGGGAGCCCGACGTGGGATTCGATCCCGGGTCTCCAGGATCACGCCCTGGGCCAAAGGCAGGCGCTAAACCACTGCGCCACCCAGGGATCCCTAAAAGATTGTTTAGATTTATTTTTCTCAAATAAGTTTTTATACATACAGTCTGAATTGTGGGATTATGCTGAGCACAATAGGCTTCTCTTTAAGATTTTCAGAATTTCTTAGAAACACAAGTTATGCTTTCTGCTAGAAAGGAATGGAAAAGTATGACAAGGGAGCATGGAAGACTGACGCTGACCATGGTCTTAATCTCTTTTTGTTGTTTTCTTATATAAATAACAGACATTTTATGTCTCATAGTTCTGGGGGCTACAAGTCTGAGATGTGAGTGTCTGCATGGATGGGTGAAGGCTTTCTCCTGAGTTATAGACTTCTTGCTGTGTCCTCACATGGTGAAATGGACCGGTGAGATCTCTGGGCCTCTCTATCTCTATTTTCCTTTTTCCTTCTTTTTTTAAATTATAGTTGATACACAGTGTTACATTATCTTCAGCTGTGCAACATCATGATCCAACAGCTATATCCCTTATGTTGTGCTGACCACAAGTATAGCTACCATATGTCACCATACAGCATTCTTACAATAGCATTGACTATGTTATTTATGCTGTACCTTTCATCCCAGTTACTTACTGATTTTATACTGGAAGCCTGTATCTCTCACTCCTCTTCACCCATTTTTCCCATCCCTCCATCCCCCTGGCAATCCTCAGTGTGTTTCATGTATTTATGCGTCTGTTTCTGCTTTTGTTTGCTTGTCTGTTACTGAGATCTCACCTATAAGTGAAATAAGATGGTATTTGTCTTTCTCTGTCTGACTTATTTCACTTAGCATAATGCCCTATACATGTTAACATGAATGGTAAAATCTCATTCTTTTTTATGGCTAAATAATATTCTATTGCCTACATATACCACATCTTCTTTATCCATTTATCTATCAATGGATACTTAGGTTGCTTCCATATCTTCTTGGCAATTGTAAATAATTCTACAATAAACATAGGGGTGCATATATCTTTTAGAATTAGTGTTTTTGTTTATATTGGGTAAGTATACCCAAAATTGGGATTACAGGAGCATATAGTATTTCTATTTTAAAATATTTGAAAAATTTCTATTCTGTTTTCCACAACAGCCACACCAATTTACATTCCCACCCAGAGGGTTCCATTTTTCTCCACTTTCATACAAACACTTATTATTTCAGGTCCTTTTGATATCTGCCATTTTAACAGGTGTGAGGTGAACTCTCTCACTGTGGTTTTGATTTGCATTATCCTGATGATCAGTGATGTTGAATTTCTTTTCATGTGTCTGTTCGCTATCCGTAGGTCTTCTTTGGAAAAATGTCTATTCAAGTCCCCTTTCTATTTTTAATTGGATTATTTGTGGTTTTTGTTTTGTTTTGGTATGGAGATGAACGAGTTCTTTATATATTTTGGATATTAACCCCTTATCAAATACATAATTTGCAAATATCTTTCCTCATTCACTAGATGCTCTCTTGTTTTGCTGATAGTTTCTTTCATTGTGCAAAACCTTTTGATTTTTTAGTGCCAATAATTTATTTTTGCTTTTGTTTCCCTTGCCTGAGGAGACATATTTATAAAAATATTGCTAAAGGCTGATGTCAAATAGATTACGGCCTATGGGGTTTTTTGTTTGTTTATTTTTAAGAAGTTTTAGGATTTCAAATCTCACATTTAGTTAGGTCTTTAATCCATTTTGAGTTTCTCTTTGTGTATGGTATAAGAAAGTAGTCCAGTTTCATTCTTTTGCAGATAGATGCCCATTTTTCCCAGCACCGTTTATTGAACAGTCTTTCTCCCATTTTATATTCTTGCCTCTATTGTTGTAGATTAATTAACCATATAAGTATAAGGTTATTTCTGGGCTCTCTTTTCTCCTCTCTTGATTTATGTATCTGTTTTCATGCCAGTACCATATTGTTTTGATTATTACAACTTTGAAGTAGTGTATCTTGAAAACTGTAATTGTTAAAAAAAAAAAAAAAGAAAACTGTAATTGTGATACCCCCAGCTTTGTTTTTTCTCAAGCTTGCTTTGGCTCTTTGGGATCTTCTGTGGTTCCAAACAAATTTTAGGATTATTTGTCTTAGTCTTATGAAAAATACTACTAGAACTTTGATAGGGATTGCATTAAACCTGTAGATTGCTTTGGGCAGTATGGACATTTTAGCAATATTACTTCTTGCAATCTGTGCATATGGAATATCTTTTCACTTGTGTCATTTTTAATTTCTTCTATCAACATTTTATAGTTTTTGAAGTATAGGTCTTTCACCTCCTTATTAAAAGTATATTCCTAGGTATTTTATTTTTTTTTTTTTGGTGCACTTACAAATACAATGGTTTCCTTAATTTCTCTTTCTGCTACTTCATTTTTAATGTATAGAAATGTAACAGATTTCTGTATATTAATTTTAGATCCTGCAACCTTACTGAATTCATTTATTATTTCTAATAGTGTTTTGGTGGATGTCATTTGTCATTTCTTCCCTACCAATTTGGATGCCTTTTAAAATTGACCTTTAATCTTTGATATTTTAATTATTATGTGTCATAGTGTAGACTTTCTTGAGTTCATCTTGTTTGGAACTTTCTGTGATTTCTGAACCTGGACGTCTGTTTCCTTTCCCAGGTTAGGGATGCTTTCAGGTATTATCTTGGTGTTGTCCAAAAGATCTCTATTTTTTTTTCTTTTAAATGATTTAATTTTTGGAGCACCTGGGTGGCTCGGTGGTTAAGCATCTACCTTTGGCTCAGGTCGTGATCCTGGGATACTGGGATTAAGTCCCACCTCAGGCTCCCCAGAGGGAGCCTGCTTCTCCCTCTGTCTATGTCTCTGCCTCTCTCTCTGTGTCTCTCATGAATAAGTAATCTCTATACCCAACATGTGGCTCAAACTCATAGCCCCCAGATCAAGAGTTACATACTCTACCAATGGAGCTAGCCAGGCACCCCTATCTAAAAGATCTCAATCTATATTTTTTTAAACTCTTTTTTTTTCCCTGTTTAACTTGGATGCATTTCATTACCCTGTCTTCCAGATCACTGACCTGTTCTCCTACATCCTCAAATCTATCATTGGTTGCCTCTAGTGTATTTTTCATTTAAGTTTTTGTATTCTTCAACAATGATTGGTTCTTTTGTTCATTCTCTCTCTCTCTCTCTCTCTCTCTCTCTTTTTTTTTTTGAAGTTCTTTCTAAGTTCATCCATGCTTCTCTCTAGTCCAGCAATTGGACTGTTTATCAAGTCAATCGGTTTTCTCCATTTCATTTAATTCTTTTTCTGAGGTTTTGTCCAGATCTCCATTATGTTTGGGACATATTCCTCTGTCTCTTATTTTGCTCAATTGTGTTTATTTCTTTAAATTAGGCAGAACATGGGCACCTGGGTGGCGCAGTTGGTTGAGTGACTGACTCTTGGTTTCGGCTTGGGTCATAATCTCGGGGTCATGGGATGGACCTCCACATCAGGCTCCATGCTCAGTACAGAGTCTGTTTGGGATTCTCTCCCTCTCCCTCCCACTCTGCCCCTCACACTGCTTGTGTGCTCACATGCATGCACATGTGCTCTCTCTCTCAAATAAATAAATAAATAAATAAATAAATAAATAAATAAATATTTTTTAAAAATAGAAATAAGTAAATAGGCAGAACAACTACTTCTCCTAAACTGAAGAAATGGTCTTGTATTGGGGATCCCCTATGTAGACTGTGTCTGTCTGGTGATTTTGGCTGGTTGATTGGAATCATGGTTGGCATGGCCTGGTGATCCCAGGGCACTGTGTGCTGGGGTTGCCCTGGTGGGATGGCTGGAGCTGAAGTGGGCATTGGCTGGTGTGGTCTTGGGCTCTCTGCATGGAGGGTGCCTTGGGAGGACAGCTGAAGCTAAAGTAGGTACAAGCTAGTGGTCTTGGGGTGCCCCACATAGAAGACACTCTGACAAAACAGCCGAAACTAAAGTGGGTGCAAGTTGTAGTATCCTGGGATGCTCACTGCAGTCAACCTGGCAGGGTGGTTGGAACTGAGGTCAGAATGGCTTGGGAGGTCCTGGGGCACTCCCCAAGGAGGCGCCCTGTGGGGCAGCTAGAGCCAGAGCTACATTCAGGCTGGGGTGTCCTGGGGTTTTCACATGGGGCGTAACCTGACAGGAGTTAGAGCCATGGTGGACATGTGCCAGGGGGTCCTAGGCACTCACTTAAGGGATACCCTCATATAGCAGCTGGAGCCAGAGTGGTGTGGGCCTACAATGTTGCAGTGTGCTTTTCACCTGTGTCGCATTGGTGAGCTGGCTGGAATTGTAGGAAGCTCTGATCTAGTGTGTCCCAATGTGTGCAATGCCAGAGCTGCCTTGGTAGGATTGCTTGGGATGGTGTGAGCCAGGGGCTCAGGGTTTAGGGCGCACTGAGGGGATTGACTGGCCAGGGCACCAGACCCAACTCCTGATGGCACTATCATGGTGTAGGGGAATACAATTATGGCATTTGGCAACCCCTTTGGTCTGGACAGAGTTCTAGTAGCTCCCTCACCATTTGATGGGGTTCTAGGACTAGTTCCTTTACATTCTAGTTGCTCTTTTAAACCCTGTTTTTTTTCTGTGCCTTAAGGCGGAGGAATCTGCTCTGAGTTCCTCAGTACTATCCCTCCCAATTGCAGTTCTCAGCATTGGGAGTGGGAGTTTCTTCTGTCTTTCTTGCCTTTATGTGATTTTTCTATCCTTTGTTATGCAGAAACTGTTCAGTTAGCCTGGAGTTCTTCCTCAGGATGAATTGCTCTATAAACAGGTGTAGATTTAGTACATATGTGGAGGAGGTGAGTTCAGGATCTTCCTATGTTGCCATCTTTTTTTTTTTTTAAAGACTCTATTTATCCATTCATGAGAGAGAGAGAGAGGCAGGAGAGAGAGAGAGAGAGAGAGAGAGGCAGGCAGAGACACAGGCAGAGGGAGAAGCAGGCTCCATGCAGGGAGCCCAATGTGGGACTCGATCCTGGGACTCCACGACCACACCCTGGGCCAAAGGCAGGTGCCAAACCACTGAGCCACCCAGGGATCCCCCTTTGTTGCCATCTTGACCTGGAAGCTCTTAGTCTTCATTTTGAATATCAGCGTAATGGCTCTGTGATTGGAGGCTTTACTACCCTTTGTTAAGTACTACTGATTACATTGCCCATATTTTTCTCCATATCCCTATACTCTGTTCCATAAAATAAATTTCTTTCATAGTTTAGTTGTTTGTTGAGGTTTATTTATACCTCAAGAAGCAGTTAAATTTTACCCTCATAAATACAGTTATAATATTTTCTTTCTTCTCTTCAAATATATAGCTAATTATATACAATTTTCCTGGGGGATTTATGATATTATTACAATTTCGCTATTGAATGAGCTGGACTTGATGAGGTATAAGCAAAAAGTAGTACTTATTTTATCCACTAACTTTCTAATTCTCTCTTTTATATTTTTTTCCATATCTGTATGTTAGAGATTCCAGAATTTTTCTGGTCATGTTAAAGCACTAAATGTCTCATTTTCATTAATTAAAAGTCTTGTATAAAGCTGTTTAAATATTTACTTGAAAGTACCGAGTAAAATAGCTAAAATAATTTTAAAGAACAAAATTTGAACATTTGCATTATCAATATCAAACTTTACCATAAAGCTAAAGTAAGTCAGACAATATGGTATTAGATAAGTGTGGACATATAAAATAGTGAAATAGAATAGTCCAGAAACAGATCTGATATTTGACAAAGGCGCTACTATGACTCAGTGTGATAGAATGATCTTTTCAATAAAAGATGCTGGATCAATTGGATATCTACAAGGGAAAAAATTATTTTGATGTCTCTTCATACCTACACAAAGATTAGCTTGCTCTGGATCTGACACTTCAGCAAGGAATATAAAACAAAATAGCTTCTGGAAGAAAATATAGATTACTTTTGTGATCTTGGGATAGATAAAGATTTTCTAAACAGTACACAAAATGAATAGTCATAATTGTTAAAATAGAATGCTTTAAAAGTAAGAATCTCATATTCACCACTAAGAGAATAAAAAGCCAACCCATGCCCTGGGGAAGATATTGTGATTTTTGTATCTATAATTTATGTATCTAAGGATTTATATCATCAGTATATAAATAACTATAAGTACAGAAAACAAACTGCAATAAAAATGGTCAAAATGGCCAAAAGATTAGCACAGAGAATATACACAAGTGTGTGCACACACACATTTACAAAGCAATGATCAATATGCATAAAAAGAGTTCAACATCATCACTTATTGGGGAAATCCAATGATGTCCCACTACAAAATGGCTCAAATTTAGAAGACCATCAAATATAAAATTTTAAATGAGGAAGTAGAGCAACTGGAACTTTCCAACTCTGCCGATTGCAGTGTAAATTTTCACATCACTTGGAATTATTTGACAGCATCTGCTAATGTTAAATGTGGTCTTCAGTGACTCAGTAACTCTCCTGGGTAGGCAGCTAAGAGAAACATTTGTACAAATATGTTCATAGCAGTTTTATTCATAATTGCCACAGCCTGGAAACAGCTTGTCCACCAACAATAAAATGGATAAGCTTGATGGTGATACATTCACACAATGGAAGTTATTACAACAACTAAAAAGCACCATTAACACACACAACATTCTGGATGACGCTCACAGACATTATCAACAGAAAGAAGGCTAGATACAAAAGATTTTATACTATGATTCCATTTGTACAAAGTCAAAAAGAGTTAACCATCTAAAAGTGAGAGAGATCAGTTAATGGCTATTTACTCTGCAGATCTGAGTGGTGGTTATGTACAAGTAGAGATATATAAAAGTCATCCAGCTGTACACTTAGCATTTTCACTTTATGTGAATGATTTCTTCACAGGAAGAAGAAAAGCCAGTCCGGGCTAATGTAAAACTCCATTTCCAACTCCCTGCTTCACTACAGGCCTGACTGCCGAGAGGCAGAAGAGGTACTTTCCATCTCTCTGTTTTCCTCTTGCTCCCAGTCACTAGCTGCACTCTGAGGTCAGGCATTGGAGTGAAAAAGGATTTGCAGAAAAGGCCAAGTCTCTCTGGCCTGGCACTTGTATGACAAATGTCCAAATTCTGGCCCTTTAATCTCTGGGATATGTGGAGGATAAAAAAAAACCACACACACACAAAGCCAGTTGCCTCTATCCTCTTAAATTCAGTGGACAGGGCTCTGCCCATTAAACTGGCAAGAGACAGATTAACTGGAGAAAAGGAAACCGTTTTTGCACACGGCCCCAGTATACCCAGGAGAAACTCTGTGATGAATAACCACAAGGGATGGACAGAACCAACTTCGTAGGTGATGTGAAAACAAATATGATAAGGTTTATCTATGGAGGTGTAAGTGGTCTTTCTATCTCCTCAGAACTATAAAACTCCTTTGGAGACGAGATATAAAGTAGGTCTGTTCTATGTACTTTTGGGGGTAAATATGCCCTGAAGAGGAATTTATGGCAGCTTTATTTCTCAGAAATTGCTGGCTTTAGTTAGGTAATGGATGCTCTAAAGAAAGCATGTATTATTATTATTATTATTATTATTAATTATTTTGCATCTGTTGACTCTTAAATGTCTTCAGCTTAAAATAATCATTATTCCAAAGTGGTATATTTTGGGAAGGCATAATCTGGTCCTCTTGGAAGTTATTGCCTATTCTTCACCAGTATCCCCATCCTGAAGGCACCTGCCACCGCACTAGTTGTTTGCAGGAGCAGTGTGCCCCCTGATGGACCACCTGAGTCACCTCACCCCATCAGGTTCCTCCTTTGGCCCTGGGGGCTTTTAAGATGACCCTGGTTCTGCTTCCTCTTACAAACTCTTTTTTTCCCAGGTGAAATTCCCACTCCTTTTGTCTTTCTAAACTCTAGAATTGCATACTCTTTCTATTATGTCCTTCAGTTTTTGCTCTGCAACCCAAACCACTTCAGCCAGCTTCTCACAGGTGGTTTTTGGCAAGATGCGCTCTAGGTGCTATCCAGTCAGAGTTCAGTGTCTTGCCAAGCTCTTCCAGCTGGTCTTTAAGTGCTGCTTTCACTTGTCTTGAGATAGTTGTGATGGAACTCTGGGAGAAAGGGAAGGAGCACAATTTTCTAATAATTCTCTTTAAGGAAAATGTCGTCAATCTCCTTTCCCCAATTTCTGGCCTCCTCTTTACAAATACTCTTACTTGGAGGTGGATAATGGGCTACTGATTGCAGAGCATCTTGGGGACCACCTATCAGGACAACCTGTTAGATGGATTTTCATATTCACCTATCACCCATTGTCCTTCCAATTGAATCTCAGGAAAGAATGAGACCGTTGGGAAAAATGCACTTAAATAATATCATATTTTAAATATATATATTGATTTACTTGTTTGTAAGCATAATTACTTCCCTCCCCAACATTGGGAACAGAGACTGGAATGTATTTCTTTGTATCTGAAGTACCTAGCTCAAGTCTGACATGGCCTGATATCTAACCAGATTTGCTGGGGAAAAAAATGGGTGAGAGTTATACTTGTTGAGGAACAAATAGATTTATTGTAATTTAAGCATTACATGAGCCTCACAGATTTATTATAATTTAAACATTAAATGTGAATCACATACTGGTTTTTCGAGATTGTGCTCAGAAGATACATGTTAATTTCTCTCCCATTTCACTGACCAAGGCGAAGACAGATGGATGGCAAGGAAATGGAAAAGTCTAATCCTCTCCTAGAAAAGGGCAATGAATGTTTAGGAGCTATACTTCAGGCTAGCATGCAGTCATATTTCACAAATCAGAAGTAGCCGCTATTTGCAGTCACTCTATTTGCCATCAGTGCTTTTCCTTCTGTTTGTAAAATGGTGAGTGTATTTAATATTTGTGGATTGCCATATTTCAATCGCTGTTCTGAACACTTGAATATTTAAATTAATTGAATCCTCACATTAAGTCTATGAGGGTAGTGCTAATATCAGAATTTTAAAATAAGGAAATAGAAGCTCAGAGCAGCTAGGTAACTTGTCCAAAATCACACAGCTAGAGGCAGAGGGATTCAAGCTCAGTAAGTCTGGTTGTAGAGACCAAAATCTTAGTCATATCTATTTATCCATCTATCTGAAACATACTATAATTACTACACATAATTCTACATGGAATATATCTGAACAGACGTATAGATATAAACCCATGGGATGTATTTCCTTTTTAATTTAGAGTATTATAAAAGGTCGCAAAAACTCTTCTAGATTTTATCTGGACCCCACACTGTCTGAGTATTGCAAACTTGTTGCATGTGCTTCTAATATTATTTGGCACATTTTTATAGTAAAAATATCTATTAAAAATGTAATATTGGCTTTGCGCTTTATATTTTAAATGATAATATAAATGACAAGAAATGGCACACACAAATAATATTTTTGCCACTTACCTTTCTTTCTTTCTTTCTTTCTTTCTTTCTTTCTTTCTTTCTTTCTTTCTTTCTTTCTTTCTTCTTTTCTTTCTTTTCTTTCTATTTCTTTCTTTCTTGCAGCAAAGCAAGGTTTATTGAGCAATAGCAAAGTGATAGTGCAAAGCTCCCAAAGAGGGAGGGGACCCCAGGGGGTTGCCACCTGAGTTTCTAACTCTAGGAGTTTTGTGGGCTTGTTAGCAGGATGTTTTAATCTGATTAACCTTCCTTGTGCCTGTCATCCAATCAGGATTTTGTCACCTATCTATCACATATGAAAGGATAGAGGGCTCCTTCCAGGGTGGTGTAAAATCCTTTTAAGGATGGCCTCCCTTAGGGTGGAGGCCCCTTCTCCCTGCCTGCCTGCCTTCCAACTATCCTTCATCATTCCCCCTTCTGAAGAGGTAACCCTAAATGCTGTTAGGAAAAAAGGAAGCGAGGATCGTAGCTACTTCCTGCTGGTCAGGGGTGTTGGATAGGGCAGCAGTCAGGGTCCCTGTAGTCTGAATCTATCAAAGGTTCCCCTGTAGATGTCTGGTTTAAACTCCATGTAAGACTCCATGGGAACCTTGGAGTTTGGTGACCTTTATTCTGTAAAATATAAAACAGGTTGGGGCATTTAGGAAGCAAAGCCCAAAGCCTAATGCAAGACAGAGTATAGCCAAGGATCAGTTGAGAGATAGAGGATGTTTTAGTGAACTCCCCACATTCTGTGAGGAGAGGGCAGCAAAGGAATTCAATGAGGATTATGATTTTGAAGGGATAGAGGAAAAGTAACATTTATGAAGACTTATTTGTCTTATTGCTTCAAAAGCAATAAGGGTTCTGGGTTCACAGAGGGATTTTGGTTTCTTGTTGTTAGGCCCCTTTGGAGACCAGGGTTTGACTCTGGAATGGTGGATCCAGGCTTCAAATGCAGGCATTTTGACTGCTATTGAAGTGGCTGATTTTAGCCAGACCGGCTCTAACAAGCACTTGGTCCCCACGGTGAAATGGGACAGGTTGGTTATTTTGGTGCTGGGAGTTGGGAAAGCTCCCTGTAGGAGGGATGAAATGATATAACAAATCAAAGACTTCCTTGTCTATCAGCAGATCATTTACAAGGAAAGTTCTCCCGTGAGATCTCGAAGGGACTCAAGCCCTTTTCAATGGGGATGTTCCTAATTCAGAGTAAGGCAATAGGAGTAGAGACACCTAATTTTGACTTGTTTCTTGTGCTACTTCATTGTTCTGAGGATTGAAGTCTTCAGGCATAATGTAAGCGATAGTGCCCCACACCTTGAATGCTCCCTGTGTTATCACACTAAAGGGACGGGAGAGTCCAAACTGAGATATTTACTAGTGCCTTTATCACTTTTGAGGCTTTTTTGGTTCTACAGAGGAAGGCCTCAACCCAGCGCATGAAGGTATCTACCCAAACTGGGAGGTACCTGTACCCATGCATTTTAGGCATGTGTGAAGCCCATTTGCCAATCTTCCCCAGGGCAACTTTCTTTTGCCATATGCCTATGGGGATTTGTGGATGGGAGAACAGGTTATTCTTCTGGCAAACTTCACACGTTTTTCCATCCCAGAGTTGGTTTCTATCTGTCCCAGGGTTATTTTCAGAGCTTAGGGAATCAAGAGGATAGGCAGCCACCACATGCTACAAGCCACCAGATTCAGCTATTTGCTTAAATATCCCATGGGTGTTGAGCTGTTGAGCTGGCCCTGGGGTCTGGGTTAGGAGGCCCAAAGCTACTCCCTTTCTTTCTGTCACATACAAGTTGTAAGTTCTCAAGGTAGGAAGACTTAAAGCTGGGGCACTGAGTGAGGCCGGTTTGAGATTTTTAAAAGCTTTTTTCCTACTCTAGATCCCACATTAATCGATAAGTACCAGCTTATCTATGTCCATATGTCCTTGATCTACTGATAGAGAGGGTAGGTCATTCCTCCCTATCCTGGTATCCATGAGTGACAGTATCCTGGTATGCACTAAAAACCTTTCCAACAAGGGAAAGCTGTGGGATCCTTACACAGTTGTATGGGAACAGGCACTACGGTTAAGGCTTGACCCACTTAAGTCTGAGTTGCCCAAACCTGGGAATTAATATCAGCCTCTATAAAGGGGAGGCAAAGGCTAGTCTGCCCAGGAGCTATCAGTATGAGAGTTAGTATCTCTACCTAAGAAAGATTGTGGGGCTTTCAGGCATTAAGAAAGAGTGAGAGAATATTAGATCTCCCCAGGTGCATCCCAGAAGGTGAGAAAAAAATTTGGCTATGGGCTGCCCAGTGACACCCTTGACAACAGTACTGTGGTTGGATAGTTGGCCCAGGTTGGAGAGTAGAACAGAAGAGGTAGCTCCAGTATCGAGAAGGAAATCCAACTAGTTTTCCTTCTATTTCCAAAATTATCAGTTACCAGTTCTGGGGTGTCAGCTCACATTGGTCCTGGCATTATCTCCTAGCTGCAGTACCTTAACCTCTTGTGTCATTGCTTGACACAGGCCCCTGCTTGACACAGATTCCTGCTTGACATGAAAGACTGACTCCATTTTGCTCTCTACACCACCTAATCTTTTAGTAGAAATGTTCTGTCTGGTGTAGCCACATGCAGGGACAAGATGGGCACCCAGGGAGGGGAAATCCATCGGGGATAAGCTACGTTGAAACCAAAAAGTTGGGAGATCCCTTAGATCTTAGTTCTTTTTCCCTGCTTGGCCATTCCTTCACATAGGTGGTGTAGCCAGTCTGAGGGGTGTCCTAGAAATGCCCAGGATAGAAGGAGTCAGAAACAGGAGACTGTTCCTTGCCATAACAGAGAACTGTGAGTGAGATCGCTTGGAGGCCACCTGAACCACTCACAAGGGAATGTCTAGGAGACCATCCAGAGCTTTCTCATTAGTTCTCCCAGGGGAGGGATCAGCTGACAAAAGAGTAGTCGAGGGGTTTCTCTCTGGATGTCCAGAGGAGCAAATAAGTAATCAAGGCTGTTCAAAGAGTAGCCTTGGTCAGGTCCTTCAGTGGCTGCTCAGTTTTTGCCAGGTCCCTCACATCTGGTGATCTGCTCCAAAAGGAGTTCTGAGTTCTTACCAAACGGATATTTCCAACTTCTGTTGGGGGATCACTTGGAAAGGAGCCCAGAGAGCCTGCCACCCAAGACTTAAGAATGGCAGATGTGCTAATTGTTCTTACATGACTGATGGGTGCCCATTGTTTCAACAAACAAAATGGAGAGAGAGGGATCCCTGGGTGGCGCAGTGGTTTGGCGCCTGCCTTTGGCCCAGGGCGTGATCCTGGAGACCCGGGATCGAATCCCACATCAGGCTCCCAGTGCATGGAGCCTGCTTCTCCCTCTGCCTGTGTCTCTGCCTCTCTCTCTCTCTCTCTGTGACTATCATAAATAAATAAATAAATAAAAAAATGGAGAGAGAGAGAGGGAGAGAGACATGCTGCCCACTATTCACAGTTAGGTGTCCTTAATGATGGTGGAGATCCCAGACAAGCCCCCATAAATGTTACAGGATTTTTTTTTTATCTCCATCCCTGCCCTCAGTTCTTGGTCACACCACTTTGAAGAATGAGGAGGTAGACCAGATAGAGTGGTGAGCAGCAAAACAAGTTTTTTTGAGCGATAGCAAAGTAATAGTACAAAGCTCCCGAGGAGGGAGGGGACCCAAGAGGGTTGCCGCCTTTAACACTATATTTTTAAACTATATCTTTGTTGACACATACAGACCTAATTCATTCCTTTTAAATTCAGTTGACTCATTTTCTAGTTATACTTCATAGTTATCAGATCATATACTTGTTTTCTCAAGAGTCAAGTGTGTTTTGTTTTTTTTTGGCTTTGTTTGGCTTTAAAAATATTTTTCTCTAAAAGAATTAGGGAGTTTCAACAAATAGAAAAAAATATGTTCTGTGGCTTCTTTCAGTTTTGTCAATGATGGCATCAGCAAGAGAGCCTTTTAGTCAGGAGTAGAAAGAATCATGTTAGTTCACAAAGTCCCCTGTGTTATATTCACTCAAACCCTAAGAAAAAAGATCAAAAGTTCCACGGGCCACTACAAGCCCAGCAGTTTGGAAGGGACCTAATATTGTGAGGTCCAAATGTGTCCCATACACAGCATCACAACCACTAACACCTGTATATTAGTAGGTCAACAGCTTTGTCTTCTGGGTGATCTGTATGATACAAATGCCTTCTACTGTTTAGACAAAAATTTCTAGAGTTGAGAAGTATAATGCTTTTTTCAACAAAAGTTGAAGCCTTCAATCGTCATTGATCCTCGATACAAAATATTCCTGTTAGAAAATACATGATCAAATGAAATTTTAAAGGCTCAAGCAAAAGAATGATCTTATAAACCATATAATAAAGTTGGAGGGGACTATAAATACTTTAATGTACATGTTTTCTTTTAAAATAAAAGATATCCTTTTTTCTTCTTTGGGCAAAAACATTTGGTTGCTTGGAACACGTTTGTACTAGACACCTCTACCTTTCCTACTTTGTGACCTGATTTTAATTTGCTTAAGTTTGGCATACACATTGAACGGCATATTTTACAGTGAAGTGAAAACTTGAGAGATTTTTTTTTCCAGTTTCCACTGGTGTTGAGAGAATGCTGTCTACGATTAGGTAGGTGTATATAATGCTGTGATTCAGTCCTACAGGTAAAGAAGTCATTATTAAATTTTTCTAATATTTATTAATGGAATAATCAGCTTAACATGAACTTACACATTCTTTGGAAATGCTGATATTTCAGCCTACAATGTTGGTGAAGGACTTTTCTGGATAAGAAGAAAAGGTGTAGAAGGAAATTTCATTTTCAGTCATTTCTGCCTCCTCAAGCCACTTTTATATGTGAATAAAGAAAGAGGTTCAGAGATTATATATATACACCCAGTCTGATTGGAGGGACTTCTTTTATAAATGATTATAAACTTATCTTTTGAGTGGTTGAGAAAAGCATTTTAGTTATGCACAAGATTTTAGCAAGTCATAAACATCAAATCTAGGACTCTTTCAAAAAAATACCACTCTTTCTTCTTATAATTTCTTAGAGAAATAAGAGCAGGTGTATGAAAACCTCTTTTTTTTCTCTAATATGCATAATATTGACTGTGTTGAGATATACATTCTTTGTTATTATAGGAAAATATCTTGTTTATTAAAAGGTTTATTTTTATTTTATTTCATATGTAATTTATTTATTTATTTATTTATTTATTTATTTATTTATTTATTTTTAAAGATTTTATTTATTTATTCATGAGAGACACACACACACAGAGGCAGAGACACAGGCAGAGGGAGAAGCAGGCTCCATGCAGGGTGCATGATGTGGGACTCAATCCTGGGACTCTGGGATCACACCCTGGGCTGAAGGCAGATGCTTAACTGCTGAGCCACCCAGGCATCCCTATTTCATATATAATGGATTTAAATTTAATAACCCCCTTTTGTTTGGCCTCAATCCATATAGTCTTTTTTTTATCTGACATGCTGATATGATGAAAAATGTAATGACATAATAATGAATTATACTTACCATTCTAGACTACTAATAGTGCTTGATCCTATTTTATATTCCTTTTGGCATCACACTCGATTTAATTTGATGCACACAATTTTTGTTTTTATGTTTTTCAGGGATACTGATACTGTTTTACTTTTAGTTCTCTGTTTTGTTAATCTGAGCTCCTCAAAAAGAATTTTTAAACTTAAAAAAAATTTATATAGCCTGGAAGAGTTTCAATAGGCTAGGATTTGTCCTTTAATGTTTAAATCCCCTATTGGTAAGTCATTCTGAGTTTTATGTATTTCAGGGGAATAAGTTTTAAGTCTTTGTTCAAATAATAGACATTTAAAGTTATAAAATATTATTCTGAACTTAATTTGACTATTCACAGGTTTTAATAAGAATAATTTTGTTGGGGAGCCTGGGTGGCTCAGTCAGTTAAGCATTTGCCTTCAGCTCAGGTCTGGGATGGAGCCCCCCATCAGGCTCCCTGCTCAGCGAGAAGCCTGCTTCTTCCCCTCTCTCTGCAACTCCCCTTCCTGAGCGTCTCTCCCTCTCTCCCTGTTAAATAAATGAATAAAATCATTGAAAAAAATAATTTTATCAATGCAGTTTATATTTCTTATTTGATGTGAATTATTTGAGACTTTAAAATATTTCCAGTAAGGTATCTTGGGGAATTTGTTGTTCATCTATTATTATTGTTCAGCTTAGTAAAATGTGGCCAGGGAATAGTGGCACTAAAATTTTGTAATGTAGATTTTTCTGTATAGCTTACTATTTTGATTTGTACGGAAGTTCAGTGGGAGGCAGCCCAGGTGGCTCAGCGGTTTAGTGCTGACTTCAGCTCAGGGTGTGATCCTGGAGACCCGGGATCAAGTCCCAGTTTGGGCTCCCTGCAGGAGCTGGCTTCTCCCTCTTTCTGTGTCTTTTCCTCTCTCTCTCTCTGTGTCTCTCATGAATAAATAAATAAAATCATAAAAAAACAAAGTTCTGTGGGTATTAGAAAATAATATTTGTACATTTTTATAAGGTTTCGTGTAAAATTTACATTATTGATTATATCATTCATGTATCTATATTATCCTTTTGTTTAAATTGTTTGCAAATGACTGAAAGATGTGGGTTAAAATCAATTCCTAAGAATGTGTTTTTGCTCTATATCATAAGGAATACATTTATCCATCAGAAACCTTTTTGTCCAATTCCATTATTTTGGCTTTCATTCTTCTTTGTCACACAGTAATATTGATGCTCATTTGTTCTTTACTGATGCACATATGTGCTTTCCTCTTCCACACCAGCCCATAAAATTAAAGGACCAAATTATTGCTTAATGATGAAATGTCAAACTACACACTTGTATAGATGTGAGTAGCTACATTTTTTCACTATAAGCAAAGCTACACTGTTACAATGAGAAGTTTGATTGTGAGTGAGGAATCAAGGGGAGTTAACTAAGATGACTGGACACCTGATGGTATTCTGTTGAGAGCATTCATTGTCAATGCATTCATTGGCTTTTGTATTGAATGACTCAGAAAGGGAGAATCATAGTTTATAGGTTGCAATTGTCTTTCTCTTTTTATCCCTTTGTATTTGATTTTCTCTTTTATTGTGTTAAAAAGTTGAATCTTATAAATTACATACTATGCATTTCTAACCCAATACAAAATAAATTCTCATGGAGTGGAGTGCAGACATTGGTTGCCTATGTCTGAGGACTCACCTCTCCAAGTAGAAGGCTGGGTTCTAGCTTTCATTGGCCATAAAGTATGGTGGACCTCAGTGCCTTTTCTGACTGGGGCCACTCATATTATTTTTTATTTTTTTATTTTTATTTATTTATTTATGATAGTCACAGAGAGAGAGAGAGAAAGAGAGAGGCAGAGACACAGGCAGAGGGAGAAGCAGGCTCCATGCACCGGGAGCCTGATGTGGGATACGATCGGTCTCCAGGATCGCGCCCTGGGCCAAAGGCAGGCGCCAAACCGCTGCGCCACCCAGGGATCCCATATTATTTTTTAATATAGACTTTTTATGTATTTTGATAATTATTATCTTGTAATTATTTTAAAACAGATGGCAGCTGCACAGAACGTGTCTTACTTTGAATGATATAATATTGTCATGTTTATGGTTATGACACAATTTCTATCAGATTATTCTTGGTCTTTTATTTAAACACATGGGTCTCAGAAAAAAAAAAGATAATGAAAACATTTGGATTATAGTATTCTGATGCCAAATAAGATGTCCATTTGTGTGTATGTATGTGATTAGGAAAGCATGAGACTTGGTTGGAGGAAGCATTGTGACATCCTACTAAAGTTGTCCTATCCGTGTTGGTTATTATAAACCAAATTTGCTGGAATAATGCTCTTCTTCTATAAGATCAAGGATGACAATGTCTCACCCTCCACTCCAACCACATATACAAATCCCCATACACACATAGAGTCCTGCATCCCTCCACTCCAACCACATATACAAATCCCCATACACACATAGAGTCCTGCATCCCACAATGAAGGCAAAGCTGGGAGTGAGCATATTGCCTGGCATTCTGTGTACAGCACTGGAATGCTACTCTCGAAAGAAGTGATTAATGCTTGCTTCTCATCTACTGTCCTTGCCCCAGCACCCAGCTCCTGAACTTGGAGGCATTAGACTATGCTGGTTATCTATTGGACTTTGACTTTACTCATGATGTCTTAACTGTTGCTCAGCCATCCTTCATTCTGGTCTCACCTGTACTATATCTTGCAAAGATTCTGCAAAATTTCTGGTATGTGGCTGGCATTCATCCTCTATTTCTAATGCTGTATAAATATTTCCCTGTAGATCCAGAGAGTCGGAGAGGTGGTGGGGAAAGTAGTCAAATGAGCAAGGCCAATTTGCCCTGTTATATTAAAATGTATCACTTAGTTAATTTAGACTGTTTAATTAACCATATTAACCTTTTAGTGGATTGCTATGTAATAGTTAAGGGTGTATTGGGCTGAGACCAAGGACAAATAGACCTGTTAACAACCTACTACATGAACTTACCCTAGCCACTTAATCGATCCGAGCTTCAGGCTTGTTACCTGAAATATGAGATAAAAAGGGTTTTGATCTCTAAAATTACTCTCACCTATCTTACTTAATGACTCTGTGGTTTTTAATACTGCATTAACTGAAGCACTAGGACATTTCATTGCAGTTTGACTATTATGAGTTAACCCTGACATGTATGTAAAAGTCTAATCCTAAATATGAAGGTATCATTCACTCTGAATTTTGAGCAGACTGCAGTAATAACAAACAACCTCTGTGCACCCACTTTATGTATCTATTACATGGTAATTATTCATTTATGATACTTGATACTGTAGATATTTTAAGGGCCATTTCTCCTGGCTGTTCTTGATGAAAAATGTTATGCTCCATTACTCAGCATTTAGAACTAATGACTGCTCCTCTCAGCTTGTTGTCAGCCAGCTCCTTCTTTTATCTCCAGAACACTTATGATGGCAAAGGGCATCTTTTGAAAGATTTTAGTCAAGAGAGGTCATGTTCATGCAGTCCCCCATCCCTGTCAGTTCTTCAACAAAATATTTAGTCACATGACAACTTCTTGTTGGAAAGCTCCAGTTCACCAAGGAAATAGCAAACAAGACTGCTGCTTATAAAAGGGAGGCAGTATTTATGCTTTCCTTAGCAGTCTAGTTTATCTCATTGCTTCATACCATATTAAGTCATGCAAAATTGTCAGATATAGAAAATGCTCTTGGGATTGGTATATACAATGACAAAAATCAATTATATTAACTAACTTGACCAGTTTATTTTTCAAATATCTTAATTATCTAATATCCAAAGAGATTCTTTTTTCTAAATTATGGTTTGAAATACATTTGACTCTTGGAAAGGATCATAGATGTTACCTCGTATTCCATCCCAACCAGTTCAGTGAGTCCTCTAATATAGCCATGGCAAGTGGCCATCAGCCTTTGTTAAGCATGTCTCATTAGAAAGAAATCACTATTAACAATATAGATATTTCTCTTTTTGAACATGTTTGTATTTTTTATTTTAAGATTTTTAAAAAGATTTTATATATCTTTTTGAGAGAGAGAGAACATGAGTGGGAGGGGGGAGGCAAAGGGAGAGGGAGAAGCAGACTCCTCACTGAGCAGGGAGCCTGAGGTGGGACTTGATCCCAGGACATCTGGATAATGACCTGAGCTGCAGGCAGACACTTAATCAACTGAGCCACCCAGGTGCCCCTTGAACATGTTTTTAAAAAGTTAAGTTTACTAATTTCCTCTCGATTCTACCAATTGGTCCTAATTTTTCACTTGTTAAGTGAAACCACAACCTTACCCTCTATATCTGCATTAAGGATTCATTCATACCTGTGGTCATCTAACAAATTAGTTATTGTGTATATAATATGTGTGTATATTTAATACCTACTATATATTAGGCATCATGCCAGTTACTAGAGTAAAATAGTGATTATGGTAAGAATTATAGCAACCCTCAGAGAATTTACTGGCTAGGAATAATATGAATGAAACGAACTGTTCATTTCAATTTATGGACAGTGTTTCCAATCTCTGAATACAAGCTTTCAGAAATACCTTTGCATAGAATATCCTTATATATATTCAATCCTCCCTACCCCACAAATCAATAATTACCCCTGCCTCTTCTGTCATTGATTAGCATTTCAGGACAATGTATAGTTACCAGATACTTATGACGATATATTACTTAAAATACAATATTGCATTGTATTGTATAGGTGTAGTACTTAATGGAATAATAATGACAAACCCTGTTTCTCATAATTGAGAGTGTCACTTCAATTGTACTTTCATGCGTTCTATTACCTTGGCTTCATTTTTAAGAAAAAGAAACTGATTCATCTAAGTGCCTCATTCGAAGTCATAGAATTAGACTAGAGCTGGATCCAATACTCAGTTCTCTAATTTAGGTCTCTCCAGAATATTAGCCATTGGAAAAGAATCTTTGCGGGGGATCCCTGGGTGGCTCAGTGGTTTAGTGCCTGCCTTTGACCCAGGGTGTGATCCTGGAGTCCCGGGATCGAGTCTCACATCAGGCTCCCTACATGGAGCCTGCTTCTCCCTCTGCTTGTGTCTCTGCCTCTCTCTCTCTCTCTCTGTTCTCTCATGAATAAATAAATAAAATCTTAAAAAAAAAAGTAAAAGAATCTTTGCATCTGCATGGGGAGGAGGTACCCTCTGCTTTTGACTCAATCTTATAAAGTGATACTAAGTAACACAAATGCAAAGTAGCTGCAACAGCAGAACCAACATTTAGAAAGGTCTTCTTGTATATGCATATTTTAAATATGAATCTTTATAACAAAAATGATTTTAATTGATACTCAAGTAAGAGTAATATGATTATTAGAAACATGCATTAGAATTTTAGATGTGAATCATTTGAAATATGTTTAAAGAAACAAAAGACATTTCATTAGATAGCTCTGGAAATAAGTATTGAGAATATCTACATGTACTATTCCAGTGGACTTCAGGCTTCACCCAGTCAGATAAGCCTACTGCAAATAACTACAAAGATAGCTATGAGGTAACATCACAGAACATTTGTACTTCACAACTCTCAGAAAGTTTTCTTGACTCATTTTGAGAGTGAGTGGTATCTGGTAACTATACATTGTCCTAAAATGTTAATCAATGACAGAAGAGGTAGGGGTAAGTCACTTAGTCCTGGATTATTTTTCTGTATATAGCTCTTTCATTCAATTTTTCCTGTTAAGGATTTTTTGATTGATTGATTGATTGATTGATTGATTGATTTGAGAGAAAGAGAGAGAAAGTGGGGAGGAGCAGAGGGAGAAAATCCCCATGCAGATTAGATTCCCTGTCGAGAATGGAGCCACGTCACTGCAGGGCTGGATCCCAGGAGCCTGAGATCATGCCTGAGCCAAAACCAAGAGTCCAGCACTGAGCCACCCAGGCAATCTGAATTTTTGCTGTTAATGAACACATGTGATCAAGAAAATATTTTTAGAACACAACTATATAGCTGTATAGACTGTTCTCGTACCATGGAAATGTTTGTATAGAACTTCAGAAATAAAGGCATTTAAGCTTCTCTTTCTTAGACTTAATAACAGAAATAATTTATATTGAATTGAGAAGGCTTAATTATTACCATTTCTAGTTAACTTCAGTTTCACAGAATTTGCAAAACACACACACACACACACACACACACACACACTTTAAATGACTTTCTAATTCCAAAAGTGAGAAAGTCCAGAACTCCCTTTACATTTTCATGGATGCTTTGAATCTTTAAAGTTCATGTTTGCAAGTACGTTTCACAAGAGACTGTAAAATAGTCATAAAAAATAAGTACACTGTTTCTTCTCAAAACTTTGTCTCAAATATGTTCCACAATAGATAATAGTATGACACTTAAGGCAAGGCAATTTTAGAAAACTTAAGAGAATATCACTTGTTAGATAAAACAAGTAATTGGAAGTTATAGAAAACAATACTTAGATACATAATTCATTCACCTTATATAATTCAACAAAGAATATTTAAAATCCTATTTCTTTCCTCATAAATCAAGCAAATGCATCTGATTCCCTTTACTCATCCTTTACATAATTCTGACTCTAAAACTGAGAGTAGGAGGAAGATGAAGCCAGCGAATGTTGAAGAAGGAAGGGTTTCTGAACTTCCACAAATAAATATTTAATGAGGTATGTGGCAATGTGTGGTATAATTTTCTTACTTTGTACAGTACACAGCCACGTTATACTCCCTTGCATATCGTAAATGCTTTCTTCCCATTCCCCAACCATGTTCCCTCGTGGCAATCACCAGTTCTTTGTTTTTATGAGTCTGTTTCTGCTTTTAGTTTGTTTTGTTTTTAAAATTCCACATAAAAGTTAAATCATATAGTATTTGTCTTTCTCCATCTGACTTATTCCAATTAGAATAATACTCACTAGGTACATTGATGATGTTACAAATGGCAAAACCTCATTCTTTGTTATGATTAAGTAATATTACATTATATATATATAAAATAATATATATATGAGTGTGTATGTATACACACACACACACCACTTCTTTTTTTTAAGTTTTCAATTTTAATTCCAGTGATAGTTAACACATAGCATTATATTAGTTTCAGGTGTATAATATAGTGATTCAATAATTCTGCTTCCCAGGACTCATGATGGTAAGTGTCCTCTTTAATCCCCATCACCTAATTCACCCATCCCCCCACCCACCTCCCCTCTGGTAACCATCAGTGTGTTCTCTATAGTTAAGAAAGTCTGTTTCTTGGTTTGTCTCTCTCTTCTTTCTTTTGCTTGTTTTATTAACTTCCAATTGGGAGTGAAATCATATTGTATTTGTCTTTCTCTGAGTTATTTCACTTAGCATTATACTCTCCAAATCCATCCATGTTGTTGCAAATGGCAAAATTTCATTCCTTTTTATGGCTGAAAAATATTCCAGTGTGTGTGTGTGTGTGTGTGTGTGTGTGTGTTACATCTTCTTTATCCATTCATTTACCAATAGACACGGGCTATTTCCAAAATTTAGCTATTGTAAATAATGTAATAAACATGGGGAGGTGCGCATGTCCCTCTGAATTGGTGTTTTTCTATTTTTTGGGTAAATACCCAGTAGTGCAATTACTAGATCATAAGATAGTTCTATTTTTGACTTTTTGAGCCTCCAAACTCCTTACTGTTTTCCATAGTAGCTGTACCAGTTTGCATTCTCGCCAAAGCACAGGAGTTCCTCTCCTCCACTTCCTCACCAATACTTACTGCTGCTTTTATTTTAGCCATTCGGACAGGTGTGAGGTAATATCTCATTAGAGTTTTGATTTGCATTTCCCTGATGCTGAGTGATATTGACCATCTTTTCATGTGTCTGTTGGCAATTTGTATATCTCCTTTGGAGAAATGCATGTTCATGTCTTCTGCCCATTTTTTTTAACTGGATTATTTGGTTTTGGGGGGTTAAGTTACATAAGTTCTTTATATATTTTAGATACTAACTCCTTATCAGATATGTCATTTGGGAATATCTTCTCCCATTCTGCAGGTTGCCTTTTGGGTTTGTTTACTGTTTCATTCACTGTGCAGAATCTTTTTATTTTGATGTAGTCCCAATAGTTGATTTTTGCTTTTATTTTCCCTGCCTCAAGAGGCATATCTAGCAAAAGGTTGCTATAGCCAATGTCAGAGAAATTACTGCTTGTGCTCTCTTCTAGGATTTTTGTGGTATCAGCTCTCATACTTAGTTAGGCCTTAATCCATTTTGAGCTTATTTTTATGTATGATGTAAGAATGTGGTACAGTTTCATTCTTTTGCATGCTGCCATCCAGTTTTGCTTCCAACACTATTTGTTAAAGAGACTGTCTTTTTTATTGGATGTTCTTTCCTGCTTTCTTGAATATTCATTAACCATATAATTGTGGGTTCATTCCTGGGCTTTCTATTCTGTTTCATTGATCTACGTGTCTATTTTTGTGCCACTACCATACCACTTTGATTACCACAGCTTTGTAATATGACTTGAAGTCTGGAATTGTGGTACCTCCAGTTTTGTTTTTCTTTTTCAGGATTGCTTTGGCTATTTGGGATATTTTGCAGTTCCATACATATTCTAGAATTGTTTGTTCTAGTTCTATGAAAACTACTCTTGATATTTTGACAAGGATGCATTAAATCTGGAGATCGCTTTGCATAGTATAGACATTTTACAAATATTTGTTCTTCCAATCCATGAGCATCAAATGTCTTTCCATTTCTTTGTATCATCTTTAATATCTTTAATTAATGTTTTATAGTTTTCAGAGTAGAGGTCTTTCACCTCTTTTGTTTAACTTTATTCCTAGGCATTATTTTTGGTGCAATTGTACATAGAATTGTTTTCTTAATTTCTCTTCCTGCTACTTCATTATTAGTGTATAGAAATTCAATGGATTTCTGTACATTGATTTATATCCTGTGACTTTACTGAATTCATTTATCAGTTCTAGTAGTTTTTTGCTGGTGTCTTTAGGGATTCCTATACATAGTATATCATCTGTAAATAATGAAAGCTGTACTTCTTCCTTGCCAACTTGCATGCTTTTTATTTTTGTGTGTGTGTCTGATTGCTGTAGCTAGGACTTCCAGTACTATGTTGAATAAAAGTAGTGAAAGTGGGCATCTTTTCCTTGTTCCTGACATTAGGGAAAAGCTCTCACTCTTTCCCCATTATGAGGTCTGCTGTGAGCTTTTCATGTACAGCCTTTATCACATTGAAGTATGTTCCTTCTAAACCTACTTTGTTGAGAGTTTCTATCATGAGTAGATGTTGTATGTTGTCAAATACTTTTTCAGCATCTATTGAAATTATCTATGGTTTTTATCTTTTCTACTAATGATGTCATGCATAACAATGATTGATTTGTGAATATTAAATCAAACTTGCATCCTGGGAATAAATCCCACTTGATCATGATGAATAATTCTTTAAATGTTTTGTTGGATTCAGTTTGCTAGTATTTTGTTTTGTTAGAGTAATGCTAACCTTGTGAATAAATTTGGAAGTTTACCTTCCTCTTCTATTTTTTGGTATAGTTTGAAAAAATTAGGTATTAACTCTTTAAATATTTGGTAGAATTCATCTGTGAAGCCATCTGGTCCTGGACTTTGTTAGGAGTTTTTGATTACTATTTCTTCTTTACCCATTTTTCAATTGATGGACACTTGGGTTGTTTCTATAACTTGAATGTTGTAAATAATGCCACAATGAACATATAGAGGTGCATATATTTTATCAAATTTGTTTTCTTTGAGTAATGGAATTACTGGATCATATGGTATTTCGATTTTTAATTTTTTCAAAAACCTCCATACTTTTTTCCACAGTGGTTGTATCAATTTATATGCCCACCAACATGCATGAAGTTTTCCTTTTCTCCACATCCTTGCCAAGCCATTTGTCTTTTTGAAACTAGTCATTCTGACTAGTATGGGGTGCTATCTCATCATTATTTTGATTTGCATTTCTCTTATGATGAGTGATGTTGAAATCCTTTTCATGTCTCTGTTAGACATCTGTATATCTTCATTGGAAAAGAATGTCTATTTAGGTTCTTTGCCTATTTTTAATTGGATTATTTGGTTTTATTTGGTGTTAGATTATATGAGTTCTTTATATATTTTGCATATTAACTTCTTATCAGATACACTATTTACAAATATCTTCTCTTTTTCACTAGGTCATTGTCTTGTTTTGTTCATGGTTACCTTCACTGTGCCAAAACATTTTATTTTGGTGTAGTTCTAATAATTTATTTTTGCCTTATTTGCCTTGCCTGAGGAGCCATCTCCATAAAAATGTTGCTAAGGTCAATGTCTAAGAGATTACTATCTATATTTTCTTAGAAGAGTTCTTTAGATTCAGGTCCCACATGTAGGCCTTTAATTCATTTTGAATTTTTTTGTCTGTATGGTGTAAGAAAGTGGTCCAGCTTCCTTCTTTTGCATGTAGATGTCTTGTTTTCCCAGCGCCATTTATTGAAGAGGTTATCTTTTCCCCATTGTATATTATTTGAAGTACATTAATTGGCCATGTAAGCATGGGTTTATTTCTGAGATCTCCATTCTGCTCTATTGATCCATGTTTCTATTTTTCTGTCAGTACCATGCTTTCTCCCCTCAATTTTTATTTAAATTCTAGTTAGTTAACATATAGTGTAATATTGGTTTCAGGAGTAGAATTTAGTGATTCATCATTTACATATAACACCCAGTGCTCACTACAAGTGCCTTACTTAATACCCATAACCCATGTATCCCATCCCTCACCCTATTTTGATCACTGTTGCTTTATAGTATATCTTAAAATCTGGGATTGTTATACCTTCATCTTTGTTCTTCTTTCTAAAGATTGCTTTGGCTCTTTGGGATATTTGTGGTTCCATAGAAATTTTAAAATTATTTTCTGTGAAAAATACTGTTGGTCTTTTGATAGGGATTGCACTAAATCTATAGATTGCTTTAGGTACCATATACAATTTAACAATATTACTTCTTCCAGTCCATGAGCATGATACATCTCTTCATTTGTTTTTGTCAGCTTCAATTTCTTTCACTAGTTTCTTAGTTTTCATAGTATAGATCTTTCACTTCCTTGGTTAAATTTATTCCTAGGCATTTTATTATTTTTGATGTGATTTTAAATTGGATTGTTTTCTTAATTTCTCTTTCTAAGTTTGATACTAGTATATAGAAATGGAACAGATTTCTGTATATTAGTTTTGTATTCTGCTTTATTGAATTCATTTATTATTTCTAATAGTTCTGTGGAGTCTTTAGGGTTTTCTATATATAGTATCATCTCATCTGTAAATATTTACCAATTTGGATGCCTTTTATTTCTTTTTCTTGTCTCATTCTAGTACCATGTTGAATAAGAATAGTGAGTGTAAATATCTTTGTTTTATTCCTGATTTTAGAGCAAGAAATTTCTGCTTTTCACCATTGAGTAATATGTTAGCTATGGGTTTTTCATATGTGGCCTTTATTATATTTAGGTATGTTCCCTCAAAACCCACTTTGTTGAGAGTTGTTTTTATCATGAGTAGATGTGGAATATTTCTAAATTTTTTGCATATATTGAGATGATCATATAGATTTTGCTCTTCATATTGTCAATGATTGATTTGTGTATATTGAACCATACTTGCATCCCTGGAATAAATTCCACTTAATTTGGGTGAATGGTTCTTTTAATATTATTGAATACTGTTTGCTGATATTTTATTGAGGATTTTTCCATCTATGTTCATCAGAGATAATGGCTTGTAGTTTTATTTTTCATAGTGTCTTTGTCCTTTGGTATCAGGATATGCTGGCCTTGTAAAGTGAATTTGGAAGCATTCCTTACTCTTCTATTTTTGGAATAGTTTGGAAAGAATAGGTAATAACTCCTTATATATTTAGTAAAATTCACCTATGAAGTCATCTGTTCCTAAACTTTTGTTTGTTGAGAGTTTTTAAATAGCCAATTCAATTGAATTCAAAATTCAAAATTGACTTTTTCTGATTCATTGTTGGAAATTATATGTTTCTAGGAATCGATCTATTTTTTGGTTAATTGTCCAATATGTTGGCATATAGTTTTGTATGATAGTCTCTTATAATCCTTCATGTTTCTGTGGTGCTCATTGCTACCTCTTCTTTTTCATTTCTGATTTTATTTATTTGGGTCCTCTGTCTCTTTTTTATTCTTGATATGTCTGGCTAAAGGTCTTCAATTTTGTTTATCTTTTCAAAGAAATCAGCTCTTGGTTATGTTTAATTTTTTCTATTTGTTAATTTTTTAGCTTCTATTTCTTTTATTTCTGCTTTGATCTTTATTACTTTCTTCCCTCTCCTAACTTTTTAGCTTTTTCTATTTTTTTCTAGTTCCTTTAGGTGTAAGGTTGAATTGTTTATTTGAAATTTTATTTGTTTCAGGAGGTAGGCCTGTATCACTATAAACAATTCTCCTAGAGCTGCTTTTGTTGTGTTTCAAAAATATTAGACCATGTGTTTTCACTTTCATTTGTCTCCATGACTATTTTTATTTCCTCTTTTAAAAAAATGTTTATTTATTTGAGAGTGAGACAGAGAGCATGAGCATGGGTGGAAGGGAAGGGCAGAGGGAGAAGCAGACTACCTACCCAGCGTCAGGGAGCCCAGCTCAGGGCTTGATACCAAAGGCCCTGGGATAATGACCTGAGCCGAAGGCAGATGCTTAACTGACTGAGCCACCCAAGAGCTCCTTATTTGCTTATTTCTTTGTTGACCCATTACTTTTAGAGCATGTTGTTTAGCTTATGTATGTTTGTGGGTTTCTTCTTGTGATTGATTTTTAATTTCATACCATTTTGGTCAGGAAGATGCTTGACATGATTTCATCTTCTTAACTTTATTGAATTTGTGTGTTTAGGCTAACACATGATCTATTCTAGAGAATGTCCCATGTGTATTTGAAAAGAATGTATATTCTGGTGCTTTTGTATGGAATGTTCTATATATATATATATCTGTTGAGTCCATCTGCTCTAATGTGTTGTTTAAGACCACTGTTTCCACTTGACGGGATGAGCACTGGGTGTTATTCTGTATGTTGGCAAATTGAACACCAATAAAAAATAAATTTATTATTAAAAAAATAAAATAAAAAAATAAAATAAAATAAAAAGAATTATATATATATATATATTCATCCATTCCTAAGAGAATGAAATGCGAATAAATGAGAAATGGAAAACTGGCTGATCTACCCATTGATGTAGGCGGGGTATTAAAGTCCCCTACCATTATTATAATACTGTCAAGTACTGTCAAGTTCTTCTGTTACATCTGTTAATATTTGCTTTATGTATTTAGGGGGTCCTATGTTGGATGCATAGATGTATTTACAATTGCTACCCTGTTGTTGAGTTGATATCTTCATCATTATGTAATGCCTTTCCTTGTCTCTTGTCTTTGTTTTAAAGTCTGTTTTGTTTGCTATAAGTATTGCTACCCTAGCCTTCTTTTTGTTTCCCTAGCCTTCTTTTTGTTTCCATTTGCATGGGATATTTTTTTTCTCTCCCTTCAATGTCAATCTGTATGTTTCTTGTGATCTAAAGTGAGTCTCTTGTAGGCAGCATATATATTGTTTTGTTTTTCTTTTATCCATTTAATCACTGTATGTGTTTTGATTGCAGCATTTAGACCATTTACATTTAAAGTGCTTATTGATAGGTGTGTACTTTTTTCATTTTTGTTCATTATTTTCTCATTGTTTTTGTAGTTCTTCTCTTTTCCTTTATTCTGTGGCTCTCTGCTCTTGTGACTGATGCCTGTCTTTAGCATTGTGCTTGAATTTCTTTGTCTTTATTTTTTTGCGTATCTAGGATAGATTTTTTGTTTGTGGTTACTATAGGTCTTATATATAGCATACTCAGTATATAGCAAACTATATTAATGTGTTAGTTTTTTAAATGCCTTCTTAATTTTATCAAAGGAACAATCTTCTTCTCAATAAGTGCCAACAAATACTCTTGGTGTGGTTATACTTTTATTCTGGAGAACTAGTTACTAAATAACTTTGCACCATTGAATAACAATTGACACATTTGTAGACAGCAAAACATCAAGATCCATATGAAAATGGCATTCTTAATCCAACATGACATATTTATTTGATGTCACTGAACATTGGTCAAGATCATATTTAAGACCTAGAGCCCTTCTCTTTGCGGCTGATCAAAAATTTCTATTTGTCAAGTTTCTTCTAGATCTTAATATCAGAATATGATTATATGTTTTTAGGTTTGCACTTCTTTCTTTGTGACATTAAAATTGTCTCTAAAATAAGGATATTATCTAATCAAAGACTGTTTTTAAATTAAATGGGTAATGAGAGTGACATACTTATCATTTGGAAGTACCATGAGTTTAAGAACCATGGAAGACATGTCAGTCTTAGGCCCAGAAATACTTTTTGTTTACATGATGGTGTGCATGAAAGCATGACACTAATGATGCATAGGCTTAGTGTTTCCATCTGTAAAAGTTAGATAAGCTTTTAGGCACAAGTAAATGAAAACTTGAGTTACAGGAGTCCTAATGAATATGGGTGTATTTTTCTCAAAGCAAGAAGAGAGTCTAAGCAAAACAGCTTCTGCTGTTGGTTTAGCAGCTTGATAACCGGGATGTCTCAGATTCCTTGGCCTTTTCTTCATCCTTGCCACCCTGTGGTCCAGAATATCTACCCAAGTCCAGGTATCTTATTTGTATTCAAAGACAAAACAAACAGGAAGGAGACAGCCACAGAGTATTGTCTTTGAAGAAATCAAAAGTATTCTCACTTGAATTGCCAGTGTCATACGGCTATTCTAGCTCCAAGGAATTGTGTCAAAAGGAACATTTAGATTTCCAGCCTCTAAATGTAGAAATGAGCCAAAAAGGGTTGGGGTTTGAGTAAGTATTGGGTTGCTAACTCACAGTCCCTGCTGTAACTATTGATTTTCAATCTTTTTTGGTCAAAAGCTAAGCAGAAGCTACCAGCTAATAGACTCTATAGACTGTCAATTCAGAGAAGTAATGCTTGAATTAACAATACTGAACAGAAGAATAAATTAATTGATTATATTTCTAACATGTACACTGGTTGAATTTATGTCATGTAGATACTTCATTATATATATTTGTATATAATATTATAAGTTATATATATGTATATTTAATTCTAGTCTTTTTTTCTTCTAGTCTTTTAAAAAAATATTTATTTATTTATTATTTATGATAGACATAGAGAGAGAGAGAGAGGCAGAGACACAGGAGGAGGGAGAAGCAGGCTCCATGCCAGGAGCCCGATGTGGGACTCGATCCCGGGACCCCAGGATCGCACCCTGGGCCAAAGGCAGGTGCTAAACCACTGAGCCACCCAGGGATCCCCCCTTCTAGTCTTTAATCAAATGTCACCCTCTCAGTCAGTGGCCTTCTATGGCTGTGTTGTCTAAAAGTATAATACCTGTCTGTCAAAAAAAATAATCATTTTTTTCCATAGTACTTATCACTATGTGTTTTATATATTTATATATATATATAAATATATATTATATATATATATATAAATATTATATATTTACTATTTGTCTGTCATAATAGAAAGTAAGTTTGATAAGGCAGACCTTCTGTCTATTTCCTCCATGTCTATCTCCTGTACTCTTGGCACAGTACCTGTTGCATGATAAATACTCATAAATGCATACTACAGAAACCAGTAAATGAATATCACCACTGAGTTCAGAGAACTTCCCCATTAACCAGATTTATGTAAGCTAGGACTTTGATTCTACTTAGATTACTGAAGATTAAATGGAGTTATTTGTTTATTGTCATTGTACTGTAACATTGATCAGACTAAACTCATCATTTCATATCTCCTTGTATGTAAGACCCCATTGATTGACCATCTTGAAGGCAGGTAAATTTGCTTTTCCTATTGAGGGTACTGAAAATTTCTACTGGATGCTTCATAGTTACAAAATGATAACTTATTTTCTGCTCAGTAAGGCTAGCCAATCTGGACAGGGAGAAAGATAATTTGAATAAAGCTATATAGACCAGATATGCTGAGAAAGATGAACAATGCACAACTTATCAGAAATGTGGGATATAGTATAGAGAAAAATTTTAAATTCTCCTTCATGATTTAGCTTTATTTTAAAGCAGTTCATTTTCATACATAAAAGTAGATTTAATGTGCATGCATTTAACTTTTCAAAGCCCTTGCAAACTGTTACCTCATCTAATTTTTGTAACTTGTATAGCTAAGTTCTTAGAAGTATTCTTCCATCATACCACTAACTCTAGACCTAACTCCCCTAAGGTCTCTAGTGCATTGAAGATAGGGATTGTGTCTTCATCTATGTACCATTTAATTAAAATATTTTTAGAATTCTTTATTTAATTCAATTTAGTTAACATACACTGTATTATTAGTTGCTGGGGTAGAATTTAGTGATTCATCAATTCCATATGACACCCCCCCCCCAGTACTCATGACATCAAGTGTCCTCCTTAATGTCCATCACTCAGTTACTGCACCCACACACCCACCTTCTCTCCAGTAACCCCCATTTGTTCCCTAGCGTCCAGCACCTCTTATGGTTTGCCTCCTTCTCAATTTTCATCTTGTTTTATTTTATCTTCCCTTCCCCTATGTTCATCTGTTTCGTTTCTCAAATTCCACATATAAGTGAAATCATATGGTATTTGTTTTTTTCTGACTGACTTATTTTGCTTAACATGATACCCTCTAGTTCCATCTATATCATTGCAAATGACAAGATTTCATTCTTTTTGATGGCTGGGTAATATTAGTTTAATGTAATATATGTTATATATAATTTTTGTTATTATATGTAACTTATATTACATATAATGTGTATACAAACACACATATATAAACTACTCCAGAGGTAATTGTTAATTTATTGCTTCTTGGTAGATTAATTCTTTCTATGTAGCTCCAGAGACAAAAAGAGACCTACTTTATTTCATTCCATTATGTACAAAGTTGACATTGACAACAAAACAAATCTATTCAACTAAAAATAACTGATACAGAGGTTATGAAAGTTATGAATTATTCTAATTTGTCAATCACAAGATCTTACTGGAAATCTAAAAGGTCTTAGCACAATATTAGATAATTGGAATGCTTTTTCGATATTACATATTTTACATGCCTTTAAGAAACATAGAGTTAGTGACTACTTATAACTCGACCAATGGAATATCCCCTAAAAGTCAGTGCTTATCTACCAATACAGAGATTTATGCTTATTAATTTAAATACTTCCATTTTTTGGTTGATATTGATTCATAGTGCTAAAATACTACTGTATTTTAATATGTATTAAATTTTAAATTTTAAATTTTAATATTTTAATTAATATTAACATATTAATATGTTAATATGCTCATGCTGTTAACTCTTCTGCCCTGTGGATTTTATAAAAATCATAATTTAAATTATTACCACAGAGAAAAAAAAAATAAATTATTACCACAGAGAAAGAAATGCAGGTACTTAATTTTTTAAATTCTAATTTGAATATAGTTGATATACAATATTGAATTAGCTCAGGTATACGACATAACAAATCAACTTCTCTATTTGTTATTCTGTGCTCACCATAAGTGTAGCTATTGTCTGTCACCATATAATACTGTTACACTATCATTAACCTATTCCCTGTACTGTGCCTTTTATTCCTGTGATTTATTCATTCTATAACTGAAAGCCTCTATCTCCCACTCCCTTTCACCCACTTTGCCTATTTCCCCATATCCTCCCCTCTGGCAACCACCAGTTTGTTCACCAAGTTTATAAATCTGATTCTGCTTTTTGTTTGTGTGTTTATTCATTTTTTTAAAAGTTCGCATTTGAGTGAAATCATGTGTAATGCTAAGTGAAATAAGTCAGATTGAGAAAAAAATGTAAGTACTTTTTTTTTTTTAAATGGAAGTACTTTTAACATGCATTCCACCAACCCAAATTTTATCACTAAAATTACATGAAGCTTCTTCAAGAGCCTACCAGTCATCATAAATACTAACTGCTTATTGCTGTTAGCTTCTTGGAAAGAAATCTAGTGGAGAATTGCTGAGTTTTTTTTCCAAGGCATGTCATTGAAAAGACTTCAATGATATGTCCAAACAAGGGCCTACAAGGGCAACTATACCTCTATACCTTATGTTTAAAATGTATTTCGGTGAGCACAGACTGCTTCCCGGGTCCGATGATTGATTAGTTTTTTCTTCTCTGGCTTATGTACCTGGCAAGCTGCCACCAACATCCTCTTAAATACAAATTGGAAAGTTTTAAAAGAGATGGTACTCTCTTTGAGTCCTACTTTTCAGGTTGGTGACCAGATGCTTGACTCCACAAGCTTTCACCAACATGGTCTCATCATTCCAGCTGTATGAAGGGTATTGACTTCTTTCACTGAAGACATTAGACCCAGCTGTACGGTGATAGACAGGAGTGAATGATGCTAAAGAAA
Source organism: Canis lupus baileyi (assembly GCF_048164855.1). NCBI lineage: Eukaryota > Metazoa > Chordata > Mammalia > Carnivora > Canidae > Canis > Canis lupus. The sequence goes on along the minus strand of NC_132857.1, from coordinate 45,677,451 downwards.
TTGCAAGTTTTCATTGTGAGCCATTATGTGTTCTGTTTAGTGTATTAAGGGACCCTAATAGAGAGTGTTGGGTGGTCAGACCAACCAGTGTCAAGCTGACATAAATTGCCAGATATTTCACAGCTTCATATTTGCAGTTGACCTACTTTCAAAGTTGTTTTGCTCAAGACTACTGTAATTGACATACAAAGAGAATGACATATCTTTAAAGTGAAGTTCAGCCAGTCAGACTAATCCCAGCCCCAAGAACAGGAGATCCCTTTGGAGATAGGCCACCTAAGAAGAAGTAGGAAACAACCCAAGGAGAGAAGCTCAGCCTGGGTGATAAGCCCTTCCAATAGATGTGACATAGGGCTGCACATTCACATGCATATCATGGCATATCAGAAAATATGTGCTTTTGAAAAAAAAATGTGCTTCTGTAATGTATGGATTTGCATAAATCCATTAGTAAAGGGAATAGAAAGGTCAAAACAAAAATCAATTTTTTAAAGATTTTATTTATTCATGAGAGACACACACACAGAGAGAGGCAGAGACATAGGCAGAGAGAGAAGCAGACTCCATGCAGGGAGCCTGATGGGACTCAATTTGGGGAACTCCAGGATCATGCCCTGATGCAAAGGCAGGTGCTCAACCACTAAGCCACTAAGACATTCAGATTTAACTAATTAATTATGTATATTTGGGATACTTAGACATATGCACTAGATCTTACTTTTGAATAACTATACAGAAAGGTACAAAGAACTTCTTACAATTTGCATATCAGCTTTACTTTCAGGAAACAACTTATTTACTCTGAGCTCTATACAATAAAATCTAGATGTCAAAGAAAGTAAAGACCAGGGCTAGTACTTCCATAGTTACATAAAGTCACTAAGTCACAAGTCTTTAGCTTATTTGCTCTGATCATTATCTTACTAGAGATACACTGACCTTTAATATCATGATTTCAATGTCATTATGTAGTTCTTATAAATATTATATGTGATTTGTTAAACATTTATTTTCATGTAAATATTCAGCAATCTATGTATAGTATATTCAATATTTTGTGTAATGTATTTATCAAAAATATATATATATCTCATTACTTGTGTAAAAGGCTATTTTAAAACATCTCCCATTTTGCCCACCTCCCCACTCCCCCCGCCCCCCGTGATAACCAGCAAATTGTTTTCTGCATCTGTGAGTTTAGTTTTTTAAAATATATTTTAAGTTTTAATAATGATTTTGGTAGAAAAAATTTACTCTCCTTCTCCAGGTTCTTGAATTCTCTATTTAACATATGTCTGATAAGCAACAACGGTTATCACATGGGGGTGTCCTAGTGACTCCGCCAGACCTTTCATACTTTTCTTGCTCTTAGATGGCCACAAATGTTTAGACTGACAACTGATGATGGAGAGAATAAGCTGGAGGAAGCATTGCTAAGAGGGATATTGAAAATGGAGCTGGGAGGACATTGAGGAAATGAGGCTTATACATGACTCCTGTTTCAAATTCTCAGAATTACTGTTAAACTCAATTAAAAGCCAAGGCCTCTGCTGCATGTTAGAAGGGACATAAATGGACTTCTGACTCAGCACCAACCCTGCAACCAATCAGGTGTAGGTTAGTGTAACTGTAGCTATACCAGCACGAATTCCATTTCTTTCTTTTTAAATTTATTTTTGTATATGTTTTTATTGGAGTTCGATTTGCCACCACATAGCATAACACCCAGTGCTCATCCTGTCAAGTGCCCCCCTCAGTGTCCGTCACCCAGTCACCCCATCCCCCCACCCCCTTCCCCTTCCACTACCCCTTGTTTGTTCCTCAGAGTTAGGTGTCTCTCATGTTCTGTCTCCCTCACTGATATTTCCCACTCATTTTCTCTCCTTTCCCTTTTATTCCCTTTCACTATTTTTTATATTTCCCAAATGAATGAGACCATATATTCTATGGTCAATTATATTTCATTTAAAACAGTTTATGCAAATCCCCCTTTCCTCTGTAAAAACTCTATTGTCCTTTTTCTCTGGAGCATATTTTCAATTTTGGTCAACTCTGTCTCCTGGATTGCAATCCTTCCGATCTCCAATAAATGTACACATTTCATTTTGCAGCTTGCAGTTTTGTATTTCATTGATCAACACAACCTCACTGAATAAATATTTGAAAAATGATTTTTTAAAATAAAACTAAAGAGGATGCATATACACCAGTTATTATTTGTGCCAAAACAGAATCTTCAATTCAGAGTAATGTGCCTTTAAAAATAAATGTACTGGGGCCCGTGAGTGACTCAGTTGGTTAAACATCTGCTTTCTGCTGGAGTCATGAACCCAGGATCCTGGAGTCAAGCCCCATGTTGGGATCTCTGCTCAGCGGGGAGCCTGCTTCTCCCTCTCCTTCAGCCTGGCGCTCCCCTGCCTGAGTTCTCTCTCTATGTCAAATAAGTAAATAAGATATTTTAAATAAATAAATAAAATGTACTAAACAAGTAAATATGTTTATTTTCAAAATAAGAAAATACAGAAAAAAATCAAGTCACTTAGTTCCACACGAAAAGAACTATTATTTATTATTTGGGTTTTTTATATTTTTTTTTATTGGTGTTCAATTTGCCAACATATACCATAACACCCAGTGTTCATCCGGTCAAGTGCCCCCCTCAGTGCCTGTCACCCAGTCACCCCAACCCCCCGCCCACCTCCCCTTTCACTACCCCTTGTTCATTTCCCAGAGTTAGGAGTCTCTCATGTTCTGTCTCCCTCGCTGATATTTCCCACTCATTTTCTCTCCTTTCCCCTATAATCCCTTTCACTATTTTTAATATTCCCGAAATGAATGAGACCATATAATGTTTATCCTTCTCTGATTGACTTACTTCACTCAGCAGAATACCCTCCAGTTCCGTCCATGTTGAAGCAAATGGTAGGTATTCGTCCTTCCTAATGGCTGAGTAATATTCCACTGTATACATAAACCCCATCTTCTTTATCCATTCATCTGTCGATGGACACCAAGGCTCCTTCCACAGTTTGGCTCTTGTGGACATTGCTGCTAGAAACATTGGGGATGCAGGTGTCCTGCTGTTTCACTGCATCTGTATCTTTGGGGTAAATCCCAAGCTGTGCAATTGCTGGGTCATAGGGCAGGTCTATTTTTAACTCTTTGAGGAACGTCCACACAGTCTTCCAGAGTGGCTGCACCAGTTCACATTTCCACCAACAGTGCAAGAGGGTTCCCTTTTCTCCACATCCTCTCCAACATTTGTTGTTTCCTGCCTCGTTAATTTTCCCCATTCTCACTGGTGTGAGGTGGTATCTCATTGTGGTTTTGATTTGTATTTCCCTGATGGCAAGTGATGCAGAGCATTTTCTCATGTGCGTGTTGGCCATGTCTATGTCTTCCTCTGTGAGATTTCTCTTCATGTCTTGCCAATTTCATGATTGGATTGTTTGTTTCTTGGGTGTTGAGTTTAATAAGTTCTTTATAGATCTTGGATACTAGCCCTTTATCTGATAGGCCATTTTCAAATATCTTCTCCCATTCTGTAGGTTGTCTTTTAGTTTTGTTGACTGTTCCTTTTGCTGTGCAGAAGTTTTTTATCCTGATGAAGTCCCAATAGTTCATTTTTGCTTTTGTTTCTCTTGCCTTCATAGATGTATCTTCCAAGAAGTTGCTGTGGCCACGTTCAAAAAGGATGTTGCCTGTGTTCTCCTCTAGGATTTTGATGGATTCTTGTCTCACATTTAGATCTTTGATTCATTTTGAGTTTATCTTTCTGTAAGGTATAAGAGAATGGTCCAGTTTCATTCTTCTACATGTAGCTGTCCAATTTTCCCAGCACCATATATTGAAAAGACTGTCCTTTTTCCAGTGGATAGTCTGTCCTGATTTGTCAAATATTAGTTGACCATAGAGTTGAGGGCCCATTTCTGGGTTCTCTATTCTGCTCCATTGATCTATGTGTCTGTTTTTGTGCCAGTACCACACTGTCTTGATGATCACAGCTTTGTAGTACAGCTTGAAATCTGGCATTGTGATGCCCCTGGCTCTGGTTTTCTTTTTCAATATTCCCCTGGCTATTCAGAGACTTTTCTGATGCCACACAAATCTTAAGATGATTTGTTCCAACTCTGTGAAGAAAGTCCATAGTATTTTGATAGGGATTGTATTCAATGTGTATATTGCCCTGGGTAGCATAGACATTTTCACAATATTAATTCTTCCAATCCATGAGCATGGAATATTTTTCCATCTCTTTGTGTCTTCCTCAGTTTATTTCACAAGTGTTCTGTAGTTTTTAGGGTATAGATCCTTTACCTCTTTGGTTAGGTTTATTCCTAGGTATCTTATGCTTTTGGGTGCAATTGTAAATGGGATTGACTCCTTAATTTCTCTTTCTTCAGTCTCATTGTTAGTGTATAGAAATGCCACTGACTTCTGGGCATTGATTTTGTATCCTGCCACACTGCTGAATTGCTGCATGGGTTCTAGCAATATTGGGGTGGAGTCTTTTGGGTTTTTTACGTACAGTATCATGTCATCTGCGAAGACGGAGAGTTTGACTTCTTCTTCGCCAATTTGAATGCCTGTTATTTCTTTTTGTTGTCTGATTGCTGAGGCTAGGACTTCCAGTAGTATGTTGAATAGCAGTGGTGAGAGTGGACATCCCTGTCGTGTTCCTGACCTTAGGGGAAAGGATCCCAGTGTTTCCCCATTGAGAATATTTGCTGTGGGCCTTTTTTAGATGGCTTTTAAGACGCAGAGGAATGTTCCCTCTATCCCTACACTCTGAAGAGTTTTGATCAGGAATGGATGCTGTATTTTGTCAAATCCTTTCTCTGCATCTAATGAGGGGATCATATGGTTCTTGTTTTTTCTCTTGTTGGTATGATCTATCATGTTGATTGCTTTACGAGTGCTGAACCAGCCTTGCATCCCAGGGATAAATCCCACTTGGTCATGGTGAATAATCTTCTTAATGTACTATTGGATCCTATTGGCTAGTATATTGTTGAGAATTTTTGCATCCGTGTTCATCAGGGATATTGATCTATAATTATCTCTTTTGGTGGGGTCTTTGTCTGGTTTTGGAATCAAGGTGATGCTGGCCTCATAGAACAAGTTTGGAAGTATTCCATCTGTTTCTATCTTTTGGAACAGCTTTACTAGAATAGGGATTATTTCTTCTTTAAACGTTTGATAAAATTCCCCTGGAAAGCTATCTGGCGCTGGACTTTTGTGTCTCGGGAGGTTTTGGATGACTGCTTCAATTTCCTCCCTGGTTATTGGCCTGTTCAGGTTTTCTATTCCTTCCTGTTGCAGTTTTGGTAATTTGTGGTTTTCCAGAAATAGGTCCACTTCTTCTAGATTTTCCAATTTATTGGCATATAGCTGCTCATAATACGGTTCTAAAATCATTTGTATTTCCTTGGTATTGGTTGTGATCCCTCCTTTTTCATTCATGATTTTATTAATTTGAGTATTTTCTCCTTTATTTTTAATATGGTTGGATAGGGGCAACCCAGGTGGCTCAGCGGTTCAGCGCTGCCTTCAGCCCAGGGCGTGATCCTGGAGTCCCAGGGTCGAGTCCCACGTCAGGCTCCCTGCATGGGGCCTCCTTCTCCCCCTGCTTGTGTCTCTGCCTCTCTCTCTTTCTCTGTGTCTCTCATGAATAAATAAATACAATCTTTAAATTAATTAATTAATTTAAAGCTCAATGGGAGCAGGAATCTTTTTCCTTTTTTCAAGATTATAGCCAATAATCTTAAACAGAGATTCTACTTATAGTTTCAACTCATGTTATATCTTCAGTGAATGTTTAAAAATCCCAAACATTCCTACAGGCCACTTAAATCATGCTTCCTGTCTGTCCTTGAGGCTGCTTGTCAATGTGCCTTGTCTGTTTTGTCAAAACAAATGGTTGAAAGGTTTAAAACTCAAATTATTTTTACGAACTTATATTGAGAATAAAATGCCAATGTTTGACTGTATGAAACTAACTCTTCTTGGGGAGATACTCAAATAGCTTTGGTCACATCTACACAATCTATGCTTTCTAGATAGCATTTAAAATGAATACAATCATAATATTTAACTGTAATCAAATTAACATCCAAATATAAGATTGATCATCTTATATGTACAGAATTATTCTTTTTTTTTTAAGATTCTGTTTATTTATTCATGAGAGAGACAGAATCGCAGGCAGAGGGAGAAACAGGCCCCATGCAGGGAGCCTGAAGTGGGACTCGATCCCAGGTCTCCAGGATCAGGCCCTGGGCTGAAGGCGGCACTAAACAGCTGAGCCACTGGGCTGCCCTACAGAATTATTCTCATCAAAGTTCTTAATTGCTTAACTAGATGTGTTCAGAGCCAATGAATGTGCATTCATAACCAGGTTAGTTCTACGTTAAAATTTGGAGCTAATATATTCTTTATAAAAACCTTATAGTGTTAGTAGTGGGGGGTATGTGAATTCTATGATCTGTTCATTAAGAATGTTTTTTAATAACATAAATTTTAATCCTTACCTGTTTACCATAGAGCTCAATGAAATTTGGTTAGAAAGAATCACTTAATTGATTTAAAAACAACCTTAAATAGTTTTAGGAGACTGAAAGTCAACATGGTCAGTTAATTAAGCTTACCATTACTTGAACAGTATACACTATATATTGATCATCTGTTTATTTTAATTGAAAATTTTCATTTTTTTCTTTTAAAAATGTACAATTTAACAGTTTTTAGTATATTCACAAGATTGTGCAACTATCATCTCTATATAATTACAGGATATTTCATTAACACGAAAACAAACTGTACTCAATAGTAGCCACTCCCTAGTCCTCCCTTCTCCTGTCTCTGGCAAGCATTAATGTGCTTCCTGTTATTGGCCTATTATTTTGGACATATCCTGTGAATTGAATCATGCAATATATGACATTTTAGTAGAGTTTCTTCAAGTTTCATCCGCACTGTAGCATGTACTATTACTTCATTTCCTGCCTACCCCTCTTTTAAAAAGCTTTATTGAGATACAATTTACATACTAGACAATTCACATATTTAAAGTGTAAAATTCAATTTCTCTTAGCATATGTAGACAGTTAAATATCATCACCAAAATCTATTTTGGAACATTTCCATTGTTCCAAAAAGAAGATCTATTCCCCTTAACTATAACTCCACAATCTCCCAGCCACCCCCAACCAGTCCTAAACAACTACTGATGTACTTTTTGTCTCTGTAAATTTGATTATTCTGGACTTTTCATAATAAGGAATCATATAATATGTGGTCCTTTGTGACTAGCTTCTTTTATTTAACAATGTATTTAAGGTTCATCTATTTTATAGTAGATACCAATGATTTATTCCTCTTTTTTTTGCCAAACAATATTCCATTCTCTGGATATACCATGTTCTGTTAATTATTTTATCATTTGATGGACATTAGTTGTTTCCAATTTTTGGCTGTTATGAGTAATGCTGCTGTGAACATTTATGTACAGGTAAGTTTTTATGTAAATACATCTTCATTTCTCTTGCATATGTATCCAGTAATGGTGGTGCTGAGTCATATGCAACTCTATGTTTAACCATTTAATGAACTGACAAATTTTTCCCAAGTGTCTGTACCATGAACGATGATTAAATATCCCTAATTTTCCACATACTTTTCAACACTTGTGATTGTATGTCTTTTTGGTTTTAGTTAATTTAGTGGGTGTGATTTGGTACCTTATTGTAGTTATAATTTGCATTTCTGTAAAATTAGTGAGTTGCATATTTTTTGATATGACTATTGGTCATTTATATATCTTATTTGATGAAATATCCATCCAAATCCTTTGGTCTTTTAAAAATCAGATTAGGTATCTTTTTATTGTCTGTCATAAATTAATAAATAAAATCTTTAAAAAAATAAATAAAAACCTAAGTTTTTTATCCCATTGTAAAGCTCAAAATTTTTACTGTTTACTCCCCAATTTTGTGTTTTTGATGTCACATGTTATATTTGATGTATTTTAATTATGTGTATCCTTTAATTATTGTAATCATATTTTTACTACTTATGTCTTAACTTCCATACTAGCTTTATAAGTGATTAACTTACTATCTTTACTATATGTTTACCTTTCTAGTAACATTTATTCTTTGCTATGTGTTCTTGTTACTAATTAGTACCCTTTCTTCTCAGCTTAAAGAAGTCCCTTTAACATTTCTTATAAGGCTGATTTAGTAGTGATGAATTCCTTTTGCTGTTATTTGTGTGGAAAACTCTTTATCTTTCCTTCCATCTGAAAGATAGTTTTGTCAGGTAAAGTATTCTTGCGAGAAAGTTTGTTTTTCCTTCAGCACTTTGGATATATCATGCTGCTATTTTCTGGCTTGCAAAGTTTCTCTGAAAAATCTGCTAGTAGTCTTCTGGGGCTCCCTTGTACAGAATAAGCTGTTTTTCTTTTCCTCCTTTAAAATTTTCTCCTTGTCATTAGCTTTTGACATTTTACTTATAATATGTCTTGATGTGGGTCTCTTTGAGTTCATCTTTTTGGAATTCTCCACATTTCCAGGATCTGAATATGTTTCCTTCTTCAGGTTACAGAAGGTTATGGCCATTATTTCTTCAAATAGTATCTCTGCCCCTTTCTCTCTCTTTTCCTTTTGGAAACTTATAATGTGAATGTCAAACCATTAATGTTGTCCCTACATGTCTTAAGCTATTTTTACTTTTCTTCATTCTTTTTTCTTTCTTCTGCTCTGGTGGGTTTCACTGATTTGTCTTTGAGTTGACTGATTCTTCTGCTTCATCCAGTCTGCTGTGGAACCTCTCTAGTGTATTTCTTAGGTCAGTTATATATTCTTCAGCTCTGTGACTTCTATTTGGTACTTTCTTATATTTTCCATCTTTTTGTTGAAGTTCTCACTGACATCACCCATTTCATTGGTGAAGCATCTTCATGACCATTACTTTGAACTCTTTATCAGGTAAACTTTTTGTCTCTTTCATTAAGGTTTATTTTTTCTCGAGTTTTATCTTGTCCTTTGGTTTGGAACATATGCATCTGTTTTTGTTTTGGTTTGGATTGGTTTGGTTTGCTTTTTGTGCTTTTTTTTTCCACTCTCTGGGTTGATTGATTCCTTCAATCAGTCTTGAAGGAATGGCCTTATGTAGGACATGGACCTTGTTTAACCCTTCTCAATTCTTGGTTGTTTGTCAAATTTTGTGCTTTTCCAGGCAGCCTATTATATTTTCAGTAGCTCCCAGTATTTGAGGATGTGCCAAGTCCTATCAGTGTCCTAAAGATCTCAGAACCTAAAATTAGGTTGGCTGGAAGCCAGACCCTTAGGCAGCAACTTTTAAAAGTATGCAGATATATACAGTCCTGTGGAACACAAACATAACTTGTGCTGGCTTCTAGAGTCAGGTAATCTGAAGGTGTTCATTCACCTGGAGAGCAGTCACAAAGGTCAGGGCTCCAGAGAAGTACAGAAGCTCTTTTCTTGGAAATACCAGTGATCTGGAATAAGGCAGAGGGAGAGCATCTGCATGCCATCCATAGCCTATGTTCCTTGATAGCAGTCAGTAGACCACTAAATGTTTGCCAAGCCTGAAGCTTACTCCTTAGACTGAAGCTCTGGGAAAAACAAAGAGGCCTCCTTCACAGTCTTGGGAGAGGGGTGCCTCAGGCTGCTATCTGTGTAATACTCTGGAGTGGCAGCCTACCAAGAACCATTTCTCCAACTGGGAATTGGAAATGTCCCAATTTCCACAGTGCTGTGGGACCCAGGGATGTAAGCCCCCTTACCGCAGGTGATAAAGGTTCATCCTCTGAGTGGCAGCTGCAAAAATTATGGTACCAGATACATGTAAAGGTCCCTTCTAGAAGACACTGGTACTCTGCAGCAAGACACAGGGTGAGAAAGAAAATAGTCCTTACCTTCTGAGGTCTCTGGAAATAATTTTAGTACCTGGTAGATGTGTTTTAAATTAGAAGCCTACCCCTCGGGCCACAGCCGTAATTATCTAATAGGTCTCCTTCACAGAAAGACCTCCTGGGTATGTTGCCTCCTGGTGTGTCCTGGGGGTGGTAACTGTTTAAGGACTTTCCCCCCACTGGTTACAGTTCTTTAGCAAAAGGCCCACTGGCCCTAGAGCCAGATATGGAGGTGATCCCTGACAATAGTTGTAAAAATCAAGATTGCCAGTTATGAGCTCCTATCTGGGTGACACCAGTTTTTCCTGTCCCATGGGATCAGGAACATAAGCTACTGTGGCCTCTGGAGCCAGGTAATCAAGAAGTGCTTCCTAGGCAGCAGCCACAAAAAACACCAGATGGGTAAAAGCTCTCTTCTGGGAGATACTGGTGTGCTGGAGCACGGGCAAAGGGAGAGCTGCCAGCCTTTGGTCCCGAGTTTGTTCCAGGAGGCTCCTAGATTCATGTGTTAAATATACACTCACCCCTCAGGCCGATACTTTAAAGAGATGAGCCTCCTTCACACCAAGTGTGAGCATGATCGCCTTTGAGTTGGGCTCTGGGGAAAAAGAGTCCAGGCACTTGAGCCCTTTAAGAGCCATTTCTCAGATCATGAGCCTTCTGGGTTTGGGGACATGAGCCCCCTAAGTTTTCAAAGTTAGATGTTTTTTTGGGAGAGTGGCACTCATCTGTCAGGTGCATGCCTTAAAATTTAGGGTGCCTAATGTGGGGTTCAAATGTTTTACTCTTCAGGAAGCAGGTTCAGGTTTTAAGTTCCCTCTTGGTTGTTCGTCCCTGCACCTGGGGTGGGATTTATGGCAATATTGTGCCCCAGCCTCTTCTAACCATTTCAGTGCTGTTTTCTACTCATTTTATCGTTATATAATCATCACTCAGCTAGCCTTTACATTTTTTTAAGAGGAAATTGTTCTATATGTAGCTGTAGAATCGTGTCCATGGGAAGAGATGAGTTTAGGATCTTTCTACATCATCATCTTGAACTGGAACCCCTAAAAAAGACTTTTGTTAATTGAAGTATAGTTGATACACAATGTTACATTAATTTCAGGTGTAGAGCATAGTGATTCCACAAGTTTACTCATTATCCCTAAAAGCTTTTAATTTTGATGAATATATTTTATACATTTTTTCTTTATTACTTCTGCTTTTGGTTTCGTATCTGAGAAATCATTGCCTAATCCAAGGTAGCAAAATTTATACGTATGTTTTCCTCTAAGAGTTTATTGTTTTAGCTTTTGCATTCAGATCTGAATAATTCTTAGGTCATTTTTGTATAAGGTTTGAAGTCTGTGTGTGTGTGTGTGTGCGTGTGTGTGTGTGTGCCAATGATTTTATTTTACTTCTCTCTTATTTTTCCCCTTCTCCTTCCATTTTTTAAATTCAGGTGTTTCCATTATGTCTGAGCACATTATGTTTCCATTTTATTCTTCCATGTTTACCCACCTTTGATTCTTAGATACAAAATTAAATATTCAGCTCTTTCCACCAATGACTGCCAGTTTCCTCAATCATCTCTTAGAGGGAAAAAGTTATCTACTAGTAACTTCTTCAACAATAGTGCCTGGAAAAATATTCATAGATCCTTAAGGGCTTATAACTGTTTTTTTTTTTTTTTTTTTCCTTACCATAGACTGGTATTCTAAGGAAAACTGAGTTGAATATAGAATAGAAAATTTTTTATTGAATTTCTTGAAAATATTTCTCTTTTGTATTCCTTTCAATATTTTTGTTGGAGTCTAATTTCAACCCAATTTTCTTTCATTTGTAAGCAGTTTGATATTTTTTGCCTGAAGTTCAGAGGATTGTTTATTCATCTTTAAATTCTAATCATTGAATTAAGAAACATCTAGGAGTTGATAATTCAGGATTTTTTTTTGGAAACTTTACTTTAAATATTGGTAATATAAACCAACTTTTAAACATTGGTTTGGTTTCTATTTTTTCTTTTTCATAGATTCCAATTTTATATATATATATATATGTTAAACCTGCTTGGCATATCACTTTCATTGGACTCTTCTAATTGTTTATGTATTTTGGTTTCATTTTCTATGCTCTTTTTATTCCTATTATTTATACTCCTATTGAACTTTAGTTTGTACCTACTTTCCTTTGAGCATCTTATAACTTTTCCTTTCTTTCTGGGATGAACTTGTTTGTTTATCTATGTATCATCTATTTTAGAGTCAGCCCCTATTTCACATATCTGCTGGTTGTAAGTTTTCAAGTTTGTGATTTACAGCATTTATATTTCTTTTCATTGTTTGAAATAGTCGTACCTCAGGATGCTCTGTAGCTGCTTCCTACCTTCCTTTCATCATGTAATCAAAGGAAACTCCCAAGGTTGTCCACATATTCCAATCTTTTTTCTTTTCTTTTCACTGTCCAGTAGTCAGTGCTCTGATATGCCAGATTTCAGATCTATTCTTCATGTTTATCCACTCTCAGGATTTCTACTCTTATGAAGGTCAGTAAATTGGTGTCATCTGTGAGATGTCACCTATGAGAATCCCATGTGTCTCCTGTCTTCTGTGCAATTCACACCTGACTTGCCACAGACACAAGGACTCCATCCATATTCAGCTGTAATGGTCTGTCTTAATTATTTGCCCACTAGGATATAACTGGAAGTCCTGGTATTTTCCAACTTCTACTTAGCGGTGGGCATGTAATTTGGGATATTTTGCTTCCATAGGTAGTCTTTAGTCTGCATGGGATTTTAAATGATTTGTGGTAAAATTTGATATTAGGGGGCTATCATATTTTCAAAATCCTTCATGAGGAGTCTCTAAGAAAAATATTAATTTTATTTCTTTTATGTTAATTATAATAAATTCTGAATTGGTGATTAAATTAATGGATTAATAGAATAGTAATAATAATAATAAGCAGAGCCTTATGTTTAAATTTTCCACAGTGCTTTGAGAATTTTTTAAATTGTTAACTAGGTATTTAGCAAGGCTGAGACTTGTTATTATGACTTGATAAAATTTCAGATAAAGTCAGTAGAATTGTTGATATACTCTTTGATCTAACTTCATGTAGTTCATTAGGTTATATTAAACAGCACATTGCAGATTCTCAGAGAAAATAAAAAGAGAAGGAAAGTAAGCTATGCTAGTCCAGGGAAAATGTTCACTTTGTAATGATATTTTGATAATTGAAATTTCATTGCCAATATTCAAGCTATTTGAATAGATAATGTATCATACTTTGGACTCTTCTCAGTCTATCCCTTCATACCATTTTATAGGATGTTCACATCTAGAAATATTGGTTAATGTATCTTTAATTATTACTCCAAGGTTATCGTGGCATTTAGATGGTCACGATTTAATTCAATGTACTGCCTTTTCAACAAAAATTAAATATCCCAGATTTAACAAATATAAGTAAATAATGGGTGTCTTCAATAAAAACATCTTGTCATTTTCTCTGGAGATCGGTACTTCTAACAAAAGTGATCAGCTCATTTCCCTTTGTCATTACCTGGACATGTGCTACTAATTTTAAATGTTTTGTCTGAAAGAAGATAGTAACCTCAAACTCTGAGGCATTTAATACCTATGAAATGCAAAGGTATTTGAAATCTACATTCAGATTTGCTCTAAAACCTATGCAAATATGTCAGCCATATCTCAGTTCAGTGAGGCATAATTAGTTTGAATCCACTGCCATAGATTGGATATAAAGAACATTGTATTGGGTTGTCTTTTAAAATCTAAGAATTGAATGAATCCAGTTAGAATGTGTTCATTTGTGACTGTTAATATTTAAAGGTAAAAATTATTTGGATGCACAAAAAAATTACAAGGAGAAAATTTACTCAACTGAAGTCTGTTTCTGAGAAAACTAATAATGATTGACCAAGGTGGTATTTTCTTTATCCTTGGTCAGGCATGACATGATTAGAAAGTTGTCCTTCTAACCTTGAGCTTCCTCTCTTTTTCAATTTAATTCAATGGTTTTAACCAGAAGACTACATTATAGTCACCTATGAAGATTTTTAAAAGTGTATATGGAAAGTTGGAACGACTTCTTTGAGTACAATCTGTTACTATCAAAACATACATTATGCATGCCTGGAGCCCAGCAATTCTATTTCTATGAATTTGTGTGACAGGTGTGTGGGTGTGTGTGTGTGTGTGTGTGTGTGCGTATATATATATATATATATATTTAGAAACTAAAAAATTAATATCAATAAGAGGTTAGTTAATTGCATAATTATATAAATATATAAATACTATGCAACTTTTGGAAAGGACAAGAAGACCAACAAAAATATATTTTCAATTTATTTTCATATAAATACACATAAAACAAGTTGTAAATTAATATATATGGTATGATGTCTTTTATGTAAATATATATACATGTGTAACTATATTCACATTCATATATACATATATATATACACACAAGCATAAATAATAAATATACAGTATACACACAAAACAGTAACAGAATATAGGTAGATGAACTCAGACTTATTTTATATCCTGTGTTTTACAAATGTTTTTATTTCCTCTCTAATATTGATAGTAATATTTAATATAAGTATTTGAATTCAACACCCAGAGATTCTTTTCTGGCTCAGTAATTTTTACAATTCTATACTCTCCACAGCTAGATTTTTATGCAAACCATCCTTATTTTCTGAGCACCTATTTTTGATAGGAAGCACTCCAGCTCTGTGTTACCAAATGTTGATCAAAAACAGACATAATATGCACACATGAAGCTCATAGTCTAGGGGAATATATTATCTAGTTTATGCTATAGTAACAAATCAACCCTGAAATATTAGCATTTATCATATATAACAAGAAATTATAACAATCAGTAGGACAGCTCTGGGACCCAGGTGGAAGGAGCTGCAGCTCTCTGGGGTCTACTCTTCTCAGGACAGATGCCAGTAGTGTAAGTTAAAACAAGCAGAAATAGGCAAGACCATTTGAGGCATCTGTTCTTTTTCACCCAGAATAAAAACCAAAGTTGTTGCTTTGGCTGAGAAGACTCTACATGATTTGTTCATCAGATGCATTCGTATCTATTTCCCCCTTCCTCCCTCTGCTGTGGTTGTTCTGGCCTTTGGCTACTTAGACGCTGCAGACATGCTTATCTTGCTGCACATCTGCAGCTGCAGTTTCTTCTACTTAAGGCAATTACTCAATATTTGCAAAGGAAATTCAAGTTGCGTGAAGAATTTTTGAATCTCTGCTATTCAATATTAATTTTTACCGGTCTGTTTAAAGTCATAGAATGATTTCAGGTTTTACAATAGAAAGGGTAGTTTTTTTTGGATGAATCAATAAAATGAATTACTTTTCAAAATTTCATTTACTCAAATCCAAAAGAAATTACATTCACATAGTATGTTCCTGACTGATATTTAAGATTCCTGAAGAGTGGCTCTTGGCTTCTTGTACAGACATTATTTGAATTTCAAATCTTGTAATGTCTTGCTACCAAAAAAAAAAAAAAAAAAAAAAAAAAAAAAAACCCAAACAAAAAACCTTGCAAAGTATAACTATGGTTTACATAGTCTCTTCTTTATCACAGGAAATAATGGGACAGCTGAAAATCGTTTCAGCCTCATGACAAAGATGGGAGAATCACTTTATGGTTTCTAATTATACTCTCGGGAACAGACATGTGAATTCCCCCTGAAATAGTCTAGTTTTTGAGAGCCTTTGCTTGATTCTTTTACATACATTTCCAGTATGGTTGAATAGTGAAGTGCGCCTTGTTTTGCATTTTGTTTCCTGTGATATTTACATGACAATGGTGAGTAAGACACAATCGAATAGCAGAGCCATGTCCCAAATACCAGTCCATTTCAAAAGCACGTGTACCTTACAATTAAAGGAGGCACTAGCATTGGTCATTGATCATTTCCCTCTCCAGACTTTTTTTTTTTTTTTTTTTCATCCTGTTCCTGTATCTCTTGCCCTTCGGATATGATCAAAGAGCACATTGGCCAAAAGTCAGAGGGCAGGATGAGAAAACGTTCTGTATTCCTCAGGTTACCTCTGGCAGCTGGGCAGGGGCTGTATGCCTTCATCTGCAGCAGCAGCTTGGTGGCCCCTCTTTTCCAGCTGCAGCTCTCACAAGTTCTGGCTATGACCGCCCCTTTCCCTTCAGGCCCTGAGGTAGTAAAGACTCTATACTCTTGTATCCCTTTGCCTCATTCACCTTTACTTGTCGGTTCCTTAACTCGGCCTCCAGCTTTCTAAATAGTCCCTTCAGTAAACTCTTTCAGTGATGATCCTGCTCACTGTGCCATCTGTTTCCTGTCCAGGACCATGACTCATACAGTCATCTGTCATGCTCTGTGTCCTACAAAGGTTTTCAGATTGAATTAGCGAGGATGAGAATAAGTTGCACTTTTCCAGCTGACAAGTCTATTTCAAATCATAAAAACAAGATTCAAGTGGGGCACCTGGGTTAGGTGTCTGACTCTTGATTCCGGCTCAAGTCATGATCATAGGGGCATGAGATCAAGGCCCACATTGGGCTCTGCAAAGGACATAGAGCCCACTTAAGATTCTCTTTCGCTCTGCCCCTCCCTGCTCACATGCCCTTTCTCTTTCTCTAAAAAATTTTTTAAAAAAATGGAATTCAACTAATCTATTTTCTTTCTATAGACTTGTCCCTAGTGTTCCTCGGACAACTGGGCTGACCTTAATCTTGCTAATTTTCATCCTCAGTCTAATTCCCCCACCCTTTGACTCTCCATGTGTCTTGGAACTTGATGTCTATTGAGGGAAAGAAGTGTGTGGCTTACCTGCTTGCTTGGATGTTTTTAACATATTGGGATACTCTATTTACTTTTTGAAAAAATCTTTTTCTGTAGGAAAAGGATTTTTCTTATGATTATTGAAAAACATTAGTCCCCCTTTGTAATGACATAAGTAATACATGAATATACTATTATTTCATAATAATATGAAAAAATGATTTCAAATAATATAAAGTATATGGAGTAGAATGTAAAAAGGCCTCTTTGTTACCTCCCAATCTTACCTTAGTCCCCAGAAATAACTGCTATTTGACAATCAACTAAGCCTTCTTTCAGTCTTTGTCATCTAATTTTTGTTTTTAACATCAACAGAATCATATTGTATGTATAATTATATGTCATATGTATGTTACATAGATGTCTTATATTTGTATGTCATATAAAGACATCTTTATTTGTATATTGTTCTAGATCATATACATATTATCATATAAAATGAATATCTCTGGTTCTCAATCCGT
This sequence comes from Canis lupus baileyi, assembly GCF_048164855.1. NCBI lineage: Eukaryota > Metazoa > Chordata > Mammalia > Carnivora > Canidae > Canis > Canis lupus. Next base: position 45,660,188 of record NC_132857.1, on the reverse strand, counting down.
CTGGTCTCACTACAGATGCCTCGGGACACTTTCCAAGTCTGATAATATTATTATAAGTTGTAAGTGCTGCATAATATTGCACAGAATTAATCTATTTTCTCATTGTTGTAAATAATGCAGTGATAAACAGCTTTTTTACATATATTTAATTGTACTTTTACTTTGGGATAGATATCTGAAAGCAGATGACTGAGTCAAAAAATATATTCTTTAGAGGCTCAGTCAGTTGAGTGTCTGCCTTTGACTCAGGTCATGATCCAAAAGGTCTTGGGATCAAGCCCCATGTCAGTCTCCCTGATGAGCAGGAAGCCTGCTTCTCCCTTTCTGTCTGCCCCTCCTCTCTCATGCACACCTATTCTCACATACTCTCTCTCTCAAATAAATTAAATTTTTAAAAATGTTCTTCAAAATTTTTGATAGATATTGTCACATTGTCATACCCAGTAGCAGTCACTCCCCATTCCCCGTTAGCCCTAGACAAACATTAATCTATTTTCTGCCTCTGTATATTTGCTTATTCTGGACATTTCATATGAATGGAATCATACACTTATTATCAACATCATAATGTTTTCAGGGTTCCTCCTGTTGTAGCATGTGTCAGTACGACATCACTTTTTGCTGCCAAATAATATTCCATTAAATGAATATGCCACACATTTATTTATCTATCAGTTATCTATTTATTTATTTATTTTATTCCATTAAATGAATATGCCACACATTTATTTATCTATCTATTGTAAATATCACAATATTTTTTGTGGTTTTTGAGCAGACATATGATTATATTTTTCTTGGGTATATAGGAATACATTTGTGTTTAGATCATATGGTAACTGTAATGTTTAACATTTTGAGAAACTTTGCCAAGAATGTTCAATAATACATTTGGTTCTAGTTGTATTGGTAACATTTGCTAAAAGCACCACTGAATCTATAAGTTTGGTAAAGTTTTATAAGGATCATAAATATTTTGTCTATATAATCAAGAGATTATAATTGTGTTGAAAATACAGATTGGCTATTCCAAAAACATTCATAAAAACCATAAAGAAAAAAACTGGAAAAAATAGAGTCTTTGCTTTGAATCAATGCAATTTAGATGACAGTACAGGTTGAATAACTATTAAAAATGTTTAGAGATTGAATTCTAAAGATTCATAGATTTAGAGATCATCATTTCAAATGTCTTTATTTTACACTTGAGGAAATAAATTATTGTCCAAATATGACAAACTTGGGGATAAAATTTGGGTTTCGTGCTATGAAAATCTCCTTTTCTATTGTGAGGACCATTTGATTTTTTTGTTGTATATTTGTTTTTACTTGTTTGGTGGTTGCCTGCTCTTTCTTATGGAAAACGGATGATTTGGGGGTACACAAAGATTTTCCCAATAAAGCCTAGCCTGTTTGGTGTCAGGTAAATACTATATACACATAATGGGCAATCTTTTGATGATAAAATGATATAAAATGATCTTTGATTTTTATATAGAAATTTTAGTTTATACCTATCTAAAAAATAGTCTCTTCAATATAATAGAGTTTCTATATGCTAATCACCATGATAAATGGTAATTTTAAACCTTTGTTTTTATTTTTTATTTTTATTTTATTTTTTTAATAATAAATTTATTTTTTATTGGTGTTCAATTTGCCAACATACAGAATAACACCTAGTGCTCATCCCATCAAGTGCCCCCCTCAGTGCCCGTCACCCAGTCACCCCCACCCCCCGCCCTCCTCCCCTTCCACCACCCCTGGTTCGTTTCCCAGAGTTAGGAGTCTTTATGTTCTGTCTCCCTTTCTGATATTTCCTACCCATTTCTTCTCCCTTCCCTTCTATTCCCTTTCACTATTATTTATATTCCCCAAATGAATGAGACCATATAATGTTTGTCCTTCTCCAATTGACTCACTTCACTCAGCATAATACTCTCCAGGTCCATCCACGTTGAAGCAAATGGTGGGTATTTGTCATTTCTAATGGCTGAGTAATATTCCACTGTATACATAGACCACAGCTTCTTTATCCACTCATCTTTCGATGGACACCAAGGCTCCTTCCACAGCTTGGCTATTGTGGACATTGCTGCTAGAAACATTGGGGTGCAGGTGCCCCGGCGTTTCATTGCATCTGTATCTTTGGGGTAAATCCCTAGCAGCACAATTGCTGGGTCGTAGGGCAGGTCTATTTTTAACTCTTTGAGGAACCTCCACACCGTTTTCCAGAGTGGCTGCACCAGTTCACATTCCCACCAACAGTGTAAGAGGGTTCCCTTTTCTCCGCATCCTCTCCAACATTTGTGGTTTCCTGCCTTGTTAATTTTCCCCATTCTCACTGGTGTGAGGTGGTATCTCATTGTGGTTTTGATTTGTATTTCCCTGATGGCAAGTGATGCAGAGCATTTTCTCATATGCATGTTGGCCATGTCTAGGTCTTCCTCTGTGAGATTTCTCTTCATGTCTTTTGCCCATTTCATGATTGGATTGTTTGTTTCTTTGGTGTTGAGTTTAATAAGTTCTTTATAGATCTTGGAAACTAGCCCTTTATCTGATATGTCATTTGCAAATATCTTCTCCCATTCTGTAGGTTGTTTTTGAGTTTTGTTGACTGTATCCTTTGCTGTGCAAAAGCTTCTTATCTGGATGAAGTCCCAATAGTTCATTTTTGCTTTTGTTTCTTTTGCCTTCGTGGATGTATCTTGCAAGAAATTACTGTGGCCGAGTTCAAAATGGGTGTTGCCTGTCTTCTCCTCTAGGATTTTGATAGAATCTTGTCTCACATTTAGATCTTTCATCCATTTTGAGTTTATCTTTGTGTATGGTGAAAGAGAGTGGTCTGGTTTCATTCTTCTGCATGTGGATGTCCAATTTTCCCAGCACCATTTATTGAAGAGACTGTCTTTCTTCCAGTGGATAGTCTTTTCTCCTTTTTCGAATATTTGTTGACCATAAAGTTGAGGGTCCACTTCTGGATTCTCTATTCTGTTCCATTGATCTATGTGTCTGTGTTTGTGCCAGGACCACACTGTCTTGATGACCACAGCTTTGTAGTACAACCTGAAATCTGGCATTGTGATGCCCCCAGCTATGGTTTTCTTTTTTAAAATTCCCCTGGCTATTCGGGGTCTTTTCTGATTCCACACAAATCTTAAAATAATTTGTTCTAACTCTCTGAAGAAAGTCCATGGTATTTTGATAGGGATTGCATTAAACTTGTAAATTGCCCTGTAAACCTTTGTTTTTAAAGACGTTATGCCACAGATATCATTGAGTTTATGTTTTAGGTAGAAACCACATATTGAGTGGTGATTGGCTTGTTTAAAGTCAAGTGGTGAGGGACACCTGGGTAACTCAGTGGTTGAGTGTCTCCCTTTGGCTCAGGTCATGATCCCGGGGTCCAGCATCAGGCTCACTGCAGGGAGCCTGCTTCTCCCTCTGCCTATGTCTCTGCCTCTCTCTCAGTGTCTCTCATTAATAAATAAAATATTTAAAAAATTAAAAAGATAAAGCCAGATGGCAAGCAACTGTAATTTGAATCCCCATCTTTAAATTCCATATCTAGATTTTTATATCATAGCTACAAAAATTTGAAGATAGAGAGGAAATTCACTTTCTAGATTAATTGCCCAAAACAAGTGACTGTCAGTGAAGTGTGAGTGCTTTATGAAAATATTATTTAAACCTTATTGTACCTCTACAGATGGCCTAGGAAGAACTGTAGTTCTTCATCTTGTCAGATGTGGTGCCTCTAAAAGAGACCTGCTAGGATCATAAAATACATCGTAGAGCTGCTCAAGGGTTTGGTAGGACTAAGTTTCCTGTAATTGCAGCCTTATTTGAAGGACTGTGAACACTCCTAGGTACGTAATTTGGGATAAAGAAAAATGCTTTAAATCAAAACTATGCCCTCCACTGTTGAGCCACAGCTATAAGTTGCTAGATAATATTTTCTAAAAAGCTTCTGACAGTTAATATTGAAGTTTTTGTGTCAGAAATCTCAGGTCACCAGCATTATTTCAGATAGTTTACTTTTTTTAAATTTTAATTCCAGTGCCATTAACACAGAGTGTTAGTTTCACATGTGCAAGACAGTGATTCAACAATTTGAAATATTTTTCTTTTTAATAAACCCTGTCAACAAAAGGCATTAGAATGAATGACTTGTAAGGTTTAACATCCCAGTTTTATAAATTCAATATATTCTGGGCTCTCTGAGAATAATAAAAGCTTTAGTTGTTTTGTTTTATTTTGTTTTTTTAATTTTTATTTTGTGTCCTCTTTGAATTAACTACTTTCTTAGTCACCTGTCTGTCCTTCCAACCTTCCTTCATTTTTTGTTTACTTTTGCTTTTGTAGCATATTGTTGACTTTTCTTGCATGCCTATAAACTCCTGGTTTTCTGTTCATATTTAAGAACAAGGCAGTTGAGTTGATGGGGGTTTTGGTTTGCATGAATGAGGATTGCTAATTGGCAGGAATATCTAAGGGAGAAGTAGATAAACTGTTTCAGTGGTAGGGGAAATTTTAAATGATTGAAGCTGGATTTCTTTAGCCAGAACACCAATGCCCACTTGAAATTGAGCTACTTCACTAAATGGTTTGTTTAGTTTTTGCTGTTTATTTTTATCTGAGGAAGAAAGGAAGATAAGCTCTGCAGTCAAACCACCATCTACCAACACCTTATTTAACACCTATTAACATTATCTTGGGAGTGGCTGGGTTCAAGGGATGCAATCATAAAACTTGGTCTTTGTTTTAAAATAAACCCATATTGTTTGTTGGTGGTGGAGTAAAATCTATTCAGATACTGGGAACCAGCATGCTGTCTCATTTTTACCATTTCTGTTAGTGGTCCTGCTGCTCTCCTTGTATCCCACAGTCGAACACTTGAAGTTGTCCTTACATCTTCATCTCTCTTCTAGAATTCAGTTTAGTAATTTATCTCACATCTGTTCCTCATTTTCATTTCCTCTGGAACTAACCTTTAAAGGCCTGGGTACTTTTAATAAATAAATCGTATTTGTCAAGAATGAATCCACATTTGAAGGAAGATCGTTTGTATACTCTAGAGCCAGGTAGAACCAGATTTAAATCCTGGCTGTGTCACTTATTATCTGAATGAAATAAGGTACTTATCCTTTCTAAACTGCTATTTCCTCTACTATAAAGTTGATATAATCATAATCAAAAAACCATATAGGTTTTTTTGGGGGGGTTAAATGACATGAAAAATATAAAGCACTTTATCCAGTGCCTGACACATGGTAAATACTAAAAATGTTATGTGTGGCTATTTTTTTATTTTTTATTTTACACGTCAATTTAAAAATATTTCATTTAATCCAACATTCTAAATATATAAAATAAGAACTATAGTATTTCTTTCAAATATTTCTCTTTTGTATAGCAAGTTACTTCCAAATTCTTAATGACAAATCAATGGCTTCTAGCATTTTGCTCTATTATTAACCACTTACAATCCATATACTACTTACAATCTAAAAATAACAGATTTTTCTAATGCCTTTTTGCACGTCAGCCTCATCCTCAGAAATCTTGATTTTTCTTCCAGTTGTCTGGATAATAAAGTCACAATGTCTTAGCTGATATGGAAGGTACTTTCCTACTTGATCTCTACCTACTTTTTATTCTCCATTGATGTTCCATTATTTCTGCATATGAATGAACTGTTCATTCCAGCAAAATTTATCTGCTTATTGTCTGCAACTGTACGATTATATATTCCTGTCCTTGTCATTTTTTTCTGATGAAATGATCTAAATTATTCCTTGAATTCTCAATTCCAGTTTCAATTCCTACTTGAAATCTGAAATTCTATGGTTTTTAGTTTCTGCGTCATTTTGTCCCACATTTATGGCGTGCCTGTAGCATACTTTTATTAATATTTTTTACAAATATGACAAATCTCTAAAGTCAGGTACCAGGTGTAGTTCAACACCAATAAGTAGAATGTAAATGAAGAGAGACTAAATATTTGTGATTAGGTGTTTAAAAAGTTCATCCCATTGATGCAGCCAATCCAGTTGGCAAAATCCAGAATGAAGAATAACTCAAAATGCAGAAACTGTTATGCATACAAATATTCATGATAAGTGTGTTTATAATTGTAAAAATTTCAGAATAACCTTAATGTCTAACTATAATGAGCTCCTTAAGAAATCATAGTTCATTCCCTTGGGAATAAATATATATTGTTAAAAATTAGATTGTAATCTGAAAAGCAGAGTGAAATGCCTCTCCTCATATTCCTCACCATTTCTCAAACACTCTATGACAGAATTAAGAGGTTATACACATCCATTATTTCATTCTCTCTATATCACCTGATAATGTTGGTATTCCTACTGTTTTCCTATTTATCTATTTGTAGCACTGTAGCCTCTACTTTGGCAAACACTCTGAGAAACTTTGCTGATATTATAGATAATAGTCACAGGGCTAATCTACTAAGTACAATGCAGAAAAGTAGATCTTTTTGTCTTTGACCTTTTTTGAGGGAGCTTGTCTTCATAGGTTTGGGCTGTTACAGTCACAGATAGAAGTAAAGTTGAGTTCTTATGTTATTGCCTAGATAGGTGACCTCCAGTGTCTTTTATGGGTTCTAGCTTTCCCTAAGGGTAGTCACCCATTCGCAGAACAGGTGATATTTGTAATGTTTAGAAACTAATGCAGCATGGACACTGGCCAATCAGAACAGTGCCACACCCAGTAAGAATGGAAACTTGCATAAGTAAGTAATGAGGCCACACCTGTGCAATGGGTGAATACCCACCCTGGTGAGTGGCAACTGGAAAGTGACTTGTCCTTTAAGTCACACTTAAGCCCAGAACTATTAGACTCTTAGGAATCAACTTGTCTTTCATGGATGGCTGAGCAAAGTTTTAATGAGACACTCCTTTAATACATTGAAAGCAGTTTCCTCATAAAATCCCAATAACCAAGGTAAGTAGGGTTTCCAACAAATTATACTGGGAAATCTGTACAGAGTACTTAATGAAGTGGCAAAGATAATTACAGACTTCTAATTAACTACTTAATTGCTATGAATTAGTAAATCTCCCAGCTTGGATGACTTTTATTCAGTTTCGTGGTTGAAAAAATACATTCTCTTCAACTTTCTTCTTATTCTTTCAGTGTAATTAACCATTTCCTTGTACCATTGACCTTTTCTAAGAGACATTTAATTACTGTTAATCCTTAGCTCTTGTTTTTAATCATCCAAAAAAATTAATGGCTTTAGCCACAGTAAGCACCTTAGCTTAGGTCCATGTAAATTATAGAACACCGAGTCATAGGGTCTTGAAACTAATGTAGCCTATTTCTTAAATAAATGAGAAACTGTTCGAAACATCTATTACCATGAAAAGGAAAGCATTAGCTAATATTTTATGATACATTCTGGTCTTTGTTATGTGTTAATGCATTTCTCCTCATCATCACCTTTTCATTATAAAACAGAGAAGTACATCATAATGGCACAATTGAATTTCACCTTTAATCTAGGCCAACGAGCAGGAAAACATTAAGAATCTACTTCCAACAATCCTTTCTACTTACTAGACTCATTCACAGAAGCTTGACACAAAGACTCATTGATCCCTTTGTGTTGATTGTAGAAACTGGAAAAAAAAAATCACAGAATAGAAATGAAATTTTCACTCCATGTGTTGATAGAGGAAACTAAGAAACTAAGTTTTCTAAGAAAAACTAAGAAAGTTTGTCATAACTAATATATGACATGCAATATGAGTTATCACACAGTTGTCTTCCTTAATCTTATGGGTGGGATAAAATATTCCACTGACTCTCGTTTTCTCCCGGTGGTTACTTTGAACAATTATTGCACCCACTTGCTCATCTACTCTTTTATTTTTTTATTTGATAAACCTGTTATCTCCTGAATGATCTAATCCAGAACAAAGGGAAAATGATAGTTCCTGACACATTTGAGTGTTCTTGCTAAAAATCCATTCCATTAACAATCCAAATGAGATCCCTTTCAGAGTCATTTCCTCCAACTTAGCAGGGAAGGTATGAAGTGATATATGGTGGAGAGGGGACAAAGATAAATTGTGTCTGAGGATACTGATCAGCTAAATGAAAATTATAATAGTCAAATATGTTTAAGATTTACTTTTTTAAATTTTCTTGTTTATATATATTTGGTGGCTGTGTTCCTACATAACATGGGGAAAACCAAAGGGGCTAGAGATGCGAGGGGAATGCCAATATTCATTTTTACTCTCCATGGGAACTTGGGAAAGTCATTTGACTTCTTAGGTCTCTGATTCATCAAGGATTCATTTTACTTGCCTTAACAGTACAGTTAATAAATAACACATATATATATATTTCTTAGTAGAATTCTTGCCATTTATTAGGTACTAAATAAATATTACCAACCAGTCCAACCTAAGTTCTGCATTGAACTAGCTACTTCTCTTTAAAAGCTAAATTCTAGGGGATCCCTGGGCGGCTCAGCAGTTTAGTGCCACCTTCAGCCCAGGGCCTGATCCTGAAGACCCAGGATCGAGTCCCACATCAGGCTCCCTGCATGGAGCCTGCTTCTCCCTCTGCCTGTGTCTCTGCCTGCCTCTCTCTCTCTCTCTCTCTCTCTCTCATGAATAAATAAATAAAATCTTTAAAAATAAATAAATAAATAAATAAATACTAAGCTCTATATAACTTAAGTTTTCAGAATTTCCCAGTGAGGCAGAGAGAAACAAAATATGATGGATTCTTGGGTGAATCTGTTCCAGCATGCTTCTGGCAGGGCTCACTAACTCCCAGCTCTGCTGGGATGTGGCCCTATCTACCACCAACTGGACTGTGCTGGCGGTCTTGTCACACTGAATTAATGTGCTTGCCTTGGCATTTACATGGAGCTGAGAGTTGAAGACTTCTCAAATACAGAGCTCCATGATTTTCTCTGAGGGAGTTACTTATATTCACAACAGCACCACAGAATGTTCTTTCCAAGCTACAGTTGCTCACATTCTTTGCCATAGCCTAATTCCCCAAGCTGTGACCATCTCCCCACCACGCCAGTCTCTACCTCAGCTGTGTAAACTCAGGATGGAGGTTGGATTTTCCACACTGCCTTAAAGTCCTCATGCTGAAGTCCCTGGGATACAGTGAACATTAAGCTTGTGCAAACCTGGGGTGCAATATGGTTGCAGGTTCTAGTTTTCTAGTCACAACATGGCTTTCCAGCTCTTGAGATTTACAGAGATGCCTCAGGAAGAAAGCTGTACCCTCATCCAAAATACAGTGACCTTCTTGATGCAGCCCACCAAAATGAGAGGGTTGGCAAACCCAGGAAGACAAGTCATGGCCAAATCTTTCCTGTTTGTTCGAAGAAGGTCTAACAGGCCTAGAGAGGAATGTTCTGTTTTCTAATTCTGTTGGAAGAATCATGGAATCAAAAAGATCATAGGGGGAAAAGTAAAAGAATTTTGGCATCCTTTATATATTTTTAATGTGCAAATAGTATTTTACTCCATAGTTCCTATAATCAAGGAATTCATCCATTATAGCCATGAAAGAGTTATGTAAAATCCTAAAATAAAATAGTAAAAATATTTTAGATACTATAAACTCAGAAATATTTACAGTGGTTTCAGAAATTGCTTTCTCTAATGAACATGTTCCTAAGCAAATTTATTATTAAAACGAGACTATAGGAGGCATAGATTTAGCCTATCTAAAAGCATGATTTTTTTTTCTTTTTTACAACTTAAGTACATCGTATCTGGGTGGCTTATGACCAAGGAATTTTTCATTCATTATTTCAGAACTTCCACTTAAAAATAAATGTTAGTGTCATAAGGTTTTAAAAACATTTTAATTTCATTGCCAAAAATTTACTTCTTATTAGGGTAAAAATAAGATTTAATATAACTTGATGTCATTTATGTGTGTGTGGTAGCAATACACACACACACACACACACACACACACATACAGGATGTTGCTGCCCTCGACTTTAGGACACAAGTCAAAATGACCATCTTTCGGGGCACCTGGGTGGCTCAGTCAGTTAAACTTATCTTAAGATAGTCTGACTCTTGGTGCTGGCTCAGGCGGTGATCTCAGGGTCATTACATCAAGCCCTGTGTGGGGCTGCACACTCTGCATGGTGTCAGCTTAGGATTCTCTCTCCCTTTCCCTCTGCCCCTCCCCTGGTTTGTGCTCACTCTCTCAAATTAATAAATAAATATATTTTTAAAAGACTGCTCATCTGTGTATACTAATATAGTATATAAATAGCCACTGAAGTATTGACATTGGTATACATGTTCTAGACAACAAAGGATAGGAAAGAATGAAGGAAACATTGTTTTCCTCTTCTATGTTCTCTTCAGATGTTCCCCCCAAAAGCGTCTGGGCAAAGTCTATCCCTACATAAGGTACACCAGAAGCCTTCATTTACCCACTAGAGAACTCCACAAGACAGCATGTCTTGGTGTCTAGTGCTAGAGGATGCTGCTAACTGGGTGAAGATGGGAATCGCCCTTTCCTTGTCTCCCAAGCATCCAATGCAGTGTTTAGTTAGGTGGTTAGTTATTCTTCCTTTGAAGTTTGAATGGAAAATCCCCATTCTCAGAAATTCTTCTTCAGACAATCTGAGATCCCCATATATGCCACGCGCTCTACTAAGTACTCTTTGGAGACTTATTTAAGTCTTAAATAAGTCTCCAAAATAAGTAAGGATGTTTACAATAATACTATAAGGAAGATATTATGTCCATTTTAGGCATGAAGAAACTGATCATAGAAAGGCTAAGTAACATATGCAAGTTTTCACATCAGAGGAAGGATCTGGGATTTAAACTTCAGTCTATTTGAATCTATGCTCTTATCTACAATTAAATGTGACTGGCCAAAATGTAGGTAGAATTTCAGGGTAGAAGTGTCCTCGTGCATGCTTACAAGGCTCCTTGCCATTTGCCAAGGTGGGGAGGGGGTGAGAGGGGAAAGGAGGCAGGATGCCTTCCCCATCCCCAAAGATGTCCATACTTAATTCCTAAAACCTAAAACTATATTACATTAAGGTAGCAGATTTAATTGAGGTTGTTAATCATTCGCCTTTAAAACAGGAATATTGGTTGTTAATCTGGATTATTTTAGTAGGTCCAGTAGTAGGGTCCTATAGAGCAGAAGAGGGAGACAAAGAAGATCGAGAGATGGGATTGTGAGTAGGCCTGGAGCCAATGCTGCTGACTTTAAGGAAGTCTCTAGAAGCTTGAATAGCCTAGGGAACAGATAGTCCTCTGGAGCCTCCAGGAGTGCAGACTGATTTGCTGACACCTTGATTTTAGCCCATTGAGACCCATTTAAGATTTCAAACTTCCAGAAATGTGAGACAATAAACATGTTCTAAGCTGCTACATTTGTGGTAATTTGTTACGGCAAGATTAAGAGACTAATACTAATACATGTTTGATTGATTGATTGATTGATTTGAGTGAGAGAGCGAGAGAATGGGGAAGGGCAGAAGGAGAAGGAGAGAGAAAATCTTGAGCAGGCTTCCAAGTCCAGCGTGGAGTCCAATGTGGAACTCAGTCTTACAGCACTGAGACCATGACCTGAATCAAAATCCAGAGTTGGATGCTTAACCCACTGAGCCACCCAGGCACCCCCTAATAAGCATTTTAGATACCTTAGAATGTGCTGCACCTTCTCTTTTCACATTTATACAGAGGCATTCATCACTGTTACCTGTAGGGTGGTCTTACTCCAATAGCCAATTTCCTGGGTAACACCAGTGTTATAGGAAGCTCTGCCATGGACTCAGTATAGAAGCTATTTGTGATGGAAAGAAATTGTATTTTTTTAGGTATGAAAAAATGATTAGAGGTGGGACACCTGAGTGGCTCAGTGGTTAAGCATCTGCCTTTGGCTCAGGGCATGATCCTGGAGGCCTAGGATCAAATCTCACATCAGGCTCCCTGCATGGAGCCTGCTTCTCCCTCTGCCTGTGTCTCTGCTTCTCTCTCTGTGTCTCTCATGAATAAATAAATTAAACCTTAAAAAAAAAAAAAAAAGAGATTGAAGGTAAGTCTATTAGTTGTTGCTCCCTGAACTCCTCCTTAAAATTTTAGTCAAATTGAACAATGTCAAGGGGTCACAATTTCGTTAGGGGTCAGTTTGGAGAGCACATGTTTTTGCTTGTGATTTTAACTATTGCACATTTGCAGTCATGATCCAAGTGTGCAAGGCAGGCCTAATTCTTTCACTTCCTTGTTATACAACATATAAATGAATGTGAGACAGGTCTACAGAAGGAGTGTGCATGTGTATATGGAGGCAGCGGCAAGGATTTGATGTTGATTTTGATAGGGTCTCAATTTAAAAAGTAAAATGTATTTTTTATTTCTTTATCAATTTTTTATTTAAATTCTAGTATATGGTAAAATTGGTTTCAGGTGTAGAATTAGAATTTGGTGATTTATCACTTACACATACCATCCAATGCTCATCACAAATGTCCTCCTTAATACCCTGAAAAGCAAAATTTAAAGACGAATGCGTTACCAGTACCAAAATACTAAGTTGCCAGAAATGGTATCTTCTGCCATTAATAATTTTCCCACTAGATGGCAGTATGGTGTAAGCAAAAAGGACGACTGATTCCTTAGCCTTGGGCTTCTCTAGTGCTAGTAAGGGATGCTTTATTGCTCTTTCAGCAAATCAGCCAGATTAACAGAATCAATTTAGATAGTCCCAGGGCAGTGGAGTCCCAGGGCGAGACTGATCCCAGGGCAGTGGAGTCCTAGAAAGAGCATGGATTCTGTAGCTCTCAGTGCCTTTGATTCCTAGCTATGGCACCCTGGCAGGTTACTTAGTATCTCAGGGCCTCAGTTTCCACATTTGTGTAATGGGTGTGAATATTACCCTCTTCCTCAGAGGACTGTCATGAAGATAAAATGAAGTAATATAGTTAAAAATCTTAGGACATAATAGGCAGCCAGTTACTAACAGTCATTTCTCTCCCCTGCCTAAGGGGAAAATTAATACATAAAATTTAAATGGTGGTCCCTAAACTCATGTAATCTCTAGTTATGGCTGTGATGAAATACAGCCTTGAAAAGTAAGGAGAGATGATTTATTCTTTACTGGGCTTCAGTCTGACCACGACTTTCCTAAAACTGCCCTAACCTTCTCTTCATGCTCTTAAATGCAGTTGCTGTCTACTCCATCTCTCCGTCAAAATTGAAGTTTATCTCCTGTGAGGAGTCTTGTCATCTTTCTCTGAGGTCTGCAATGCTGGGCTAACATCTCCTGCATCCTGTGTCTGCAGTGGGTTGGCCTTCGGTCTGTGGGTGCACAAGAATGCTGCCTAAATGGTGTAGTGAGTGGAACGGTGATTCCCAAAAGACATGTCTACTAGAAACTGTGAATGTGACCTTGTTTAGAGACAGGGTCTTCGCAGATGTAATTAAGGTAGGGATCCTGAGATGGACCCACTGGACCCTAAATCCAAAGATAAGTGTCCTTAAAAAGGCAGAGGAAGATTGAGGCAGAGAGGTGAAGGCCCTGGGAGATGCAGGCAGATTGGAAGGAGGCAGCTCCACAGACGGAGAAACCCCAGCAACCACCAGGGGCTGGAAGAGGCAGGGAAGGATCTCCCTGGGAGTCTTCAGAGGGCTGGTGGCTCTGCTGACACCTTGATTTCAGACTTCCGGTCTCCACACTGTGAGAAAATAAATTTCTGTTGTTGTAAGCCACCAGGTTTGCGGTTATTTGTTATGGCAAGCTAATACAGATTTATATCAAGAAAATCCCTGTCCCCAAATATATTTCTGCTGTTGCGAGAAATTCCATCATTAGGAAATTTATTTCTTTGGTTTAAATTGCAGCCTCTTTTAAAATAAAATACATAAGGTCCCTTAGGAAAGGTAACATATTTTGGAGAATGAATTTTTCACGTTATGTACTCAGTGAATGGACGGCTTGGACCTGTAGAAAAGCACTGGGTTCTTGGAAAGGAGCAATTCTAAAAAGGTGAGGGGAATTGGCTCTAAAAGACCAGCTTGATTTGCAAAGCAACTTGTCTGGCATTTGGCCCAGCGATTCATTATTTCAATGGTTCTCAATGAGAGAAGCCAAGATTTGGAGAAATCTCAAGCAATATTGCCATCTAAGAAGATCCCACACCAGACTAATTTCAGTATGCCTCTTGCCATAAGATAAGGCCCCTCAAGGCCAATGGAACTCCGAGGTGCTTTAGGACTAGCACCTTCCCCTCCCAGACCATGATGCAGGTACTCAGCATCCCCCAATTCCTTGTCCAAATGGCCCCCAAACCATTTTCAAGCTACACACAGCTTGCATCTCTAGGTCTACCCTCCCTAGGATCGATCACACCACCAGCACGCACACTCCTAGGCCCACGGTGGTGAATATGAGAGGACCAGAAGTGGAAAGAAGGGGCTTCCTGGGCCCAGGACCTGTCACTTTTGGAACTTGATAATTCTCAACTCAAACATGGCTTTCTTGGTCTTTATAGAGGTATATCTGTCAAGCATTGAACATATTTTATTAAACAGTTAGCTTGGTCTGTAAATATTTAGACACATGGAATGTGGGTCTGCATTCACACCCTTTCCCAAAAGCGAAGGATGGACCTCACTCCAAGATATGCAATTCTTTAAAGACACTCCGTGAAGGCAGAGTAGTGAGCCAACAGCAGTCCATAAAAGTCAGGGCGTAAAAACAGAATCACACTGCTGGAAATGCCATGAAAAAAAAAAAAACTTGGAAAGGAATTGGCAGTAAAATCTAAAAATCACACCAAGCGTGCAAATGACTACATGGTAAAAGAAAAGAAGATATAGGCTCCACCACCTTTCATTTATTTGACTAAAAAAAGCAAAGTCTTTGAACTGCTGTTTCTTCAAATATAAAATTGGGATGATTAAATCTATACAAAAGAGTTACTATGAGAACTCAGAAAGGAGTACATTAAAGTCACTGCTTTAAGGAAGGGCACATACTGCCTGTCATATAAATTGTAGCTCTTGATACTATGGACAAGCCCTCTCATGGTATCGCTGGGGCTTGGTAGGAAGAGGCTCCTACCTTGCTTTCCAAAATTGACTTTTGCTTGGCCATTCACCCATGTATGATGAAAATAAACATCCTGAGACAGCATTGCTCATCTGGCATGCTCATGTTAATCCCCAGAGTCATAAATGTGAATCTTAAATGCGATTTTTAGTTTGGTTTAGCTCAGACCAGATATCTCTCTGACATGAAATAGAGAGCTGTTGTTACTAATTTTTAATAATTGGGTACTTTATGAGAAAAATAGAAGGGCTGCTTTGAAATGAAAACTCTATGTAATTTATTGAAAGGTAATTTGAGAATAATTACATATATTAAACTAAAAGTTATAAATGGCACACTCTTCAATTGCATTCTGTCTTTGCTAATATACAGGTGAATCCTAGGTCAGCTGGGACTGCTGTAGGAATGGCTTTTGTTTCAGTTTAGCTCTGAGTTTCTGACTTCTTTCCACCTGCAGAATCTGTTAATCTGTTGTGAGCTGCATCCCTCTGGGTCCTCCTGGAAGCTGGGATGATTGCTTCTTTGTATCACCATCTTTGTTGTAATTGCAGAATTTTTTTCCTTCTGTAACTACAAACACTGAAAGATTTTAGGTAATAAAGTCTTTGCCAGGTGTTTCTAGGAAGGGCTTTTCCTGCACCCTGGTCTGCAAAAAGCCAGCCTGCTCTCTGTGGGTTATTTGATGCCCAGGAATGACCAGCCTCTCTTTCTGCTTTCTTGGGTCAGTAGCCTTCTTCTGTCTTGACCTGGTTGTGTATTTGCCCTGTGTTCTCTGCCCAGTTAACTCCATGTTGTTCATAAAGCTGTGGTAGTGGGTAGACTTTTTTTTTTTTAAGATTTTATTTATGTATTAAAGAGAGAGTGCATGCATGAGAACGAGAGAGGAGAGAGAGAGAGAGAAGCAGACTTCCTCCTAAGGAGGGAGCCTGGTGTGAGGTTTGATCCTTAGACCCTGAGATCATGACCTGAGCCTAAGGCTGAGGCTTAACAGACTGAGCCACCCAGGGACTCCAAAGAATTTTTTTTTTTTTTTTTTTTTTACTCCAAGGGTTTTAAATGAACTTTTTCCCCCCCTTTTGATATGCAAAGAGGAGCTTTCCAATTAGATCATAGCTAAATATTGATTCTCTATTAAGCAGACATGTAAATACCCTTTTATTTCCTGTGTAACAGCATTAAACATCCTCCCGGCTACCATAGTCAAAATTTTGTAATTTGTAATGATCTGTACCTTGATCATTTGGTTACTGAAGTACCCAGGATACTGCAGGGTGAGAAAAAGAGAAGAGGATGGCCAACGTTGTATTACTACACAAGAAAGCTATAGCTGAGTGGTGACCAACAATTTCAATTCTAACTTTTAGGTAACATGCACTATGATTTTTTGGGAGCTTATCAATAGCTCAGATAAGAATACTGATGAATGTGGAAAGCTGAAAGAGATAGCTAATACACAAAACATTCAGAATCAGGAGACAAAATTATATTGGAATGATCAGTGGACACCAACAATGTCAAATGCAGGATAGATAAATATAAATTCCTCTACTGAAGCTGGAAAACCTGTCATTTCAGGTGAGGTGGGGAGATAATGTCTTAACAGCTGAGCATTTACAAGGGGCTCAGTCTTCACATCAGCGTTAGAAGTTGGTGTGGCCTTCAAAGCACTTCACGCTCTGGCCTTTACCTTCCTGTCTGCCTCATAGCTAATGACATTTTCTACCAACCCACTCTCTTCACACAGGTAATGGGGAGGTAGATTTTAGCTCAATGTAAGGAGGAATTTTTTAACAACAGAGCTGTCCAAAAATAGAATGAACTTTCTCCAGAAGCAGCCAGTCCCCCCAGCAATAACAGGGGTTCCAGCTGAGGCTTAATAACCTTTTGCAAAGTAATTGGAAAGAGAACTGAAACAGTATAACTAAGAAAATAGACTCTCGGATATAAAAAGTTCAAAGACTCTAAATAGATGCATTATTTGGGGGCAGAGGGGTGGTTTCTGGAGCTTGTCAGCCTGGTGTTCAATCCCCATCTACCACTTACTAGTGGCACATCATTAAAGCTCTCTGGCCTCAATGATCTCATCTGTAAAATGTGGACTGTAGTATTTTCTTCACAAGCACTATTCTCAGCATTGTCTGAGGATTGAGCAAGTTAACATAAAACTCTTAGAATATTGGCATATAATAAGCATTTAATAAATGTTAGTAATAATTATTATCTAACTACTTAAACCATGTTTTCTCCTTGTTAAAAGATAGATTTTCTTTGAAAAAGAATTGAAGTATGATTGATAAAATGATTGACACCTAAGCACCTAAAATGATTTAACACCTAAACTAATAACTGGTTATTAGTTTAGTGAAATATTTTGCAACGTATAATATCTAACATTTGTTATAAACCTGAGATTCATGATGAAATGACTCACCAGTGCCCAGATGCCAGAGGAATTCGGGGGGGGGGGGGGATGAGGGAAAAGAAGAAAAAAAAAAGAAAGAAATTTAAAATTTGAAGATTATAATTCTCACCCCCAATAGTCCATGAAACAACATATGGATAATTAGGTACTAAAAGAGAGACTAAAAAAAAAAAAGAAAAAGAAAAAGAAAAAGAAAAAAGACTGCACAGAATAATCATTCTGATGTGCAGTATATTTGTTATTCTATTCCTTATTATTATTGCATTCTTATTGGGCTTGAAAAATATGCATTTTTCAGGTTGATTTCAAAATCCCTACATAATTTTCTAAGAAATTCCTTCTTGCTCTGATAACCCACACAGAGCTGTCAGTATCATGACACATGTCAATTGTGCTTCTCTGTGAACAATATTTTTAGGATATATTTTTTGACATTGTGGATTTAAAGAACGTTCTAAGACACATCTTTTAACTTCTGTCTTCTATCCTGGTATTAACACAGTAGGACAGAGCACACCTATGCTCACAATTTCTAGCTCTTATGAATGGGAATTGAGCTGTCCTTCCAACCAGTTTTATTTCAGTTTTCTAACTGGACAATTCATGTATACTTCTGTGTAATAAGTACACATTTATGCGTGCACACACAGGCCCTATAGACCATCCAAAGGGAGCACAGGATTTCATCCCAGGTTTCTAGGTTAATATACTATGGTTGGGGTGGAAGAAGGACAAAATAAGAAGTGTGACTATAAGATAGATAATAACACAGGCAGCTGACTGTTTACAAGGTGGGTACTATCAGTACTTTGGGGTTCAGAGATCTCTGGATAGATATGGGGACAGCTATTCTTTTTTTTTTTAAGATTTATCTATTCATTTTAGAGAGAGAGAGTGCACGTGCAGTCACATGAATGGGCAAGGGGAGAGGAAGAGAGAGAATTTCAGTCAGACTCCTCCCTGAGTGTAGAGCCCTGGGTGGGGCTCAATCTCATGACCCTGAGATTATGACCTGAGCTGAAATCAAGAGTCAGTGGCTTAACTGACTGAGACACCCAGGCACCCATCTTAGCTATCCTTAAGAGATGCTGCCACAGGGAAAGAGCAAATGCTTTGTGACCCAGGGCAGGATAAGCTCACAGAAACTCTGTTTAGTCATCTCCAGAATGAGCATACCAATGCTTGCCTCTTGGTGGTCATAAGAATTAAAGGCAAAGTATGGACAATACTGAAAATAGCCAATAACTGTGAGCTTGTTGGATGTGAATGCGGCTGAGGTTAAGAAAAATAAGTAGAGATCAGAGACGCACACAAAGATTTGAGGGAAAGCAACAGGAGTAGAAGTCCTATGCTGACAGTGGGGAAGGGGGGAAATTTGGAAAATGTGGAAAGAATGTGAGCAGCCCAGAAGAAAGGGCAGTGAGTTTTAAACTAATTGTATTTTTTTTTAAATAATATAAGCAGGAATAGATCTATATTTTTAGCTTGTAGCTTCTATGATTGGGTACCCACATAAGAACTTTTATACAAAATGAGGTACAAAGTGAATGGTTATTTCAAATGAGGACTTGAAATTGTAATAAATTACAAAATGTTATAAATTTTTAAAGGTTGATTCCAAAAACATCACAAAATTTAGGAAAATAGCATAATATGGTTGTAAACCCAAAAGGTTATATGCCACTAAATTGGATTGAAATATATTCTCAACAAAAATTCTTGTTATAAAATCCAATATATTCCCACTGCTCCATCGCCTCCTGACAAAGAAGGGTATATCAGCAAACAGAAAAACATGGTGGTTTGTTGTATTTGTTTAAAAGAATTTATTAATTTATTCATGAGAGACACAGAGAGAGAGGCAGAGACACAGGCAGAGGGAGAAGCAGGACCCGCAGGATCATGACCCCAGCTGAAGGCAGATACTCAACCACTGAGCCACCCAGGTGTCCCCTTGCCCTTTTTTTAAGAGCATGGCAGTTTTATTTGGGTGCAATTATCCTACCTTTGCTAATTTTTTTTTTTAAAAGCTCTTTTTGGGATCCCTGGGTGGTGCAGCGGTTTGGCGCCTGCCTTTGGCCCAGGGCGTGATCCTGGAGATCCGGGATCGAATCCCACGTCAGGCTCCCAGTGCATGGAGCCTGCTTCTCCCTCTGCCTGTGTCTCTGCCTCTCTCTCTCTCTCACTGTGTGCCTGTCATGAATAAATAAAAAAATTTTAAAAAAAAAAGCTCTTTTTAAAAAAATTATTTATTTATTCATGAGAGACACAGAAAGAAAGGCAGAAATACAGACAGAGGGAAAAGCAGGCTCCTGGACGGGAATGGGATGGGGGACTCCAGCCCTGGACTGAGATGGTGCCCGAAGGCAGACACTCAACCGCTGAGCCCCCCAGGTGTTTTGTTTTTGTTTTTGTTTTGCTAATTTTACTTTACTTTTGCTAATTTTACAATAACATATGATTACACGAAGGTGATACTGGATCCCCTGCCAGTGAGTAGCCCTCAACATTAAACCTCACTAAATTTGTGGTGAATCACCTCTGCATGAGGACAATAGGAAGACTGTAGGAGTGAGCCATCCAGAACTATTGCTTTAGGAAGACAAATCTAGTGTGGTCATAACTAGAAAAGCAACTGCATATGGAGAGAGCAACATTTAGAATTCGAAAAAGTGAGAGACACCAGAGAATCAATACTCATTAGATGACTGACAAGAAATGGACAATGACAGAGAGGAGGAGCCAAGAGTGCCAGGATGTCGAGCTCAAATGATTGAGGGAATATACGCTAGAGACTTGGGCAAGGAAACAGCGACTGTCTGTAAGGAAGTCTGTCCACTTCCTGTTGGCCATGGGCTTCAGGAGGTCAGCACATCCAGTGGCTGGCGAGGAAGGAAAATACCTCCTTTCTGGTCTGCTTGACCACATCAAATACAGAAGTAGCATGAATGGTTATTCCAACACTTGCAGTCCTTAGAAATCAGAGAGAGATTGAGGTCCTCCTATGGCAACACTATCACCACAGTCTAGGGATACCAACTTAACCTGGACCCAGTTTTCAGGAGACCCCAAAGAGAAATATACTCATAGCAGGTAGAAGGCAAATTATTCTTGTTTATTGTGGGGCCTCTCTGCAAGCCTTGGATGGGCACTGTGCTATTCCGGGATCCACCATGTACAGAACTCCTTTTGCTCAGGTCAGACACTTCTCCTTAAATTTAATCCAGAATCCCAATCCCAACCACGGAAGCAGATAGACAACAAGTAAGAGCTCGTTTGCCCACAGTGCCTCTGCTGAGCTCGTCTGTTCAGGAGTCTGGGCAATAGCCCCACAGAACTTCCAGGTGAGATGAAGAGAAATTAGGAGTGGGTAGCTGGCCAACCCCAGGTAAAATGAAAACTCCAGCAAGAAGGAGACCGCACGTAGTTTCTGTCTTCAGTAAGCACCTGGAATCCATCTACCACCTTCCCTGACATGGACTAACCTAGAGAATGATTCCAACTACTTGGTAGCAAATTTACTTTTCTCCTCACATGAGGTAAGCGTTATTCTACAGATGAGCTGATGAGACTCCAAGTTTAGCTACTTTATGTAACTATAAAGGCAGCACCGGACTAATAGTAATGGTAGGTAACATAGCCACTATGTTAGTTCACTCATGGTCACCACCACCTTGTAAAGTGGTGCTGTTATTACGGTCTGCATTTCACAGGTGAGCCAACTGAGGCATAGTGAAGTCAGGTAGCTTGTTTGAAGTCACACGGCTTACAAGAGGCTAGGGTCTGAATGAGGTCAGTTCGGTTCGAGGACGTGATATTCACCATGTTATGCGTCTCCAAGATTTCAAAGTGTGACTGCTGATTCCAAGCCATCTGTCTTCACCACTCCACCACCCTGACCTTTATCCACAACTAGATACCCCTCACATAGAGATTGGGAGCATACAAGTTGTCCCAAGTGCCAACAGGAGAAGTAAGAAGAGGAAGGAGTATTTTGCCAGAAAGGTCCTACTTTTTTTTTGGAAATGTAAAATGGGGATTGGAGATTTGGAAGTGCCCTGAAGAAAAGGAGCCTTAGGAATTTAGTTGTCCTAGAAATGTAGATTTGAGAGTCAGCAGCAGGAGGAAATAGAGCTATGAGGTAGGATCTGCTCCTGTATAATTATGTAATTAAAATAATGATACCTTAGAGTCATTTACTACTTTATAATTTTCAAAACACTTCTACATATATTATTACATCTAATCACCTGTAATATTTTAAACTTTAAGTGATACTGAATCTGCTGCATATTACAAAAAAATGTGTGAATGTGTTTCCGTTCCCAAGATAAAAGAACAAGGTAACACAGGGAGGCAGGGAAACCGGCAAATGTTGAACTCATGTGATGTGCCAAGAAATGTGCAAGATGTTTATGCCATTATTTTACTCAATCCGACGACAAATATACAAGAACAAAAATTACATCCTACTTTACAGGTAAGAAAACAAAGACTCAGAGATTTTAGGTAACTTGCCTACGATCACATAGCTAGCAGGCACTCAGGCCAGGTTCTCCGAGGTCTGTCCAACCGCAGGTCATTCATTCCCTTATGCAACAAGACAGTGTGCTGCTATTGCAAAGTCTTTGGCAGGGTGGGGGGCTGGGGGAGTACTCGGCCCTCTGTGTCATCCAGCACATGCCACTGCCCAAATATCTCTTTCTAGTTTTGGTGCTTCCTAGTATTCATTTATTAAGTTCTGTCTGTTTTACGTACATGTCACTCACACATTCAGACAAAATGAACAGACTGAAGATCTGGGAGTCTGTGTCCGCGCATCCCCATGACCACCAGACTGCGACTCCCGCTCTAAGCTCAGTTCATCTGGTCCTGGTTACCTTCCACAGGAACAACCTTTGCTCTAAAATCAAGCTGCATCCCCATCCGTGTTGCTATTTCTCATTTACTAAGACTTGCTGAATTAACAGATTTTTATCTGCTTCCTCCATCCCCTCTGTATTCTTTAATATCTGTCTCCCAGAACTTCTGTTGACCTTTAGAATTCATCAATTTCAACCCTGACACCTGCTGTGCCTCCTCTAAGCTCAGTCCTCAGCTCAGGGAGCCTGACTGTTGACCACTTTTGCTAAGAGATTTTGGGGTCAGGAAGGCCATTCAAACAAGCATGACATCATATTAGATACAGACAGAAAAAGCCTACCATGCCAAATTGTATAAATGTGTTTGTTGATCAAGTTTTCCCTAGGCTGGACCCTTTTCTGGGCAGGATCTAGGCTACATGTTCAAAGCTACTTTTCAAGCATCTAGAATAAAGGGTCTTGAATGGGGGCAGTATTAGTGACTAATATCAATGAGTCTTGCATTTAGATCCTGCTTCCATTCCCTACTTACTGTGTGAGTTTGGACAACGCATCTTAAGATATTTAAGACTCAGATTCCCCATTTATAAAACTGAAGGAATATCCACCCCAGGGTTGTTACATGAATTAATGAATGAGAAACATAAGTTACCTATGGAGCACTCAGTGAGGCTGCTGCTACTAAGCTTTTATCACTAAGAGTTAAAGGCATAAGATTTTTGAAGATTTATCAGCCTGTTCAAAATGTTACTGTAGTTGCCTAGGGAGTGGAGTGTGAAAAAAGTTTGGAAACTTTGCTGCATGTTAGAACCACCTGGGGGAGCTTTTCAAAATTCTGATGCCTGGGGCATTGGGTGGCTCAGTCGGTTAAGCATCTGCCTTTGACACAAGTCAGGTCCTGGGATCGAATCCTGTGCTAGGCTCCCTGTTCAGTGGGGAGTCTTCTTCTCCCTTTCCCTTTGCCCTTCCTCCCTGCTTGTGCTTGTGCTCTCTCTCTTTCTCTCTCTCTCAAATAAATAAATAAAATCTTCTAAAAAATTCTGATGCCTATCCAATCCTGGTTTAATTGGAATGTCTGGGAGTGGGAAGGAAGTGTCCATAGTTTTCAAACATCCACAGGTGGTTTCAGTGTGCAATGAAATTTGGAAACAGCTAATAGAGAGAGAGTGATTTTCAGTGATTTTCAGCTCTTCAACTTCTATTTGAAGAACCAAAAAAAAAAAAAAAAAAAAAAAAAAAGATGAAGAAGAACCAGTGTCTGTCCACACTTAACCCCCTGGGAAGCACAGTGACCTTGGCTCCACATTTGGGTCTGCCTTCCTTCCCTTGGTATATGTACCCCATCATTGGAAACTTTTCTGAGCTCTTCAAGGAAATGGTGAAGGTAGGATATTAAGCAGTGGGCAGATGGGAAGGCTGTGGAAGGCAAAAATTCAGCAAAATAAGGGATGACGGATATAAGTCTTTGGGGGCTGCAAGATGATAGGAGCAGTTATTGAAGTCCTGATCAATTTCTCTCTAGGGTGAGAGCCCTTTGAATGTTTTCAGGGTAATTTCACTCCCACTTTTGCTCTTTCTGATGGGCTAATATAGAATTCTTCCCAGCAAAAAAAGGATGAGCTTTTCAACTAAAGCTTACAAACAATGCCTCTTTTCAAAAGACTTAATGAATAAGGAGGACGAAAGGTACCAGAGAGGGTATTCTTGTGGAGACAGTCAAAGATGAACAAAGCTAGACACTAGCTAAAAGGGTAAGGACAGATTCTAATCAGTAATATCCTATTGCAATAGGGAAAAGGGCCCAATGTGAACTCAACTTTGATTTGAGCAGAGATGACTGGGTGTTTTAAAGGGAGGGTGAGAGAGGAGAGAGCAGGCCACTGAGGGTTCAGTAGGGTCAGGAAGTGAAAGATGACAAAAAGCTGGAAAGGGTTGGTCCATGTGAACCCCATCTGGGTTAGCGAACTGGTGCTTCTTTTTTTTTTTTTTAAAAGATTTATTTATTTATGATAGACATAGAGAGAGAGAGAGAGAGAGAGAGAGAGAGAGGCAGAGACAGGCTCCATGCCGGGAGCCCGATGTGGGACTTGATCCTGGGACTCCAGGATCGCGCCCTGGGCCAAAGGCAGGCGCTAAACCGCTGAGCCACCCAGGGATCCCCCGAACTGGTGCTTCTTAAAGTTAGGCTCCTGGGGCACCTAGGTAGCTCAGTTAAGCAGCTGACTTGGTTTCAGCTCAGGTCATGACCTCCTGGGTCCTGAGATGAAGCCCTGCCTTGGGCTACTCGCTTAGCAGGGAGTCCACTTGAGATTCTCTCTCCCCCTCTGGCCCTTCCCCCACTCACACTCACTCACTCAATCAATCTTAAAAAAAGAAAAAAAGTTAGGCTCCCATCCTCCCGCTGAGTCCCTATCTTCAGGTGTTGGCTAGAAGAAAGAGTAAGGTCTTTTATATGAGCCATGAGTTTTCTCAGAAAGGAACTTCAAGGGGACCTGCAGAGATCATAGGGATGCATTTTAAGCTGCTGGAAACAGACCCAGGAGGGGTTTTGTTTTAGCTCTGACTCAGATCCCTTGCTCTTTTCTGGTCGTCTGTCTTCTCTTTTGTATCAATCCTGTGGTTCCACTTGGCCTGTCTGCTGTTTGGGGGAGAATATGCCAAAAAGAAAGTGGCAGGTAGCTAAGAACTTCCCACAGAAGTGATGGTCCTGGCCTTCCAGGCCTCAGCCCACTAGCCAGGATCCAGCAGCCCTCGGGGCCTGGGAAGCTGTAGTGTTGCCGTGGCAACACAACGAGGCTGGCCCTTCCTGGACTCCAATTCCACGAAAGCTTTCTGGTATTTTTGTTTATTGGTTGTATTTATTTAATTATTATTATTATTTTTTTAGGATTTTGCAGAAGAGGTTATCCCACAAACCACTACTTTATCACAAGATAGGAAATACTATCATTTAGCTATTTCTTAATAGGCTACAGCCTGTCCGTGCAGGGGCCACTCTCCTGAAACTGTGGCCGGGTGGTGAGGGTGTACATGCTTGGACTGGACTCACTAGGTGGCATCACAGCTCTGCTTCTTACTGGCTGAGTGACATTGGCATTGCTTCTCTGCATCAGCTTCCAATCCTTTCAGTGGGATAAACTTGTGATAATTATATGATTAATATGTATAAAGTACTTACAACAGTTCCTAACAGATATAAGAATTACTTGCCATTATTAAGCACTTTGCCATTATACCAAAGTTTTCTATAACTTTCTACTTGCCTTTCCCTTTGGCAACAATTTATACTGTGGATTACAGATTTTTCTTAATATTTCTTATTTTCTGTGACTCAGACCCACTTCTGTCTTCTGATTTCTGCCTTTATCCTTGTTCTTATTTCTTCCAATTTCCCACCATCCGGGCAAATTAAGCTATTCCAACATTTTATCTATAGCCGTCCTTCTCTTGATGTCTATATATTCCCTTCAAACAAGTTCAATTTCTTCCTATAGCTTGTTCTCTCATAACAAGCTAGATGACTCCAAGCCTCTGCTCTGTCCTTCAGTGGGGTGTGAGGCCTCACTTTGTGGTTGGAACTTGTTTGATTGATTCAGTGGTTGATCAGCTTTGGCACCAGAAAGACTATGTCTGGGCATTGCTAGATGAATGGTATAATTAGCAAATTACTTAATTTCTCCAAGACCTTTTCTCCCAATAAAATGAGGGTAATAACAATAAGTTTCTACTTCATAGAATAATCGTAGGCATTAAATGTATATTTCATATCAAATGCTTGGCAGAGTGCCTGGTGCATGGAATGTGTTCTAGCTATTATATTCAACTTCTCAAATCCAGTGTGTCTAAAACCCAGTTTACTGTCTACCTCCTGCAAAAACCAACCTGTCTTCTAAATTTCTTATTACTGTTAATGGTGCTGTCATGTTCTTAGTCACCTGTTTTCATGAGTTGAGTCAGCCTTGACTCTTCCCTTATTCACTTCACACCTGATGGATCAGCAAGTTCTATTGACTTTTGTTCAGGTTCCTGCTAATATCTACTTTTCCCTGCCTCCCCGCTCCTCATTTTTATTGTCATTGCCCTATATCTTGTTTGGCTTAATACAGTAATCTGCTGAATAATCTCTTTGATTTTAAAGCCCCATTACCTTTATTGGGATCATCCATTACTACTTGCAAAATCAGGGTCACAGACAATGTTAGAGGCCTGAACAGGATGAATGTGTGTGTGTATGTGTTTAAAACTTTAACATTAAATGTTCTCAGTCTTTGCAGTGTATCACAAGTCCTACTGTTTACTTTGCTTTTTATTCTGTTGGTGCCTCAAGATTTTTGGATTTGCAACCTCTGTTAACCCTGTTAATGTAAATCCTTTGATGATATAATGAGCAGAATCGCCCAAAAGTGACCCTGGCAGTTAGCTGAGACCTGGGACCTCTGTCAAGACTCAACTTTCCAAGGGATCTCCTTCTCCCACAGAGGACATCACAACATCCCATGGGTTCCAAGGTCTCCAAATTCTGGCTACCTGTCTTCCCCAGGTAGCCAAACACAGATACTCCCTACAGATAGGTGGCACCTCAAATTCAGACTCTGTAGAACTAAGTAATCTGTGCTTTCACCCATTACGATCATTAATTTTATGTGTCGACAGACTAGGCCAAGAGGTACCCAGATTAAACATTATTTCTGGGTGTGTCTGTATGGGTGTTTCTGGATGAAGTTAGCATTTGAATCTGTGGGCTCAAATCTTATAGAGTGGCTTGCCCTCCCCAATGTGTGTGGGCATCACCCATTCTGCAGAGGGCCTGAATAAGCAAAAAGGCAGAGAAATAAGGAATCCATCCTTTTTGCTTCCTTCCTGCCTGCCTGCTTGAGTCTAGGCATCAGTCTTCTGCCCTCAGACAGGTTTTACATCTCCAACTTCTCCAGTTCTCAGGGCTTCAGATGTGGACTAGAATTACACCATTGGCTTTCCTGGGTCTCTAGCTAATAGACGGCAGATCGTGAGACTTCCCAGCCTTCATAATCACATGAGCCACTTCCTTATAATATATAATTGGTTCTGTTTCCCTGGAGAATCCTGACTAATATATCCAGTCATGGCCTAATTCTCTGTACTTATCCTGTAACAAGGGAAAGTGGACTGTCAGCTACCGCTTAGTTATTTGTCAAGTTCATCCCCACCTTGAATCCAACGCACTTTTCTGTGGAATGAAAGGAGGATCAGGGCTCTCAACTACTTTTTTTTCTTCCTTAAGCCTATTTAAGCTTCCCTAATAAAGCCTATTTTTACTGCATACCATAGGAAGTTGTGAATTTTGTCCCAAACCCTAGTGTATTACTGGTGGGAACCCAGAAGTGATCTACCTTGCCAAAACAACCTGCTAGCTTTTCAGGTAAAGCTTTTGACCAACTTGCCTCTCTAGTTTCTTCTCCCATTCGTCCTTCCAGTTAATCTTCTATTCACACTGGGGTACTTAGCCTTTTAAGTCACTACCTTGTGGTTCACTACCTCTATGCTTAGTAAGCTCTCATCCCACTCCTGTCTCTTCCTATGGGAATCTTGCCCACCTTCCACCATCTATTTTAAAGGCCATCTAGGAAAGCTTCCCTTCAAGACCAATTCAGTTAAAATCTTCCTAGATGTTCTTTTTCAAACCATCCTTATGGCACCTAACACACATTGCCTTGGGTTGTGAAGATTTGGATACACTTTTTAAAAAATCCCTTTCTCCTTCAGAAAGAAGACTGCTGTTAATCATTATTGTATGTCCCATGGTTAGCACATACAGCTCTGCTTGAAATACTCAATAAATGTGTGGTGAAATAGGACTTTTGTGTCATAGCATATATGAAGAAAAGGTGGCCATTGAAACGTCAGGGGCTTTCAAAACTAACACAAAGGTTTTCTTGGATTTTCAAGACTGTACAAGCCAATGATTTACTGAATGCAAACTACAGCTGTTACAGCCTTTCTCTGCCATTCTGACTCATTGGAGATTATCCTCCAGGTCTGAATGTCTGGCAAGTACTCTTAAATGAGATTTTTATTGTAGTTACTATTGTTTTTCTAAGCTACACACAGTGGATAGCCCTGATATTTTTATTTAATTGTGTTTGGCACTTCAATTACTCTTAAGTTAAGCAGTTTGGTTAGGCAGCTGGGCCGCATTTCCTAGCGAGCCAGCTTATCAACAAACCAGCTATTTACTGTAGGTGGGTAACCACACCTATTTTACTCTTTTGTATTAAAATATATTTCAAATATGAGTGAATACTTGAAAAGAAGTCTGCATGATAAAATGTCTCTCATCTTATGTAAAACAGAGCTGTATCAACAGGATGTTGAATATCTGGATTTAGTGTCAAAACAATCTCAGTACTTGACATAAGCCATACATCTGCCAAGTATTTGCCTTTTTCTCCCACAAGATATTTGGTATCCTTTAGAATAAATTTTTAGATTTATGATATTTGGACTGATTTATTCTGACCTAAAATAGGGATAAATGGAAAGCAAAGCTGTCCATATCTGTATTCTTACAAACAGAACAGCTAGTTTTTTTTTCTGTTGTTGTTGTTTTTTACTAAATTCAATTGGACATAAAGTGATTAAAAATTCCACTTCCAATCAAGAGTAACAGGAACTGGTTTTACTTTCTGTATGCACTGGCTGTTTGTGTCCTATGGGTCCTATGGTTGAGCCCCACCCCTCACTATGATGCTAGTAGGAGGTAGGACCTTTGGGATGCCATTAGGTTCAGATGAGGTTGTGAGATTTAGAGCCCCCATGACGGGATTAGTGTACTTATAAGAAAAGGAAGAATGACCAGCACTCTCTCAATCTCTCTACCATGTGAGGACACAGAAGGAGGCAGCATCCACCTGTGAGCCAGGAAGAATATTGTCACCAAGAACCCAGTCTGCTGGCACCTTGATCTTGGACTTCCTATCCAGGACTGTGAGAAATAATTATCTGTTGTTTAAGCCACCCAGTCAATGGTATTTTTGTTATGGCAGCCTGAGTTGATTAGGATACTTTCCTGTCTTAAAAAATTTAAAAATGAGACAAAACATGCAAAGCAATAATTTTCAGACAGTGAACAACAGAGTGTGCATAACAATGATCCTTGAGAGAAAGGGTACAAATATGATGAGCCTTATGATTGTTCCAGTCTAATGACTAAAGAGAATTTTCAGCTAATGGTCTAAGGACAGGAATCATCAATGGAGCCTGATAGTCTTTCTGTGTTGAGGAAAACACATTTGGATTTCAGAGAGACTAAGGAAACTCGAATTTGTGGGACAGAATACCAGAGACAAAATAGTTTCATAAAGAGAGAGTTCCAAAGATCCTCAGAGAGTTTTTCCTTAGGGCTTTAGCTGAGAATTGATCAGTGCTCATTAACAAACAACTAAGACCTAGAAAAGAACCATCAGAAAGAAATAATAATAATAATAATAATATTTGGAGTTCACACAGGGTCAAGAGCATTTCCACCTGACAAAGTGGAAATATCTCCTAATATATCTGCACTAAGTGGAGTCCTTAAAAGGGTACTACCTTAGAAGTAGGATAAATTAGGCCCAAATAAAGGCTGTTCTATCTCCAATTAATGAATTTTAAAGGCAAGCCTCAAAAGGATGAAACAAGTGATTTAACTGTATCCCAGAACAAAGCTCCAAAATACTTAAGGAAATTTTTAAAAAAGGAAGAAATAAATAAAAAAAGAAAGAATAATTTAAAAAACTCAGCATCCACCACCATAAAATTCACAATATCTGGCATATACTGATAATGTCACATATACCTAACTCACTGGGGAAGGAAGAAACATGCTGTTTCTTGACTGAATGAAGAGAATGACTTTTTCAGCTTTTTACTTGGTGAGGAGGATACAGTGGGAGAGGACTAAAGTAGGTTTACCCCCCTCTACTAACCCTGTCTCATAGTCTGTGGGCACCGGTGCATAGCATCTATTGTTTTAGCCTTGATTTAACATTGAAGAACACTAATATTTACCTCTTTGTCGCTATCTCTGAATACTTTATGGGGAGGAAAAATATATATCACTGGTTGGATTTCAATGAAAGAGAGTTAAACAATTTACCCTTCCAATTATGCCACCAATAACATAAGTTAAAAATTCCTATAAATAGAATTTTTCTGAATGTGTAAATAGCAAATAAGTAAGATCTATTTTTTATTCTCTTATTTTAAAAACAATAAAATACAACAACTTACCATGTTATAGCATTGAGTCTAAACCATACAAAGTCACTTAGCATGCTGTGAAGGAACTAGCAGATGATTTGGAGCCAGACACTTCCAGAGTTGGTTCTACTATTTATTAGTTCTATGGCTTGGGCAATTTATTTAAACTCCCTGAGTTCCAGTATATACCTTTATAAAATGGAGATAGTGACATCTCAGAGGGTTATTATACAGATTAAATGAGGTCATGAAAATAAAGAATCTCTCTCACTCAGCTCTTGACACTCAGTAGGTGATCATCAAATCTTATTCCTCTTTCCTTCCCTTCCTATATCAGTCTTGCCTAAATATCTTAGTATAATTTAAAATTTTAATCCAGTAATGAGCAGATTCATGGCTTTACTCAGTATTTGGAAAAATAAATTTGGTTACTTCCTGATCAAGAGGGCAGACTGAGACACATGCATGCCAAAATATCATTAAAATTAGAGTTTGAGGGGATCTTTGGGTGGCTCAATGGTTTAGCACCTGCCTTTGGCCTGGGGTGTGATCCTGGAGACCTGAGATTGAGTCCCATGTCGAGCTCCCTGTATACAGCCTGCTTCTCCCTCTGCCTGTGTCTCTGCCTCTCTCTCTTTCTCTCCCTCTCTCTGTCTCTCATGAATGAATAAATAAAGACAATCTAAAAAAGGTTTGAAAAATTTGAAGTTTAGAATTTGAAAGTACAAAATGGAATAACTCCTTAGCAGAATGGGAGGAACACCTCAACAAATCAGACATTTGAGGAAAGTGAATGGGACCACGTTGACATACAAGCCAGAATGCAAGAAAAAGCCCAAAGAAGACAACATTAGGAATATGAACTGTGTTTCCTGGTAGAACCCTGGCAAAGCTTCAGGCTCAGAATAATCAGGCAGAGAAAGCAGGAAGAGTAGGGTAATATTCTGAATAATTTATTTTGAAACTGTCTATATAAAAGCTAAGCCAATTGACTTATTTCAACTCAAATACACCTACATACACCAAGCATCAGAAAGCAGTACAATTTGCCTCCCTAGCTAAATGTAGAAAATAGTTTTCCAAAAGTTTTGAACAATCTATCCAAGGGTAGGATTCCTAATACGGGTATATGTGCCTAAGAGTAAAGTGCTCCTCTTCCAGTAGAGGGAAAGGGCAGTTTGCCTACCTGACCCCTACCTGTGCACTCTAAAAGGACACCTGAAGGCAGCTTGTCCTGCCTAGATGCCCAGGACTTGTAGACTTGTCAGCCCTTCAATTCAAAGAGGGTTTTTGTTTGTGTGTTTTTGGTTTGGTAGTCAGATTGTCAGAAGAAGCTTAGATCAACTACCCGATTATCAAAGGTAATCCACTTCATTGATTACTCCTAAGTAATCAATTATAGAAAGTCAAAGACAACTAGGCATTTCAGGAAAAGAAATGGCTTGATATAGGAGTGCCGAAATGAATACACAGGTTGACTAAAGGTTGACTAAACCAGAGGAAAACATATAATTCAGTGAAGTTGAAGTAACTTTTTCTTTAAGTTCCAATTTTTATCTTAAAGAGAATTGAGAAGATAATTAGCTTCATTATCAGAGAACCACTAGTGAAAAAAAAAAAAAAAAAAAAAAGAACGCTGAGAGAACACAGAGCGTACCTGAACTAAAAACAACTACAAAAAGGTGAGAAATGAAGAAATCACATAAAACCTATAGCCAGTAGGCTCTTATCTTATGACTTGGACAACTTATTTATACAACAATTTCTTTAATTTCCAGTTAAGTTGAGAGTTAAAACTACGGGAGGAAAATTAAAAGTATGAAGTTAGAAAGTCTGTATTTAATAAGAATCCGGTATTATTATTTATCTAGTAGTAATATCTGATTTAAAAGTTAGAAGATCTCAGCAGAGACTGAAAGTTAATTAAGAAGAAGGATAAAAAAAAGAAGAAGGATAATTAATTAAGGTGTAAATTAATGAAGAAAGAGAGAAGAAAATTTACTGGAACTAGAGAAAAATAGAAGAGTTTAATTGAAGTATGATGAGACAAGGTTGAAATCCAGACACATGCTTATGAAATTTCACACCACTAAATATAGAAGATCCTATATTCTCCTGAGAGAATAAGATAAAACATTTCAATAGCAGCTAAACTACAATTAACGTGGTATCAGAACTTTTATCAAAAGCACTAAATGCTGGAACAGTAAATCAAAATTATAAAAAAACAAAATCCCAACCATATACATCAAGACTGTATCAGTTAGAGTGGGCTATGTAATGCTGAGGTAACAAATGCCTCCACAAGCTTCCTTTACTTGATCCAGGCCTCTTTCTGATTATGGCTGTTCCAGGGACAGGAGAAAAGAGTGTACCCAGAAGAATGACTGAAAGATAATAGTGGCCTTATTCATCAAATATTATGACTTAAAAGCTGTAAGATTTCAGTTACATCAGAAAAGCATGGTTTCTCGTACTCAAGAGGTAGAGACATAAATAGAAGCCATCAGACAACAAAGAGCTATATGAGAAGGTCATGCTTGAAGTATAAAGCAAAACCAACTATGGAATCCTTTGAACAGTTGATAGAAAGCTTTAAAAGATAATTATTTTGACTGATGGGAGGCACATTCTCTTTTCATCAGCATATTCTATGTCATGTCATATTTTCTTTCTATGGGTTCATGTGTACTACTTGGTTCTAAAAGGAGTAGCATTTGGATATGAAAATATTACTACTACTTATTGGCATTCAGATTTAGAATCTTAAACTATTAATATTTCTAAATTAATTATGGTCTTATGCTATAAACTAAATTTCATAAGTTGATAAGTTTCCCAAACTGATAAATCAAGCAATGGACTCATATCCATATTATTCAAATACTGTCAGCCAGCAGAAATCTAAAAACACGAATAGTTAAAAGTGGTTAACAGTGAGATCATTGGAACTGGCAATGGCATAATAACATTTTTCATTACATTTAATACCATTATGTGCACACATTATTTTATAATAAAAATATTGACCAAATTAGAACAATTATGATCAAATTTAGACAATTTTAAAGTAGGAATTGCATATAAGCTATCATAACATTTACTTGGCACAGTTATTTGAGGGATAAATGAGATAACAATTTCAGGAATGAGTAGCAGATATATAAAAGATACATAGCCACAGAATTCTGTTGTCTATTCATAATTTATTAATGTCTGATTCCACATAGAGCCTGGTTTTATTCCTTTTTTTAAAAGATTTTATTTATTTATTCATGAGAGACACAGAGAGAGGCAGAGACACAGGCAGAGGGAGAAGCAGGCTCCATGCAGGGAGCCCGATGTGGGACTCGATCCCAGGATTCCGGGATCATACACTGAGCCAAAGGCAGTTGCTCAACTGGTCAGTCACCCAGGTTTCCCCTGGTTTTATTCCATTATTACAATAAGATTTATCTCCTCCCAAGCCTTAGTGAAACCATACTGCTTTTGATTACCACGTCTTTGTTCATTTTTTTAAAAAACAATTGACAAGTTGATGTCCTGCTTAACTAGAATATTCTTACCAAGTACTCCCTTTCACCTAACCATGTGATAACTTTTGGAGAACCCATTATGTGCCAGGCATCATTCTAGGGGTTAGTGATGGTGCCAATTCATATAGATATGCTGCCTTCAAGGAACCTACAGACCATCAGGGAGAGGGCAATTTCAGGACATTGTGGTAATTTCTAGGACCAAGGTAAGTGAAAATATTTTCATAACATAAAAGAGTTTATTAATTCAGCTAAGTGAGGTCTGAGAGATGTCCCAGAGTAAGTGATGTTCAAGTTGTTCTTGAATGACTAAAAAAAAAAAGGTCATCAAAATAGGGTATAGAATTGGGTATAGCTTTCCAGGCAGAGGGAGTAGCTGGTACAAGTCATGGAGACATCAGACCAGAAGGGGTTTGGGATAACATTAAGTGGTCTGTGTGCCTGGTCTAGGAGTTTCATGTGAAGGAACGGATGAGGATTAAACCAGAGGTATAGCTCAATCATGGCAGAGTTCAATTTGGAATATTATTCTTGAACTGCCGCATCTGGAAACAGTAGCGGGATCATACAGACCAGGCCAGAGTAATCACTCCCTAACCAAACCTCTCTATGCTACGTATTCAGGTTCTTTGTCAGTTTGTCTTCCACTCATCAAATATGTCATACCTTTCACTTTTCCTCCAAAGACTCTACATTTCAGGAGGCAGAGACTGTGATTCATTTGTATCTGCAATAAATGCTGATATTGGGGCACCCGGGTGGTTCAGTGGTTGGGCATCTGCCTTTGGCTCAGTTGTGATCCTGGGGTTCTGGGATAGAGTCCTGTATCTCCCTCTACCTATGTCTCTGCCTCTCTGTGTCTCTCATGAATAAATAAATGAAATCTTTTTAAAAAGTAAATGTTGATATTGTTCTTGGTATACAATGATACTAAATCTATAATTGTTGCATTAGAATGTTTAGGGACATATTTATTAAATACAACGTGGTACATGTGTGATAGCCTACCTCATAGGATAGCAGCTAAATTAATAAACATAGTGTCATTGTAGATATATTTCTTTCTTTCATATGAATTTTGACATATCTCATTTTAGAATATTTCTCTTTGGGGGGTGAGTTGCTGAAATTGAATGAAAAATACAATTGAAATCCTACAGTACTTTCTCAATTTAGTTTTATATTCAAGATTTTCCCTAAATTTAAAGTGGAAATGATTTCATCAAGCATATGCTTACATATTCAAGAATAACATCACTGTAAAAAGAGTGTTAAAAATAGCTTTTTGTTCTCTTGTCAGTCAGTCCAAACTGCCAAAGTATTGTGGCATTTTGAGCAAAGTCTAGATTCTCATTTTCAAATGTGAGTTTGATTTGTCTTCTAAATTCTGGGCTATGTATCAGCTAGACACCTCATTAAAGCCTAGGTTTATTAAAATAGAGGAACTGGCAACTCCTAGCATTGCTTTTATGTGCACTATCTCTAATAAGCCCAACAAATAGAACTTGAATGGCTGCAGTGTAAAGAAATAACTAATTAGTGAGATGCATTAAAATGAAATAAAAGGAGTTAGAAAATACAACCTAAATATTTTCTATATGATCACAGGGGAACTCCAGCAAAATATCATACTAGTCCCACATAATATAAAGCATTAAGTTCCTCATGGATGATTTTATCACTTTTATTTTTGATTTGTTTGTTAATGTTATAGTAAATCGAATTCTGGCTTATTTATTATGCAAAATAGTCTTCCTCTATGTCCCCATCCCACTTCCCAGACCATGTATCTGGAGATAACTCTCAATAAACATTGGTTGGGGATCCCTGGGTGGCGCAGCGGTTTGGCGCCTGCCTTTGGCCCAGGGCGCCATCCTGGAGACCTGGGATCGAATCCCACATCGGGCTCCCGGTGCATGGAGCCTGCTTCTCCATCTGCCTGTGTCTCTGCCTCTCTCTCTTTCTCTCTCTGTGACTATCATAAATAAATAAAAATTAAAAAAAAAAAAACATTGGTTGAACAGTATTGGACTTCTAGATCCATCACCATTCCTGAAACAAAGGACAGGAGAGCCAAGTCAAAATGAATACTTTTATACGTTTGTTTGTTTGTTGTTTTATTTAGCTCCCTGCTGGAAACCTTACCCTTTGCAGGGCTGCTTTTTTTTTTTTTTTTTTTTCAGGGCTGCTTTGAATCCACATCTGTTACCTTGGCCAAGTGACACATCATATTCATCTCTTCTCCTAAATTGAATTACAGTATGCCTCTGACTATCCCCACTACAAAACTTTTCCTTCTCAATATTCTCTGAAGGAATCATCTAACTTCTAACAGGTTATTTATTGCAGTTTTAAATTTGTGGTCACCAACCTTTACTAGACTGTCGCTTCGACTGTGTTTTTCTATTCTGTCCCACTTTTTTTAATGCTGATATGGTGATGCCTTGTCAGAACTTACATTCTTTTATCTTCTTTTTTTTTATTGGTACCTTTAACCTCTCCTTTTCTGCCAATTTCACAGGCTAGCTTTTCAATATGCTCCAGACGTCCCTGTTTAAGACAAATAAACACACTTATCCTGTTTTCACTGCTAGTTGCTACACTCTGTGCTCCACTTCATAACCAACTTTTCTTGAAAGAATTTTCTACACTGTCTTCAGTTATTTAACCTTTACTTATGCTTCAATGCATGGCAAACAAGCTCACCATGCCCTGTGCAGAGTGAGCTTTACAACTGCTTTGCAGCATCTCCAATAACTTCCTTGTCACATAATTTCATCAGACTCTGCAGTTGTCTCTAGCTTTAACCCTTGTAAACAGCATCATACTCCTTGACACTGCAGGAAAAGTAATAAAGCGGTTAGGTCTGCCTATGAGGTTGGGCCAGTGATGAATCACGAAATTCTTCTTGAAGAATTTGAAACTGAAACTAATATTGCACTAGCTGGAATTTAAATACAGATGTGGAAAAACAAACAAACAAATCAAAGTTGGCCCTGAGGAGACAGTTATCTGGA
The DNA here is from genome assembly GCF_048164855.1 of Canis lupus baileyi. NCBI lineage: Eukaryota > Metazoa > Chordata > Mammalia > Carnivora > Canidae > Canis > Canis lupus. The sequence continues at coordinate 45,623,032 of NC_132857.1, read as the reverse complement.
ACTTGGATTTGCAGAAGGGTTTTTACCATTCCCAGAACTGGCAAGAGTGGCTCTCGATACCTAAACTGCCTGTGCAGACAGTAGGGTTTGTTCTGAACACCAGCTTTCCTTCAGCATGTCTGGAATTTTGATGTATGCCAGGCAGAAAGTGCCTACATGACTGGTCCCCCCTGAAAACTCCAGCCACTGAGTCACTAATGAGCTTCCCCAGCAGTGTTTTACATATGTTGTTTGAACTTGATGCTAGGGGAATTATGTATGTCCTGTGTGACTTCCCCTGGGAAAGGACACTTGAAAGCTTGTGCCTGACTTTCTCTGAACTTTGCTCATATGCCTTTTCCCTTTGCTGACTTTGCTTTGTATTATTTCATTGCATTAAACCATAGCCAGGAGTACGATTATATGCTGAATCTTGAGAGGCCTCCTAAAGAATTATTGAAACTGGCAGTGGTCTTGGATACTCCAATGCAGACACCCATTCCTTTAAAAAAAAAAACAAAACAAAACAAAAAAAAAAACAACTTCTCTGCACCTCAGACAATACACTTTCCTGGTTTTCTACCTGCCTTTGTGTATCTTTCTTTTATTTTTTAAAGACTTTATTTATTTATTTATTGGACAGAGAGAGAGCACAAGAAAGAGGAGTGACAGGCAGAAGGAGAGGGAGAAGCAGGCTCCCCACAGAGCAGGGAGCCCAGTGCAGGACTCTATCCCAGGGCCCTGAGATCATAACCTGAGCTGAAGGCAGTTGCTTAACCAACTGAGCCACCCCGGTGGCCTGTACATGTTCCTTTATTTATTTTTTTTTTAGATTCCCTTTGTTCTCCCCATCTGTTTAATGTTAATGTACAATGTGTTTTTTTTCATTATCAATAACCATTTTTATGTTAATAATTCCCAAATTTGTATCTTTTCCCCAAGTCTCCCTTCTGAGTTTCAGATTCTTGTATCTGATTGCCAGTAGGTCCACTTTGGTGACTCACAGATTTCTCAAATATAACAGTTCCAGCACCATACTCTCACTTTCCTTCTCCAAATCTCTCCTCCCCAAGACTTTCTTACCTCTCTAGTGGCACCAAAACCAAACCATCCACTAATTCTTATGTTCCTACCTCTAAACATTTCTTGAGTTCATCTACTTTTTTTCTCCCATACTAGCATTATTTGCTCTAATGCACAGTCTTGATCCTAGCATATGTTATGTCTTTCCATTTCTGTTCTTGATCTATAGCCTTGTTATGGACAGAGCTCCATCTCCTCAAATTCATATGTTGAATTCTTAACCCCCAACGTTAACTGTATTTGAGATGGGGCAATTAAAGAGGTTAATTAAAGTTAAATGAGGTCATAAAGGTAGAGCCACTAAGACTAGTGTCCTTACAAGAAGGGAAAGAGATACCAAATCTGAATCTCTGTATTTGCATAGAGAGAAGGTAAGCCGTGTGCAAGCCAGGAAGAGAGCTCTGATCAGAACCCAACCCTACTGATATCTTGATCTTAGACTTCCAGCCTCTAGAACTGTCAGAAAATAGATGTCTGTTGTTTCAGCCACCCAGTCCATGGTATCTTGTTATGGCGGCCCAAGGTGATTATTACAAATCTATTCTCCATACAGCAATTAGAATAAAATTTAAAAACCTAAAGCATAAAGATAATATAACAGGTCATGTTACTTTCTATTTCTTATTGTTGTTCAAATGAAACACAAACTCACTACTATTGCCTACAAAGCCATGTATGGTAAATCTTCAACTTCACCTTGACTCACTCTGCCCTTCCTTTTATATCCTAGTGACAATGGCTCTTTTTCATCTTCTCAGATGTGCAAGATATGTCTTTCCTCTCACCTTTACATACACTGCTCCTTTGCCTAGAATCTTCATTCCATTCTTTACATGGCTGCCTTCTTAACCTTCCATTATCAGCATAAATTACACTTCCTCAGAGATACCTCTTATACCACCTTATCTAGGTGGGTTAACTTCTATTATCCTCTATCACTTAAGGAGGTTGTTTCCCTCATTGTAGTAATAATAAGCTGTATCATATATTTGTTTATTTGCTTGTTTATTGTCCATTCCTCTCTCTTCTCTATAAGTTTCACAAAGACAGGAAGGAACTATGTCTATTCTTGAATACCATGCTAATTCTTGCTACAATGCCTGCCACATAATAGACAATAAGTATTTGTTAAATAAACAAGTAGGTGTGTGTATGGATGGAAGGGTGGATGGTTGGATAACTGCCTGAAAGACATTTCAAATGCCAAATTTCTATTCCTTAAGATACTTTATAAGAGTCTCTGTGATCTTGACTTCTGGTGATTAGTTAATGGGCAACTAAGCAAAAAAAAACTTGGTGATGGAATTTGACTCTCCTAATTTAGAGAGTGCTGATCTGATCCTAGAGACATTAACTGATTCAATATTTTGGGGGGTAACTACTTGTTACCCCCATAATTACTATGTCAGCTCTAGCTCAGTCTGGCCCCAGTCTCCCATCACCCCACCATTGTCTACAAACTATAATGAGCACATTGTACTTCTACCAAGGGTCAGTGCTCCCTTTGTCTTGCCTTATCCTTCACACATACTGTTCTTGCCCAAAACACTGTATAGCCACTTTCATTTTGATAATCCTATTTGTCACTATGGTCTTGGCTTAAACATTAATTTTGAAAGGAAGTACTTCTGTGCCTCTCAGTCAGGCCCTCCAGATGCAACGTCCTCTAGGTCCCCAAACTTCTTACACCTCTCTCTCTTCTCACAATGTCATTATTACTTGTCTTGACTCTTCGTTTCCATTAAACTAGCAGCTCTATGACATTAGGGACTATGGCACACTTGTATACCATTGTATCTCTAGAAACTAGCAGAGTGGCTAGCAAAAAACAACTATAGGATTAGATTGATTTTCTATAAACTAGCAAGGTCAGGTTCCAACTCCAGAGCTTTCTGGTTCAGCTATCTACCAACTGGTGGTTGTTAATTTGAAGATCCTATCTACCAAATTAACTTTAGAACTAAAAGGTTTTTAAATTGTATCTTTAAAAAATGTGTCACAATGTTTTGACAGGAGCAGTCTTCATACCAAGGTACTTGACTTTCTACCCTTCATTAAATTCTTCCTTTAGTCTATGGTTCTACTTCAGAAGAAATAATCATCCAAAACCCAAAAGATTTTATGAATGTTTAAATGAATAAAAAATATAATAATTCCCATTTTGCTGAGTGTCTTTAATTTATTGGCTCTTTAAAGAGGATTTAATTAATCCCAGTGCTTTCCTGAGAAAGCAGACTTCTATACACTCTGGATTTCTCCATATGATTGCAGTATTAAATAAGATTAGTTGTTACCCCTGTCCTAGGACTAGCATTTTGCTAGTAAACCACGGTTGCTCTGAGGCTGGCTGATGGAAAACAAGAGTATAAGCTCAAGAGGCAGAGAGATCTTAGTTACTGGGTAGTTGTGGACTAGGACAACTGTAAGATATTTGTTGATTTATTGGGTGCATTGAGTGAGTTAACCAAGTTGTGTACATTAGACTGACCTGAATTATACCCGTGTACTGACCTGAATTATAATCTTGAGTCTGATAATGACACACATTTCTCATGTTTTAGTACAGCTTTCTTTTCCTCCACCCTTTTTTCTCCCCTAGTCCTGCATGCCTTTCAGGGTCTCTTCTTGGGCATAGAGCCTTGAGTACACTCTAGCAACTCTGCCTTATTTATCTCTTAAAGTCATTCTTCTAATCCCCCTATTTTTTTTTTTTGAGCCTAATTATCTCTTGTGAGTTTGAGTCATTTTTTTTGTTCTGAGGGGAAGATGATTTATCAGTTCACCTTATTTATCTTTGTAATTGGTTAAATGTTGCAAAGACAAAGAATAACATAACCCAAAGCAGCTTAAACAAACTAACAAATTGGGAGCATTTATTGGATTAGGAAGCTAGAAGGGATATCTGGACTTGAGGGAGAGCTGTACAAACCAATGTGTTACCTCTTGGACTAACTCCAGGATTAAAATTCCATTTATGACCTTTTTTTAATCCTTGCCTTAATAATATATCTCCTCTAAATTTATAGAACACGATTTTTAACAGTTCCAGATTAATACTACCAGTTTATTAACACCAATGGAAAAATGGCTTCATTCTTTCAGTATCTGTATATATATATATAAATCAAAAGCTAAATGTCAGCAAACAACAAAAAAGTAATATCTACATCTTGGTCTAGTAACTGGTTCAGTAAGAAGGGATATAGCAGTTGGCCATACTTGGGGCATGTGCCCATTCCTATAGCCTGAGGAAAGTAGATTAAGGAAGGATGGTTGCCTGGAAGGTGTAGGGAAGACGAACAATGGGTACCAGCTGATGTGCTGTAAGAATCCTGAGATAGCAGAGTTCATGTGCTGACTTACCCAAAAAGCTAGCTGAATGGCTTAATTTCCCTGTTTCTCAGTGTTCTTCTTTTCCTTCACACCCAATCGACTAATTGTATCATGTATAATGACATAACTAGCTAAACTATGAGAACTTCTAGAATGCTATATACATAATTAGCGTATTGACCTGTTCCAAGTTTTTTTTTGTTGTTGACTTTTAGCTTTTTTTACATTGAAATATAAGTGACACAGGGATGCCTGGGTGGCTCAGTGGTTGAGTGTCTGCCTTCATCTCAGGGCGTGATTCTGGAGTCCCAGAATTGAGTCCCGCAATGGGCTCCCTGCATGGAGCCTGCTTCTCCCTCTGCCTGTGTCTCTGCCTCTCTCTCTCTCTCTCTCTGTGTGTGTCTTTCACGAATAAATAAATAAATATTTTTTTTAAAAAGAAAGCAATATAAGTGACACAAAATCTTACATTAGTTTCAGATGTACAAATAGTGATTCAACAACTCTGTATGTTATACTATGCTCACCACAAGTGTAGGTACCATCTGTCACCGTACGATGCTATTACAATATCATTAATTATATTCCTTATGCTGTAATTTTCAACCACGTAACTTTTTAAAAAAATATTTTATTTATTTACTCATGAGAGACACATAGAGAGAGGCAGAGACATAGGCAGAGGGAGAAGCAGGCTCCCTGCAGGGAGCCTGATGGGGGAGTCAGTCCCAGGAACCCAGGATCACCACTCGAACCAAAGGCAGATGCTCAATCACTGAGCCACCCAGGTGCCCCTTCATCCACATAACTGATTCACTCCATAACTAGAAGCTTGTGCCTCCCACTCCCTTTAACCCGTTTTTTTTTTTTTTTTTTTTTTTTTTTTTTTTTTTTATTTATGTTAGTCACAGAGAGAGAGAGAGAGAGAGGCAGAGACACAGGCAGAAGGAGAAGCAGGCTCCATGCACTGGGAGCCCGATGTGGGATTCGATCCCGGGTCTCCAGGATCGCGCCCTGGGCCAAAGGCAGGCGCCAAACCACTGCGCCACCCAGGGATCCCCCTTTAACCCGTTTTGTCCTGCCCTACCCAATTCCTCTGGTAACCACCACTTTGTTCTCTGTATTTGCAGGTCTGTTTCTTCTTTTTTAATTTTTCACTTGTTTGTTCTGATTTTTAGATTCCACATATAAATAAAGTTATATGGTATTTGTCTTTGATTTATTTTTAAATTTCTTTTTAAAATATCTTTTAAAAATGTTTTATTTAAATTCAATTAGCCAACATAAAGTATATATTTAGTTTCAGATGTAGTGTGTAATGATTTATCAGTTGCATACAACACCCAGTGCTCATCACATCATGTACCCTCCTTAATGCCCATAACCCAGTTGCCCCATCTCCCTACCCACCTCCTTCCATCAACCCTCAGTTTGTTTCCTATAGTTTAAGTCTCCAATGCTTTTTCTTCCTCTCTGGTGACTTTCCATTCAGTTTTCCCTCCCTTATCCTATGATCCTCTGAAGAGTTTCTTAAATTCCACATATGAGTGAAACCATATGATAATTGTCTTTCTCTGATTGACTTATTTCCCTCAGCATAATACCCTCCAGTTTCATCCACATCAATGTAAAGGTAAGTATTTGTCCATTCTGAGCATAATACCCTCTAGGTCCATCATGTTTTCACAAATAGAAGATCTCATTCATTTTTATTGAGTAATTTTTCATTATATATATATATCATATATCACCTTCTTTATCCATTCATCTATTAGTAGATACTTAGATTGTTTCCATGTCTTGGCTACTGTAAATAATGTTTCAATAAACAGGGATGTATAATATCCTTTTGAATTAGTCTTTTTGTTTTCTCTGGGTAAATACCCAGTAGTGGAATTCCTGGATTGTATGGTATTTCTATTTTTAATTTTTTGAAGACTTGCATGCTGTTTTGTACAGTGGCTATACTGGTTTACATTTCCATCAACAGTACATGAGAGTTCCCCACATCTTTGCAAAGACTTGTCATTTCTTGTCTTTTTCTACTAGCCATTCTGACAGGTGTCAGGTAATATTTCTTTAAATTTCCATTTCCCTGATGATTAGGGATGTTGGGCATCTTTTCATCTGTCTGTGGCCATCTGTATGTCTTCTTTGGGAAAAAAAATGTCTGTTTAGGTTCTCTGCAATTTTTAATCATATTATTTGCTTTTGGGGGGGTTGTATAAATTTATTATGTATTTTGGATGTTAATCTCTTGTCAGATATATTATTTGTAGATATATTCTCCCATTCAGTAGGTTGCACTTTTGGCTTGTTGATGGTTTCCATCATCGTGCAAAAGCTGTCTATTTTTGTGTAGTCCCAGTAGTTACTTTGCTTTTGTTTCCCTTGCCTACGGAGACATATCCATAAATAGGTTATTAAAGTTAATATCTAAAAGATTACTGCTTATGTTTTCTTTTAGGGGCTTTATGGTTTCAGGTTAACATTGAGGTCTTTAATTCATTTTGAGTTTATTTTTATGGATGCTCCAATAAATTGGTCCAATTTCGTTTTTTTTTAATGTACATGTCTAGTTTTCCCAGCATCATTTATTAAAAAGATTTATCTTCTCCCCATTATACATTCTTCACTCCTTTGTCATAGATTAATTTACTATATGAGTGAGTTTATCTTGGGAGTCTCTACTCTGTTCCATTGATTTATGTGTCTATTTTTGTGCCAGTACCATACTGTTTTGATTACCACAACTTTGTAGTATATCTTGAAATCTGGTATTGTAATACCTCCAGCTTTGTTTTTCTTTCTCAAAATTGCTGTGGCTCTGTGAAGGTTTTTGAAGTTCCATACAAATTTTAGTATTATGGGTTCTAAAGTTCTGTGAAAAATACTATTTGTATTTTGATAGAGATTATATTGAATCTGTAAATTGCTTTGGGTAGTATGGGCATTTTAACTATATTAACTCTTCAAATCCATGAGCATGATGTCTCTTTCCACTTATTTGTGTTGTCCTCAATTTTTCTGTGTTTTATAGTTTTCAGAGTACAAGTCTTTCACCCTCTTGGTTAAGTTTATTCCTAGATATTTTATTCTTTTTGGTACAATTGTAATTGAAATTATTTTCTTAATCTCTTTTTCCTACTTCATTATTGGTGTATAGAAACACAATAGATTTCCGTATATTAATTTTGTATGCTGCAATATTACTGAACTCATTGATTAATTCTAATAGTTTTTGGTGGTACCTGTAGGGTTTTATCTATCTAGTATTAGGTAAGGTGCAAATAGTGACAACTTTACTTCTTCCTTTCCAATTTTGATGTCTTTTATTTATTTATTTATTTTTTTGTATGATTGCTGTGGCCAGCACTTCTCATACTATGTTGAATACAAGTGGTGAAAGTGAGCATCCTTGTATTGTTCCTGACCTTAGGGGAAAAGCTTTTAGCTTTTCACTATTAAGTATGATGTTATCTGTGGGTTTTTCATATATGATCTTTATGAGGAATATTCCTTCAAACCTAGTTTGTGGAGAGTTTTTATCACGAACAGATGTTGAATTTTGTCAAATGCTTTTTCTGCATCTATTGAGATGATAATATGATTATTATCCTTTATTCAGTTGATGGTGGAGTATCATATTACATTGTGAATATTGAACCTACTTGTATCCCTGGGATAAATCCCAATTGATTATGGTAAATAATCTTTTTAATGGGTTGTTGAATGTGTTTTGCTAATATTTTGTTGAGGATTTTTGGTTATATGTTCATTAGGCATATTGGCCTGTATTTTTCTTTTTCCCTTTCAGTGTATGCTGGCTTCATAGAATATATTTGAAAGCTTTCCTTCCCTTTCTGTTTTCTGAAATAGTTTGAGGAGAATAGGTATTAACTCTTTTTGTTTTTTTTTTTTTAAATGATTGGTAGAATTCACCTGTGAATCCATCTGGTCCTGGACTTTTATTTTTTGTTATCAGTCCAAATTTGTTTCCAGTAATTGGTCTGCTCAGATTTTTTATTTCTTTAGGATTCACTTTTGGAAGATAGTATGTTTCTACCAATTTCTTTCTTTCTCTTAAGTTCTCCAACTGGTTGGCATGTAATTTTTCACAGTATGCTGTTATAACCCTTTACATGTGTTTGGTGTCAAAAGTTACTTCTCAACCTTCATTTCTGATTTTATTTGTTTGGGTCCTTTATTTTTTTCTTATGTTTGCCTAAAGTTTTATCAATTTTATGTATCTCTTCAAAGAACCAACTCTTGGTTTCATTGATTCTTTTCTATAGTTTTTCTAGTCTCTATATCATTTATTTCTGCTGTGATCTTTATCATTTCCCTCATTCTACCCACCTTGGGCATGATTGCCCTTCTTTTTCTAGTTCTTTTGGTGTATGGTTAGATGGTTTATTTCAATTTTCTTCATGTACATGTGTTTGTGGTAGGCTTAAACTGCTATATATGTCGCTTTTATGATACCTTTCACTGTGTCCCAAAGATTTTTGACCTTTGTGTTTGCATTTTCATTTTTCTCCAATATTTTAAAAAAAATTTCTTATTTGGGACACCTGGGTGGCTCAGCAGTTGAGCGTCTGCTTCCACCCAAGGAGTGATCCTGGAATCCTGGGATCGAGTCCTACATCGGGCTCCCTGCATGGAGCCTGCTTCTGTCTCTGCCTAAGTCTCTGCCTCTGTGTATGTGTGTCTCTCATAAATAAATAAATAAATAAATAAATAAATAAATAAATAAATAAATAAATATTTCTTATTTGATCCCATTGTTGACTTATTGGTGGTTTAGTATCATGCTGTTTAGCTTCCACATGTTTATGTTTTTCTGTTCTTTTTTTTTCTTTGTGATTGATTTCTAGTTTCAAACCATTCTGCTCAGAAAAGCTGCATAGTATGACCAGTCTTTTTTAATTTATTGAGGCTGTGTTTTTATTGTTCAGCTTAGGTGCTTTCCATTATTCTATCTTTCAGATCACTAATCTGTTTTACTGTATCCTATAATCTACTATTGATTCTGTCTAGTGTATTTTTCATTTCAGTTATTGTATTTTTCAACTCTAATTGGTTCTTTTGTTTTTATCTCTTTGTTGAAATGCTTTCTGAATTCATCTACTCTTTTCCAGTCTGTTGAGCATCTGTATGAAAATTGCTTTGAACTCTTTATCAGGTAGATTATCTCCATTTCATTTAGTTCTGTTTCTGAGGTTTTATCTTATTCTTTCATTTGGAGCACTTTTGAACTGTCCTGTCATTTTGTTTGACTTTCTGTGACTTTGTTTTGCTTTATTTTTGTTTCTATGAATTAGAACAGCTATTTCTTCTAAATTTGAAGGAATGATCTTGTGTGTGGTCATTGCTTGTGTAGACAGTGTGTGCCTGGTGACTTTAGCTGGCTGGCTTGAGCTGTGGCTGGCATGGGCCAACACAAGACAGTTCCAGCAGCTTCCCACCATCTGGCAGGGTTCTAGGGCTGATTACTTCATATTCTAGTTGCCATTTTAAACTGTGGATCTTTTTCTGTGATGCAGGGAAGATGAATCTACTCACAGTCTCTCAATATTATCTCTCCCAACCACAGCTCACAGTCTTGGGGATAGGGGTCCCTTTGTTACTGTGTTTCCATTTCAATGGCTGTTCTCTATATGTTCTATATCTTTTGTTCACTAAGAGCTCAGTACTTTTATAGGAGGAATTGCTCTATAAATAGGTGTATATTTGTTGCATTTGTGGGAAAAGTTAGTTCAAGGTCTTCCCACACCATCATCTTGGACCGTCTCCCCAACTTTTAGCTTTTGATTGCTGTCACTTCTTCTTCTTCTTTTTTTTTTTTTCCTATTTGCTATGACAAAGCCTGGCATATATGACTTCTGGGCCATTTTCCATCTGAGTAAGTTGAGTTTCAAAATAGAATTTCTGTTATCTTGTAACAAAGTTATATCACAGATTAATCTCCAAGTAGTCCTGGAGGATTGTCATTAACTATCCCAGGAGAGGGCTGCAGACCTGGTCACATGCCCTGGGCTAGATATTCTATTGCATGGTAGCTGCCTTGTCTCAGTTACCTTGTCTTAAGTTTGAGAGATTCTTTGTATCCTGGGGTCCATAGCACATTCTCAAGGCAGACTAGAAATAGCAGGTGTTATTCCACAAAGCAAGTGCACCAGGACATTTATAGATATGAGATGACACAAACTGAAATCTGAGTGTCATATCAGTCAGATATCAAATCAGAAAGCCAAGGAGATTGAGAGAAGATATTTTAGAACATCTTCCTGCCCCTGTTCCTGACTTATGTTTATAAGATAATATATCACTTTGGACCCAATCCATTTCTCCACTCATATCTGCATTGTTGTCTTCTTTAAGGTTGCAGGTAGGTGGTATAAACATGTTGCATTTGGTAACATATTTTTTTCAAAGACAGAAATGTAGGATGGCAAAGAACTTTAGTGTTTCATCCAGATAAATTTTTGGGGCTTCCAGTATTTCCAAGACCAGGATTATGGTGTGTCTAATGGAAAACTAGAGAAATGTCTCAGAATTTTTCAGGAGTCAACACATTAGCAGATGTATTGCCTTCTCTCAGCACCCAGGAATTCATTTTTGCAAGCGTGAAACTTATACTCTTTGGCCACTAAGCAAAAGAGCAGCCCTACTGGGTAAAATTTTGCCCCAAGACCTTTTAGAGGCTGCCTTTCTTTCAAACACTAATCCATGACCTAATGAGTTAAGATTAAGAGAAAATGTTTGCTATTATTCAATATATGGGGCAGTTATTTATGCAACTTCTTTCTCACAAAAGTAGCAGGACTTACACAACAGGATGAGGAAGGAGACTTTATTATCCAGTGAACACTGTTTTCCTAATTTAGAAACCCAGTCCTAATTTACAAAAGGAATAAACCCAAGAATTTATGCATGCAATTTACTCATTCATTCACTCATTGAATATCACTTAAAGTTCCCAGATACCATTATATTGTAGGAATTGAAAGGTTAGTAAACCAGTATCCTTAGGTTAGGGGGGCTTACAATCAATTGGAACAGACATATATGTCAATTGTCATTATAATTTAATATAGGTGTTATAAGGGATATACAAATAAAATGTTTTCAGAATACAGAAGTTGTGAATTAAAGTTCCTGGTGATATCCAGAGGAACTATAATATTCCAGTTATCTGTCTCCTAGAAGACTGCAATAAGAGGAAGTAAGGGCTATTTAGAACTATTGGCTCAAAGTAAATCTTGAAATAAAGGAAGTAAGATTTTTCTGTAGTTTAGATGAGCCCAAAAATGATATATCCTGATCTAAGGATATATGTAAATTGAGAAACATTTAAGGGACAAAGGAAGCTCTTTTCAAAATTACTCAAGGGCACCAAGCATGTCTTGGGTGTTTTCCTTGGGTTGAATATGAATTTGGATAATTCAAAAACAATTACATTTTAGGGAAGCAAAAAAAAAAAAAAAAAAGAAGTCCATTATTAGACTTCTGCTAAGATCTTCTCCTATATCTTGCTCACAAGATTCCACAACTAAATAAAGGCTCACTGGATTGCTATGTTCCCTCATTCAATTACATTTGCTCCATCTGTACTTGCTTGTGAAAACTCCCTAATTACCAAGCACACATTTAATTAAGCACTTTTTTAGTCACTTAGCATGAAGTTGTGAAAGTTGTAAAACTGAGAATCAGTCATATGAGACAAATAGCAAAAAGGATAATAGACCCACCTGTTCGAAATTGGTGGAATAAAATAAATATCTAGAGCATTAAATATTCTGAGGAGCAACTTCTACTTTAATGTTTTGCAAAATGGCTTTTGATTCATCATTAATACTCTCAGTAATTAATGAACACCAGATGGAATGTGCAATAGACAGGGCCACATCTATCAGGAGGTGTATTCTCAGAGTTAAATGAGGCAATGAGCTTGGAAAGTTTTTACCTCCCATAGTCTTGGTTCAAAGAAGGCCCTTAGATTTATTTTTACATACTTTGGAGGAAACCTGGATGCACAGTTTGACATCTCTGATACTCAAAAGTGAGATACAGCACTTTCCTCCCACCTATTTACAAGCATACCTCAGATATTGCAGATTTGGTTCCAGACCACCACAGTAAAGTGAATATTGCAATGAAGTGAGTCAAATGATTTTTTTTTGTTTTTCAGTGCATATGGAAGTTACATTTTTGCTATACTGTAATCTATTAAGTGTATAATAGCATTATATCTAAAAAATAATGTACTTTCTTCAATTAAAAATATTCATTGTTACAATATGCTAACCATCCTCTGAGCTTTCAGCAAGTTGCATCTTTTTGCTGGTGGAGGGTCTCGTCTTGATGTTGATGATTGCTGACAGATTAGGATGGTGAATTCTGAAGGTTGGAGTGGTTATTGCAATTTCTTAAAATAAGACAACAATGAAGTTTTCTACAACAATTGACTCTTCCTTTCACAAGTGATTTTTCTGTAGTATGCAATGCTGTTTGATAGCTTTTTACCCACAGTAGAACTTCTTTCTAAATCGAAGCCAGTCCTCTCAAATCCTGCCACTGCTTTATCAAATAAGTTTGTGTAATAATCCTTTGTTGTTATTTCAATAATTTTCATAGCATCTTCATTAGGAGTAGATTCCATCTCAAGAAACTTTCTTTGCTCATTCATAAGAAGCAACTCCTTCTCCACTAAAGGTTTATCATGAGATTGCAGGAATTTGGTCACATCTTTAGGCTTTACTTCTAATTCTAGTTCTCTTGCTATTTTTTCTAATGAAGTCTTGAACCCTTTAAAGTCATGCATAAGGGTTGGAATCAACTTGTTCCCAACTCCTATTCATGTTGATACTTTGACCACTTCTCATGAATCATGAATGCTTTTCCTTATATCTAGATTGGTAAATCATTTCCAGAAGGTTTTCCATTAACTTTGCTCATACTCATCAGAGTGATCACTATCTACAGCAGCTATAGCCTTATGAAATGTATTTCTTAAATAATAAGACTTGAAAGTTGAAATGACTCCTTGATCCATGGGCTGCAGAATGGATGTTGCGTTAGCGGCATGAAAACGGTAATAATCTCGTTCATCTCCATCTGTGCTCTTAGGTGACCAGGTGCATTGCCAATGAGCAGTCACATTTTGAAGGAATTCTTTTCCTGAGCAGTAGGTCTCAATAGTGGCCTTAAGAATATTCAGTAAACCATGTCGTGAACAATCACGCTGTTCCATTTTTATAGCACAGACAGAATAGATTTAGCATAATTCCTAAGGACTCTAGGACTCTCAGAATGGTAAGTGAGCAGTCTCTTCGGCTTCAAGTCACCAGCTGCATTAGGCCCTAACAAGAGTTAGCCTATGCGTTGAAGCTTTGAAGCCAAGCATTGACTTCTCCTCTTTAGCTATACAAGTCCTAAATAACATATTTTTTCCAACATAAGGCTATTGAATCTACATTGAAAAATTGTAGCCACTGTCATTTGTTATCTTAGATCTTCTGGATAACTTGCTGCTCCTCCTTGCACTTTTATGTTGTGGAGACGGCTCCTTTCCTTAAACCTCACAAATATGTGCCACCTTCAAGCTTTTCTTCAGCTTTGTCAGTTCTCTCAGCTTCAAAGAATTAAAGAGAGTTAGGGGCTTGCCCTGGATTGGGCTTTGGTTGAGGGAATGCTGTGTCTGGTCTATCCAGACCACTAAAAACTTCCCCATATGAGCAATAAGACTGCTTTGCTTTCTTATCATTCATGTGTTCACTGGAGTAGCACCTTTAACTTCTTTTTTGTGAAGATTTATTTATTTATTTATTTATTTATTTATTTATTTATTTATTTAATTTATTTGAGAGAGAGAGAGAGAGAGAGGGAATGCATGAGCAGGGGGAGGAGCAGAGAGAAAGGAAGAGAGAATCCCAAGCAGACTCTGCTGAGCTCAGAGCCTGCCACAAGATTTGATCTCAGGACCCTGAGATTGTGATCTGAGCCAAAATCAAAAGTTGGATGCTTAACCAACTGAGCCACCCAGGTGCCTCTGCACCTCTAATTTCTTTCAAGAACTTTTCCTTTGCATTCACAACTTGGCTAACTGTTTTAAGAGGCCTAGCTTTTGCCTATTTCAACCAAGAGGGAAAGAGACAGGGGAATGGGTGATCAGGGGAGCATCAGAACACACATTTGTTGATGAAGTTCATCCTCTTACATGGTTACAGTTCATCGTGCCCCCAAACAATTATAATAGTAATGTCAAAGGTCATTGATCACAAAACACCATAACAAATAGTGGTAACAATTAAAAAGTTTGAAATGTATTGAGAATTACCAAAATGTGACCCAGAGACGTGAAGTGAGCAAATGCTGTTAAATGGTACCAATATACTTGCTCAAAGTAGGGTTGCTACAAAACTTCAAATTGTAAAAAAAAAAAAAAAAATACAGTATCTGTAAACCATGATAATGGAAAGCATAATTAAATGACATATGCCTCTATTTCTAATACAAAATTCTACAATCTGACCCCAAATGTCTTCAAGCAAGCTTCTTCCTTCATTGTTAAATAGAAAGAACAATTTTGAGAATCTAAGGAATGAGAGGAAAGAAGAAGAAAGCAATTCCTGTCATTCCACATAGCAAACTCAAAGAAATAAATGAGTGGGTACTCTATAGATCCTTGCTTAGGAGGCAAGGTATATATTCACAGCTGAAGCTTATCATCAGTAATTGAAACCGAAGTTCTAAGGTTCTCTAAAGTTCCAAAGGACAGGGAACCTGGAGCAGAGCCTAGAGAACTTCACAGGCAGAGAGATGATTGAAGATGAGTTATTATGGGGTTTGGTTGTAAGTTAGGATGCAACATGTGTATTCTGCAACACAAGAATTGAAAGATTACTTTTCAGACCTTTCTATAACTTTACTTGTATCTAAAACTTTGGGAAGTCTCAAAGGGAATGGAATCAACTTGTTCATCCTAGCAGTGAAAATTTAATTGGTAGAAGAGTTTCTATGGAAAAGATTCAATCAGAGATGAAGCACAGGAGGATGGGCTGTAATATAGGAAAGCTCCCCTAACAAATAACACACAAATGTAAATGGATACCTGATTTTATGCTAGGTATTGAGTTTGATTTTTATCCAAACCAGTCAGAAAATTGGGAATCTGGCTTAGGCAAGTTAGACATAAATTTCTGCCATTTGAAACTAATATATTGTGCAAATTCCTTACTTAACTGTTACCACAGCTCACTCTCCAATCTGGGCTTCTGATCACGTAGCCCCCACTAACTGACTTACTATTAACCTTCACTTTGCCTCCCATCCATCTACGTGATGAATCCACCTACTTTAAAGGCCCAACCCAATTCTAATCTCTAGAAAGACTTACTCCTTTGAAACCTCCTTCTTCTGAAATATTTTGACAGTCGTGATCTTCTCCACCCAATTCTTGACTAAAATATGGTCTGTTCTATAATGCCTACTATTATTTTACATGCACAACCTTATAGCTCCAACTGGATTATAGATTCCTCCGGTTATGACTGTGACTTATACCTCTGTGTACCCATAACATGGATCATAGGGTAACATGGATTCATGGACTCTTTGAGTTGAAACAGAGATTTAATTTAAAATCCCAGATTTAAGGATGAGGCAACGGAGACTCAGAAAAGAAGAATAACTTTTCTAATGGCTTTTAAAGAGGCAGTTACAGTGTCGAAACTGGAATATAAAATTTCTGAGACAAATCTAATGCTTTTGTATTATGCCAGACAACTTTCAGGGTCTGGTACGTAATGGGACAATTTAATTGCTTTATAGTCTTGTAAATTTTCACAGGCATTTTCTTAAACACAAGTATCAGAATCTACCACTCTGGGCAGGGGAAGGGGAGGCTTTTTTTAAAATTGGCCAACTGAAGAGTTTCCCTAAAAATAACATTTAACCTGTTTGGTTGGAGCAGGGAGCTTTAGTTTTTCTCACCACTGTCCCTGCTCCTTGTTTCTACCTAAGAATGAGCAAGAAGGAGGGTTAATGTTATTTAAAGTAAATCACACTACCTGACTATAAGACCATCTTTCTGTCTTCTCTGGTAGTTAGGAAGTCTATAAATTTGGTGCCAGTGCCAAGTGGAAAAAGTCTAACTAAAATGTGAGACTTCATCAAGAACCTTCCTGTCCCTCCTAGCTATAGATCACTCAGCATTTTTTGAGCAGCATATGAACTTTCTTCCAAAGAAAAAGTAACAAATACACAGTAAGTGAAGAAGGGAAAAAGGCAGACAAAAGGCACAATGTGATAGGAAACCACAGAGAAGTCTCTCTTCTGCAAGGCTTATACTGTCTAACCCTCACCTGACCCCCAAATCTCACCGACAGGTGAGCAAGTGACAGCTGTCAGTCTGCAGACACAGGTGTGAGCTGCTGAAAATATACAACACCTGGATTTCTTTTATTTTTTAAGTTTTTGTTGAAATTCCAATTAGTTAACATCCAACGTAGTGTTAGTTTCAGGTGTACAATTTAGTGACTCAACACTTCCATGTGACACCCAGCTTATCACAAGTGCACGCCTCAATCTCCATTACCTATTCCATCCATCTCCCCACTGAACTCCCTCTGGTAACCATCAATGTGTTCCCTATAGTTAAGAGAATACCTGGATTTCTTAAAATGTGACAGCAAAGATTAGACAGAGAGTCTTGTAGGGACAGTGCCCACTGAGCATAGGTACAGAAACAACAAAAGGGGGCTTACATGAGTGCTCCATGACATTAGCAATCTACATTTTCCTTGAATCCTGAACAGATAACAGAGTCTTAACCTTAGGGGAAAGGATTGGCCAACTAATAAGTCCAAGGTGGGAAAGTTGAAGCGCTTCTACTAAACTTCTTGATTTTTAAATTTGTCTTAAACTAGTATTTTTTTTCCTCTGAGGAAGTTATCAGAGCTGCCTTAAATACTCTTTCATACTTCTTGCCGTTTTTGAAAGTGTTTACTACAAAGTTAGATTTTCGAAATGTGCTGACTTTTACAAATTAATTCACATAGGAGATAAAACACTAGGTATCTTTCATGTTTTCAATAGCTCAGAAAAAAAAATTGAGACTTTACTTGACAACTAAAGGGAGTTAGAAAACAATTTATGCTTATGCTTCTTTGAAAACCACTCCTTCAACGTATCCACGATTTTCTTCCTGTTGCGCTGAACCAAAATGATTCCTGGAACCAAAGATAATAAAGGCAGGTCCTACTTGGTACTGATTAATTATAAAACAACTGGTTACTGAAATATACTTATATATGTATGTGTGCATGTAAATTCTAACCTTGGCTTGGCAAACGTTTTACTACAAGTTAAAGCAGATGTGCATTTCCAAGCTTTGAATACTACTATACATTTATGGTTAATGTGACTTAGGGTTGCAATTCGGTGCCGGGACTAAGGCGCAGTGAGTGAGTGTGTTTCTTCTAGGAAACAAAACAGGAGACCTTCACTCTTGGGGCTGACATTCTGAGTCCTGCACCCTGGAAGTGCACCCTGAGAGTCTCATGGCCTCACTTTGGTTCCAAACTAGTTGCAATCTGTGCCCTATACTCTTGCCCATAGATGCTCCATCATACTATCTTGGCCTGAGCATTATAGTGTTGTCCATCCTGATACAACCTCTTTTCTGACCATCTCTTTCTATTCTAGTAAACAGGTTAGTCTCAAAAGTGCCTGTTTATTATTATTTTTTAAAGATTTTATTTATTTATTCATGAGACCCACACACACACAGAGAGAGAGAGAGAGAGAGAGAGGCAGAGACACAGGCAGAGGGAGAAGTAGGCTCCATGCAGGGAGCCCGATGTGGGACTTGATCCTGGGTCTCCAGGAGCACACCCTGGGCTGCAGGCAAAAAGTGCCTGTTTAAATGTATGCAAGGGGTACCCACAGATCAAAGACACAAAAGAGTATCATCTTGGAAGCTAAAATGCCAAGTACTGAAGAACTAGAAGAAACCCTGGTGAAATACCATGTTCTGACTTCAGGGGACTTCGAGTCAATAGGAGAAAAATTGCCAGTTTAAGGATCTGGCAACCATCTCCTCGGAGACTAAGCTATAAAAAGTCAACACAGCTGTGATTCAGCTATTTTAATGGAGCTCATCATTTTGTGACCTTCTATCTCATTCTAGATATGTTGCTAGGTATGTGTCACATATTCAATTCTCACAGCAACCTGTTTCACACATGAAGTTGCAAAGTATCAGTGATTATGGCGATTGTTTGCACCCACAGAGCTAGCAATTGTCAGTACCTGGACTTTAATCTATGTTCATCTAGATCCAAAGCCTTCAGTATAGATCCTTGCTTGTGTTACATAGCTGTAAAGTGTAAAAATGAAGTAATTATTACAAATAAGGAAGCCAGGATGATGTTATAATCCATTGGAATATACTGTGATAGGCTTTATGACTTGGGAAATCTCACCCTGAAACCAGATTACTAAACTGTATTCTCACTGGGTTTCCCAGTAAAAACACTGCACTATACTACTCTACACACAGCCTTTAATAACACAGATTGAAACAGAAACACATTTTTTTCATATCAATATAAAGAATTAAAGATCAGTTTCCCCAAAGCTTGCTAGGCTAGCATAAGCTTGAAAATAATCATTTTTCTTGTAAACTTTTAGGAAAGCAAATATCTCACTTCAATTAGTAATTATAGCAATGTTGCATGGATTCAAGAAGATTAAAGTGCTTCATATTTTATTATTATAATCTTATCAATAAGAGGTTTTCCATTTGCATTTGCTTTTCTTGGATTTAGAAAGAGCCACTGTATCTTGTGCTTACAGGAAGTGAAAAAAAAAGAAAAGCTTTTTATAAAGAGAACATGCCTGAACTCATAGTTAATAAGAAAGTTTTTTTCCTAAGTTGTTTCTTTCTGGTTTGAGGGATAACTTGGAATGAATCCCTCCATTCTCACACATATATCATTGTGTTAGGAAAGTGAATGTGCATGTGCATTGTGCTTTGGGATTTGCGTACATGTGGGAGAGTGGGACAGATATTTGCTAAATATCTTAAATGTGTCAGACTCTCTGTTAGCTCTTTCCATAGTTTTTCATTTCATTCTCACAAAATTTGATGATGCTCTATATTTTTCAGAAACATGTGGTTTCAGTTGGTAGAAATCCAAATCAAAATGTCTTAAGTCAAAAAAGCGGTTTATAAAATAGGCACGTATAATCACAAATGCAGGAGTAGGCGGACTGCAGGCACAGGTGGGTCCAGGGGCTTAGACATGTTCATCGGGACACAGAATTATTCTCCAGCTCTGAGGTCTACAGTGTCATCATGACTCAGGTCTCCAGCAAGTTCTCAAATCATATTAGCAAATCAGCTGTCAGTAGCTCCAAACTTATATCTGCATCTCTTTAGCTCCGAGAAAGTAAATTTTTCTTTGGGTTGTTTCATTGAGTCCCAGAATTGAGTCCAACTGGCCTATTGCAGGTCATAGGCCCAGCCCTGACCAAGAAACAGTGACAAAAAGAATTTGGTGCCTAACTGGCCAAACCTGCATTCTATTACCTGTTTAGTACTGAGGTGATAGTTGCTTTACCTGAAACACATAGATTTTATTTGGGAGGAGGGGTGATTCCCCAGAAAAGCATCAGGAATTATCAGATAGTAGGGGGATGGAATAAGCATAGAGTTGCTGGATAAGTTGAAAATAATCATGTAAATTTGTATTTCAGACAAACAATGAATAATTTTTGGTATAACTATGTCCCAAATATTCCATAATTCTTAGTATAAATAAGTTCCAGTAATATTTTGGTCATACACTAAGATGTGATCATTTGAAACTCAAAGTTAAATGGGTGTTCTTTATTTTTATTTGCTAAATCTTGTAACCCTAAATAAGCAGAAGCAGCAGAGGCCCCCAATAGATGTCCTATTATTTACATTCTTTACATGAGAATGTTATAGCCCAGAGAAGTTTCAGAAGAGGTTCCAAATCATACACATATTACATATCTTGATAGAATATAGGTCCATGGCTATCTGATTAGAAAGCCTCTGTTATTCTGTTCCTATCCTTCTCCACCTCACACCTCTTAAAGTGTCGTATGTTCTCTCTGGACCGAAGGAACTAATCTTCACCTTGGTGGTGTTGGGATCAATTGAAATGACCTCTTGACTCAACACTAACTTCAGTAGGATCAGCACACGTTTGCAGCTTCATGTTATTCTAGGAATTTAACTTAGCCAATATTCTTTAAAATGTACCTTTTCAGGGGGTCTGAGTGGCTCAGTCACTAGGTGTCCGATTCTTGATCTTGGCTCACGTCACGATCTTAGGGTTGTGGGATCAGGCCTGTGTCAGGCTTCATGCTGGGTGTGGAGCCTGCTTGGGATTCTCTCTCTCCTCCTCCTTCTGCCCCTTCTCTCCTTTCTCTGTCTCTCTGGAAGAAAGAAAGCAAGAGAAAGTGAGAGAAAAAAAAAAAAAAACAGAGAAAAAGAAAATGTACCTTTTCTCACTGAGTTCCTGATTACATGACACATGGAGAGAGTATTCCAAGGAAGAAGGGGAGACTATCTGGAAAAGGACACAAGGTGATTTACACAGAAAGTGACCTCCATCACACATATCTTACCAATAAAATTAAAGGAGCTTGGTAGTGCCTGGAGCCAGAAGGTTCGGGGTGACAGGAAACACTGACAACTTGGGCTCTGTGGAAGAACAGAGGAAGTTAAAAACCTAACAGACAATTTAAAGAGAACCAAAATCTTGTTTCATTGTCTTTAAGTACATAAAGTGAATTCTAGACTTAATTTTATCATGCCAATGTTAAAAAATAATGCAAGGTTTCCATTTCATCTTCTGATACAGTATAACCATAATGTTTTTTTATCATCTTCTTATGGTATATTAAGGTTAAATAAACCTTCTAATTATGAATCTTCTCACTGTGCTTACAAACTTTCCTCTGAAGACAAAGTACAAAGTACTGAGTGTAGACAAAATAGAGCCAAGAGAATCGCTGCTTAAATTGATTTATTAGCTCGTTAGGATGGATTAACCTCTATCATTTACGGACACTTGGTCCAGATGAAACCAAAACAAATGACCAAGTCAGACAAAATAGTAAGACACAGTAATAAAATCAATAACTGGATTCAGTTAATGGGTCATTTTATTCAGTCCATTCATGTTTCTATAATGATCCAGCACCACCAAGTTGACAGAAGAAAATCATAACTAGGACAACAACAACACCTAATACTTCTACTGACTTAGGTTCTGTGCTTAATTCTTGGACTGGTTTATTTAAAATTTGTAACAATTACAGTAGGTAAGTTTTATCTTCACATTGTACATATTAGGAGACTGTAGTTCCAAGATTTGTAATGGAATTTGTTCAGTGACAGCCGTGGAGTTTTAGCACAAATCTGTTCAGTTTTAAAGATCCATTCTGTTGGGACATCTGAATGGTTCATCAGTTGAGCATCTGCCTTCAGCTCAGGGCATGATAATGGTCTGGGGATGGAGTCCCACATCTGGCTACCTGCGGAAGCCTGCTTCCCCCTCTGCCTATGTCTCTGCCTCTCTCTGTCTTTTGTGAATAAATAAAATCTTTAAAAATTTTTTAAAAAATTAAAAATCCATTCTCAACCACTGCACCATACTGCCCCTTTAGGCTGCAAAATAGGTATAAAAGCAAGGTCAAAAAAAAACTTTAAAAACTTTTGAAAGCATATTCTGGTGCACATCAGCTATTCATCAAAATAATTTAAGTAGATGACCTGTAAGTCTCCTTTCACGAAAATTACCTAGACCCTAATCCTCTCAGGGAATCTCGCAACCATGAAACACAGAGCTCTTACCTGTACTCTGATGCCCAGGGCTCCCATCTCAGGGCCTGATGTAGGACTTCCTTGCTTGGCTGGCACCTGAAAGTCCCAGCAGAATTCCTCCACGTGGAATGGGCACAGCAGCTTTCATGTGGAGAGTCGTGTGTGACTCCTTGCAGCTAACAGCCCAAATATAAGGAGGTAAGATGCCTTCTTCAGACACCACATCCTGGTTTGTGGGTATTCAGCTCTACTGCTCCTCTCTCAAGTAGCCCATTTTATTTCTAGTCCATAATGATCCAGCAATACTGTCAATTAAAAAAAAAAAAAGAACATTTTTCAGGATACAATTAAGGAACTATCTGGATATATATAGTTTGGAGGTGAAATCTATATGTGGACTGCTATTCATTTTTCTTGCTGCCCCACAATTCCCAACCTGACCTCCCAAATGACAGTAAATGACACCACCACTTACACGGTTGTTCAGGCTCAGTAAATGACGCCACCACTTATGCAGTTGTTCAGGCTGATAGATTGGTCAGGTAACCAATTATCTATACCTGTTGCATCAGAGCTGGTAGGGTTGAAGTGAAAAGAAAGAACCATAGCCATTTGGTTGAGGGCTCATGGCCTGTTTAACTCTGTGACCAGTTTTGTGCACGGTACTACCATCAGATTAGCTGTGAGCATTTAACAAGGACAATAAGAAGACACTCTCTTAACCCAGAGGAATGAGTCTAATACTTGGAATCTCCAGTCCCAAGTGATGAGTACAGAACATTATAAAAGGAGAAGTATGCTTTTCCATATCTCAAATCATACTTACATTGATGCCATTCTATTGTAAATACAAAGCCAACCTGAGCCACAGGGTGAAGGAGAGCACCTGTCCTGGGAATTAAATCCAAGGACCTCTGTTATAGAGTATTGCCTCCCACTTTAAAGGCAGGATTTGGGGGAAGGGGGAAAGCCATTTAATCCCTTTAAGACTGTTTACTAAATTATAGATGCACTCTAGAACTTTGTCCTGATTGAGAGACTTTTATGATTCTATAAATCGATAAAAGATGAATCTCTTTATCTAGAAGCATCTGAGCACTGGCCTTAGTTCAGGCCGCTGTTACAGATGCCACCGTCCCATTGACAGATCCTCTTCCAGGTTTGCAGGAAGTGGTCTTCTCCTTATGACTTCACAGAGGTTGGAGGGTGTCTAGTGTCTCTTCTATTTATAAAGGCATTATTCCCATGATGCGGGGCCCATTCTCAGGACCTAATCTAATCCTAATCACCTCCCAAAGTCCTTATTTGCAAATACCTTCACATTGGTGTTAGGGCTTCAACATGGGAATTTGGAAGGGCACACAGACATTCAGTCCATAATAGTATTTTCTGCCTAAACATCATTTTCAGCATACTCATTGGAAAGTATTTAAGTGTCTGCTAATGTTTCTGTGACAACAAGAATTCCACAGACAGGGAGCTTTCCTGGGTAATTCTTAAGCAGATAGTGCTTATTAGGTACTTACAGTCTAAAAAGTGTGCTAATACATATTCTAATCTGTAAAACAACTCTTCAAGGTAAGCTTTATTTCCCCCTTCTTTGCAAGTGAGAAAACTAAAACTCAGTGAAAAACTAGTTGGTAGAGACAACAGGATTTAGCTTCAAAGAAGTAGATTCTGCTTCTGTTCATAGGGATGAAAGGAAAGCTAGCATTCCTTCTGAATTGCTTGCTGCTGAGTAAACTGGACAGAGAACACCAGGGATGAAGGGATCCTATGGCATTCCCATAGGGAAATAGGATAGTCATTAAGGGACGATTGCTTTGTAGCTAGACCTGAGGTCAAATTCTGTTTGTCTTTTCAGCTATGTGCCCTCAGGTATTAACTATATGTTTCTGATATTTTGATACCTAGGATCCCTGGAAAGACTGCCTTTTCCAGGTTGAGCCAACTCCTTGAGTTAGTGAAGGACTCAGCTGACCAACCAATCCAGCGTCTGTACTCCCAACAGCCTCCCTTCGTGGGGCATTTATACCCCAGACCACTATTCCCTCAGCCCTAACCACCCAAGACCAGGTACCAGTCAACTAGGGGAAGCTCCTCCACCTGAGAGCCAGCTGAAACTGTTCAAACTAGCCAATCCTAAACCTGCTTACCTTGCCCGTTTGTGCCCACAGAAACCACAATAAAAGCTCTTGCCAACTTTTCCTCCCACTCTCTCTGCCTTCTAGTCAGCCCTGGTGCTTTCCTGTGCGCCTTCCCTGGCAGGGCGTGCCTCCTACTCTTGGGAACTGTAACAAACTCTTTTCAATTACAGTTGTCTTCTGAACTGTTGGCTCCACCAAACCTGAATAATAGTAAAATCTACATTTTGAAACACCTCAGGAAGTTCATTTAACTCTCCAATCTCAATTTATTGTCTGCACGGTTGTTGACCACAAGTTTCTATATGAGGATGTGCATGAAAGGCTCAGCACAGGGCCAGGCCTGTGGTATGAATTCAACAGCCATTCAACACTGTTGATGTTGTCCTTAATCAGATTATTGTTATTGTTACACAGTTTGCTTCTGGAAAGCATGGACCATATCTGGTTCATCTTTGTGTGTCTAGTGTCTGGCAGAGAGTAGACACTCAAAAAATGTTTGTTGAATTTTAAATAAGCTAAAGCTTTTATCCTTCTCAAGAGTCCCGTATGACTGACATTAAAGACCTAATTGGGCCAAACTGCCTTTCACATCAGAGTGCTATAAATTATCGGTACCTTTGCAAAATGACTTAGCAAAACCACTAGGTCTCCAATGTGTATATTTTAACCTGTTTATATTTTGGGTAAGTACATCAACCTATTAAACACACAAAAACAATATAATGACAGGAAAATTCCTTTATGTGCACTTTTCTCCATCTTGCTCTATAGACTATTAAGAGTCTAGAATTTGGGATATATCTTTTGAGGAAAATAAAACCTTTGCATTCTTTTTAAAATGAGATAAATAATACATGTTCTTGCCTCACAACATGGTGTCTGCCTGGTACAAATGATTGCCACATTAAGTGGAAACAGCACGCATCCTTTTTAAACAGGGTTCTTCTAGAATTGTTGGATGTCTTTCTTATTCTAATTGTGGATTCCAGAGGCATAGCATAGCACAAAGGCCTGGTGAGTGAAGTGGAGCCATTCTCAGGAAGCCTTTGGACTCAAATGACAATTAGTGAAGAATGAGATGATCTGAACTTTCTGTCCCATATGCACAGGCTCTGATCTGCCTCCGAGGTGGATTTATTTTCTTGAGATGGGGAAATGTTACCCAGGGCGCTGAACAGAAAACATTGGTATTAAGAGCAGTCACTGTCATGTCTATAGAATAATTTCTTGGAACCTAAAATTCTCTGTAATAACTTCAAATCGTGTAGTACCTATGGAGAACAGGGTATAAAGAGAATGAATGTGGTACTGTAGGAAACTTCTAAACACCATTATTGCCAATTTTGACTGACAAAGTGTTACAAGGTAATGGCCACAAAGCTGCCCCAGAATCCCCTCTGCTCTCCACTCTTGTCTCTTCCAGATACCCTCTCTGTGGGCTGATGCAGTCTGGTTTAGGGAGAGACCTCCTTTCTCTCCTTCCAGGACATGGAGTCTCCCTTTCTTTTTCTTGGTGATTTTTCTTTCATCTGTGTGGCAAAACTTATCCCTTATTTTGCCTATAAATTGAGGCAATAGTGGGACTTGGACCAATATCAATAACACATACCTTCTTGATAACTTACAATTTTTTTCTAATGTTACTTTTAAACATGTGGATATTACATGGCTAAAATTACTTCTGTTTTTCTAATATTGGCTAACTATTAGAATAGGCCTGAAAATATATCTATAAATAATAGATATTTTAATCTATAAATGATTGTTTAAATAATCATTTCCTGTGTCCCCACTGTATGCTGGGCATTGTGCCAAGTTTATTACTCATTATCTCTTACCCTTACAAAAATTCTCTAGGCTGGTAAACATACTCATTTTATAAATGAGGAAATGAAGACACAGGGAAGTTAAATTGGGCAGCAAAAGTCACGTAGATAGAAGTAGGAGATTATGAACCTTTCAGCCTATATAACCTACTACTACCACCTCCACCACCACCACCACCACCACTACTACTACTACATCATCCTGAGTGTCAAATTACTATCCTTTTTAGTGAATTCCCAGAGCTTTAAAAAAGTATTTATTAGGTTATTGAATGTAGAAATCCACACCATTTCTGTCCTTGAATGTGTTAAAGATATAGATATTGTGAATTTAGGAAACAAGGATGGGTTTTCTGATTGATTCTGATTTAATTCCACAGCATTTCTGAGGAAAGTTGATCTTTTAAGTCTTGTCCAGTCTCCAAATTGAATATGTAACTCTGTGCTTTTTCCTTCCCTGTGGAAACATTCCTACTCAACTGTGAAGAGTCCCAGGCACGTACCAGGCCCCCTCCTGATGTCACAGTCCCCAAAGCTGAGCTGGATGGCAGATGTTACATGATTTCATGAAGGTCTGGGATTAGGGGGGCCTTTTGATGAGGCATTTAATTTGGAGTTTAGCACTCTTTCATGCAGCAAGCACTGCTGGGCCATTGATAATGCCTGGGACCTAGGTCTTTAATCACTGGATGTTTGTTCTGCCTTGCTAAGGTGATTTCTTCAGCTTAGCATATAAAACAATAAGAATTATCAAACAGAAAGCTGCTTGAATGCCAGCAAACAGGCACTGGGATATAAACTATGTCTAAAGTTTACCAGAAGTCACCCACAAAAAGCTCATCCTGGGGATAAACAGTGAAAGAGAGGAAGGAGGGATCCAAGGTCCACCCCTTATCACCTGGACCAGGGAACCACAAGGCAGCCAACCTCTTGGTGTGCTCCCTTTACCAGCACCTCCAGTGAATAAATGGGACATGTGGCTGTACTTTTCTTTCCCTCTCTTCTCTCCTTTGTTTTCATTTCTCAGCTGTTTAAGGTTTAAGGCAGAGGGTTACTTTTGCGTGTTTTCTCTCTCTCTCTCTCTCTCTTTTTTTTCCCCACCAGCCTTATCATAAAGTGTTAATGCTAAGAAATTTGCAATCTCTCAGAATCAATGCCCTTCTATACCCCTAGCTTTTCAGTGTGATGACAAGGTCATGCCATGCTGACCTTACAGACAGCATGAGGATTTTACTTGTTCAGGACTCAGTTCCTGTTGTCCCCTAAATACTTTGGTAGTTATCGGGCAATATTTTTAAAAAGGCATATGGGTATGGGAAAGAGAAAATGGAAGTAGAGCAGACTGAAGATCAGGAAGGGCAGTTTTTGCAATGCAGCGTTGCTGGGCTTAGAATAAGAGGAAGTGAAAGACCTCACTCCTACATCTTTTTGAATAGGTGTGGTCAAGACACTGGTCAAAGGCTTTTCTTAGCCTTTCTATGCTCTGACAAAATGTGGTCAGGAATAGAGATGAAACTGAGAAATCCGGAGGAAAAGGAGTAGGCATGAGGAATATCTCTCAGCTCACACCTACATCTCATCTGTCCCAGGTGGAGTCGGTTACATAGTTCCCAAAAACATTTTTCTTACTTTTTTAAATTTAAAAACACACTGGAAAAGTAAAGAGAAAATAGGATAATTCATATTCCTTAATCCAAACTAGTGCCTGTACATCTTGGCATAATTGCGTTAAGCCAGTTGTTTCCCCCTTTAAAGGGAAACTTTTAAAATTGTTTTTATGAAAGGAGAAAAAAGGTTCCTATAGAATTTACACAATGAAAAAGGCAGAAAAGACATATGAAAAAATGTTCCACATCATCAGGAAAATATAAATTAAAATGAGATTCTATTACATATCTACTAGACTGGCCAAAATCCGGAACATGAACACCACCAAATGTGCTGAGGATGTGGAACAGCAGGGACCCTTCGTTGCTAGTAGGAATGCAAAATTTTCAGATAGCCTCTTTGGAAGATACTTTAGTAGTTTCTTAGAAAAGTAAACATGCTCTTAGAAAAGTATAAAGTAATCACATTCTCTGGTATTTATCTAAAGGAACTGAAAACATGTCTACACCAAAGCCCATACATGGATTTTTCATAAATTATGCATAATTGCCAAAACTGGGAAGCAACTGAGATGTCCTTCTCTAGGCAAATGGGTGAGTAGTAGAACATCCATATGGTAGGATGTTAATCAATACTTTTTATCATTTTTATAGTTTTCTTTTTAGAAGTGTTGTATCAATCAATGGAAACAAGTGAAGGAAGCTTACATGCATGTTAGGTGAAAGAAGACAATCTGAGAAAGCCATATATTGTACAATTCCAATTATATGGCATTCTGGAAAAGGCATAATACAGAGTAAAGTGGTCAGTGGTTACCAGAGTTCAAGGGAAGGGAGGAGCGAATAGGGGGAGCACAGAAGACTTTTTAGAGCAGTGAAGCTGTTCTGTATGATACAATAATGGTGGATAAATGTCACTGTATATGTCAAAACTCATCAAGTGTACAACTTCATAAACCCTAAACTATAGGCTTTGGGTGACAGTGACGGGTCAATGAAGATTCAGTGATCATAGCAACTCTGGTATGGGATGGTGATAGTGGGGAGGGGTGTGTGTTTGTGTGTAGAGGGAGGAATCAGTATAGGAGAACTCTCTTGCCACTTAATTATCATTCAATTTTGTTATGAATCTAGAACTGCTCCAAAAAACACACGAAGGTGAAGTTTTTTTTTTTTTAATATGTAATTCTTACTATACATACATTATTTAACTAGTAGGGTATTATTTTCTAGATATCCAGAAAATGAATTATAAATGAAGATAAATACATAAGTAAAATAGATTTATAGAGCACATTTTATTTTAATAACAGGATGTAGACTATTCTGGGTCTTTTGCCTGGATACATAAACTTTAGAATCCATTAATGATAGCCATGAAATAACTTGCTGTTACTTTGATTGGAATTGCATTGAATCCATAGATCAAATTTGGGAAGAACTGCTCTCTTGTCAATATTGAGTCTTCCTATCTATGAGCATAGAGTATCTCTCTATAATTTATCAGAGTTTTGTAGTTTTCCTCATATAGATGTACATATTTTGTTAGAATTATTCCAAAGTATTTCATTTTGTGGAGTGCTAATATAAATGTTTTTTTTTTTTTTCAATTTCAAATTCTAGTTGTTGTTGGTATTCAGGAAAAAACTGACCTTTACACATTAATTTTGTATCTTACAACTTTGGTATAATCATTTATCAGTTCAATTGGTCAATTATATCAGATTTCCAGCCTAGACAACTGCATAAATACAGTTTTATTCTTTCCTAATCTGAACATCTCTTATTTCTCTTTCTTACTGCATTGGCTCTGACTTCCAGTATGATGTTGAGAAGGAGTGGTGAGAGGAGACATCTGTTTCTTGTTCCCTGATTTTAATGGGGAAAACACCTAGTTTTTAGCTACTAAGCTATAGGTTTTTGAAGACGTTCTTCATCAAACTGAGGAAATTCCCATCTATTTCAAGTTTGCTGAGTTTTTTTTTTTTTATCATGAATGAGTGTTGAATTTTGTCACATGCTTTTCCTGCATCTATCAATAAGATCCTAAGATGTTATTAATTGACTTCTGTATATTGTATCTTTTGCAATTGATATTTTTACACTTAACTTGTCTCTGATTGAGTTAATCCCCCACACAACAGACAAGATTGGATTTTAATCCTATCATGTGGCTAGACTAGGGCAATTAACTAAATCCAATCAGGAATTGAGCTAATTTGTTTTTTTTGTTTGTTTGTTTTGTTTTTGTTTTTGTTTTTGTTTTTTATTTATGATAGTCACAGAGAGAGAGAGAAAGAGGCAGAGACACAGGCAGAGGGAGAAGCAGGCTCCATGCACCGGGAGCCCGATGTGGGATTCGATCCCGGGTCTCCAGGATCGATGTGGGATTCGATCCCGGGTCTCCAGGATCGCGCCCTGGGCCAAAGGCAGGCGCCAAACCGCTGCGCCACCCAGGGATCCCAAGGAATTGAGCTAATTTGAAGTTGATCTGTATTTATAAAGGCTCCCTGTTTCCAATTTACATTTTATTTCTAGTGTGTGATTCTGCTAGAGCCTCCTAGTTTGTGGTTCTTTTGAGTTGATTGTAACTAGAAATCTGGAACATTTAAAAGGGTTCTTTCTCCCTGATGGTTTCTAAACTCTAATTTTTTATTGTTCATTCATATGAAATAGCCCAAATCCCAAATAACAAGTTTTATTATTTTCTTTCCCATTGAATGACTCATCTTTTTCTTCTCTAATTGCTGTGGCTAGTACCTCCAATATTACCTTGAATAAAAATGAGATTGGTAATCTTTGTCTTACTCCTGAGCTTAGAAGAAGAGCTTTCTGCTTTTCATTGTGAAAATTATATTAGCTGTGGGTTTGCCATATTTTTATTATGTTGAAATGTGTTCCCTCTATACCAACTTTGTTGTTACCTTTTTTTAAAGTTTTTAAATTGCAGTTAACATACAGCATATAGCATTAGTTTCAGCTATAGAATTCAGTGATTCATAAATACAATTAACACCCAGTGTTCATCACACAGCAAGTATCCTCCTTAATCCCCATCACCAATTTAACCCATCCTTCCTCTACCCCCACCTCAACCTCCGCTCCAGCAACCCTCAATTTCCTCTCTATAGTTAAGAGTCTGTGTTATGGTTTGCCTTTCATTTTTCCCTATGTTCATCTGATTTGTTTCTTAAATTCCTCATATGAATAAAAGCATATGGTATTTTTCTTTTCTTTTTTTTTTTGGTATTTTTCTTTTTCTGAATTATTTTGCTTAGCATGGTATTCTCTAGCTCCATCCATGTCATTGCAAATGCAAGATTTCATTCTTTTTATTGGCTGAGTAATATTCCAATATATATACATACCATTTCTTTTTATCCATTCATCAGTCAATAGACATTTGGGCTCTTTCCATAATTTGACTATTGTTGATAATACTGCTATAAACATCAGGTTGCATGTGCCCCTTCAAGTCAGTATTTTTGTATCCTATGAGTAAATACCTAGTAGCACAATTGCTGATTTATAGGGTAGTTCTTTAATTTTTTGAGGAAACTCCATACTGTCTTCCAGACAGGCTGTACCAGTTTGCATTCCCACCAACAGTATAAGAAGGTTCCCCTTTCTCTGTATCCTCACCACCAATACCTGTTGTTTCCTATGTTAATTTTAGCCATTCTTATGGGTGGGAGGTGGTATCTCATTATAGTTTTGATTTGTATTTAGCTGATGATGAGTGACATTGGACATCTTTTCATGAGTCTGTTGGCCATCTGTATGTTTGTTCATGTCCTGCTGATTTTTTAAATTGGATTATTTGGAGTTTTTTGGTATCAAACTGTGTGAGTCCATTATAGATCCTGGATACCAACTCTATCAGATAGGTCATTTGCAAATATATTCTCCCATTCTGAAAATTGCCTTTTAGTTTTGTTTCCTTCACCATGAAGAAGCGTTTTATCTTGATGAAGTCCTAATATTTTATTGTTGCTTTTGCTGTCCTTGCCTCAAGAGAGCTATCTAGTAAGAAGTTGCTATGACTTATGTCAAAGAGGTTACTTCCTGTGTTCTCCTTTAGGATTTTGATGTTTCCTATCTTACATTTAGGTCTTTCATCCATCTTGAATTTATTTTTGTGTATGGTATAAGAAAGTGGTCCAGGTTCATTCTTTCACATGTTACTGTCCAGTTTTCCCAACACCATTTGTCAGAGAGATTATTTTTTCCACTGGATTTTCTTTCCTGCTTTGTTGGAGAATAGTTGACCATATAGTTATGAGTCCATTTCTGGGTTTTCTATTCTGTTCCATTGATCTAAGTGTCTGCTTTTGTGCCAGTGTCATGCTGTCTTGATCACTACAGCTTTGTAATATAATGTGAAGTCCAGAATGGTGATGCCTCCAGCTTTGCTTTTCTTTTTCAAAATTGCTTTGGCTATTCAGGGTCTTTGGTGTTTCCATCCAAATTTAGAATTTTTTGCTACTTTTTATTATAAATAAATGCTGAATTTTGCCAAGTGCTTTTTCTGTACCACTCAAGTGATCACATTTTTTGAGGTTTTAATATTTATTCATGTTTTACTTTAAGTGATGTTAATCATAGCATTTGAAGGGGAGGATCTAATTCCACACAAAATGGAAGACTAAAATTTACCCAATGAACTGCTAAAAATTAAACTGAGTTGTGAGAATATAACAATTCCAGTTTTGATTCTGAATGTTGTCACAATATAATTACAGTCATAGGACTCTTCCCTGATTAGAGCTGGGACTCTTAGAAGCTATTTCATACTCTGATGCAAGGGCAGAAAACCGCAACATGACAGGGAATTAAGTCCTAAATCATTGGCTTCATCACATCCGCCTTCTCCACCCCAAAATGGCAGAAAAGAAACCACTACCATGCCCTGCAGACTACTTTTGGCATAAAAGAGATGATGGACTAGGGTGGAAACAGGTCAAGAACATCTGTTTAAAGTCTCTTTAAGGTAGGGATCCCTGGGTGGCGCAGTGGTTTAGCGCCTGCTTTTGGCCCAGGGCGCGATCCTGGAGACCCGGGATCGAATCCCATATCGGGCTCCTGGTGCATGGAGCCTGCTTCTCCCTCTGCCTATGTCTCTGCGCCTCTCTCTCTCTCTCTCTGTGACTATCATAAATAAGTAAAAATTAAAAAAAAAAATAAAGTCTCTTTAAGGTGAGTTTGTGTATACTATCAATGAATCCCTCATTTAGGTGGGAAACCAAAGTTCAAGTCTCAGGAAGTCATAATTTCATTCATTTACATATTACCAATTAATAAAGTGCTTACAAATTATCAGTTTCCACTTGTAGCCATTTATAGATAAAAAAAGAAACCTGAACACTCTAGAGGAGCCACCTTGTTCCCCTACAGTCTACAGCTGAAAGGACATTCTCCTGTATCTCTGAAAGGGTAACACCTTAAAGCAGAATCATCTTTAACCCGGAGATCTTACATGGTATTTAGCAATATTTGCATCTTAGACATACAATATTAAAAGGTACACTAAATTCTGAAGATAACTATGCTTAAAATAGTTTAAAATTAAACAATTGTACATAATTCACATATGCTTGAAATTCCCATCCTAGATGAAGCTTGTGGCCACCAGTATTGACATTCTTGCCATCCAGTAGAGCCAATAGTGTCAGTTTGATACCTGGCATTAGAGTCTGAGTATACCCTAAACCTATCAGGCTGGATTTGTTCACTTTAGCTGAGAAGCAGACATCCAGGTCAATCTGATACTTGGCCACTATTCTGATCTTTATTCTTTGTTTTATTTTATGGTGTATCCTGTTGACTTGTGAATGTCACTCTTGCTTCTCTGGTGTATGATCCTTTTAATGTAAGTTGAATTCTGTTTGCTAGTATTTTGTTGAACATCTTTGTACCTATGCTGATCAGGGATATGGTCTATAATGTTCTCTTTTTGTAGTATCTTTTTCTGGTTTGGTATAAGGCTAATGCTATTCTCATAAAATAAGTTTGGAAACATTTTATCCTCTTCTAGTATGGAATAGTTTAAGAAGGATAAGTATTAACTCTTCTTTAAAGTTTACCTATAAAGCACCCTAGACTTTTGATTGGAGTTTTTTGATTGAGTCAGTATCATTACCAGTAATTCATCTTCATATTTTCTATTTCTTCATTATTCAGTCCCGGCAGACTGTAGGTTTCTAGAAACATCCATTTCTTCTAGATTGTCCAATGTGTAGGTTGTTTATAGGAGATACTTATGATCATTTTTATTTCTGTGGTATTAATTGAAACTTCTCTTTTCAGTCCTGACTTTATCTGAGCCCTCATTTTCTTGCTGTGTCTGCCTAAAGGTTTATCAATTAAAAAAAAAAAAAACAGCTATAGTTGGAGCATTTCTCTTTTTTTAACCTCATTTATGCTTGCTCTGATTTTTATTTCCCTCTAATTTGAGGCTTTGTTACACTTTTTCTAGTTCTTTTAGGTATAAAATTAGGTGGTTTGAGATTTTTGTTTTTTCTTGAGGTAAGCTTCTATTGCTATGAACTGCTTTTGCTACATTGTATATATTTTGGGAAAGTTGTAGCTCCATTTTAACTTCTCTTGAAGCATATTTTGATTTCTTCTTTAATTTTTCATTGACCCTTTGGTTGTGCGGGTTTCTACTTGCCTATTCTTGCAGGGCAGTGACTGTGGGATTATGGTATGTGGGATTTCCCCCTATCTCAGCTGCCTGGGGCTCTGGTAGTATTTGGAGCTCTCCCGCTGGCCTGACTGGTTAGGATACCTCACCTATCCACTGTGACTATGGGGGTGGTTGGGATTCTAAGGCCTGCCTGGCTGAGCAGCTGTATTTGCTGCTGCAATTGTAGTAGCAAGTGGGGCATTCTCTCCCAACCTAGTTTGCTGAGGTGCCTCAGTGGCTGCCTCAGTTATGGGGGGTTGGCAGGGCATGCCCACCAACATTAGCAGGTTAGACCATTCAAAGATGACACCCACCAGGATCAGAAATACTAAAGTAGGATGTGATTGCAAAAAATGGTGCTCAACAGTTTCCTTCCCAGAGGCTCGGCAGTTTTCTGCCTCTCTGATAGATGTCTCAGGGCTAGTAAGTCTCTGTCACCTATGGTTCTAGGCACTTTTGTGATTGGTGTTTTA
Organism: Canis lupus baileyi; assembly: GCF_048164855.1. Lineage (NCBI taxonomy): Eukaryota > Metazoa > Chordata > Mammalia > Carnivora > Canidae > Canis > Canis lupus. The sequence continues at coordinate 45,588,030 of NC_132857.1, read as the reverse complement.
TCTCTGGGTCCTGGAGCAAGTGAGACTGTGTGTGAGGACTTTAATATTGGGCTATCCATTCCTTACAGCTCTATGATTTTCTTGGCATAATCCCTATTAGTTTTCAAAGTCTGGTTTTGGGGTTTCATCTCTCCTGTGTAGGATCTAAGGGGTGGAGTACCTGATACAGAGCTCCAAACCACGACTCCTCAGGGAAAAGTTTTGTGTTTTCTTTTTCCTTTTTTAATATAGTTGACACATAATATTACATTCGTTTCTGGTGCACAGCTTAGAGATTTGACAAGTTCATGGATTATGCTATATTCATCACGAGTACAGCAACCATCTTTCTTGCTGCACTGCTATTACAATATTATTGACTATATTCTCTAGGCTGTGCCTTTTATTCTGTGACTTATTCATTCCATAACTGGAAGCCTGGATCTCCTTCTTCCCTTCAACCATTTTTTCCCAACCTTCTTCCCTCTGCAAATATCAGTTCTTCTAATTGATTGGATTCTGCTTTTTGTTTATTCATTTGCTTTCATTGTTATTTTGTAGATCCCACATATGAGTGGAGTCCTAAGGTAATTGTCTTTCCCAGCTTGACTTATTTCACTTAGCATAATAACCTTCTAGGTCCACCTATTTTGTCTCAAATGGCTTGATCCCAACATTTTTATGGCTGCATAATGTTCCATTGTGTGTATATATCACATTTGCCTTATCCATTTGTCTATTGATAGACACTTAGGTTGCTTCGATATTTTGGCTATTTTAAATAATGCTGCCATAAACATAGGGGTGCATATATCCTTTTGAGTCAGTGTTTTCATCTCCTTCAGGTAAATATCCAGTAGTGAAATTACTGCATCATGTGGCATTTCTATTTTCCATACACTTTTTCACAGTCACTACACCAATTTATATTCCTACCAATGGTGCATAACAGTGCATTTTCTTCACATCCTCACCAACACTCGCTGTTTCTTATCAATTTGATCTTAGTCCTTCTATTTGGTGTAGGTGACATCACGTGATTTTGATTTGCATTTCCTGGATGATTAGTGATGTTGCGCTTCTTTTCATGTGTGTTGGCCACCTGTAGGTCTTCTCTGACAAAATGTCTGTTCAGATCCTCTGTTTTATTTTTTATTTTTATTTTTTTTAGTGAGTTGGGTTTTTGTTTTGTAAGTTAATTCAACTATGAGTTCTTTGTGTTGCCTGTATTACTATATATTTCCCTTTTAGAAGTACTTTTGCTGTGTCCCAAAGTCTTCTGCTGGACTGCTGTGTTTTCATTTTCATTTGTCTCCACGTATTTTATTTCTTCTTTGATTGGCTGACTCATTGAGTGTATAGTATCATGTTGTTGAATCTCCACATTTTGGTGGGGGGTTTCTTTCCAGTTTATTTTTCTTGTACTTATTTCTAGTTTCATACCATTGTGATAAAGATGCATGGTGTGATTTCAGTTTTCTTAAATTTATTGAGACTTGTTTTATGGCCTAATATGTGATCTCTTCTGGAAAATGTCCTATGTGGACTTGAATGTGTATTCTGTATTTTGGATAGAACATTCTGTATATATCTGTTACATCCATCTAGTTGAACATGCCATTCAAAGACCTTGTTTGCTTATTGATTTTCTTCTTGGATGATCTATCCATTGATATAAGTAGGGTGTTAAATTCCCGTACTATTATTATATTACTATCACTTACTCCCTTCATGTCTGTTCAAACACTTGTGTTACGTATTTAGATGCTTTAGGGTTGGGTGTGTAGATATTTACAATTGTAATATCCTCTTGTTGGACTGATCCTTAATCATATAATGTCCTCTTGTCTCATTTTTACAGTTTTTGTTTTAAATCTATTTTGTCTGATATAAATATGGCTCTTCTGCCTTCTTTTTTTCATTCTATTTGCATGATGAATATTTTTCTACCCTTTCACTTTCAGTCTGTGTCTGTCTTTAGTACTGAAGTGAGCCTCTTATGGACAGCATATTTTGTTGGTCTTATTTTTGTTGTTTTTTTTAATCCATTCTGCTGCCCTATGTTTTTTGATTGGAGCATTTAGATCATTTATTTCAAAGTAATTATTGGTGTGTATTTATTGCTATTTTTAAATTTGTTTTCTAGTTCTTGCTATTCTTTGTCCTTGTTCTTTCTTTGTGACTGAGTTTCTGTAGTGTTATGTTTGGCTTTCTTTGTACTTATTTTACTGTATGTGTTATAGGTTTTGGGTTTGTACTTACCGTGAGGTTCCTATATAACATTCTAAGTAAATATCAGTCTATATTAATTTGGTCACTTAAGTTCAAACATTCTTAAAATTTTTTTGTTTATCCCTTCTCTTCCTCTTTTACTCACTCTTTCACATGCTATGTATTTATGTTGTCATCTTTTATATGTTTTTATTCTAAATTTCCTTGCATCTAATTATGGCCATTTCTACTTAAAAATGTCCTTTAACACTTCTTATAGGGCTGGTTTGGGCAATAAAGTCCTTTAAACTCATTTATCTTTTTACATTTTTATTTCTCCTACAAATATGAATGATAGCCTTGCCTAGTTGAATATTCCTGGTTTTAGGTTGTTTCCTTTCAGCACTTTGAATATATCATGTCAGTCCTTTCAGTCTTCAAAGTTTCTGCTGAAAAATAAACTGATGGTCTTGTAGGTTTTCCCTTGTAATTTTTCTTTCTCTCTTAATGGTTTTAAGATTCTCTATCTTTAATCTCTGACATTTCAATTATTATGTGCCATAGTATATTGGTCTCCATGGTTCATCTTGTTGGGAACTCTGTGCTTCTTGGATTTGGATATCTATTTCCCTGCCTCTTAGTGAAATTTTCATGTAGTATTTCTTCAGGTAAGTTTTCTATACCTTTCTCAGTGTCTCTCTTCTGGAATCTCTATAATGCACATATTTGTTCACTTAATCACTTAATGTTGTTAAGTGATTAATCTCTTAATCTTTTTGCTGTTCAGCTTCTATAGTTTCTATTACCCTGTTTTCCAATTGCTGGCGCTTTCTTCTGCATCCTCTGATCTACTGATGATTTCCTCTGTTTATTTTAATTATTGTATTCTTCAACTATGATTGGTTCTCGTTAACATTTTCTCTTTATTAAAGGTCTCACTGAGTTCTTCCACTTTTCTCTCCGGTCCACTGTGTCTTTATAATCATTACTTTAAGTTCTTTATCAAGATTTTGCTTGTCTGTTTCATTTAGTTTTAGTTTTAGTTTTTTAGTTTTTTTCCTGAGAGTTGTTGTTGCTCTTTGCCTATTTTTCTGTCTTTCCATTTTGCTCAACTTTCTGTGTTTGTTTTTGTGGATTAGGCAAACAGATACCTCTCTTAAACTTGGCGTGGTCTTGTATATGGTGTCCCTGTGTAGACTGTGTTTTTGGTGACTTTGGCTGGCTCGCTGATGCTGTGTCTGTATATGCTAGTTACTTTCAGATTATGTTCTAATCTGGTGTTTTAAGGTGGAAGGGAAGAGAACATTCCCATAGCTCAGCAGCCCTTTTAAACTCCAGCTTTTGTGTGTGTATCTCAGCACACCCAGAGCTGATGTAGGTTTTTGAACACTGGGCTCAGTCGTTTATTGTGATTAGCTGACCTGCCTGTTAGGATATCTAGTCCCTGCTCAGGTCTAGCCTCTTAAGGTGGTGCAGGAATGTAAACTGTGTGATTCTTCAGTCCCTCTGATTTGGAAAGTATTTCTACAGCTCCTCTGCCATTTGGCAGAATTCTAATGTTAACTCTTTATAAGATTTTTGCTCCTTTAAATCATGGCTTTTTCTTTTTCAAGGACAGAAATAGGTTCCCAGTTCCTTCAGTACTATCCTTCTCCACTACTATTTGCTGTTTTGGGGATAGGGGTTCCCTTTGGTATCATGTCTCCATCTCCCTTGCTATTGTCTTACCACTCTATGTATCTGTTATTGTTCAGTAGCTATTAAGTCAGCCCTCAGCTCTTGAGGAGCAATTGTTGTATTAATAGATATAATTTGGTGTTCCGTGGAGGAGAGGAGTTCAGGGTCTTTCTACTCTACTGTCTTCAACCAGAACTCCACAACGGTCTATTTTTGAGATGACCTTCCAAATGTGGAATGCCACTCCTGGAGTAGAGTTTTTCTCTTCTTTGGTGAGACCTTCTCTCTGCCACTCCTACCTATCTTGATGCTCTTCCATTGTCCTTAATGTGGAGGCTCTGTTGCTGTTTTTAGAGCTTTATCTGAGGAAATTATTCCATATGTAACTGTATAATTGCATCTGTTGGAGGAAGTGTGTTCAGGATCTTCCCATGCCCCACCTTGAGTCCTCCTCTTTTTGAAGTTTTATTTCCCAGAACCCAGGTTCATTCTGGTGTCTCCACCATTTTTAACAGATAACTTTGAACTCAACATATTGTCTTTATCAAGGTGACAAAGACAAATAAGCATATTGTATTTCATGTGGAATTTTCTTATGGGCCTGTTCTTTCTTTGTCTTCTTCCCTCCTGTCTCTTCCTTTTTCCTGTTTTCATCCATCTTTTTCCCTCTTAGGTTGGCCTAGTTGCCAAGATTACTTTATTTTCTATTCTTCTTTTTGGAAGTCTCTATCTACATATGCTATTTATTCTGATATATTGTGGTTAACTTTTAGACTCTTTCTCCAGAAATTAATTTTTTTCTTTTTTTTCCTTCTTCACTATGAGCTATAGTGAGAGCAGAATACTTTGTATTATTTCCATTTTTGTACAACCTGAAGAAATGGCAAAGAAATGGATAAAACTCAGCTGAGGTGTTGTGTATTCCAGTTGGCATAGCTCAAATTTTGTTTCCTCTCCTGAGACTTTTGTAATGGGAATTATGAAGTAATAACATTTATTCTTCCTAGCTGTGGCTATGGTGAGTTGGTTATAATATTCCAATCGGAACAGACTAGAGAGATTGGTTTTCCAAGATTAATTGCACTTAATCAAGTCGTGTGAGGGTGAGAGACATTAGGCCCTTGGCAACCCATCTTCAACTCTTGATCATATTTTGTCTTCATTATATAGCCCTCAAGCCCTTCCATCTTTCCAGATCAATCCTCAACTTTATTATTTTTCAATTTCCTGTCATAGGGACTCTCAGTATTTTCAGTATTTTACCATCCAGAATTTCCAAAGTGTTCTCAAGCATTAAAGTTTTTCGGTTCCTCTAGAACCACAGGAGCTGGAGTAAATGTCCTTTGTCATATGTCTAATGAAACAAAACAGGTTACTGATGTTCCTAGGCTATAAATAGGGCACCAATAATAGGTTCCTGGTAGATAAAAAAGGCACCTTAGTTTAAGAATGAATGGATATCCCACCTACTTCCCTAATACAGGGAAAGTGATTCCTAAATCATAGGCCTTCTAGTTAGGCTTTTTAATCACTTCTTTTGTGCAAATTCACACAGAACACTTATGACTTCCCTAATGAGACATATTACCTTAGCCCTATGTTAAATGAGTATTTTTACCTTAAAACTCTTCCTTTGGCAAGGTAAATAATACTTAAGGAAAAGATATTTATAGGCATATTTGATTTATTAATGAAAAATGGAAACATCTTTAATATTCCCAGATTGAGAACTACCATTGTCCACATAATTATCTTATAGGAGATCATGAAGCTTAAACATTTAAATACTTGTAAATGACAGTAAAAACTGAAAATGTAACCAAGCTGTCAGCTCTACAAGGTCAAATACAGTGTCGATGCTGTTCACCATTTTATCCCCATGGCTATTATAGTGTCTGGCAGTATAAATAAACTAAAAAAGGCAAATAAGTGAAGAATTAATGACTACTTTCCTGCAAGAAGGGGAGGGGGGTAAGGTCATAGATACTCTAGTGTAATCAATTCCAAGACACCACTTACAAATAGAGACTCATATCTAAAGGATACTATACACCTAATACTACAGACTTTATTTATTTATTTTTTGGTCCCAGTGGAACTTGAAGTTTTTGAGTCTTCTTAATGAACTCAGGCCGTTTAAAAATCTCAAAAGAAATCTACGTCACATTGATAGTCTACCAAGTTCTAAGCAGCCACATTTTTTCTTAGCTCCTAATTACTATGAAATTTTGACAAGTATTTCACACATTCAAGATTTTGTGCTCTGTTTTTCAGACCCTTTAATCATTTCATCATGTCAACATGTCAGTGCAGAACCAGGGAGGAGCAGTCAATAAGGAGTGGAACGACCCAGTGCTTCCTCCTTTGAAGCCTGGAGTAACAGACAAGATACAAAATAAAGCATAGCCACTAAGCCAGGATGTCTTTTTCAAAGACCAACTGAAATTTAATGAACAGGGAAAGTTTTCATTAAGCTAAGGAATCAGAAAACAAAGTTTGAGACATTTTACTCTTTAGAAGAGTCAGGATACAGAAATTGAGATCAAAGAATACTTAGGGGTTTGTAATATATGGTCAGGTATCTTTAAAGTACCTACTCTGCAAAGATTCATGTAAGGGAAGGAGGGAAAACAATATGACACTTCTCATTTTTCAGCACTTCAAAGTTTATTCATCTGATCTTCGCAGTTTTGTGAACTGTTTGACTTATTCTCAATATGGTAATAATTCATAAGAGATTGTCCATTCATTTATTCACTCATCCAACAAACTAGTGTAGAGTCACTTTGCTAGGCACAGGATAAAATATAGAACTTGACCATGCTATGGACAGGCAGACAAGTGAACAGATAAATAATAAGACTAAAAAAACAAACAAACAAACAAACTAAAATTCTGGCTATCAGAAAATAATTCATAGTTCCATCCCCACCTCATTCTCTTTGGTAATATAAATCACACCAAAATATTCATGAGACATTGCTTGAAATACATACAAAATGGTTCAACCTAAGTGTTTTGAATGATGGGAGCAGATAAAAATAAGTAGAAAACATGCTATTTCAAATAAAGACCTCAACTCTTCCAACTTTTCCAGTGGTAGGCCAGTGGAGGGAGAGTCAAGACTGTGAACTCTGGGACTTGTTTTTGTGTCACAGCCCTGCTTCTTTTCAACTGTCCAAACTGGCCAAATTATTTACTACAGATACTTCAGTATCATTGTCCTGAAATGTGAGCAGTAATAGCACTCATTGTGGGTTCTGTGAGGATTATTTTAAGATATAAAGGACTTAGAATGTTACCTAGCTCATAAAATAAGTCACTTATAAACCAAAAAGTGATTTATAAGTGAAAACTATTATTATTCAAGATATGTCCTTTCATGAATGAAATGGCAAACAGTATACAATCTGAGCATAATAATATAAAAACTGTATTTGTAACTGTCACATATGTATATAAAGGCACATATAAATCCATTTTGGTAGCATATATATTCATCTATTAAAAATAGCCTTTGAGTGGGGAATCTGGGATAATTTTTTTTTAATGAGGGATTTTCTAGGTGTTCCAGCATCATGTATTGAAAAGACTGTTATTAACCCTATTCTATTAGATGATTTTGACACGGTTGTTGAAAATCAATTGACCATAGACACATGGGCTTGTGGACTCAAATTCTATTCCTTTGATCTATAGATACTTCTACCAATACTACTGTCTTGATTATGCTAGCTTTGTAGTAAGTTTTGAAATTAGGAAGAGTCTTCCTTCTTTGTCCTTTTCTTTCTTTTTTCTTCTTCTGTTTTAGGATTGTTTTTGGCCACTCTAGGTCCCTCAGGATTCCACGTGAATATTTAAATCAGTTTCATAATTCAAGAAATCAACTAGGATTCTCAAAGTAATTAATTGCCTTCAATCTCTAAATAATTTTGAGGAATATTCTCATCTTAATAACACTGTCTTCTAATCAGTTACTATGAAATGTTTTCTTTTATTTAGATCTATAATTTTTATCAAATATTTTGTAATTTTCAGCCTATATATTGTGAACTTCTTTCATTAAATTTATACCCAAATATTGCTTATGATGCTATTTTAAATGGAATTTTATTTCGGATTGTTCATTGCAAGTGTATAGAAATGCAATTGACTTCTTTTTTGTATATTCTTGTTTCCTGTAATCTTATGAAACTTCCTTGTAAGCTTTAACAGTTTGTAAGTGAATTCCTTAAGCTCCTCTACGTACATGATTATGATATCTGCAAGCAGATACAGTTTTACTTCTTCCTTTCCAATCTGGATGACATTTATTTCTTGCTTAATTGCCCTGGCTAGAACCTCCAATGCAATGTTTAACAAAAGTGGCAAGAGTGAACATTTTCTAGGAACTGTTTCCTGATCTTAGGGGAAAGAAGCTAGTCTTTTACCATTCAGAATAATGTTAGCTATACATTTTTCAGAGATGCAACTGGTCAGATTGGGGAAGTTTGCTTCTATTTCTACTTTTCTATGTGTTTTTTTATCATGAAAGGGGGTTAGATTTTGTCAAGTTCTTATATATTATTGAGATTATCATGTAGTTTTTCTGTTTATGCTTTATTGATAATGGTGTATTACATTAACTTATTTTCCAATGTTATGTCAACTTTGAATTCCTGGGATAAATCCCACTTAATCATGTTGTATAATTCTTCATAGGCTGCAATTTAGTTTAATGTTTTGTTGAGGATTTTGGTGTTCATGTAAGTGAGAAATTGGTTTGTAATATTCTGGTGATATTTTATTTGCTATCAAGATAATACCAGCCAAGGAGCATTGGAGAATATTATTTCCTTCTTTTTTTCCTTCTTTGGTAGAACTTGTGGAAAAATGGTAATTCTTTTTTAAATGTTTGGAAAAACTCAGCCATGAAGCCCCATGTTCCTGGATTTTTCTTTGTTGGCAGTTTCTTTAGTCCTAATTAAATCTGTTTGCTTACTATAGATTTAGTTAGGTCGTTTATCTTTTCTTGCATTAGTTTTAGGAGTTTGTGACTTTTTAAAAAATACGTCTATTCATATCATGCAATGCTTCAGTATTCCTTTACAATTTGTGTTTCTGTCAGACCACTCTTAATGTTCTCTTTCATTTTTAATTCTAGAATTTGAGTCATCTGCCGCCCCCCACCCCTTGGTCAATCCAGATAAAGGTTTGTGAATTTTTGCTGATCTTTTCAAAGAACCTGCTATTGGTTTCATCAGTTTTCTATATTTTGCTATTTGGTACTTCACTATCTATTCTAATCTTATTTTCTACAGTTTGGTTTTGGTTGATTTCTCTTTTTGTCAGTTGCTACAATGGGAGGGTTGTTTTTAACATTGCTTAAATGAGTTCCCTCTAAGGACTGTTTTAGCTTTGTTCTGTAAGGTTGGTATGTTGTGTCTTCATTTTCATTACTATCAAAGTATTTTCCTAACATCATTTTATTTGTATGACCCACTGGTTATTTAGGAGTGTGTTTTTAAATTTTCACATATTTTTTATTGCCCCAAATTCCTCGTTATTTCTAAATTTATTATGCATATTTTGCCTCAAAAATAAAAAAGGAAAAGAAAACTGTGTTAACTGCAAGAAGACAATAGCAGTCAAATAGTAACATGGTAGACTTAAACCCAATCAGAGCAATAATTACAATAAATAGAAATGGGCAAAACACTTTAAAAGACAGAAATGATCACACTGGATAAAAACATATGGCTCTATTATGTTAATAAAGGAGGCATATAAATATAAAGATACTCTAAGTATTTAGGTTACTTTAAATATAAAAGTGTTTTTTTTAAAGTGTTAAAAAAGAATAAAAATATTATGCAAATATCAAACTTGAGACAGCTAGTATGATTGCTTTAATATCAAACTAGAGTTGAAGACCAGGAATAAACCTTAGAAAAAAGAGAAGGTATTGTCATAGTCATAAAAACGAAAAAAATCCTGTCTAAAAATAAGAGAATTTGAAAATAAATCAAGCCTCTCCCCTGCAAAGAAAAAAAAAAAAAAAAAAGACAGACTAAAAGGAAAATGGGCAATTCCATACACCTACTTGGATATTTGAATACTTTTTGCTAATTGATTACTTTTGAAAGCCAATAAATAAGTATATAGAAAATTTTAGTAATAGTTGGATTATTCTAAGGTTTGGTTTCCTGAGAAACAGAAACTGATATTTGCACGTAGAAATATAATGAAGAATACTTTTGTAAACAACTTTAAAGAGAAGGAAGCAGAATTGAGCAGAACTGAATTAGTACAGAAGAAAATTACAGAAATTAAGTGTAGTCTTGGTGTAAGGATAAATATTAGAGTCCAAAATTTACCAATGCTTATACAGTCAATAGATAGATGCCAAGATAATGAGAAAAGAACGCTTTTCAACAAATGTGATTTGACAAACTGGTTATTCATGCAAAAAAAAAATGACACATATGAAAATATAAACACATAATGGTTACATATGACAAAGGACTTTTGTCCAACATATATAAACAACTACTGTAAATCAACTATAAGAAAATTAATCCATTTTAAAATGAGAAGTCTGGAACAGACAGTTTACAAAATATAAGAATAGCTAATTAGCACATGATAGGATCTTCAACCTTATTAGTCATCAAGAAAATGCACACTGAAATCATGACACTCCATTTTGCACAGACTGCAAAAGGGTAAAATTAAGTTTACAATGTCAAACATAGAAGTTATGAAGCAACTGGATCTCTCAAACACTGATTTGAGTGTAATATTGTTCCATTACTCAGGAAAACAGGTTAGTAATTTCTTAAATACCAACATAAAGAACCAGAAATTTCACTCCTGTTCACCAAAGAAAGATGAAAATATCCACAAAAAATTGTAAAAGAATGTTTATTTCAGCCATATTCACGATAGCCTCAAACTGGAAAATACTCAGATAGCCATCAGCTGGTAAACGGAAAAAGACCTTTTGGGAAAATTTACACAATGAATGATTTTCAGCAATAACAAGGAGTGAATCACAGATACACTCAACAATATAGATGGATTTTTAAAAAAATCATATTGAACAAAAGCCAAACATTAGGATATATATTGTAAATTTTTTAAAAAGATTTTGAGAGAGCAAAAGAGAATGCACATAGAGGGAAAAAGAGAGAAACAGACTCCCCACTGAACAGAGAGCCCTACAAGGGGCTCAATCCCAGGATCCTGAGATTATGTCCTGAGCTGAAGGCAGACACCTAACTGGAACCACCCAGGTACCGCTGCTGTACAAGTTCTTAAATGAAGCTCTAGAAAAGACAAAAATAAGCTATGGTGATAGGGTAGCATAAATCCTCTCAGTGGCTGTTTCTGTGTCAAGAGTGGGGAGTAACAGGGCAGGTCATTGTTTCAAAATGAGTACAAGGAAACCTTCTGGGTTAATGGAAATATTCTGTATCTTGATTAGAGTGGTAAGTACATTGGCTTATTAATTTCTTCAAGCTTAACTCTACACTTAAAATATGCATTGTATTATATGTAAAGTACCTCATTATATGCCAAAATTTAATACATTTTTGGCCTTTGAAAAACAAAACTACTTAAAAATTAAACCCCAGAAACTAAAACTAAGACACCAGTGATAGAGGAAGTCATGGTTTAAAAAGCATTGAATTTACTTACATGTAGGATTAAATGGTTGTGGAAATTATGGTGTAGAATATAAATTTTAAAAATATGGTCATGAAATATTAACCTACACAATGGGGTCAGGAGTAGGGAGAGAAAGTTTTAAGCACATTCATTTTATCAGCTTTTATTATGTAAATTGTTCTAATCATTATAAACTTTTACTATGGATTTCAACTAGATGCTTATACATGTAAAACATTTTTTGGTTGAGTTTTTTGAAATAACTTCTATACATATATAAAAGTGTCATCACAGAGGAAAAAGGGAACAATTTCAGAAGGGCATGCTGGTTCCAAAAGCTTGTACTCATCAATAACATGCATCCTTTCTGCTAAAAATTTATTGGTTAAAACAAGTTCTAGATAAGACTGAAGTTAATAAATTGGGGTATGTAATCCTCCCATAAGGAAGAATAGAAAATATTTTGTGTAATAATCTAATAGAGACTCCATTCTTCCTCTTTTTTAAGATTTTATTTATGTATATGTATTAGAGAGAGAGAGAGAGAGCAGCAAAGGGATAGAGATAAGCAGACTCCATGCTGAGCATGGAGCTGAATGCAGGGCTTGATCTTATGACCCTAAGATGATGACCTGAGCCAAAATCAAGAGTCAGACAGTCAACCAACCAAGCTACATAGGTGCCTCATTCTTCTTCTTGTTGTTTTCTTTAAGAACAAAACAAAACACAAAACCTTCTGTATTAGATAAGTATTTAAATATTGCTATAGATATAAATTCATTCTGATTTTAGTTAATAGATCCCAGTATCCTTTCACTGTATGTCCAGTATATCTTAGACAAGAATTCTCCCAAGTGTCTAGCTGATGTTTAAAGATATATAAAGATTTGAGCATTGTCCTTCATTATGCTATGAAAATATTATCTTTAGTTAACATGTATTACTACACTACCAAAAGTTTTGGATAGCTATTGAAACCTAATTCAAAGAAGAATTTCTTAAGTTTAAAATATGTTAGGAAAAAAATAACTTTAGGAAGAAAGAAAGAAAATTAGGCCTGTCAGCTTAGTAAGATTACTATTGACATCTGCTGGATAGAAAATTAAGCAAAAACTATAGTCACCTTGTGAGAACTGTTGTTCTGATTGACATGTGTTATACTAAAAGAAAAAAAAAAATCCAGAGCTGGCTATTAATTTATTTTTGGCTATCCAATTATACTCGAAAGTCATTCTTTTATGACATTATAGTGGCTATGAAACTATTTCACAGTAATTTCATCAAAACATGTGACCAATCCCTCTGTCCATATATATTAAGCATCCTTATGTACTGGTTGTTGTGATACACATGGGAAATAATATCCAACAGCTTCTAATATTAAGGATATTCATTGTACCAGGAACTATATTAGCTGCTTACGTATAATGTTAAACATTATCAAGAATGTTGAAGGCTTGGAGATTTTACTCTTCTTGCAAACTAGCAAGTTAGCCTGCCACAGCTTCATTGGTGCAGGGTAGACTACATAAGAACCCTGGTTCAGAAATGACTATCACTTGTAGTGGTAGCGAAAGTATCTGCATTTATGTTTGCACTGGGTATCCAAGTCCCAATTTCTACTCGTCTATGTGAGGAAAAACAGCGCTTGCACCTGCTGTGGGTTGTGTTAGAGGAGAAAAACTTTGTGATTAGGACCCTAATATTTCATAATATGTCTGTCCTTTGCTCAGGAGGGAAATGTTATATTTGAGAACGAGCATGTTTGCTCTTTGCTTTGAGTGGAAACACTAGGCTCTGTCTTTCAAGGCTATTCTCTGTATAAACATCCTTACGAAGATAGCTAGAGAATAGGCTAGTAACTGCCTTCTTTATGAGACCTGCAAAACATGAGAGATCCCTGGAGAACCCTCTACCAACAATATCTGCCCCTTTTTGATACTGTGTCAGCTCCTGGTGAATTTCTCCAGGTGTATGCCCACCCTTATTACTTTGAACTATGTAGGCTGGAACCAAGTTCATGAATTTGTTTCAAAAATTATTTAAGACTGTCATCACCAAGACTTAAAGTAGCAGGAGGAGGCCAATCTGCAGTATCAACTATGCCCTCCAGCTGGACTTATCTAGCTGAATAAATTCCATAAACTATCAGGGTCTACCATAGAATCCTAAGTAACTTTCTTAAATTTCTGAATTAATCTTTTTACTTGGTCTAAAACCTTTAATCTGGGTATAATAAAGTGTAACCTTGATGATACAGACTTAATCTTGTCCCACGTAGGGGTAATTTGATCATATATCAGAACTCTGGCCATTGAGTTGTTGGTTATCTGAATGCTAAGATAATATTAGTGATCAAGTCAGCTAAGTTAAGGATAAATTTCATATTACCTTTTCAAATTGGAAAACTCTCATTGTAGAAATAACTGCCCATAGGATGTGCATAAATGATGAGAACTTTATCTCTGTAAGAATCTCCTCTGAGTAACTAAGGGTGATCAAATTTTAGGGAGATCTCCACAGTTGTATGAGGGCTACATTATCTACTGGTAGTATTCTCTGAAATACTCAAATATCTGCTAAGGTCAAGTCATCATGTTGTCAGGAAGAAGTCAAAATAATGCCTGGGTTACACATGAGCAAATGTGCATGGTACCTTGGAATAAAGCGGTGTTTATAATTGTTGGTGCCCCCAAAGTAGGACCTACATTTGTCAGGGCTACAGCTTGACTGGACTTCTACTTGGCCTACTATCTGGCTAGTGAATCTTAGGGTCTCCAATTCTGTTAATTTAGTCAAGTCCTTATTTGAGAGGAATTGCTTGAGGGAAGTCAATCCAACCTGTCCTGTTTGTCTATGCTATAAGTTGCATGGAATTAGTCTGCCTCATGGAACTGATACAGTGAGGGTAGGGAAAACATCCAGATGTGTTGGCTGATATTTTGCATGGGTGGTACAGGAGCTGCTTTTTTCCAATCAGCTTTTCAGTAATGTTAAGGGAGATGACAATCAAATTATAGTTACAGGTACTTCATGAGGGATGATACAACAAGTAGCCTTTTCAATATAGAGTTCTTATAACATTTTTGGAATGCGAAATCAGAGAACATTCCTTTGTGAAACAGGCTCCAGGGGTGATTTTGAGAAATATTATTAATGTACCTCCTTTCTGGTGTCAGAGGTGTTCCTCCTCTTGAAGCCAGAATGTTAGTTTTCTACCATCACACAATCAGTATGCCCCATTTCAGTATCAGTAATTTCACCTTTTTTATAATCTCACCTATTCAAACCTAGCCTTCTCATTTAGGAAGGTTAAGTATGAAAGAAAAAAAAGGTATTTTTATAAAACTTACAGAAACCTATTTCCTCACATTTATCCTGGGTGGGCTCCACAGCAGAGGGACTTGGGAGATTATTATCCTATGACCTAGGACTATGTCAATCCAATAAGAGAGCCTGAGTGTGTGAACCAGAATTAAGCTCCTTTTCTTTATATGTCCCCTTTTAGCGGGGCTGCCATCCAAAGAGGGTCCCAGCCAAGCTGACCTAGGTTTTCCATTAGGGGAAAGTGAAAAGCTTTATGCCCAGGAATGGCAAGGGAGGAATTCTGAATTTTCAAAATAGGTCTGTATAACCTTCTACCCTTAGATCTTAATCATTACCCAAGAAGCAGCCACAATGAGATGGTCTCTTGTTGGGGACAGCTGCATTCAGTGACCAAACTGTCCTACTAGGATGTGTAGATCATGAGAAAGTAAGAAAAGGCAGTGTAAAAAATTGTCATTTCTTGAGGAGTCTGTTGCAACATACTATATCAGATATATGTGGGTGAAAGGAAATATGGAAATTTCACCCACAACCTTAATAAACAACTCTTTAAGTGCTTTTTATTAGGATGCCTGGGTGGCTCAGCAGTTGAGCATCTGCCTTCGGCCTAGGGCATGATCAAGTCCCATATCAAGCTCCCTGCATGGAGCCTGCTTCTCCCTCTGCCTATGTCTCTGCTCTCTTTCTGTCTCTCATGAATAAATAAATAAAATTTATAAAAAATATTATAAAAACATAAGTGATTTTTATTATGAAACTCACCGATTAGGCTGCTAATGGTTTGGAAGGCCAAACACATGGGAAGGATCGTTTTTAAGAATCATAATTGTGGCCAGATATAGCTGAGCATATAGAAACATGATAAAAGAAAAAGTATGTAGTGATAAATCACCATTATTGCCTTCATAAGGAGTCAAATTCTTGCTCTAGTCAACTTACAAGGTGTGGATAAAGAGCCCTCTCCTGTCTAGTATGGTCTTCCACACCATAAGATAAATGGTTCCACTTTTGGCATGGGTCGTGAATCTGGGAAATGGCAGAAGGAAACCTCTGTATCAGAAATAATCCTTTATATTGTTCAAACCTATGATGGTGAATGTCTTGCCCTATTTGGTGATGAATCCAGGCGATAATGGTGGCAATCTGAATAGTGCAAATTCAAGCAGTCGGTCTCATCAGAGAATGGACTCTGACCAAGGACATCTGTGTGAGTCCAGGATGGCTCTATTACTAGCCATGATTTGTTTCACTGTTTGTGGCCTCAGAGAAGATTACTTTAAATGGTTAGTCTGTAGTGTACCAAATGGTAGACTAAGCAGATAGGCCATTGCCAAGAGCCCCAAAGCCAGCAGAAGTAGAAGGTTCACCCGGAAAAATACTACCCACCAGCCAGAGTTATTACATACATTTTTGGTTCTTCAGAGCTGGTGCTGATGTTGAATAGCTGTAGCAGCCCAGTGAGCACCATTGGGTTTCAGCTTAGGTGTTCCATCAGTGTAGTTAGAGCACAACTGAGCAGATTTGTTTTAGATATTAGAGAAGACAAATATTTCCCCACATTGGGTTCCCGGCAAAGAGCCTGCTTCTCCCTCTACCTGTGTCTCTGCCTCTCTCCCTGTGTCTCATGAATAAATAAACAAAATCTTTAAAAATTTAAAAAAAAAAACAGTGTAAGAGGTAATTAAGAATAATGGTCTTCTTGTCAGAAATAATAAAGTTCAGAAGGAAATGGACTGACATCTTTAAATTGCTGAAGGAAAAACAATTCTTTATCTAGAAAAACTATGTTTCAAAACAGAGGGCAAAATAAAAACATTTTATTTTTTAAAACATTTTTTAAAAGATTTTATTTATTTATTCACGAGAGACACAGAGACATAGGCAAAGGGAGAAGCAGGCTCTTTGCGGGGAGCCTGATGCAAGACTCCATCCTAGGACGCTGGGATCATGTCCTGACCCAAAGGCAGATACTCAACCGCTGAGCCACCCAGGTGTCCCTAAAGACATTTTTAGATGAATAAAAAAATAGAGAATTTATCTCAAGCACCTTGAATTGTAAGATGTTAGAAAAAAATTCACACTAAAGGAAAAGGATACCAGCTTGAATCTCTAGAACAAACATTGTAATTTTATTTTCAAATTTTTATAACCTATTTAAAGCAAAACTTTATTGCTATATGATATGTATACAAAGCATATAGATATA
Organism: Canis lupus baileyi; assembly: GCF_048164855.1. Taxonomy (NCBI): domain Eukaryota; kingdom Metazoa; phylum Chordata; class Mammalia; order Carnivora; family Canidae; genus Canis; species Canis lupus. The sequence continues at coordinate 45,570,980 of NC_132857.1, read as the reverse complement.
AATGCTGATAATAGCACGAAAAGCAGAATGTTAAATGAAAATATTCTATTTTTACAAAGTTCCTATATTTCACACAAAATAATATTCTAAGCAGATTATGATAATTTAATGATTTCTATTATAATCTTTAGAGCAACCACTAAAGGAAATAATGCAGATAAGTATAGCAAAAAAAGGCCAAATGATGAGTCATAATATTAAATATAAACTTGTTTAACCCAAAAGTAGAAAGGAAACAATAAAAAAATACATGAGCTAAATAGAAAATAAGTATCAAATGGCAGATTTGATAATATAAAAGTAGACTATAGACTCCAACTAAAAGGCAGAAATGATCACACTGGATAAAAATCAAGATTCAACTATTCTCACTGAGATGCATTCTAAATATAAAGTTAGAGTAATCTGTACTTGACATTCTTGTAGACAATAGTCACACTATGTTAGGTAACTAAAACCTTTAATCAGTCTGCAAATATTTACAGATAAAAAATATGGAGACTGAGCTAGAGTCAGACTAAAATTTGTTATTGTTATCACAAGAGTACAGTCCTAAATCCTGAAGACAGAAAACTGAAAATCTGAAAAGCATTTTAAAAAGGAAAAACTGGAATCAGTGACAAATTGGATACAAAATGTGATAAAAGGGTGAAAAATAACTTTGAATTTATTACAAGAGTATTACATTTTATTGAGCAACCCTTTTTTATGAATTCAATGATTTTTAGTGGTTGCCATAAAGGAAGCAAATATACTCTTGTGTATCTTATTTCCACCCCACCCCCTCTATTTGGCCTCAATTAGTGACCAATGGGTTCCAGAATAGAAAGCCACCATCCAGAGCCTTGAATTATGGAAAATGGTAGAACCCAATTAATTCATGAGAGAAATTGAGTTTCTACCAATTTTTTCAGGAAGTTTATTCTCTATTCCTCAGCTAAATTTCCTCTTCTGATACTATCAAAATACTCAGCTGTCATTTTCTCTTCCCTAATCTTATTAATTCTTATATGTGATCCTATATGTAATGGAAAAAGTTATCTTGCTGAGGGAGTAAAACTCCAGATACATGACTTAGTTATAATACAAAGAACCCACAGTGTCTTTGCCATCACCACTCAGTATGTAGAGATGGGCATGATACCATGTTTTGAGAATCCAGAGTAAATTCCACACATAAATCACATTCAGTCTCAGTATCTCTAACTTACAAATTAATGTTATGTACAATTAAAACTGCTTTGGTTTTTCCATGAGGTGAAAATGTTCATCCTAAAATCGCTCTAGGAATCTCCCTGGAGCGCTGGATTGATTGGAGAGCACATTGTGCTCCTTACCTCTCGGCGCCCCACCCCGCCCTCCTCAAGTCTCACCAGGATGTTTTTCGGAACAGATTTTCTTCTAATGTCAAAGATGTCACTATGTTTAGATTAGCTTTATATGCTCATATCAGAATAAGAAATAGCCTTGTGGGGATAATACCCCTGTAAAGGAGACATTAATAATCCAAATAAATCCCAACTGTCCTGAGGAGATAAGATATGAAGAAATGAGTAGGAGGCTAAATGTAAGTTGAAAAAGAGATGTCAAGTACACAAAAGACTATTCTACGGAGGAAACCACCTACTATTCTCTATCTGAATACACAGTTTTAGATGTTGATGTACTGATTTACTAAAGCAAACACTGCAAGGTTGATAAGAATTACTATGTTTTCTAAAAGTACATATTCTCCGTCTCAGGACATACATCGCATTATAAAGTCAGTTGAGCAAGCATCATGTAAAGTAGTTCTACAATTGTCTTTCCTTCCCAATCTTGCTGAGATGTCCTCAGGTAAAGCAAAGAGATTTCACATTTAGTGGTAAGTATAAAATATTTAGGAAAGGAAATTTATTTCTAGGGAGTTAAAAAGTACAGTCGGATAAAATACTTATTTTTGAAATAGTTTTGATTTTTGTTTCTTGGGCTATATTGTTCTTCCTTTGGATAGCATGTACAAGGACAGAATTAAGCCCCATTAGGACTGTATCATACAAATATAACTGCTTAGCTGGCTAATCCACTCAGGGCACCAGAATCTTGAGTCTAATTTTATAAGGTGGTTTCCATTCATCCCATAACAAAATATGGAGGGTTCTTTAATTGGGAAATATTATCTCTCTTTTGTCCTCTCCTATAAGAACTACATAAAATTCCATCTACACACATATAACGAGCTGTAAAGTAATTCAGTGGCTCTTGGCCTATTTGCAGTTCTAATTACCATGGAACTGATAATAATCTCTAAGCATGTAATAAGGGACTAGTCCCGCTGTTCTCTGAATTCTCTTGTTTGGGTGTGCTCTGATGTCTACTTCTTTGTTTGGGTCCTAATTATTTATTTCTCCCTTTGCTCATGGGACACCCACTGGCAATTGATTTCCATAGAAGCTGCATTTTACTCCTACAGGTTCTGTGCAATGCTAGCATCCTAGTTTTCATATTATCAAATATAGCTGTGGGCTTTTGAAGCCTCTACTCTTTACCTCAGGGATGTGGCTGTGCTCTCTGTCACCCATGTCCTCTCTGTGACATCAGTATTATCTTGGGTGCTATTGAGATGCAAGGGCATTTCAAAACCTCTTCAGTGGAAAAAGTCATTTTCTGCCTGGAGATTTTATAGAAGTTGTGCTGCAATCTAACATGAGCCAATGTAGGGTTATTCACAATTAAGAGGTTCTTTCTTGGTTGATAGTGGGAAGTCTCCAGTAGCTTAGAGGGGTTTGGGAGCTTTGGTATCCCCCTTATAGTCTTACCACCACAAGCAGCAAGTGACAATGAAAAATTCTTCCATGTAGGATCAAGCTATATTAGCATGCATGCACAAAAACCATGGAATTTGTTCAGTAATACTGATTCAGTTCAGGTCTCTGACCATTTCATTGTTCTAACATCACTGTATATAATTATTTTAGATGGATGTGACCTCATTCTAAAGCAGCAATGACTTAATGTTTTGCTTGGGACAAATGTCAAAATTCTTAGGTAGTTGTGATGGTCAATTTTATCTATTAGCTTGATTGGACTTTGGAGTGCCCAGATACTTGTTCATACGTTATCCTCAGTGTTTCTGTGAGGGTGTTTCTGGATGAATTTAACCGTTAAATGGATAGAGTAAAGCAGATTGTTTTTCCTAATGTAGGTGGGCTTTTGTTGTTGTTGTTGTTGTTAAAGCAGTGTTATATATCATATTATTTGGGGGGGGGCTACAGTATACTTTATTGATGGTACATGACAAGGTAGGGCTCCCCAAGCGCCTCCCCTTCCTTGGGGTCTGGGATATAAATTGAAGGTCAGGAGATTCTCAGTGTGTTGGGGGATTAAATTGGGGCAGGGACTCCCCAGCAGCTGAGGGCCTCTCTCTTCCTCTTGTTTTTGCTGTGGCTGGTAGTCCAGGAGGCTCTTACTCCTTGGAGGCCATGTGGACTATGAGGTCCACCACCCAGTTGCTGTGGCAGAATTCATTGTCATAGTAGGAAATGAGCTTGACGAAGTAGTCATTGAGGGCAATGCCAGCCTCGATGTCGAAGGTGGAAGAGTAGGTGTCACTGTTGAAGTCGCAGGAGACAACCTGGTCCTCAGTGTAGCCCAGGATGCCCTTGAGGGGGCCCTCTAATGCCTGCTTCACCACCTTCTTGATGTCGTCATGTTTGGCAGCTTTCTCCAGGTGGCAGGTCAGATCCACAACTGACACGTTGGGGTGGGGACTCGGAAGGCCATTCCAGTGAGCTTCCCATTCAGTTCAGGGATGACCTTGCCCACAGCCTTGGTGGCACCAGTGGAAGCAGGGATGATGTTCTGGGCAGCCCCTCGGCCATCATGCACAGCTTCCCAGAGGGGCCGTCCATGGTCTTTGGGGTGGCAGTGATGGCATGGACAGTGGTCATGAGGCCCTCCACAATGCCGAAGTGGTCATGGATGACTTTGGCTAGAGGAGCCAAGCAGTTGGTGGTGCAGGAGGCATTGCTGGCAATCTTGAGGGAGTTGTCATACTTCTTGGGGTTCACACCTATCACAAACATGGGGGCATCAGCAGAAGCAGCAGAGATGATGACCCTCTTGGCCCCGCCTTTCAAGTGAGCCCCAGCCTTCTCCATGGTGGTAAAGACCCTAGTGGACTCCACAACATACTCAGCACAAGCATCACCCCATTTGATGTTGGCAAGATCTCACTCCTGGAAGATGGAGATGGACTTCCCATTGATGACAAGTTTCCTGTTCTCAGCCTTGACCATGCCATGGGATTTGCCGTTGGTACACCATGTAGTTGAGGTCAATGAAGGGGTCATTGATGGTGACAATATCCACTTTGCCAGAGTTAAAAGCAGCCTTGATGACCAAGCACCCAATATGGCCAAATCCATTCACTCTGACCTTCACCATTGTGTCTTGGGGACACGACTGGCACTGCACTAGAAGATGCGGCTGTCTGTCGAAAGGGGAGGAACAGAGAGTCTATATGTTGTATTCTTATAATAAGGTAACATAGGGAAAAACAAAATGCTAAAAAATCATTAAAAAATACTTCTGCAGTATTGTACTATATTTATCAAAAAACAATTAGTATAAGTCAGCCTGTGCAGTTCCAACTGGTGGTGTTCAAGGATCAGTTCTAGTTGAGAACAGTATGTACCAGACATTGGCAACAAAGTCCAAGGCACACCATCCCTACCTTCAGCTAATTCGGAGTCAAATAGGACACAGATGCTGAACAGTTACAAGGGAATTGATTACTCTGAAAAAGGAAGTATAGGATGATATGGGAACATATAAACACAGACCTAATTAATTATATGGGGAGGGGATAAGCCTAGATCCAGCACTTGCCCTCCCAATCAGTTGAAGGCCTGAATAGAGCAAACAAACCGACCTTTCCCCAGATAATAGGGAATTCCTTCTGCCTAACTATCTCTAAAGAGAGACACTGGTTTTATCTTGACCTTAGATTTAAACTGAAACATCAGGGCAGCCCCGGTGGTGCAGGGGTTTAGCACTGCCTGCAGCCCAGGGCGTGATCCTGGAGACCCAGAATCGAGTCTTGTGTTGGGCTCCCTGCACGGAGCCTGCTTCTCCCTCTGCCTGTGTCTCTGCCTCTCTCCCTCTCTCTGAGAATGAATAAATAAATAAATCTTAAAAAAAACAAAACAAAACAAAAAACTGAAACATCAGCTCTGTCTGGGTTTCAGGCCAGCCGCCTTCAGACTAGAACTTACATCATTGGCTCTCCTGGATCTCTAGCTTGTCCACTACAGATCTTGGATCTGGCCAGCCTCTGTAATTGCTTTTAGCCAATTCTTTATGATAATTATATATTTAATATCCTATTGGTTCTATTTCTCTGGAGAGGGATCCCTGGGTGGCGCAGCGGTTTGTCGCCTGCCTTTGGCCCAGGGCGCAATCCTGGAGACCCGGGATCAAATCCCACATCGGGCTCCCGGTGCATGGAGCCTGCTTCTCCCTCTGCCTGTGTCTCTGCCTCTCTCTCTCTCTCTCTCTCTCTCTGTGTATGACTATCATAAGTAAATAAAAATTAAAAAAAAATTTATTTCTCTGGAGAATGCTAATACAGTGGTAAAATACAGATTTAATTTCAGAATCCTAAATCTAAGATTATATCCTATAGGACAGACTATTGGGTGTGCTGATTCTTATTCTCCATTCTTACAAAAGTTTTGGAGTGAGACATGTCACCATGAACAATAACTCTCTCCACACCCATCTTAAATGCCACTTGGTTCACTGATGAAAGCACATTTTATCATCCAATATGTTAGCTTTTAAGGGCTCTGATGTTGATTGAGGACAAAAACACAAAGCTTCTGGACTAGGAATGCACATAGTTACAGGCTAGTAGAGTCCAGTCAAAGAACTTGGAATGTTCACTCAGCACCCTTAAGTTAGAGATTAAAAACAATACACACTTACTGTCTGTGCTATTTTAAAATTAAGTACAGTCAATATAACATAAGCATCTTCTTACCACAAGTACATCGGCAGCGAAACCCTCCATTAATTTCCTCTCAGTGGAAGGAACTTGAGGCCCTCCTGTCTTATTAGTCCACGTCCCATATTATGGAACTATCCAAGAACTATGACCTTTCATATTTTGTATAAGACCAAATCTTCATATCAGGCTCTACTATCAACACTTTTAAAAGCATTTAGAGACAGGTGTCTTAATGTCACACAAATATGTATTCACGTCTCAGCTCACAACCTCTTCTGAAGATAAACTGTTTTATTGCCCAAGTATCATGTATCTGGCAACATTTCATGGAAGCAAATTTCATGGTTCCTGGGATCCCTTGAATATATGAATGTACAGATACAAAACCAATATTCACTCCATATTATTCTAACCTCAGTTGGTTAGCTCTTTCTTTTTTTTTTTTTTTTTAATTTTTTATTTATTTATGATAGGCACACAGTGAGAGAGAGAGAGAGAGGCAGAGACACAGGCAGAGGGAGAAGCAGGCTCCATGCACCGGAAGCCCGACGTGGGATTCGATCCCGGGTCTCCAGGATCGCGCCCTGGGCCAAAGGCAGGCGCCAAACCGCTGCGCCACCCAGGGATCCCGGTTAGCTCTTTCTTTAAAATGATTCCAATTCCTTATTTTATTTTATTTTTATTTTATTTTATTTTTATTTTATTTTATTTTATTTTATTTTATTTTATTTTATTTATTTTTTATTTATTTTATTTTATTTTTTCATTTTTATTTTTTACAGAGAGAGTGTGTGAGCAGGGAGGTAGGGGAGGGGTAGAAGGAAAGAGGGAAAATCTCAAGCAGGCTCCATGCTCAGCACAGAGCCCAAGATCATGACCCAAGCTGAAATTAGAGTTAGATGCTTAACCTACTGAGCCACCCAAGTGCCCAAAATGATTCCAATTCCTAAACATCCTCCTTTATATTTATTCCTTTGAGTAAGGAAATAACATATACTTCTCAGTCTCTTTATGTTGTTTTTTTTTTTTTAAAAAAAAAAAAAAAAACACACAGAACCTGGAGCTGCTGTATTTTGCCTCCTGTGAAACCCTAGCATATAGATTAGATCAAGTAGGAACTAAAACTCTCTTCTCTTTTGATAATAGCCTTTGTATTTTAACATAGCCGTTGCTGATAACCTTCTGATATTGACTCAGTTTAGCAATGCCATCAAGGCACTTAGTCTGATTATTGCTAACCACCCACGGTGCTAACTGAACTGTTTTTCAGCCTCAAATGCAGTGACCAATATAAATTCCAAATATGTGAAAAAATACTACTTCAAGCCAAAGTCCATATCCAAATAAAGCATCTCTCCTATCAATTTGGCATTCAACACAGGAAAGCAGCAAATTAAAGACTTTCCAGATCTAACCTGAGTGCTTCTGGGGAACAATTGGTTCCTTTCTCATTTATCCTTCTCATTTCCTATCAGGCTATCAGGAAAGCTTCACTCCATTTTGAATTTTAAGGTATAATAGCAATACACTTCTTAAGCTCACAACTCATCTGTCCTAAAATTTGGACCATTTTTCTTGAATTCAGTCTGAAATGGAAGCATCAGGCATTTACTCCCCAACTTCAGTAAACTAATGTGCAAAATAGTTTTCATAATTCCTTAATAAACAAGCCAATTAGCTAGAATAGGCCAAGCAGTTATTTGAGTAATTTCCTGTTATCTGATTAAATTTAGCAGCCTGTTTAATTTGCTATTTCCAGGCCTTTTTTTTTTTTTTTTTTTTGAGTAGGTTCTTTTCTGATAGGTCAGAATTAACTAATAATCTCTATGGACTAATTGGATAGACTGCTCTAGCACTTCCTAGATTTGATGACAAACTGTAGGAGAGGAAACAGAGAGATATGATGATTAATTTCACTCTTGCATCCTCCTCCTCCTTCTGTCCAGAATGATTTTGGAAGCCCTTGCCAAATCCAGAGAGGCACTACAGGCTATGAAGGCCAGGCAGTTTTCTTTTGGCAAGTTTTAGTAGTACTCCATAGGCCTGAATACCTGGAGGGTAAGAGAAGGGGTAGGGCTGCAGGTTCAGACTACCTTCAGGGAAAAGTACATTGAATCAAAATTCCTTGGGAAGAAGAGAGCATAGTTGAAGTGTCTGTGGTAGCAGGGAAGAAGTTAGAGGCAGAAGACAAAGAGCACAATGGCATAGGGAAACTTGGCGTCATTCCTGTCACCCCAAAAGTAGCAGGGCTGAACTGGTTGGTAGAGATTAGAGCAACTGGTTGTACGGGCAGGAGCAGCTGATGAAGTGCCTGCTTAACCATCAGATCAGTAGCTGCCTGTGCATTGTGATAAGGAAATGCAAATGCCACGGGGTTAAAGGGGGGAGAATAATGCTGCATCTTCAACGGACAAGTTGTAATTGTCCTGTAGGACTGGTGAAAGACCAGCCTCCCAAAGAATAACACTTCAAAAAATACCAGGAGGAAACCTCAGGGTTTCTAAGCTGCTTAGAAATCTATGTACTCTTTCAGTGTCATTACAGGAGCACTCAGCCCTGCAGGGTTTGCCGGTGCTAAGTGACTGAAGGGGAGGAGCTGAACAAAGGGACGGGTAACAGGCTGAATTTCCAGGTCAGCACTTGGGAAGCCATATTTAAGGCTGGTTTGTTTCTTTCTTAAAGCAGTACTGGTAACTGTTCAGAAGAGCTCTCTGGAGTCATGTAGATTCACGTTCTAGCTCCGCGACCCACTGTGTGACCCTAAGTAACAATTGCTTGGCCTTGGTTTACTTAAGCCTTAAAATGAAGAAACCAATGTTGAAAGGATAAAAGGAATGATTGGTATGGAGGGGGCTTGGACCAGTACCTGGAGCCAACTGCTGGATAACAAATTTTTGTTGGGATTTCTCATGGCTCCCATGTGCTGCCTAGGCTGAAAGAAAAGCCTTTAGAATTCAATGCTTTCTCTTGACAATGAGAATGACCATGATCAGATGGCTCCTTTCTGTGTGCCTTTTTAGGTGGGGGATTTGGGTGGAGATCATAGGAAGGAAGTTGCCAATGAGACCTCCAGGGCATGATGACAGCTGTGGAAGTCTACTTAGAAGACAGTGACAGCCTCTCACACAGATGGGAGTAAGAGTTTACTGCTGTTTTGTTGTCTTTTCATATTTGACTGAGGCAAAAAAAAGCCTCCTGATGTCCACTCTTGGCATTTTCATCACATTGCCAGTTCCAGATGTCACAATGGGATAACTTGGTGGTGCTAAGCTATTTCCAGAAATCTGTTTCTGGGAAAATGGTTTTCAAATGAAAGAGGCCAAGCACCTTACACAGCTAAACTATTACAGGTATTGTGAAGGGTCAAAATCTTTTGCTAAGTTAATGAAGTAGTAGTCTTCCGTCTACAGCTTACAACACCTTGTCAGTTCAATTTACTTTCTTGCCCATTTTCTCTTCCGATGCAAGCAAGGCTGTTGAAACCGAGCTTCATTTCTTTCTGTTGAGGCGCCTGTTTTATATTCATTTAGTTACTGTGTGGCATTTTTATGTTCTGAAAACCACAATTGCTGTCATGAAATGACCCTAAGGTAATGAACCATGAATTATCTTTAAAACCTGGTAAAGGATTTTGAAGTTATAAACAAGTAAAATAATTTGCAGGCACTGTTATTTCCACATCAGATTTACCTAAAGAGATGATTTTATGGCAAGATCGATTTATTATATAAATCATTGTAAAGATGGTGAATGGGTATTCCAATTTTTATGTACTTTGCTTTCAAATTGGGAGAGAACTGGAGGTGGAAGTTGTTGGGAGAAAGCTCCAAAATCAAGTTCACAAAAAAATTAGAGAAATAATTTTAAAGTAAGGAAGCACCTTTAAGACTCGTGTCATGTTTAGTGTAAGAAATGGAGAAATTGCTTTAAGTCTGATATAGAATAAAATTTTTAAAAGTGCACGTATTACATACATACAAATTGACATTTTATACCAGCAAGTACTATGTCATGCTATGAAAATCACTGGGATCAAGATGTACCAAGAAGAGCTTCTTTTTTTTGTATCTTTTTTTTATTTTTTTACCAGTGATATGTTATCATTTTGTAATAGACTCTCTAAAGAGAGCACCAACCAGTATATATAACGTGTATGTATACACATATATATGTTTATACATATGAGTGTGTGTGTATAGCCAGTTCACTGACAGTATGAGTCATTATATTTGTCTGCTAAACTGATTCTTCTTTATATTTTCCATAATTTCAGTAGCTTAAACACTTGGGATGATGGGAAAGAGAGAATAAAATAACTGATTTTTCAGAATTGCGATATATATTTAAAGATGGATTAAATGGAAAAGTAAAGAGAAGACAAAATAGAGGTAAAGAAAAACTAAGAGAAGAGATAAAAGCAGAGGAGAAGAGTAGAGTCAGAAGGAAAGTAATCAGGTGCTGAAGAAAAAGAATCAAATTAGGGAAAGGAACTAAAAAAGAATTGGAGGCAGTATCTCAATTATCTATCAATAAGAGGCTCAGAAATAATTCCCTGAGGGAGACCTCTTCTTAAAGAATAGGGAAAAAAGAAGAGAATGCTACAGATCCTCTCAGGATTGAAGACACAATGGAAAGATGAAATATTGCCAATCATCAACTAAAAGTACAGGAAAGCAGACTTGAAAATGTCCTTAAAAATGATCATTTCTTAGAGTCCATCTCTTAAAATACACATAATTTGCTTCCTTTTTATTTATTTTTTTCCCCTATGGCTGTGTAACTGTTGGAGATTGAATTTGCCCACCTGGCTTCCTATAACTTACATTGGGGATTTATAATCTACTCTCACAGTTAAATCTGAAGCCAGGCATTAGCAGGCATTGGGCCTGCTGCTAAAAGGTATCTGAGTCCAGGTTTCTGTGATTTTTTTTTGGCTTTTCATTAATGGTCTTAAGCTGGCTGCTCCAGCATCAGCTCTCATACTCGCACCAGACAGAAGGAGAATGGTAAAGGGTAAAAGGGCATAAATGTGCTGAGTCTACTTATTTTAAAGGAGATTTTCAGGAAGATCTATCAGCTACTTGTACTTCTATCTATTTGGCCAAAATTGCATTACTTGTCCTTTGCTGTTTTGAGAGAGGGACAGGTAGTGCAGGTTTTTAAAACTGAGCCCTTTGGTGCTGCCCACACAATCAGGATGTCAGTAATGAAGGGGAGAAGACTGAACCTTTTAAATTAAGTAAATTAAATTCACTGAAATTATATAAAATAATAGGACTGTTTTTTTAACCATTTCTTTGATATTAAAGTATTATATGCTTTTAGTGAATACCTATGCTTTAGGATGATTTGTTTTTTATAAGACATAACTAAAAAAAAAGACAACTCAGTGTTTAATAATGGCTACATTTTCTTTTCTTTTAATATACTCCAAATAATCACTAGGGGAAATCAGAAACTTAAATGCAAGTGAATGAACTGTTTAGATGAATAAAATCAACATGAATAAAAAAAAGATGAAAATACTTCTTGCATTAGCCGTATGGATGTCCACAGTCTCTGGAAATGTTTAGGGATTATTTGTAAGCAAAATTCCTTATTAAAATAATAGTAATGTTTGGCAGCTTATAGAGGGATATTAGGACTATGAATTCGAATAATTTGGCTGCAAAAAGAAAAAGTCTGAAGTAACAGTGAGATAAAAATACATAAGAAGTAGGTAGGCCAGTCTCACTGGATGGTTTGATGAATTACTCAGCCACCTAACTCCTTCTAGGTTTCTGCTCAAGTATCTTCACTCCAGGGCTTCTATCTTCAAGGTTCTTTCTTGACAAAGATGAATTCTAAGGTTCAAGCCATCTTATCTTCAATACAGATCACAAGAAAAGTGGAAAGAAGGATAGAGACTGTGGAGCTGAATTAGCACTCCCCACCTGCAACTTTGCTGGAAACTCTGTCCCACACCCCAATATGTCTTATGGTCAGGGACATAATCACACACCCCTACCTTGTGGAAAAGAAAGATGGAAAAAGGAATGGAAAATCGATTATATTGTCACACTAAATACAAATTTAGAGTTCGGTTTTTATGGAAGTAATGGAAAAATAGATGGGTGGCAATTAGCAGCATCTGCCACAGCAAGTGAAACTACTTCCAGCAATTTGCAGGGCTCTTAACACACAATACACAGAGCAATGGCCACTCGGTCAAATTCCTGAATAGAAATAGCAGCTCTATGGCACACATAACACAGTAACAACAAAGAAAAAGGATTTGGGTTACATACTGTAACATAGGTACCTTTGCAGCTCTGCTCTTGTCTTCTGCTCCTGCTCAGGTGAGGTGCGGCATTTGGTGACTTCTCCTACAAATCCCATATATTCAACCTTAGAAGATTTGCTGAGTAATAAAGATGTCAGGTAAGGTTTGTACAGGGAAAGAGATGATTACTTTGCACATAATGTAGGAAGTATGCCTGTATGCCATATCAAACCACTTGGTCGTCCTTTATGGGTCTTTTCCCTTTGGTAGCCATACCTCTACCCTCTTGTCTAAGCCTTGCTTCTTCAGAAGCTCCTCCTGCCTTCTATTTAGGCCAAACCCTAACTCAAATTCTCAGAGCCTTCATATCTTATCCATGGAAACACCAACAGCGAATCCAGAAGTCCCCCGCCCCACACTGCCCCATCCACCAAGTGAAGACCATATGGTATCCCTTAATATCATTACATATTGAATAATTATTATTAGGTTTAGCAGGATTCTGAATTCTTAGCAGAGTACAAAAAATATATAAACTGGTGTCTTGGGGCTCTAGGAGTTTGAGCTCTAGTGTAATGTAGAATGTAAATTCCATGAGGACTAAAGTTGTTCTGCTTGGCTACCAGTGAGAACTATGAGAATCAGTGAGGAAAATCATGAGCAAGCATTGACTTTATTTCACATGGGGCCCAACATACCTTCTCTGCAGCTATGTGTTCTCTCCCTGGTGGCTGCTTTCAACAAATGTTATTCCAGAGTCTTTTCTGCTTGCATTTTTCCAGCTGCTTTTGTAATGAACACTAAAAAAAGAAATTTGATTATTTTTTTCAATAGCAACAGAAAGTGTGTGCTCCCCACAGAGCTAATAGAAACAGCTACCATTGAGGTGCCTCTGTGGCTCAGTCAGCTAAATACCCCCCTCTTGATTTCAGCTTAGGCCATGATCTCAGGGTTATGAGATGGAGCCCTACATTGGGCTCTGCACTCAGCAGGGAGACTGCTTGAGGTTCTTTCCCTCAGCCCCTCCCCCTGCTCACTTTGGCTTCCCACATGTTCTCTCTCTCAAATCTTAAAAAGCAGCTATCACTTATTATACTTTACTGTGTGCCAAGAGCAGAATGCTAGGTGCCTGCCTTATAGAAATTATTTCATCCTTTATACAGGGCTTTAAGCTAGTTACCTTTTTTAAATTTAATTTTTAAAATTTAAGTGGAGTTGACATACAATATTATTGGTTTCAGATGTACAATATATTGATTTGACATATATGCACATTACAAAATGATCAACATGAAAAGTCTAGTCACCATCTGTCACTATACATAGCTATTCAATATTATTGACTACATTTTCTATGTTGTATTCTATATTCCTGTGACTTATTTTATAAATGGAAGTTTGTACCTCTTAATCCCCTTCACCTATTTAGCCCATCCTCCCCCACTTCCTCCCCTCTAGCACCCACCAGGTCTTTGAATGCATGAGTCCATTTCAGTTTTGTTTTGGGGATTCATTTGTTTTTATTTTTTAAAAGATTTTATTTATTCATGAGAGACACACAGAGAGAGGCAGAGACACAGACAGAGGGGAAGCAGGCTCCTTGCAGCGACCCTGATAAAGACTCAATTCGGGGACCCCGGGATCACTCCCTGAACCAAAGGCAGATACTCAACCGCCAAGCCACTCAGGCATCCCTGTTTTGATTTTTTAATTTCACATGTAAATGAAATAATGTATAGTATTTGTCTTTCTCTGTCTGACTTATTTAACCTAGCATAATACCCTCTAGATCCATCCATGTTATAACAAATAACAAGATTTTATTCTTTCTTATGTCTCAGTAACAGTCCATTGTATATCCCCATGTATACATATACCATATCATCTTTATCCATTCATCCATCAGTGGACACTTAGGTTGCTTCCAAATCTTGGCTATTGTAAATAATGTTACTGTAAATGTCTTTCGAATTAGTGTTTTCATTTTCTTCAGGTAAATACTCAGAAGTAGAATTTCTGGATTTTGATATTTCTATTTTTAAATTTTTGAGAAACCTCCATAATATTTCCACAGCAGCTGCACCAATTTTTTTTAAAGATTTTATTTATTTATTAGAGACAGACAAAGAGAGAGAGAGAGAGGCAGAGACACAGGCAGAGGGAGAAGCAGGCTCCATGCAGGGAGCCTAAGGTGGGACTCAATCCCGGGGCTCCAGGATCAGGCCCTGGGCTGAAGGTGGTGCTAAACCACTGAGCCACCAGGGCTGCCCTGCACCAATTTATAGTCCCACCAACAGTGCATGAGGGTTAGCTTTCCTCCACATCCTTGCCAACATTTGTTATTTCTTGTTGTGGTTTTTTTGTTGCTAGCCATTCTGGCAGGTATGATGTGATATCTCATTGTGGTTTTGATTTGCATGCTATTGAATATCTTTTCATATCTTTTCATATGTCTGTGACCATCTGTATGTCTTCTTTGGGAGGAAAAAAGTCTATTTAGGTCCTGTACCATTTTTTTTTAATTGGATTTTTTTAGTGTGGAGTTGTAAAATCCCTTATATATTTTTGTTATTAACCCCTTATCAAATATATCATTTGCAAATATATTATTCCATTCAGTAGGTTGCCTTTTTGTACTTATAAATGTTTTCCTTTGCTGTGCAAAAGCTTTTTAGTTTGATGTAGTCCTTATTGTCTGTTTTTGATTTTGTTGTCCTTTCTGAGTAGACAGATCCAAAAATTACTGCTAAGACCAAAGACAAAGAGCTTATATTTAGGTGTTTTATGGTTTTGGGTCTAAGATTTAGATCTTTAATCCATCTTGAGTTCATTTTGTATATAAAGTACAGAAGTAGTTCAGTTTCATTCATCTGCATATAGCTCTCCAGTTTTCCCAACACCATTTAAGGAAGAGACTGTCCTTCCCCCCTTTGTATATTCTTGATTCTTTTCCAATATGTTAATTGATCATGAGTTTTTTTTTTCTAGGCTCTCTGTTTGGCTCCATTGATCTATGTGTGTACGTGCCAGTACTATACTCTTTTGATTACTATAGATTTGCAATATAGTTTGAAATCTGGGGTTGTGATACTTCCAGACTTTGTTCTTTCTCAAGATTGGTTTGGCGATTTGGGGTCTTCTGTGGTTCCATACAAATTTTAGGATTCTTTATTCTTGTTCTATGAAAAATGCCATTGGTATTGTGATAGGAATTGCTTGAATCTTAGATTGCCTTGGGTAATATACAGACAATATATAGACAATATAACAATACTCTTCCAATCCCCGATTATGATATATCTTTCTGTTTATTTGTGTCATCCTCACTTTCTTTCACCAATGTCTTACATAATTATATTCTTATATTCAGAGTACCAGTCTTTCACCTGTTGGCTAAATTTATTCTAGATATTTTATACTTGTTGATGCAGTCATATTTTTTTCTAAATTTCTACTTTTGACAGTTCACTATTAGCATATAGAAATGCAACAAATTTCTGTATATTCTATATTCTGCAACTTTACTGAGTTTATTAGTACAAAGAATTTTTTTATGTCTTTTGGGTTTTCTGTATATAGTATCCTGTCATTTGCAAATACTGACAGTTTTACTTCATCCTTTCCAATTTTGGTGCCTTTTATTTCATTTTCTTGTCTGATTGCTATAGCTAGTAATTCCAGTACTATGTTCAATAAAAGTGGCATGAGTGGGAATTCTTGTCTTGTCCCTGATGTTAGAAAAAAAACTTTCAGCTTTCCATCATTGAGTATGTAGCAATGTGTTTGTTAAATATGGCTTATATTATGTTGAGGTATACCCCTTTTATATCCACTTCTTGAGAGTTTTTATTGTGAATGGATGTTGAATTTTCTCAAATCCTTTTTCTGCACCTAGTGAGATGATCTTATGATTTTTGTGCTAGCCTGATAGAATAAATTTGGAAGCATCCTTAGCTCTTCAATATTTTTGGAATAGTTTGAGAGGGATAGATATTAACTCTTCTTTAAGTGTTTAGTAAATTCACCTATGAAGCCATCTACTCCTGGACTTTTATTTTCTGGGACTTTTTGATTACTGATTTAATTTCATTTCTAGTAATATGTTCGGACTTTCTATTTTTCGCTAATGCTGTGGGAGAAGATTGCATGTGGTTTTCCAATTTGTTTGCATGTAATTATTTATAAAAATTTCATAATCTTTTGTATTTTTGTGATGTCAGTTATGACTTTCATTTCATTTCTGATTTTATTTATTTGAGTTTTCTTTTTCTTGATGAGTCTGGCTAAAGTTTTATCAATTTTATTTATATGCTCAAAGAACCAGCTCTTAGTTTCATTGATCTTCTCTAATTTTTTGTCTCTATTTTCATTCTCATCTTTATTCTTTCCCTCCTTCTGCTAACTTTGGACTTTTTTCATTCTCCTTTAGCCAGTTCCTTTAGGTATAAAGTTAGATTTTTTTTTTCGATATTTCTCTTATTTCTTGAGGTAGGCCTGTATTGATATAAATTTCCCTCTTAACTCTATTTTTCCTGAGTCTCATAGATATTGGAATGTTGTGTTTCTGTTTTTATTTTCATTTGTCTCTTGGTAACTTTTTATTTCTTTGATTTCTTTGTTGAACCACTGGTTGTTTAGTAGCATGTTGTTTAGCTTCCATGTGTTTGTTTGTTTTTCTTTTTTCTTATAATTGATTTCTAGTTTCAGACCATTGTGTTTGGAAAAGATGCTTGATATGATTTAGATATTAAATTTATTGAGATTTGTTGTGGTCTAACTTGTGATCTATCCTGGAGAATGTTTCACATGTACTTGAAAATAATATGTATTCTGCTGTTTTGGGTTGGAAATTTCTGTACATATCTGTTAAGTACATCTAGTCAAATGTGTTATTCAAGGCCAATGTTTCCTTATTGATTTTCTGTCTGGATTATCTATCCATTAACACAGGTGGGATATTAAAATCTTTTACTATTACCATATTACTGTCAATTTATCCCTTACATCTGTTAATATTTGCTTCATATATTTAGGTGCTTTCATGTTGGGTACACAGATATTTATAACTGCCATATCCTCTTGTTGAATTGATCCCTTTATCACTATGTAATAACTTTCTTTGTCTCTTGTTAGTTTTTGTTTTAAAGTTTATTTTGTCTGATATAAGTTACCGTAGCTTGTTTTTGTTTCCATTTGCATAGAATAACTTTGTCTCAGTTGGAAAAAGGAGCCTTGATTAAAATTTTATGTTTATACTAATATAGAAAAAAATTAAATCATAAACTATGTTTCATTATTTACATAGATTTTTTTTCTCTACTTGTGATACTTTTATCATAGTCTTGATAGTTAAAACATTTTCTATGCAGTAATTCCTATCTTTCCTCTAAGAGCTTAAGAGTGAGGTACTTGCCTCTGTTCTCTACCTGGGCCGTCTATACCTTATTTAAAATAATTAAGAAGTCTGTGACTTTAAATGAAGAAGAAACTTAAAGACATTATGTAACATCCCCAAATCCCCAATGTTATATAACTAGTAGCAGAACAGGAATTTAAAGTGAACTATCAAGCACAAATTTCATTCCTCCTAATCATTATTATATTAAGTCCTTTAGATTCTTAGTATTAGGGCAGGCTCTCCCATAAACAAAAACTAAAACTTTGAATGAAGCAAACCTCAAGTGACCATATTACTTATTAGAAAGAATGTGCTGGTAAATGTTTAATGACTGGCTATCCAAAAAGCCCTCAATTTTAGCATTTGCTGATTTTTTGTGATATAAATACTCCCTCCATGGCTGATGGTAAGAAATCAATCTTACAGCACTAAAAGGAGTTGAGAAAAGATATGCACACAAGGCTGTCATTATCCAGTGTGAGCCAGTACATCAGAGATTCCATGAAAATTAATAACAGTATCTATGCTTTGCTTTAACAATTAGATAATCTGTGAACTAAATAAGGTGTATGTGGTATAGAAAAGAGTTAGACTTTTCATTAAGGTCATTCAAAATTGAATCCTGGCCATACTACTAAAGAGCTGATAGTTAATATACATGTGTATATACCTATACACGTATCACACAGATTTTCTTTGTTCACCTATTGGCAGGCATTTAGGTTGTATCTATTTCTTGGCCATTGTAAGTAATGCTGCAATGAACATGGGGGTACTTATATCTTTTTTAGTTAGAATTTTTATTTCCTTCCAACAAATATCTAGCAGTGGAATTTCCTTTAATAATTAGATAATTAATCTGTGGACTAAATAAGGTATATGTGGTATGGGAAAGAGTTAGACCTAGCACTGAAATTACTGGATCATGGGTAATTCTGTTTTTAATTTTTTTGAGGGGACTCCTTACTGTTTTCCATAGTGGTTTTACCAATGTACATTCCTACCAAAAGCATACAAAGGTTGCCCTTTTTCCATGTGCTAATACTTGTTATTTCTTGTCTTTTTTGATAATAGCCATTCTAACAAGTATGAGTTAATATTTTATGGTTTTGATTTGCATTTCCCTGATGATAGTGATGATGGGCACTTTTTTTTATATACCAGTTAGCCATCTGTATATCTTCCTTGGAAAAATGTCTATTCAGATCTCCTGCCCATTTTTTAATTGAATTGAGGTTTTTGTTTTGTTTTGTTTTTTGTTTTGCTATTGAGTTGTATGAATTTTTTAATGTATTTCAAATATCAACCCCAATCAGATCTATGATGTGCAAATGTGTTCTCCATTTGTTAAGTTACCTTTTCATTTTGTTGATGGTTTCCCTTGCTGTGAGGAAGCTTTCTAGTTTGATATAGTCCCACTTGTTGATTTTTGCTTTTGTTGCCTTTGCTTTTGGTGTCAAATCCAAAAAAATTATCATGAAGACCAACATCAAGGATGCTTTTCAAGGAGTTTGATTGTTTCAGAGCTTACATGCAAGTTTTTAATCCATTTTGAGGTGATATTTGTGTATTGTATAAGAAAATGGCCCAGTTTCACCCTAATTTTTAAAAATATCTTCCTTTTTAGCACCAGTGAAACCAGTGCTGGATTAGGCCAGGTCTGATAATCTGCTATGAGTTTGCAGCTTCTGAATTAGTGAATGAGGGGGCTTGGGTAGCAGAAAAAGTAGAAAAAGGAGCCTGAACAAGAAGATATAGAGACAGGAATAATGAAGAAAGGGGCATTTGGGGCATAGTTTAGGCGGAGTAGGAAGTCTGCTGCTGGAGAGAAGTACTCTTAAAATAGATAAACTTGGATCAGTATCATTGGGAAAAATTGAGCATGGTCTAGAATTCCAAGAAATATGATATTTCTTCTGTAAAAAATGAAGAATTTTTATCATAGAAAGTGATATAATTAATCTGGTAGTTGTAGATGAATATGAGAATAGAAAAGCAATACTTGTGGTTTTTTGGTTTGTTTTTGGTTTATTATTTTATTTTATTTTTTTATTTTTTATTTTTTATTTTTTTATTTTATAAGAGCCTCATCTTTGGGGCACCTGGGTGGTGCAGTCAGTTAAGCTTCCAACTCTTGGTTTCAGCTCAGGTTGTGATTTCCGAATCCTGGGATTGAGCCCTGTGTTGGGCTACACACTCAGTGAAGAGTCTGCTTAAGACTCCCCCTCCCACTCCCTCTGCTGCTCCCCCCTATACACTCTGTCTCTAAAATAAATAAATAAATAAATCTTTTTTTTTTTTTAAAGCTTCATCCTTGGTGCCAGGCTGTCAGGGTTTGTATCTGATTCACCATTTTATAACTCTGCTACTGTGAAGAAATGTTATCTTTCTGGGTCTCATGATAATACAATTATTGTGAAGATTAAATGAATTACTGATTATGAAGTGTTAAGGTAGTGCCAAGCACTTAGGAAGCATTCAAAGCAACGTTAGCTGTTATCCTCAGTGTTCAGATAAAGGAAATGAGCAGCAGAAACATTGGTTAAGAAGATACTAGAAAATGCAGATGCAAATTGTTTAATGAAAGAATCAGACATTTGATAGCTTTAAAAAGAAAGTGTAAAAGTAAAGACTGAGGTCTTTTTTGTTTTGTTTTGTTTTGTTTTGTTTTTTGTTTTTTAACTTGACTAATAAGAAAAATGTCCCACTTTGACAAAAATAAGGAATTCTAAAGAATCTTGTGATCAGGAGTAAATGAGTTCAGCTTCGCATGTGTAGAATTTGAGATAAAATATAAATATATGCTGTCAGCAGTTAAAGATATGGGACAAGAGGTAGATTGTAATTTGAATATGGTACATTTACTGAATAGTGAATGATGTGCAGCATTTTATGTTCAGTGTTTTGGAAAAAAAAACAGATATGCAAAACAAAATCTAGGTCATTCATCAAACAATATGCAGTTTATTTAACACAGAAAATCAGACAAGGAAAATTAGATAAGGATGACCATTCCACCAGGTAAGCACTAAAGAAATGGTGGCAACAGTGCTCTGGATGTTCACAGAAGAGAAAGATAATGTTGGATATGGAGTAGCATCAGAGGCTTTGAAAAAGGCTTTCTACAGGATGCGGTGATGTGGTACAGAGTTGGAGGGGAGAAAGTAATCTTGAGAAAACAGGTACTGTGGAATGTATGGGGCATATTGGGGAACCAGGTTCCAGTCACTTTGGCTGGAATATGGGGTTTCTTTGGATCTACACATTGTTAAAGCAGAAAAAAATGGTTAGGAATATATTACAGAAGGTCTTTTAAAAAATATTTATTTACTTACTTATTCATGAGAGACACAGAGAGAGGCAGAGACACAGGCAAAGGGAGAAGCAGGCTCTATGCAGGGAGCTCGATGTGGGACTCAATCCCAGGACTCCGGGATCACACCCTGAGCCAAAGGCAGATGCTCAACTGCTGAGCAATCCAGGCGTCCCATACAGAAGGTCTTAATGTCAGGATGATGACTTTTTTTTTTTTAATGCATAAGGTGAAGAGTGGGCACTGAGCATTTTGGCAGTGCAGTAATACACAGATTCTCTGCTTTTGAAAGAATGCCATTTTCAAATAGGACTGAGTAGATAGAAAAGGCAGATAATTACATGAGATACAATCTACATGATTTAGCATGGACTATGTGAAGATAGTGAGTTGAAGGAGATGAGATGTGCATTTAAGGAAAGCAGCACAGTCGGGCAAAGCAGCTGGTGCCCAGGAAAACATCTGCAACTCAGAAAAGAGACTCAGCTTTAAACTGCAAATTTAATAATCACCTAGAAATCATTGTTGAAACCAGAAGGGAATGAGATTGTCAAAGGAGCAAAACCAGAAGCAGAGAAAGGGATTCAGTGTTAGAGACATGGGTGATACATACACAGAAGGAATAGGAGGAAGAAGAAAACTTAGCAAAAAGGATAGAAAAAAGTGTTCATTGATGTAAAGAAGGAGCCAAAATAGGTCACTGTCATGGAAAACAAAGACACAAGAATGCCAGGCAGCAGAGAGCCAAAATTATGACTGGAGTTGAGTTCCTGGGCCTCCTTCAAAGAAAAGGGAGTCTGAGGAAAAAGCACACTGAGCTCCATCCAATACTGGGGAAGGCCTTACATTGTAGGGGACAGAATAGGAACAACCAGAAAGAAAGCAGAAGTCTAAAATATTCCCAACTACAACTAAAAATGCAATTGGATTTCTTGGAAACTTATCTATATAATATATCTCTACATAAATTATTTGGATTTTAAAAGTTATTTACTTCTAATGGAAATGTCTGGTTCTATGTAGACATATCTTGATAATATAAGTCCATTACACTAAGAAACCATTCTGTAGTTCGAGATTTATCATCCTTGGCACTAATGACATTTTGGGCTATTGTGTCGTTTAGGACTGTTCCATGATTACAAGATGTTCAGTATCCCTAGCTTCTGCCCACTAGATGGCATAGCATCCCTCAGCAGTTGTGACAATCCCAAATTTCTTCAGTTATCAAATATTCTTTGAAGGGCAAGATTGTCCCCTCTCCCCTGCATTTGGGGAACCACTGCTATAGTTTAACAGTGGCCAGAGTAAGGTTGTTGCTGCTGTTGCTTCTTATTTCCTGGAGAATAAAATTATAGTTACCAGATTTGTGACATAAAGATGTCATAGACACATACATAAACATATATATATATATTGGCAGAAAGAAAAAGTTACGCTTTTAAGTATCTAACGAGTGGAAGAGGCTGAAGTTATAAAACCACAAAATAAATTAACCATTATATCTAAACAGATATGCCAGAGGGTAGTATTTCCATTTAGTGGCAAATACAATTAAGCAGACATTCAGTTTGAAGCAAATAAAATCCTCCATATATCTGGTGGCATCTTTACACTGATATAAATTGCAGCGAGAAGCAATTTGTATAAATCACTATTATTCCACAGAGAGATATATAGACCAAGCAAATCTAATGTGACAGATGTTATAAATGTCGTCATTATGGTTTTTCATTTCAATTCAAACAGTTCATAGACTTCCTCCACTGATTGTATTAAAGAGGGGATTGGATCTTCTCTTTTCAAAAAAGAAACAACCTTGTCACACAGTAAATTTGTTCACTCAAATTGAGCCTTTTACCTTCCTGTGGATAAAATGCGCTCTGCAATATGGTATTCAAAACAAATACCTTGGATCAGAAATAGTCTATATCTGAAATCACAGATCAAGACAAAACAAGAAAGACAAAAATCTAGTCTGTATGTAAACAATTTTAGATAAGTCTATGCAAAATAATGATTTTATATTTTTTCATATCAATAAATTTCAAAATGCACAATACAGGACCATATCAATGGTTTATAGAGGTCTCAATTCCTATATGTAGACACTGTAAGAGCTGTCTTGTAGCAGAAGTTGGCAATTTCTTTTCATTCCCTCAAATACAGTAGATGACGTAGAGCAAAATTTATCTGTCTGTATATGTAGGTCTGTAAGGCTATTTCATGAAAAATATTATTTCCCCTTAAGATCTTTCCTAAAATAACAGTATACTGCTATCTATTAGGGGTGAGTTGACTATGTAATCTTAACTATAAAATGCAGACTCTATTTTAAGACCCTCTCAGAATAGTAAGTTTAATACTTGTAATATTTATATACATATTCCTGTATATAACATTTATGAATGTGATTTATTATATATATAAAATCAAAATATAGCAACATTAAAGATTACTCTTTTGAATGAGCAGCTACCTATAAAACCAGTGTATCCTGGGGTTTAGTAGATAGTATGGACCGAATTGTATCCCCCTAAGAATTCATATACTGAAGTCCTAACCCCCCAGTATGACTGTATTTGGAGACAGGGCCTATATTAAGATAATTAAGATTAAATGAGGTCTTAAGATTGAGGCCCTAATCCAATATGACTGGTGTATTTATAAGAGGAAGGGACACTAGGGAAGCATGCATGCCCAGAGAAAAGGCCATCTGAAAACCAAGGAGAGAGGCCTCATGAGAAACCCAATATACTGACCACTTAATGTTGGACTTCCAGCCTCTAGAACCATGAGAAAATAAATTTCTGTTGCGAAAGGCATCCAGTTTGTGCTTGTGATATTTTGTTACAGCAGCCCTAGAAGACGAATGTAATGTAATGTTTGCCCAAAGTTCCCAGAACTTTTATGCTCACTGCTCCCACCTCTTAGACATATAAGAACATACAGAATTCAAAAGATTCCTCCTCTGCAAATATCCCTCAAGTGCCTTATGAATACATATGCTTCTATGCACATATGAGAATTGAGTAAAACTTTGTTCTTGCCCAGCGGAATAGCAATGAATGTAGCCTGTCAAGCCAGAGCTCTAAACCACTGGTTTTAAGGTTAGTTGCCCAGGAAAGTTTGGGCTACTGTCTTCTCAGGGTATTGCCCCACAAAATGGTACTAGAAAATTTGACACAGCTGCCACTGTCTTGGAGGACTAGTTTGGAAAATGCTTTGCTGCCATCATATTCTAGATGTCGTTTCTTATTTATTTATTTATTTATTTATTTATTTATTTATTTATTTATTTATTTATGATAGTCACAGAGAGAGAGAGAGAGAGAGGCAGAGACACAGGCAGAGGGAGAAGCAGGCTCCATGCACCGGGAGCCCGATGTGGGATTCGATCCTGGGTCTCCAGGATCGCCCCTGGGCCAAAGGCAGGCGCCAAACCACTGCGCCACCCAGGGATCCTTAGATGTCGTTTCTACAAAAAAAAAAGGGGGGGGGGCTGCTACCACATTTGTGGCAGTTGTGCATAGATCTAAAAGCAGCAGGGGCAAACAAAACAAAACAAAACAAAACAAAACAAAACAAAACAAAAAAACACCTAGCCACATGGAGCTTGTAATCTAATGAGAGAAGTAGCAATTCAGTAAATTATATTGTAGTTAAAAAAGAGCATTTTCAGGTAACTGAAGTACATAATGTAATCGTGGAGGCTGAAAAGGTTTCTCTAGAAGAAAGCTGAAACCAGAATGATGACTAAGTCAGTTACTTGGAGAATTAACCAGTGAACCACACCAGTGAAGATGTGAGGAAGCACCGAGCTGGGGAATCCCAGGCAATAGGATGCCTACATGCCACACAACAGGGCGCATGCACAAAGGGGCTGGACAGGCAGTGGGAGAAAAGGCTGGTGAGAATATATCTCCAGTAGGGCAGGTGCAGAGCCCATGGAATATGAACCTTACAAACCACTGTTCGTGTCTGGCTAAAAGTGAAATCTACTTTGTGATGCTTCCAGATGATTAATTCTGCTATGCCAAATAATTTTGAAATAAATTACCTTGAAGCAATAATTTAATGTGTATTTTGGCAGTAATTGAGTGGTCAAATGAGATTAATTCGGTTGAATATATGAAAGTATTTCTTTGGAGCTGGTGCAGAAATTGCCTGTGTTTCATCTGTTGCTTGAAATAGATGCTGGTGGGTATTTGAAATACTTAAGGTATTTGAAATGGACCCAGAGTGTGTTCAAAATATGCAAAACTCTGACTCCTGATAAGACTCTTCACTTGCCCACATGGAATGGGTTGTCTCCTAGTTTGCTATAGCCCAGATGTCAGCTGTGTGAAGAATTACAGCTTCTGAGACTAATTCTTTGCCTAACTAGAGTTGAGCTGAGTTTGGGAGTTGAGACTTCTAATACCGACCTGCCGTATATGCTGTGCTCCCAGCTGAAAGGTGAAAGCATGTGATTGTCTTTGTGTTAAACACCTGCTTAGTCTTAGATATAAGAACTGTATCTTCAATGGCAGGTCAACAAAAGTAGTAAATATACCCTCAGTTCATGTTGTTACTAAATAAAGATTCCTGCTTACTTTTAAAATAATTTCCAAGTCAGAGTAGCTTTTGAAAGTTGGAACCAGCCGGTGCCTCAGCCCCAATCTATTATAACCCAGTCTGATAATTTCAGCAAATGAGTCTTAAATGCAAATGGCTCAACAATGCTTGTAGCCTATAATTTATTTCCAAGACACTTATTATTATCTACCCTAGAGCTGTTGAAATTGTTAAAGCTAGAAAAATAGTGATGCCTTTAAAAATGAAAACTAAGTAATTAGGGATGGCCCTCAAAATACCCTCCCGGTGATCACAGGATACATAAAGCAAAGATAATTGGTGAAATAAGACTTTAAGTCTTTATCCTTGTTGAGCTACCTGGTAAGCCTCTATAGTAAAGATTTAAACATTATGGGTAAAAGAAGTTCTGGTTGGCCCATATTTTATTCTCATGTATTTCCCACTCAACCCTACACTAACAAAAACCAATAATTTTCTCCCAGGCTACATGCATAGCATAATCTTGATAACATATATAGTCAATGCTCAGTAATAAGACCTATCCTGGGTATGATGCACAAGAGAACCATTTTCCCTCCAAGGGGAATATCATTTAATGGAAGAGAAGGAAATCTTCATAAATATAATACCAACTATGAACTGGCAGGTGCTAAGAGTAAAGGATAAGAAGTACCATTAGACCAAGATTTGGTGCCAGTTGATCATTAAATAAGAAACGGAAGGAAAATATAAAGGGATTTTTCATAAAATTAAATATATTTAGTTGAAAAGATTCAACTTAGGAGTGCCAAAGTAGCTCAAACAGTTAAGCCTCTGACTCTTGATTTTAACTCAGGTCATGATCTTAGGGTGATGAGAACCCACCCTGCTTCAGGCTCAGGAGCTAGATGTGGAGCCTGCTTAAGTTTCTCTGTCTCCCTCTCCGTTTGCCCCTCCCCCTCCCAGCATGTGCGTGGGTGCATGCTCTCTCTCTCTCTCTCTCTCTTTCTCTCTTTCACAAAGAAAAAAAAAGTGACTCAATTTTAAGATGGAAGTCCTTCCTGATTTTTTTTTTTTGTTTGTTTTGGAGGGGAGGAAGTGAACATAATTATTTTATAAAAAAGATAGTGTTATAGACGGTAAGGCGAAAAATCCAGTGATGAACGCAGAATCTCTTTACTGGATAAGTTCCTCTAAATACCTGAGATCCATTGTTTTGGGATCCAAAGAGGAACAATTCAGTACCTGTATTTAAGTACATCTTCATAAAGGAAGTGGCTTTGAGTTAGGTCTGCCTTAAATAGAGTACTCAGCATTCTGATTTTGTTCTTTGCTATCCACAATTAATAACTATAATATTGTTGATAGGAAAATAAATATTAAACAGATCACTCTGGTCACCTTAACATATAACTAGTACTAGAATATTCTCTACAATCAAGAGCTGTAACTCTAAAAAAAAATTAAAAAAAAAAAAGAGCTGTAACTCTTACATATTATGAAGTCTCTTTTGTGAAAGAAATAGAAATCAAGGAAAGATGTAAACACTAAATAGAAGAACCTATGAGTTTCCCCTAGAACCTAAAGCTGGATCTCAACAACAACAATAACGAACGAATGAAAGAAAGAAAGAAAGAAAGAAAGAAAGAAAGAAAGAAAGAAAAGAAAAGAGAAAGAAAGAAAGAAAGAAAAGAGAAAAAAAAGAAAGAAAGAAGAAAGAAAAGAGAGAAAGAAAGAAGAAAGAAAAAGCTCAAAGGCACAGGCATAACACAACTCTCAATTTCACTTGTTCCAGTTCAAGTTATCAACAGAAACTAACTTTCTAAGTGTTATTCTCAGGAGATTTCTGCTTGAAACAGATGATTCCTTCCCATAAAATTAATTTTACTTGGGATGTAGAAGGGGCAATGGACACATTGGTTTGTATAAAATAATAGCCATATGTCAGATACTATTTTAAAAGCAGTACTAGTATCACTATCATTACATTGTATTATAGAATCAGTATTGTATTTGTTATTTAATCCAGCAGCAATTCAGTGAAGAAGCATTATAGCCATTATCCTCAATTTAAAGATGAGAAAACTAAGGTCCAGAAAGGTTAAGATCCTTGCTCAAGGTCGTACAACACTTACGTGGAAGAACTTGAGTCTAAACTCATGTAAGTTGGCTGTGCAATCAAAACTTATGTCACAGGACTCCTGAGCCCTCATAGCTGTGAATCAGAGCACAATTATCTCAAAAAGGGGGATCATTGTGAGCTGGAGAGACTATAAAAGAAAAGCTATTCTAGTTGTAACCACCGAAAGGTACAGACATAGAAATGGTAGAAAGCTTCAGTTTTTCAAAACCACTACAAATGAAAATTGAGTTTTTAGAATGTGCAATTAGAGTATGAATTCAGATACAGCATATTATTAAACTTACTCTTATGTTGAGGAAGTTATGCAAATATGTTCTACTTGACAGAAAAAACAATTAGTATCAAAATAGGGATAATTGTCATGCTGAATTCTTTCTCCTTAAAACTGCAATATTCTAACAAAATTAGAATAACAATTTACCAAGATTTTAGTAGCCACACTTTAATAAATACTGCTATTTTAGACATTGGACTATATCATGACCATAGGCTTTCATATGCCAATTATAAACAAGTTAAATACCAAAAGACAATTAGTGCAAGGCTATCATTGTGATGAAAGACAACATCCAAGATGAGCTAGGAAAATATAAAAGTATTTAAAAAAATATAAATTGGTATACATGGATACTGGTAAACTCTCCTGATCTAGGAAAATAAGCCCTTCAAAGTTGAATTTGCTATGAATGTCTTAAATAAATATCCAAGGAAAAGTAATAAATAAACTAAAAGGTAAAGGAGTCAATTTTCCTTTATATGAACCTAAAAGCAGGTTAAAAAGTAGATCGAATATATATAAAATTATATCAAACAGCATTTTTATTGTAAAATATTAAAAAAAAGAAAAGGAAGAATGAAAAAATGTTTCTAAGGAAGATAAAAATCAAAGTTAGAAAAAAGAAAAATAAAATCCCAGATACATTTATTAGCTATTGAAGTAGTTATATTGAGTGTTTCAGATTAGATGTAACTGAACTGAAAATACATTTCCATTGATACTAGTAGGTACATAGTTTAATTCTTATAATTGAAACATTTCCATCATGAAAATAATCTTTTCATAAATATGTTAAGACTTAGATAAACTTGAATTAAAAGTGCACTCGATCTAAAGTGAAAATGGAGAAGTTTTCAACTCTCTTGGAGTTGGAAATGGGAGAAACACCGTCCCAGGGGTACGTTCCCCTTTTTACTCTTACAGATCTAGAGATCTTGGCCTGGTGATTCTATAGGAACCTCCAGTTAGATGTGTCCCCAACTCCGCTCATTATCTTTTTTCTCAAACCAGATCCACACATCTTTTCAGTTCTTCTCCTTTTTGTTTCCATAGCCACTTCCCCTTTGCCTCTATTACCCTACACCCTGTTCTATGCTACTAAAATATAAATCTGACTTGTGCTCTGCTTAAGCACGCAAAATGGATCTCCGTGCCTTTGGGTAATGTCTACACTGTTTAATATGCTACGGATAACTCTTTATAATCTAGCTCCTCTCTCCTTCTCAAGAAGCCCATTCTTTAGTTCCACTTAAACTTATGTTTCCAAATATATCAGGTATCCTATACCATGACACCCTACCTGTGTTTCCTCTGCTCAGAATGACATTCCCCAGTCTGTCTCAAAACTTATCTCCAAATCCTTTGGACAGACATCACCTAGTCATCCTAGGCAAACTTAGCATATTTGATTTTTCAATATATTCTGAACATGCTACCTAATAATACTATCTAAACTTTTTATTGTATCACAGCACTTACGAGTCCTCCTTCCCCATAATAGATTATAAATTCCTTGATGGCAACATTCCTATCCCAACATCTAATGCACAACCTTGCTAAGTAGATATGATTACATACTACTGTCCTACCAGTTGTGGCACAATATCCTGGATAAACTAGAAAAGATGGAGGCACTTCAGATTGTAATGACTTGTGAAATTTGTTATCCTCTCAGTCAATAGTCTATCAAAACAAAGTAAATGGAGCTCTTATGGTCATCTCAAAGGTGTATATTTTGTCATAAGTATATATCCTAAATACCTTT
The DNA here is from genome assembly GCF_048164855.1 of Canis lupus baileyi. NCBI lineage: Eukaryota > Metazoa > Chordata > Mammalia > Carnivora > Canidae > Canis > Canis lupus. Next base: position 45,541,276 of record NC_132857.1, on the reverse strand, counting down.
CACCTCTTTTTATAGTTTGCTTTACAGATTTTAGCCTTTTCCGTATGTTAACAATCCCATTATTTTAAATAATGACAGTGTCTTTAGAATAATACTGAATAATAGCAATCATACTGGGTACCCTTGACATATTCCTGTCAAAAATGTATGATCATGATACATTTTTTAAAACAAATGTTTGGTTTGGATGCTAATATTTTTTTTAAAGTTATTTACATCAATGGGCACAGTTAGCTGTAGTTTTCCTTTTTATTTATTTTTGGTCTTTCATTTTAAATCTTTATTTTCATTTTCTATTATTTATCTTGTGTTTACATATCTATTCACTGTAACAAAACTAATCTTTAAGGGTTATGTTTTTCTTAATTTACATTTGTCTAATCCCCTTATTCTCATCTTTCCACACATGTCAATCCTTACCTCCTACCGAGAATGTAGGCATTATTCAAAATTCCCCGTGATCTCATAGTAGTATATAAAATTTATGTTTATAAAATGTATATGATTTATTTATATTTATATGAATATATATTAATGTATACTCATATTTATATGTTTTATATATAAATATATACAAATATATTTAAAACAAAAGTTTTGGGTGATTTTTTTTAAGTGAAAATTAAATACTCTACCTCCTTTTCCTACTCCTCACTTTATTTACTCGATATTTCATGGAAATATTTCCAAGTCAAATAGTAACTCTAATTCTCATGGCTGTATCATATCCCATGATGTGCAGATACCATCATTTATTAAACAGTCTTCATTATAAGGAATTTGTCACTCTTTTTTCTTTTTCTATGAAAATTCTACAGTTAACACCATTGCATATATGTGCTTATGCATTGGTGCTTTAATTTCTGTTTTGGTTTCCTAGGAAATACATTTTTGGAAACCTGTAAATGTATATTTGATTCTTTTCCAGTGAATATTTAATAGCATATCATACATGCCAAATACTGCACAAATCATAAATGTACACCACATAGTTTAACATATACAAAATTAACACTATTCCATTGTTGAACTTTACATAGAATCATGCGGTATACATTCCATTGTATATGATTTCTTTTGCTTAACCTATGTGTGAAATTAATCTTCATTTCATGTAAAAATATTGACATCATTGTCATTTTATGGCACTCCATTGTATTAACTGACCACACTTTACCCAATCCTCCATCAAACATTTGGGTTGTTTCTATTTTAGGGTTATAAATAATGGCATATTTATGTATATTCTTCTACATATCTCTTAGGTCCATTTATACAAATAAATGGAATCTATGGGTCATTGGATGTGCTTTTATTCTATTTTAGTGGAAATTGCTACAAAGTTTATAGAAGGTCACAGTACAAATTTACACTCCCTTTGTTAATTTACAAGGGCTTCCATTATGCCATACTCTTACCCTTGATACTATCTTATTTTACATTTATTTTTATTTTTACCATTTTGCAAATGTATCGTGATATCTCATTGTAGTTTCAGCTTTGGTTTGTTGAGGACTAATGAAATTTACTACTTTTTCATTAATTGACCATTTGGATATTGTTTTATAACTTGTTCAGGTCTTTGGTTTATTTTCCTATTGTATTGTCTTCCTTTTATTGGTTCATAATAGTTCATATGTTCTGGATGCATATATCTTCTTGCTTTACCTTTTCACTTTCTGTAATGGTGTCTTTTGATTAATAAATACTTTAAATGTTAATATAATTTATCTATTAGTCTTTTATTTCATAGTTTATGTTTCTATGTCCAGCATAAGAAATCTTTGCCAACCCAAAACTTATTACGATATTATAACATATTTGCTTCCAAAAGTTTTATTGCTTTATCTATGACATTCAGATTTACAGTCCTTCTGGAACTGATTTTTGCATATGGTGTGAGGTACGTGTCAAGATTAAATATTTTTCTATATGGGTATCCAGTAGACTCAGCATCAATTACTGAAAAGACAATTCTTGCTATATTATAGAGTCCTCTTTGATATAAATTAAAGATGTGTAGAGCCTTTTTTAGATTCTCTATTTTATTCATTTGATTTATTAGTCTGTTTTGCATCAACACTACATGGCCTTAATTGGTGTTGCTTTATAATAAGTTTTGATATCTGGTATTAACATTCCTCCAATTGTGTTCTTCTTTTACAGCTTTGTCTTGTATGTTCTTGGCCTATTGTATTGTATTCTCATATATATTTAAGAACCAGCTTGTGAATTTATACAAACATATATTTTGAAATTTCCTTTAATTTACTGATAAATTTGGAGATAATTAACATTTTTATAATTCTTACTATTATGATTCATAAAGTTTCAGTTACTTGGACAGGTTACCTTTAAATTCTCTCAAAAATGTCTTGTAATTTTTCTATCTTATACAACTTTCAATTTTACTCTTCGATATTTGATTCTTGGTGCTAATTAAATAGTATAATTTCAAAAAAGCATGAGTTTGTAATTTTATGTTATTGCATAGAAATATGTGTATATAATGACTTTGTGTTGTCGTTATATAAACCTTACTAAATTCATTTTTCAAGGCCTTGTTAAATTCATTTTTCAATTTTACTTTTAATATTAATTAATATTAATATTTAATATTTTAGTTTTTCAAATGATGATGTCAGATGTGAATTATGACCAATTTGTTTTTTTTTCCTAAACGCTATACTTTTTTTCTTCTTGCCATGTTTCAATTAGCAATAATCACGCCTTGGATAAACCTCATTGGGTACGATATTGCCACTGCACAAAACTTCTTGCCATGTTGTAGTAGAGAGGAATTTACACTATGTTGTACAATGTTGGGTAGAGATAGTAATAATGGACATCTTCATCTTTTTTTTTTATTTCACAAGGAAAATTCAAAAGTTCACTATTAAATAGAATGTTATATCTCTCTATATAAATTTTGATTTGTTTTAAGTTTTTATTTAAATTCTAGTTAGTTAACATATAGGGTAATATTGGTTTCCGGAGTAGAATTTAGTGACTCATCACTTAATTACATGCTCTTCACAGGTTGGAGTTTACACACACAGTGAAGTGCACAAATATTAAGTATTCAGCCTAACTAACACGTGTGTATACTTTTGGAGCCACCACTGAATCAACCATCATGAATCCTGGTACATTGCAGGTATCTCAGAATGGTCAGACGTGGCCTCCTTCCATTTCTACCAGTATGTTTTGCTTAGTGACTTAACCAAATTGGTGTTAAATGGGTAAGGGAGTTCACTGTTGTGATTTATAAATTATTTTCTAGAGCAGAGAGCATGAGAAATGTGAAAGTTAAATCTGCAGGACAAAAAGTAAGATTCAGCCTTTCATTTTCCTCCTCAGAATACACTTTTCCCTCTGTTCTTTTAAAAACATCAGGCTCCATGCAAAGTCCTAATAGCTACCTTATCATCCTGAGATGGTATCAATTCAATGAAACCTAAAACACTACTCTTTGTTCTTCATATATGACAGCAGGAAAAGTAGTGAAGGATGGGAGAAAAATTAATTAACATAAAATATGTATGTTGGAGTTCTGACCTCGGTTAAAATAGAATCACAAAATAACTGAGCACATTAATATTAAGAAAAAGCATACAACTTTATATACTATTTAAAGCCATGAAAGAACTAAGATATAAACAAGTCTAAATAAAATAATTTTTTTAAATTTTTATTTATTTATGATAGTCACAGAGAGAGAGAGAGAGAGAGAGAGAGAGAGAGAGGCAGAGACATAGGCAGAGGGAGAAGCAGGCTCCATGCACCGGGAGCCTGACGTGGGATTCGATCCCGGGTCTCCAGGATTGCACCCTGGGCCAAAGGCAGGCGCTAAACCGCTACGCCACCCAGGGATCCCAATAAAATAATTTTTGAAAGATGATGGCCCTTCAGAGATGAGAAAGACAAGCAACATTCTTTATTAATGCAGTTGTTGAGTCTACAGAGAAAAGAAAATTGGTACAAAACATTATACACAAAGGAACATTAAGCAGAAATCAGCTGAAATCTTTGCCACTGCAAAACGGCTGACATGGCTGCTAGCCAATTCTCCTCATAAGAAATCTGGGTAACTGAGCAATGGTCCTAAAAAATTAGAGGCTGTTTGGAAAATGAAAAGAAATTGTTTAATTTCTTTTTGATTAAATTTCAAAGCCCTGCTAGTGGACAGGACCTAATCTCATTGTGAAAAACTAGAATACAAGTCACCTAACCTATCGCTTAAAGTGAAGATATAAGCACCTAACTGCATAACAAAGGAGCAAAGCAAGTCGTTTCTGGAAGAATTTATTATCTACTTGAGTTTCTGCTACTATTTTATATCTAAAATACAGGATACACAAGAGTAATTAGAAGACCTGCAAAGTGGCAGGTCAATGTGATTACAGTAAAAAGTAAAAAAGTCCCAAGAAGCAGAACTGTAGATGACACAAATGCAGGAATTAATAGAGTAAAAAATAAGAATTAGAAATGTGGATGAAATGGTATAAAGATGAAGAGTTTAAGTAGAAAAAAAAACAAAATTCTGGAGCTAAAAATTATATTTGAAATGAAAAATTCTTTTGATTGGCTTAAAAGTAGAGTGGATACAGAAGAAAAACAGAATTACTAACTTCAAAGGTCATTTGAAATTATCTAAACAAAAACACAGGGAAAAAGAGATATAAATTAAAAAATTGTGGATAAGAGCCACTTAGACCATCAGTTTCTATAAATGTATAGTAATAAATGGGAAATAAAATTGAAAAATAATATAATTTATAGCAGCATCCCAAAAAACTTAAAATACTTAATTTTTACCACATGTAAAAACTATACATTGAAAATTCGTGAAAGAAGTTAAAGGTATACATAAATGTAGAGAGATACTATTGTCACAAATTGAAAGTCTGAATATTAAGATATCATTTCTCCTGAAGTTGATCTGTAGATTCACATTTACCCCCTTCCAAATTCTAGTGGTTTTTTATTTTAGAACTTAAAGTTGATTGCTTATAAAAGAATTATAAACCTTATAGTAGATACATAATTACATATTACTATGTTTTAAGAATCATGTATGTTATATATTCTTATCATTAGACTTCTAAAACATAGTACATAAATTATTATAAATATACATTTTGGGACACCTGGGTGGCTCAGCGGTTTAGCAACTGCCTTTGGCCCAGGGCATGATCCTGGAGTCCCAGGATCAAGTCCCACATCGGGCTCCCTACCTAGAGCCTGCTTCTCCCTCTGCCTGTGTCTCTGCCTCTCTCTTTCTCTCTCTCTGTGTCTCTCATGAATAGATAAAATCTTTTAAAAATATAAAAATAAATGATTATAAATATACATTTTATATATTCATTTAAAGAAAGAAGAGTCAAGGCAGACTAGAAAAAGAAAAAGAAGGCTGAGGTACCATATTTCAACATTTAGAATAAAACTACATTAATTGAGCCAATGAAATATTAGCATACATGTGAGCAAATAGACTAGTAGAACAACAACAAAAAGTCTAGAAATAAACCCATATATGTAATTACTTGGTTTTGATGGAGGCACCTATGCAGTTCAGTAAGATGAAGGGAGATTTATTCAATTAAAAAATTTAGGATTCCCCAGAGAAATAGAACTAATTAGATATATATAGAGAGATAGGTGTAGATAAAAGGAGATATATTATAGGAATTGTCTCATGTGATTATGGAATCTAAGTTTCACAATATACCTCCTCTGCAAGCTGGAGCACCAGGAAAGCCAGTGATATAGTCTAAATCTGAAGGGTAGGTGCTTGTTTAAGTCCCAATGTCTAAAGGCCCAAGAACCAGGAGCTCCACAGGTTTGAGGAAAAGATGGATGTCTCAGCTTCAGATAAGAGAAAGAGAGAATTCACTCTTCCTTCACTTTTTTGTTCTATTTAGACCCTCAATGTATTGGCTGATGCCCATCACATTGGTCAGGATAGTGGGGAAGGGCATAAGGAGACAGAAAATCTTAAGCAGGCTTTATGCCCATCATGGGCCTGATGTGGGGCCCATCTTACAACTCTGAGATCATGACCTGAGCTGCAATCAAGAGTCAGATATTTAACCGACTGAGCCATCTGGGAGCTCCATGAGTGGTTGTCTATTCAGTCTACTGAATCAAAATGCCAGTCTCTTACAGAAACATCCTCACAGGTACACCCAGAAATAATGTTTTGCCAGCTAGCTGGGCCTCCCTTAGCCCAGTCAGGTTGATACATAAAATTAATCATCACAACAAATATTTCTGGAGAAATTAGATACCCAAATGGAAGAAAAAATGTTTATAAAATTAGTTACCACTGACTCCCTCCACACATACACCTTACCCCTTGTACCAAAATTAATACAAAATGGATCAGAAGCCTAAATGTCAAAAGTAATATTTTAAGCTTCTAGAAGGAAACACAGATATATCTGGCATAGGCAAATATTTCTTAATTAGAACAAAGAAGGTGCTAAGCATAAAAACAATTTGACTTAAAAATAAAATCTCCAAAATACACCAAAAGATGAAGTTAAGGAAGTAAAAAGACAAACCACAACTTGGAAGGTATATCTACAAAACCTGTATCTGGCAAAGGATTTACATCCAGAACATATAAAATAATCCTACAGATCATTAAAATGATAACTTTTTTTTCAGATAACAAAAATACTTGGGCAAATACTTCAGAAAAATAAGATATCCATATGTCAATAAGCATATGAAAAGGTTCTCAATTCCATGACTATAATACAAATTACAGTCACAATGAGATTTTATTTTTTTTCACAATGAGATTTTAAAATTAATTACAAACACCATACATACCAAACCAGCTAATATTAAACTCCAAGGATTTGTAAGGATATAGAGCAACTAGAGCTCTTCTGTTGAGAGTGTAATACTGTACAACCACTTTGGAAACTGTCTGCTAGTCTCTAAGAAAAACCAAGCTTTGGTCATATGAACCAGCAATTCTCTATGACAAGGCACATCTTGCACAAGACTGTTCATTAAAATTTAATTTATAGAAGTTTATAACTAGATAGAACCTGAATTTTAAGCAATAACATATTGAGTCAATAAACTGAGGTCTCTAAGACCTCCAAACATACCAATCCCCAGATGCTATGAACAGAATGCAAAAATTCTTTGGGTGATTTGGTGAAATCTAAGAGTAATTTACTCTTACCTTGCAATGGATTGAACATTTATCTGTCCAAATTTTGTATGTTGAAACCTAATCCCCAATGCAATGGCATTTGGAGGTGGGGTTTGGGAGGGGATTAGGTCAGGATGGAGCACTCTCATAAATAGGATTAATACCCCAGGACACGAGGCCTTAGGGATCTCTCCCAACCATTCCTTTCATGCTGAGGTCAAAGTGAAAATATAGCTCTGTAGGGGATGAAAGGTGCAGCATAGGGAATATAGTCAATGATATAATAGTGTTATTATAGGTTGATAGATGGGAGTTACACTTGTGGTGAGCAGAGAGTTCCATAGAGTTGTTGAATCCCTGTTATACACATGAAAATAATATAACATAGTCAGCTATATTAAAAAAAAAAAAAAAAAAAGCGAAAAACAAAAAATAAGCTTATCAAGGAAGTGGGCTCTTACCAGACACAGAATTTGCTAGTGCATTTATCTTGGACTTCCCAGAACTATAAGTTTATACAGTTCCCAAAATTGTAAAAAACTGGTGACATTTTGGTCTCAGTATTGGTCTCTGTTATTAACAGATTTTGCACTCAACAATAATGATATGTAGTTAAGCTTTTGCAAGAGAAAGTACATGCTATTGAGCTATGTATAGCCTCTGCCCCTGCTATCAGGGCTTCATTATATATGAGCTCATTGAGCAAATGCCAGAGTGCCTGGGGAAAGAGGCTGACATCAAAGAATGGATCTTATGCATTAATTATTAAGAGTGTCTGATGCTGTAGATACCCTCTGATAGGCATTTATGTAGAATGTGAATATTTTTATACTCTTTGCCAAGGTATTCATCCACTTAGATTTGTTGTCACCAGTTTTCCAATTTTGTTCAAGTACCTGATTTACCAGCTAGCATATAGTATCACCTATGAATTATGTCAGTCTTTACCATGGGTCATCTCTAATGTAAGTGAACAATCCACTCACTAGGAAGATACCCATCAGCACTGTCTTTCTTTTTTCTCCATTTCCACCTAGTAAGAGAATATTGTGTTGATTTATTCATAATCCAGATCTTTCCTTTTTCCTTTTCATTAACTCTTCTCACAGTACTTGCGGTGAGGCCATAACTAGGATGAAGGAGAGACAGTGAAGTAGCAGGAGCAGGCACTGAAATCTTGACCACTTTGTGACATTTAACCCATGCATTCTATTGACCTGCTAGCACTAGATTGCATGCTATTTCCACTTTATAATACAATTACTTCTGTAAATGTTCCAATTTTATGATTTGGTAAGTTATATAACACCGAGTATATAACAAGTATATAACACGCGATTTAGATTGCATAAATAGTGCCCTGTAGTGTGTTCAGTTTCTCCTTCTGCCCAGTAGCAAACCAGGGGCTACTTTTCAAGTGGAGTATAGTTGTTAGTTAAAGAGAGCAAAGACCCCACAGGGTCTGCACTGTGGTTCTTCTACAGGGGCTTGCTAGATGTTTCATTAAGCATCTCTCTAGCACAGTATTTCCAAAACAGTATGTCTATGGGTCACATATCCCAGTGACAGTGCAGCTTGCACTGCAGCCTATACTTGCTGCAGAGACTTTATGTTGCAAAGGCTCCACCCAAATCAAGAGTCTTCCAGTTAACCCAGTAAACACCTTTAAACAGTATTCCTTAATAAATAATAGCTCCAAATCTAGAGTATCACCACAATTGGATCTGTTTCTTCATTGATGAGCAGGGCAAAGTATAGCAGTTTCTCTTTTTACTTTATAGGAGATATCCCAACATGCTGCCGATCAGTGGGTCCAGAATTTTCAACATGGCAGGCCTCTGAATGTTCATAGATATTTATGGCCTACTCTCTGGCACACATGTTTTACTTTGTACTCTTTAAGTGTAATGAGGAAATGTTACCAATATAATGAGCTAGTGTAATATTTGCAGCACATCAGGAAAATCAAGCTCCCTTTGGAATATATTATGGATAGAGAACAAAAGGGTTAGAAATGGTCTGGTGACAAGATCATAATATTGTATCATTGCCAATATGTGAAGATACACAGCTTCTAACTAACTTCGTTCATACCAATAAGGGGAAAACTTACCAAGTTAGTATTTGTATACTAGGTGCCAAGGACTGTGTTGTTTTGCTCCAGGAAAATACTATATCCAGAAAGAGAACTGTAATTAATATCACCATCTAATTAAGTTTGTGGTGACGTATACTAGAAGACCTCTGGCTTTTGCACTGTTCAGATAAGATAAAAGAGCATAAATGGCTCTCATTCCATGTATCAGAAAATGATATTTCGAGAACCACTAAGTTAGAAAAACACTCAATTGGTTACCTGAACCATAGAACAAGGGATATTATGGTAGATAGGGTTCTCAAAGTATAATCTCCAGACTAGAAGCATCACTATCATTCAGAAACTTAGATGTGCAGACTGGCAGGCTCCAGCAGAGACTTTACAGGCAGAGACTTGGTTAGAGGGTGTCATGCAATCTGTATTTTAGCTAATATTCCAGGCAACTCCGATATATGGTAAAGTTTGAAAACCGCTATTCTCTTATTAAGGAAGTCTTAATTCTTGGACAGGGTAAATCAGCGCAGGATGTGTATGAGCTTTCTCTGGACTCATTGTGAGATAATGATTGGAGTCAGAGGTTTACCTATCACCTGACCTTCACAAGTCCCCTCTTTCACTTGTGAAATGTAGTAATGTTTTCAGCACCTAGGGATTTGCATCAGTTAATAGCCAGTACCTAATTATGTCCCAAAGTCCAGAATTATGTCTGTATGTTTCCATATCTGTAGGGCAAAAAGATGATGGAAAATGGCCACAGGTCTCTCTGGGGAAGGCTCGAGCTATGATTTATAGTATATTGTACTAGTTACATTGTAGATCTCCTTTCCTATCAAGGGGCTCTAGGTCCATAAATTATCCTAAATCTGGGTATTGTATAAGAGACCACAATTCTCTAATATAGTCAGCCAGGTCTGTGCCACACAGATCTAGAATTTTTCTTTCTATATATGTATAGCAGTGCCCTAAAGACCTTCCAATCTATTTCTAGGGAACTTGTGGTCAATTAACAATCACCACAGATCCTTATGGATTGAAATATTCTGATTACCACTCTGTCCTGCAAATTTTTGTGAATATTGTTCCCAGTTTCCATTGCTGATTTTTAAGTACAGCAGCCTGAACTTTCCCATGTAGAATCTTATTATTCTCTTTAAAAACAGGGAACCTAATTCCATTGCAGCATTATCCACCATTATCTCTAGCCTACAGAAATCAGCTACCACAGAACTTATTATGGAAACTGGAGCTCTCTTTTCAATGCATTTTTTTTTAATCTTCCTTCAGTTTTATTGAGACATAATTGGCATACAGCACTATACAATTTTAAGGCATACGGCATAATGACTTACGTATTTTGCAAAATGATTACTGCAGTAAGTTAATATCTAGCATTTCCTATAGATACATTTTATTTTTTATAGATACATTTTAAAATAATTATTTTTCTTTTTTCTATTGCTATTTGTCAGACTTCTCATTTTGTTCTTGTTGTTTTCCTAATTCTGTTCAATTGTCTGCATGTGTGTTCTTAAAGTTCACTAAACTTCAAGAGAATTATTCTGAATTCTCCATCTGATAGTTCATAGATCACCATTTCTTTAGAATCAGTCTTTGGAGCTTTATTAGTTTCCTTTGATGGCATCATATCTACCTTGTTTTTCACTCTCCTTGATTCCTTACATTTGGTATCTGTGCATCTGAGTAAGCCATGCTGTGTTCCAGACTTTATGGGTTCACTTTGGCAGAGATATTTCTTTACTAGTATGTCCAGGTTAGGTTAGGGCTCTGGATATAGTCAGTTGAAAACATCCTTGGGTAGGTGGAGTGTGCTATCAGGATCTATTTTGGGACAACATTACTGCCCAATTCTGAGGTTGATGGGGGTGAAGCTGCTGGCTGACAGCAGCTAAATAGGACAAATGGGCTGGTTCCCTGCCCAAGCAAGGCTGTAGGATGGATTCCACAATTGCTTGGATTCTCTGGACAAGACTCCTATGTGGGTGGGACTGGACTGGGTACTATACTCACCAATAGATGCTACTATGAATTAGCTTCCACTGCCTTGTTGGGGCAGCAGAATAAGCCCCAAAGCCTATATGGCTCATGTTTTGGGGACCAGAATCAAGCAATTTGAGTACTGAATTCCCTGGCTAGACAGGGCTACCAAATTTGCTCTGCAGATGGATTCTTTTCAGTTTAAGCAAGGCTGTAGGGTGGGCTAGACTGCTTTCCCCTGTGCTCTATTTACATTCCCTTGTCAGGCAGACAGAAAGCTGCCCACCTATGGGCAGGACTGTGAATTAGTTTTCCCTGCCTAGGCAGGGCCCCATATATGCCCCAAGGCTGGCAAAGGTCTTGTTTAGGAATCAAATTAGGCAGAACTATGCACGAGGCTCCCTCTCCTAATGGGCCATTATCCTAGTACTGCAGATAGGTAGAGTTGCCAGCCAGATTCTCTGCTCAAGTGCCACTGTAATCAAAATTTCAGAATGGGCTCCATAGATTCTTGGAAGCTCCTGGTTAGATTTCCTGGTCAGGTCAGGCTGGAGGCTGTATTCAGCTTTGTAGAGGGATGTAAATTAGCTTCTCTTCCCAGTTGGGACTGCAGATGAGGCCCTGGGGCTGTCAAGGCTCTTTGGGAATCAAATCAGACAAGACTTCAAGACTTCGTGCTAAGCTCCCTGATCAGACGTGGCCATTGTCTTGGTTCTGCAGATGGAGAGCCACTGGTCAGCCTCTCAAGTGCCACTATAATCTGGGCTGCAGAGTAAGCTGCCAAGGTTCCCCAGAGATCTGGAAAAGTATCCTGACCAGCAAGGTTTGGAGGCTATATTCAGCTGTGGTAGGACTGTAGATTAATTTCCCTGCCTCAGAAGGGTAGGGCACACAGCAGTCCCCAAATCTGGCAAGACTTTTATTTGAGGAGCTAATCAGACAGACCTAGGCACCAAACTCTTTGGCCAGGCAGGATTACTGACTTGACTCTCCAGATAGACAAGCTGCTGACTGGGCTCACTGCTTGAGTGATGCTGGCCTAAGCCATTCCTCAGAACTCAGGCCTGGCTTCCTGATCAGGTAGGATGAAAAGCTATCCTCAGCAGTGGGCAGGGCGATGAGTTCGCTCCCTCCCCCTTGGCAGAGAAAGCTCTAAGTCTGGCAACACTCTGTGTTTGGGATCTTGACTCAAGCCAAACTGTGGCCCACGTTCCCCCAGGCAAATGGAGCCCCTGGCCTTGCTTTGTGTATGATCATTACTGCCTACCAGGCTCTCTGCTCCAGTGTTCTGGGCTAAGTAGCCCACTAGATGTCCCAACTAAGCTTTCTGACCATATGGGGCTGGGAACTACATTCATTAGTGAACGGGGGTACAACTTTGCTCTCCTGCCCCAGGGAAAGGACCAGCCAAGTTCCAGGGCCAGCAGAGCTCTTTATTTAAAGTTCTAATCAGACATACTTATATTCCGTCAAGTATCCTGGTCAGGTTTGGTCACCATTTTTCTTTTCAAAGATTTTATTTATTTATTCATGAGAGACAGAGAGAGAGGCCGAGACATAGGCAGAGGGAGAAGCAGACTTCTTATAAGGAGCCCAATGTGGGACTCGATCCCAGAACCCCAGGATCACGCCCTGTGCCAAAGTCAAACGCTCAACTGCTAAGCCACTCAGGCATCCCTGATCACCATCTTGAGTCTGCAGATGAACAAAGCTGATGGTTGAGACTACTACTTGGGTATCACAAGGAGGAGCTTAGTATGCCAAGTTCCAAGTGTTGGCTGCTGTAAGCTCCTCTCCCCTTCTCCATTACAGCTCAATCCCTAGTCCCCAAGCCCTGCAGATTCCTCCATGATCTCCATGAGGAGAGACCAGAGGGGGACTCCCAATAAGCAACCCACAATGGTGAGGAGGTTAGATGTCTACCCTGGGCTCCTTTTTACCTCTAGAAGAACTGTAGGCTCAGGAAGCCCTCTTCATTTGCTGCTGTGCCAGCCTGGGGGAGAGGTGATGTGGTTAATGTGTAGACTCTCCACTTAACCTTGTGATGCATTCTTTCCATCTCTGTGGTATGGGGAAGGGAGGTTGCTTCAGACTCAGTCCCATGTTTTCAGGATTTTCACAAGGCATCCAAAAACAGTTGTTCTCGTGAAAAGGAAGTGAAGTCAGGAGTGACCTTGCTACCTCTCGGTAAAATTACTTTCCCAGTTTACCAGTGCATTACTTAATGCCTTGGTAAAGGTGGTATGTTCTGAGACTTTCATGAAAGCAAAGTTAATGAGTGAGCAGGTTCAAAGTAGTTCCATTCAAACTCTTCATCTCCTTGAGCTTTTGTCCTCTTAGAGCATGTTTAATCCAACACTGTCTCCAGGCTTAAATTAGCCAACCTAGGTGCCTATTAGTAGGACTCCTTAGATATTCAATGTAACACATTAAACCATAAATTCCAGGTGACTGTATCTATGGTGACAAACTTGGGTTAATCAAGTCTCCTACTTTCCGTTTTGGATCTAACTATCACTAGAATCTACTCACATGCATGCTCCTCATATTCCTGCCTAAACAAATTCGGTGAATATTTTCATTTTTCTCCCCACCTACTGTTGTGGCTGAGCCCCATTTGCAATGGCTCTCTTTTAGCTTCTCACTAGTCTCTGACCTTCCTACCCTCTTCAGTGTGGCCTCTTCTCTGTATTTAGCTTTAGAGAACCTGTTCTTCCAGTCTTCAAGACATTTTCTGTTTTTACATTGATGTGGGTGCTATCTAGGTGTACATGTGAAACAAAGTCAGTTTAGGATCTTTCTGCTCCCCTATCTTCCCCAAAAGTACAGTTCACAGTTTTTATAGCTCCTTTGGTATATAGGTCCGGATATTTTTTTTAGCCTCTGTGGTAGTCATAGGTCACAGCTTCTCAACACATTGTTTAAATTGGTTATTTACTTCATTCCTTAAATATCCCAGTCTTAGGAAGATCATTTGGTAGTCAACTTGGTGGTTAGTAGCTTCAAACAGGCATTTAAAACTTTTGAGAGAATATAGTGCACCCAAGAGATGCTTAAGATTACTCTAAGCAGGATAATCTCCAATATATTTGGACTGTACTTTGTAATGCTGGTCTCCAAGACTTAAAGAAATCAAAATCAAATAAGTCAAAGAAAGAGCTCATGAAAGAAGTTACATTTTAAAAAGCCAATTGGCTTATTCCTAAGTAATTGAGTTTTAACTTCCCCAGAAGGGTTAATCCAGGCACAGCAGGTAGTTGGACACAGCTCAAACACCTCCTTGCTCAGCTCAACTATAACCAAGAGCTATTCTATTATTAAGGACAGCCTAGGACAGAGAGACTAAGGATTTTTGTTAGGCTGCTATTGCTTTTAGAAGATTTTAGGCAGTAATTTTAAGAATTAAAGAGAAGTTTTTGATCATAACCTCATTTACATTTATCCCTAACTAAGGAAATGGGGATCTGCCATATGAGGTTTCCTTTTTAACTCAGCAATGTGAATTTAGGGAAGTGACCAATGAGAGGTCTTATTTTTTTTCTTGTGAAAAGTTAGACGCCCAGTTAGATTTTTTTTTTTTTTTTCTAACCTGAAATAAAAGAGGTTGTCTTCCCTTAGCAGTGGCCTGGGAGATACTAATGAGGTTGCCATCCTTTTAGGCCAATTCCAGAGTAAAGGAACAGAAAAGAAAGAGAAAGGATTTTATGTTTAGTTGAAATATGAAGTCCTGATCTGGTGTCTTGAGTGGAAGCAGCCCATACCTTAATGTTAGTTAATTCTCCTTCTTGTCAGTTTGATTTAGAGGCCTCTAGCATCTTTTAGCTTTGTAGCAGTGTCAGTGGTCAGGAGCACACGGTAAGGTTGCTTTTCATGGTACAAGGGCTGTCTTTTTTGATGTTTTAGAGTACCAAGTTACCAGGCTGTAGATTGAGATGGATGGGCTTTTTTGAATTAGACTTTAGGAAGGCTTTTTTTTAATCAGTTGATGACAGACCTGAGGATAAAACATTAGAGACTTAACAGTACCAGGTTATACCAGTATAAGACAATAATGGATCAATAGAAGGTTCTATACTGATAGAGTTTCAAGAATTTTGTAGGGTTTTTATTAAGGCTTCTTTGATTTGTCCAGTGAAATGGGTGCTTTGATCACTGGAAATAATGGAAAATTCACCTCAGGTGGGAAACTTTAAAAAAAAAAAATTGTGTTTTGTTTTGTTTTACCGCAAGCTTTGTAGTAAAGAAAGACTGTAACCCATCCATAATACATACATATAGTAAAGACATATTGATAACTCATACAGTTTATAAGGGCAGTTTAATAAGGGTAAGTTTCAGGTTTAAAAATTTTATAGAAGTCTCTACACTAATGTTTGTTCATAAATATAAGTCATTTTAAGTGAACTATTGTGAGTGAAGGAATGTAAAAACTGAAAAGTGGGGTTTGTCAGAGAGCCAGGAAGGCTATCGTGGGCTTCTTCTAGCCCTGATTGTGTATTAAATTCACAACCATTATTTGTATATATTAATTTGTTTTCAGAACCAAACTATTGACATGTCACAAGAATATTAGAATGGCAAAAATCTGATGAGGTGTCATTTTTGCAGAAACCGACTGGACTTTAGCTACATATACCACAATCTTACAAACATAATCTAAAGAACACTTAGTATTACTTATCTGACAATATTTGCTATGTATTTTGCATATTAAATAAGCCTGAGTATTCCAGGTTAAAAAGACACACGCACATATATTACATATATATATATGTTCTGACTACTCATAAAATTCTTTTCTAAAGATCTTTAATTCACATCTTTTTTTTTTTCTTTAAAGATTCTACTTATTTATTCATGACAGACAGAGAGAGAGAGAGGCAGAGACACAGGCAGAGGGAGAGGCAGGCTCCCTGCAGGAACCCAATGCAGGACTTGATCCCAGGACTTGGGGATCATGCCCTGAGCCAAAGGCAGACACTCAACCACTGAGCCACCCAGGCATCCCTGTGCTAAGTTTTTTTTCTCTATACCCACCCAGTCTCATTTTAGGACAAAACTACTTACTTTTCCCTCTACAAAAATGTATTTCCATTTTTCATATCTTTTTTTTTCTTTTACCAAAAACACATCTCTTTTCTTGCATATAGATTTATTTACTTCAGTATTTCCAGTAGTTTTAATTATATTTATTATTATTCTTTATGCTTAGAAACCTTAATTTCTAGTAAAAATTAAGTAGTAGGTAGCTGTGAATGGCCTGCCATATCAGCATTTTTTGATTTGCGAATTTATGAATAAATCTAAAACTTATTAGGAAAGTGCTTTTTTGTAGTACAGCCAGTAAAACATGTTTACTAACAGACCAAACTATCTTTAGTTTCTTTGTGATCAGACACAAGTATATAATCCTATGTTTAATAATCAATATTTTAGTATTTTACCTTATTTGGAAAAGACTTTTTTTTTTAATTTTTATTTATTTATGATAGTCACACATAGAGAGAGAGAGAGAGAGAGAGAGAGGCAGAGACACAAGCAGGTTCCATGCACCGGGAGCCCAATGTGGGATTCGATCCCGGGTCTCCAGGATCGTGCCCTGGGCCAAAGGCAGGCGCCAAACCACTGCACCACCCAGGGATCCCACGGAAAAGACTTTAGATTTCCAATGAATTCAACCTCATTTATCACTTAACCTAGCAAAACTGCAAAATTTTAGGTTACCAAATATTTTGGAATTATTTAAAAGTTTATCTACAAACCTTTTAATTTATTCAATTACTTATTCTTAACAATTACCATGAAAACTTCATGAAACAAACAAAATCAACCATCATTTTAAGTCACTTTTGCTGACAAATTCCAACAGATACAACATGAATTTAAGAAACTTAAGTAGAATAAAAGTTGGTTATTTGTATTATATTTGAGATTGGTAACTCCAAATGACAAGTCTATTTTAATTCAACTAATGGAGGATAATTGGAAGAGAGGCAGACAGGGGCAAGACCCTCCCTCAGCCCCCTGCCCCCACCCCAGCCACATCCTAAGAGGAAACTACGCTTAAGAAGAAATAGACACCTTTCTGTTACTCAACACCACCTTGAAAGGAGCCCTCCACCCTTTTCCACATGAACAACTACATGATAGGTAGATGAGCACATGGACAAAAACCTGTTTGGGTGACAGGAGCATGGAGGGTTAATCAGATTAAAATGCCCTGCCAACATTCTCATAACACCCCCTAGACCTAGAAACTCTGGGGGCAAGCATCTCAGGTCCCCTCCCTCTTTGAGAGTTTTATACTATTGCTCAATAAACTTTCCTTTGCTGCCCACACTCTTTGATCCACCGTTTAATTCTTCAAAGTGGCATGACCAAGAACCATGGGCATTGAAGGAAAAGAAATCCTGAAACAATACCATCAATCTCAAACTAGCTTTTATTATCAAATACATATATTTTTTAGATTATGTGAACTTTAAAAGCACTTCCATTAGTTTTCATCTTTCTGAGTTTTAGAATGCCCAATCTTTATAAGTACTTACCTTCAAACCAACTAAATGTTATTTTACAAATTAATTTTAGTATACCATCTGGAGGTCTGAACACATTTACAACACAAATATGAATACATGTCAACATACAGATAGATGCAGACCTTATAGCTTCTGTTTTAAAACTACTGCCATCAAAAATAAAATAAAATAAAATAAAATAAAAATAAAATAAAACTACTGCCATCAAATAGGTACAAAATTTACTACTTAGGAAAGCTGGATCTGAGTCTGTTTTTCCAGTAGATAAAATAAGTTAGTTATTGGTCTAACTGGTTAGAGCTTTCTTTTAATATTTGTGGAGAATACACTTAAGATTTTTGTCGTTGATAAGTTTTAAATGGCTTTTTTTTTTTTTTTAACTTGGTAAGAACTACCCACTGACATTTGCATTTTAGAAAGGTGGGTTAAGTAAAGAATTCCTGCAGAAGACCAAGGGAACATTGTATAATTACATTGTAAAGGCACAAGGGGAAAATGCAAGCACTTTCTAGAAGAAGGACTTTTGTTCTCCTTAAGGATAGAATTTTTACAATAAATTTATTGGTTATTCATAAGATAGCCAAATAAGGAATTGACAGCCTGCATGTCACAGGCAGGCAGAAAGACAAATCAGGTTCTTAGGATGTAAAACAGGACTAGCAAGAAGGAGAAAGTTATTCCCAGGAGAAAAAAGATTAATAACCAATGGATCTGGATTTGGAAAGGAAAAAATGACACGAATTTTTATTTCCCCCTCTCAACTGTGCTCAGAAAGTAATCTACTAAAGAAACAAAAACAAGAAAACTTTCTAGGATTCTCTCTGGGTTTAAATCTTTTACTATGGCCCTAGTCTTTGACCAAGGAGTGAAACACCTGAGGAGGATCCCTTATAACTTTAGGTGATTTTGTTTTCAAAGGTGATTGTCTCTTCACAGTGGGAAGGCAGGTGAGACAGAAAATTGGCTGAATACTGGGTAAAAAGGGGGGGTAGAAGAGGAAGAGTCACCTCAGTCTTACAGTCTTTTGTCTTAGGTACTCGTGTGTGTGTGTGTGTGTGTGTGTGTGTGTGTGTGTGTGTATTAACCTTTGTAATGAATCTTTTTTTTTTTTTTTAAGATTTTATTTGTTTATTTATGAGAGACACAGGGAGAAGGGGGCAGAGACATAGGCAGAGGAATAAGTAGGCTCCCTGCAAGGAGCCCAATGTGGGACTCAATCCCGGACCCCGGATCACGTCCTGAGCGTAAGGCAGACACTCAACTACTGAGCCACCCAGGCGTCCCTGTAATGAATCTTTTAATGAGACTACTTTGGAATTTTGAAAACTTTTGGAGGTTTCTGTATACCAGTTAAAATAGATATCCCATTTTGTTTAATTTGGGAACACTTACTTTTAAGTGCACTTCTTAAATGAACAATCTTGTCTAATTGGAACATTCCCCATAATGGCCACTGTAATTTTAAGATTTTTTTTTTTTAAATTTCATCTTGCTAGATATCTGGACCTTCTGGAACTATAATTCTTAGATACGGTAAGCAAGTGTGTAGCATGCTTGACTCTTTAGAATTTGAATATCTCAATAGCTAAGACTTTGGGTTTCTTGGAGCCAAACTAGTACTGTAAAGGGATGTTGCTGGGTTAGGAGAGTGTGCATGTAATATAGTGTAGCTTATTGCACAGGAGTTTACTTGAAGTTGGCAGATGATCAATGTAACCTGTTCCATGACCAACTTTTCCTATAATGGGAGTCTTTTTGAGGTGGCAAGCACTGTAATATTCTTTAAATGCTCTACCTGTGCCCATCAGTTTTTGCTGCTTTTTGGGCTCCTAGAGGCTCACTAGAAATAACCTTTATTTACATAAAACAAGACAAATATTCGTGTCAATATATTAGAAGTACTGCATCCTGACTATAAAAAGGCCCTGTGAGCACCACCACCAGTTCCTGTGAAACCTTACTGACGTTTTCCACCTAGGAATTATCTAGGGGCTTGCATCTAAGCAAAAATATGACATCTCTACTGGGCTCAGTATAATTGGTATAATCGTCTTCTAGCTTGAGCTGACTTAGTAAAGGAAAGGAAAGCCAATTAGATCAGGAATTCAAACAGGAAATAGAGCAGAGCTCAGAGTGAGATGAATTTACTTTCAGCCCTCTGAAATGGCAAGAAAGAGTGAACTCAAAGGGTTCGCAGATACCATACCCGTGTTTTTTGTTGTTTCTGGATGCTTCTGGAAGTTCACTTTGGATCCCACTGATGTGGGAAACAAAGGCAAAAGGAAATATACCTAAAATTAAATGTCCCTATAGCCTGTAGCCCATTGACAAATACTTGAAGGAGTCAGAGTATAACCTGCCTCCAGGAAGCTCCTAACTTTCTTAATGTTAATGCCTTGCTCAAGGGAAAAACAACCTTAGTTTGACAATAGCAAGGCCTCCTGTGAGTCTTCTTTAGAACATGCAAATCATATTGGAATTTCCCTTATCTTTAATTACCCCCAACCTCAAAGTGTATACTCAGTTGCTCCTCACAGTCTTGGGACAGCAGGGAGCAGCAGGCAGCAGCAGGCAGCAGCAGCTCTTCCCATGGATCCTATCCCTGTGCTTCAATAAAACCACCTTTTTTGTACCAAAGACGTCTCAAGAATTCTTTCTTGGCCTTCAGCAATGGACCCCACCCAGCCTCACCTGTATTCAAAAAACTACATCACCTCTACTCCCACTAAATCTCTCAAAAAACAAACCAAGTTTGGAGATCTAATTGGCTTTATTAAATGATTCATGAATCAGGCATCACCTCACCTAGCAAGTAGAGATGTGCTCTAAAGAGTTGTACAAAAGGTTTTTATACAAAGGAAAGTTTTTATAGGAAGGAGGGTGGGGCAAGGAAGTTATGAGCAGAAGAAAAGAAAGGATTGTTTCAGGCTAGATCACTTTCCTTTAGAGGAAAGGACAGGAGGTCTTCTCAGGCAGATTACTTCATCTTCCTTTGGGGGGGGGGGTGTGGAGAGCACACATGTGACCCATTACTTCATTGGTGCTGATCAAAATTAAAGCATGAGGACAGGACTTGTAAGCAGAAAGAGCAGCCCTGAGGTCATGAGGAGTGGCCCATTATATACTTGGAAGTTGTTAGGGTTTAGGGACAGCATAAGTCTCTAAGGAATTTGAAAGCAAGGCTCCCAGGACCTTGAGGGAGTAGCTATTGTTGGGAAAAGGTCATTAATTACCGTCTAATAAAACCTTAGTCATGAGACCCTTCAGATATATATCGGTGGGTCATTTGCTTGTGGGATGATTGCCAACACGTGTCTTGGGGGGACTTAGAGATTAAGGGAAATTTTTAAGGAATTTTTATATATTAAAGTAGACTTACAGGGTCTTGGGGGTTGGGCTAAGATTGTCTTTTGCTCTTAGCAAAGTATTAACATGGAAGCAGTTGAGTCCCTAGAAGAATGTCCCTCTGCCTGTTTCAAGGACTTGTCAATGGGCTGTAGTAGTAAGGAAAATTAATCAGCTTTCTTCTGCCTGTGCTTCCCACATTGGTGAGTGCTAAGTCCCAGTTTGGAACTTGGTGAAAATGACAATATTTTGGGCCTGCGGTTTTAATTATAATTTCTAGAATCATATGCCTTTTTAAAATTTTCCATTGAAGGATTAGTATTTCCAAGCGTGTTTTGGTTTCTCTGTAATAAGAAACCAAAAGTAGATAAACTTATGTTTAGTAATTACTGTTATAGTCATTTGTCCTGTTTAAAAAATGATCCAGACAATTACTGAAATTCCATTATCTAATTTAACTTAGCAAAACTCTAAGGTTTTAAGTTACCAAAAGGATTTAGGAGACTATTTAAAACCTAAGTTATTTGTTCTTTATAACCGTGTTTAGATTAGTCATCAAAATTTTGCAAGACATTAAACCGCTAACCATCATCTTCACGTTATTTTTGCTAACAAATCACAAAAGATAAAACATTTAATTTAACTAGTAAATTGAGGTAGAATACAAGTTTATCCACATTATATTCAATGTTAATAACTCTAAAAACATGCCTGTTTCAATCAAATCAACAAATTTAAACTAGTTCTTATATTAAATATTTATCCAGATCATATGAACTTAAAAATATTTGGGTTGGTTTCTCTCTTCCTGAGAGTTTCAGACTGCCCAATTTTTACAAGCACTCGCTTTTTTTTTTTTAATTTATTATTTATTTATTCATGATAGACAGACAGAGAGGCAGAGATACAGGAGGAGGGAGAAGCAGGCTCCATGCCGGGAGCCCAACGTGGGACTCGATCCCAGGACCCCAGGATTGCGCCCTGGGCCAAAGGCAGGCGCTAAACCGCTGAGCCACCCAGGGATCCCAGCACTTGCCTTTAAACCAACTAAATAAAGCTCTTCACCTATTAATTTTAACAATGCCATCCAGGGGTATAAAAATCTCACATTTGCAATATTTATGTGTGTATATATACACACACACAATAAAGATACACAGACTAATGTAAAGACATTATAGTTACTAATATTTGTGGAGAATATTTTTTAAGATTTTTATTTGTTGCCGGAATTAATCTTAAGGAGGCTGTGCTAGAGTTTGGACACGAGTGACCTTTTAACAGTTTATGTTTTCAAAAAAGCTCTTTCCCTTTTCTTTTTATTCCCCCTTCAGTCTCCAGTGATTGTTGGCTGTGTTTATATTTTAAAGATATGATAGGATGAATGACTTTAAGGGACAGAGAAAGAAATTTAAGTTCCTGGGAGAAGGACTTTGTTTTCCTAAGGCCAATAATTTACAAGTCTTTTGAGATAAACAGGGTAAGTTTGGAGTTGGTAAAGGAATAGATGAACTGAATGAATTGCCTCTAGAGCTATGTTTCTAGTTTTGTAAAGATTTGTAAGATAAGGACAGTTGCTTTCAATTTCTCTAAGAATTGGGTTGTAACTTAAATGACATCATAGGTTGATCCACTTATCTAACTACCATACCTTCAATTTGCTTCTTTCCTTCTGGGTACATAGTTCTAATTTTAACTTAAAGGAGGTCTTAAAAAAAAAAAAAAAGATTCCCATCAGGCTTTGAATACCAGCTTCCAATCTGGCTGACTTTTGACTGGAGAGCAACTTTAAAAATTCTTTTTAGGGGCAGCCTGGGTGGCTCAGCAGTTTAGCGCTGCCTTCAGCCCAGGCCGTGATCCTGGGGACCTGGGATCGAGTCCCATGTCGGGCTCTCTGCATGGAGCCTGTTTCTCCCTCTGCCTGTGTCTCTGCCTCTCTTTCTCTGTCTCTCATGAATAAATAAATAAAATCTTATTTAAAAAATTCTTTTTAGTTTTCAGCCAGGGCAAACAGTAAATATTTCTGGCAGTATTTAAAGACCCATCTCTTTGGTTTAAGATGGGTTCCCAAATAAGTCCTAGAGGATACTGTCTTCCTGAGATTGAGTTACTCCCAAAGATCCAAAAGAGTCCAAAAGAACTCACTGTTTCAGGATTTCTTTTCCTTTGGTGCCCACGGTTCTTTGTCTTGCCACTTGGAGAATGAAGTGGTAGACCAGAAAAAGAATGTAAACAGCAAAGGAAAGTTTATTGAGCAATAGTACAAAGTTCCCAAACAGGGAGGGGACCTGAGAGGCTTGCCCCCAGAGTTCCTAAGTCTAGGGGTTTTTATGAGGATGTTGGCAGGGTGTTTTAGTCTGATTAACCCTCCATGCACCTGTCACCCAATCAGGTTTTTGTCCATGTGCGCATCTACCTATCATGTTGTTCATGTGGAAAAGGGTGGAGAACTCCCTTCAAGGTGGTGTAAAACTCCTTTTAAAGGTGGTTTCCTCTTAGGGTGGGACCCCTTGTCCCTGCCTGCCTTTCTTCTATTTTTCATTACTACAACCTCTATGACCCAGGCAGGAAGACAAAATGAGACAAACAGGAAGGCAATAGGTATTTCTTTTCAGCCTGCAGGATCTCCCTTGCCTTCAGCACAAAATTGTCCATGTGCCAAGGTGGCATATTTCGGGGTAAACTTGGTCTGAACTCCTTCAGGCCTGCTTTAGAAACTTTAAAGAAAATTTGCAATCTAGAAGCAAAAATGAATTTTATGTGCTGCTTTGCTAAGGCTCTAGAGGAGAAGGTAGATAGGAATGGATAGAAATAGCATGGGGAGACAACAGGAGGAAAGTGTTGAGATGCTTAGGGGAAGGAATTGATGCAAGAGAGCTTGGTTTTTAGTCTCATAGAGTTGAAGAATGAATCTTGTGGACAAAGGAGAGTGAATAAAGCGATAGAAGTTTATTAAGTGAGGATACAGAGAAAGCTCTCAAAAGTGAGGAGGGTCCCAACAGGGTTGCCACTGAGGACTTTCTTGGCTGGCCTTTTGTTGAAAACCTGACTAGGGAGTTGATGGACTTGAGATTTCTTGTGCCATCTTGAGTGAATGACATAAGATTATTGAATCTCTTTGATTATTTGACAGCCATTAAAGGAAGATACTCTCTAGAATTTTGGAGCCAGGTGGCCAGATTTATTTCCTTATCTCTGTTTTTGTTGCATTTCAGTGTCCTTGGGATTTATGGAAGTCTGCCTTTGGGGCCTCTCAGTGTCCTTGGGTTTTATGGGAGCTCAGAATTTGTGGGAACCTGATTCTGGGCCTTTCCCTTATCTTTCCGTGCCTAGCCCTATGTATCCCTAACTCAGAATGGTGGGTGGGGCAAAAGGAGGAGGAGGAGGTGCTTGTGAGGGTTCGGCCCACATACCAATTTTGAAAGCCTCTCAAAAGATTTCAATTAGCTTTTGAGTATTTTGAGTTAAGTCCTTGAAGGGAAACAACGTTTTGATATTTCTTTTGGAGGCCTCCAGATGCCAATTAAAATAAACTCTGGATTCATTTGCTTTGATTTCTATAATTTTTCTCTTTCCAATTGTGCCTGCACTAAATAATTTGAGGATTTCAAAAGTATCCCATCTTAGACAATGAAGTTTTAAATTATCCTGGGTAATGAGTCTAATAGGGCAAAAATTTATAACATAAAGGACCATATTCTTTATTTTT
Source organism: Canis lupus baileyi (assembly GCF_048164855.1). NCBI lineage: Eukaryota > Metazoa > Chordata > Mammalia > Carnivora > Canidae > Canis > Canis lupus. The sequence goes on along the minus strand of NC_132857.1, from coordinate 45,516,416 downwards.
TTATTTTTAAAAATTTTTATTTATTTATTCATGAGAGACACAGAGAGAGAGGCAGAGACACAGGCAGAGGGATAAGCAGGCTCCCTGCAGGGAATCCGATATGGGACTCCATCCCAGGACCCCTGTATCACAACCTGGGCCAAAGGCAGATGCTCAACCACTGTGCCACCCAGGTGTCCCAGGACCATATTTTTTAAACATAAATCCAGCAGGGTTTCCCAAAGAAGGTTGATCATTTAGGGCTGTTGTAGAGGAAATCTTTCCCTGTGATTAGAAAGGATTTAAGTTGAATGAAAATGTGGCCACTTGAAAATAAATTGAACACCCATCAATAAATATCTTGTAATCCAAATCCTCCCCTACTCTGAAAGAGTGAGGACAGAACTAGTTACTTTGCTCAAATAAAGTCTGGCCTATACCTTGAGTAAAAAAGGTAGGAAGTTCAGATTGAAGAGAACTCACAGCCAGAACTCTGAGCCTCACCCGTTGGAGAGGCATAGAGAACAATGGTCTCCTAAGGACAATCCACATGTCCATACAAGCAACCAAGATCCAGTATTCATTCTTTTGAATCCTGCCAACTATGCCAAAAAATGTCAACCAAGAAAGAATTCATTAAAAATTTAAGCAAACAGGTATTTATTTAAGCAATTAGAATTAAAATTTGGGAGACAGATTCAAGAAGAAAGCTGAACTCTGTACTGAAGATGACATAGAAAGGGAAGAGGTATAAAGGTGAAAAGACATGAGGACAGTTCTCATTTATGTTCCTCTAGACAAAACAGGGATTGAAACTAGGTTAACTGGACTTCCTGGGTTAATATGCAAATAAGGCATTGAATTTGTAGAATGGCATTAACTCCTTTAGAAGTGAAGAATGCAAACAATCCAGGTGTCAGAGTGAGGAAGAAATTTAGTTCAGGCTGAAGGCTTGTAGCTGGCAAAAAAGTTCTTAGTTCATCCCTGATGGCCTCCTGACCCTATTTTAAAGGAGACTTTCTCGGCTAGGCTTCCTTGCTCCATTTTGAAGTCTTCTTTTACAGTGACCATCAGTACAACACAAGCTTTGATGGGAGCCACATTGTTGTTGCATTTAAACATCCACATTTATTTTGAAAAGCATGATTTCTTCTTGTTTTTTTTAATATATTATACTTTACAGCATCTAGCAATATACTATCCTGCTTTATTGGTCTTGAATTTTATATGAGTGAATGTCTTCCTTAAAATACTCACAATAAAATATTCTTTGCTTCCCAACCCTTAGGGAACAGTGTGCTTTAATTAACATATACATTACGCAAATATCTGCTCATCTTAGTTTTCTGCCTGAAAGGGATTGAAATTTGTTCCACCAAAGAAGCAAAATCAACACACTTGGAGCCTGGGTACAGGTGTATTAGCATTTCAGAAGCTCAAGTGTCATAACTGGTTTAACTAAACAAAGCCATAATGTACATTTCAGAAAACGGCCGGGAAGGAAAATCAATTCTGTATTTCAATTGAATTCAAATAAATCCACCACCATGTATCTGCACTCTGCATATCCCTGGTAGGATTTCTATGAATTATTTGCAATCAAAGTCTTACTTAAGCTTGTTTGAAAAGAGGCACAAATTTGCCATTCTTCTTAAACTGAAAGGTTTGTTCTCAACAGATTTATGGATATTTTGTATCTTTAGAAGTGACGAATGTTGACCTGTTTTTCAATTTATAATTAGATTTAATTATTAAATTTTTAGACTTTAATTATAAATGTACTCAAGTTTGGAAGAAGGATTAAGTGAATTGGTCGTGGTTTATAATGTAAGCAAAGAAAATGCACCAAATATTAAGTCATGTGTACATTTAGTGTTTCTATAAATTAATATGATTTCCTTTTAAGAGAGATCTAGGAAGCTAATGGATTGGTGGATTACTATTTAGTATTTAAAAGTTATTTCTATTTTTTTTTTCTAAATCTTAGGATAAGACAAATTGCTAGTGGGGTGTCATAATATTTGTAAGATACATTGCAGATGAAAAGCTGACAAATTTAAGATCTTATACTTAAAGTCAATCTATTTAAAGAATAAATCAGGACAATATAGTTTTCAGGTAAAAAAGTAAATTTATAGGACTTTTTTTTCTTCAAGCTTCTGTTTATTTGGTGTTCTAGCTTCAGTGTAAACATTCTTTTTTTTTTTTTTGCCCGGGGGAGGTGGGGAAGATGAGGAGCGGGAAGAGAGAGAATCTTATGCAGGCTCCATGCCCACCACAGAGTCCTACATGGGGCTTGATCTCACAACCCTAAGATTATGACCTGAGCCAAAATTATGACCTGAGCCAAAATCAAGAGTCAGAGGCTCAACCTACTTAGCAACCCAAGTGCCCCTAATTGAGTCCTTTCAACTATTTAGTATTCAATATTCATATATGTAATTTCATGAAAAATCTCTTTATATTTTCCTTCCTTTTCTTACTTCACAATCAACTAGCACCAAACCTTGGTCTGATGGCACTTTTTTTTTTTTTAATTTATTTTTATTGGTGTTCAATTTACTAACATACAGAATAACCCCCAGTGCCCGTCACCCATTCACTCCCACCCCCCGCCCTCCTCCCCTTCTACCACCCCTAGTTCGTTTCCCAGAGTTAGCAGTCTTTATGTTTTGTCTCCCTCTTGGATATTTCCCACACATTTCTCCTCCCTTCCCTTACATTCCCTTTCACTATTATTTATATTCCCCAAATGAATGAGACCATATAATGTTTGTCCTTCTCCGACTGACTTACTTCACTCAGCATAATACCCTCCAGTTCCATCCACGTTGAAGCAAATGGTGGGTATTTGTCATTTCTAATTGCTGAGTAATATTCCGTTGTATACATAAACCACATCTTCTTTATCCATTCATCTTTCGTTGGACACCGAGGCTCCTTCCACAGTTTGGCTATCGTGGCCATTGCTGCTAGAAACATCGGGGTGCAGGTGTCCCGGCGTTTCATTGCATTTGTATCTTTGGGGTAAATCCCCAACAGTGCAATTGCTGGGTCGTAGGGCAGGTCTATTTTTAACTGTTTGAGGAACCTCCACACAGTTTTCCAGAGTGGCTGCACCAGTTCACATTCCCACCAACAGTGTAAGAGGGTTCCCTTTTCTCCGCATCCTCTCCAACATTTGTTGTTTCCTGCCTTGTTAATTTTCCCCATTCTCACTGGTATGAGGTGGTATCTCATTGTGGTTTTGATTTGTATTTCTGATGGCACTTTTATTCTTCCCTTTAACACCTGTGAGTTCAGAGTTGGTATTATATTTATGGAGAAATCTTTGTCTTCCATTAAATGGTATTCTTCTGGGAAAGAAAATGGTTGTCATATGCATCATACACAGGATATGTCTTACTACTGAGCATTGACTATATATAAGTTATCAAAGGTTATGCTATGCATGTAGCCTCTTAGAAATTTATCAGTTTTTTTTTTGTTTTTTTGCTTGTTTGTTTGTTAGTGTAGAGTTGAGTGGGAAATACATGAGAATAAAATTTGGGCCGATAGTACTTCTTTTACCTACACTGTTTAAATCTTTAGAGACTACCAAGTAGCTCAACAAACATAAAGACTTAAAGCCTATTTCACCAATTATCCTTGCTTTAAGAGTCCTGTGATTACCTGGGGGGTATGTTGAGGGCCATCCCTAATTACCTAGTTTTCATTTTTAAAGGCATCACTATTTTTCTACTTTTAACAATTTCAACAGCCTCTAGAGTAGAAATAATAAGTGTCTAGGAAATAAAGTATAGGCTAAAGGCATTGTTAAGCAATTTGCATTTAAGGTTCATTTACTGAAACTCTCATGCTGGATTATGCTTTCAGGTCTCATATTCAGGTCCTTGATCCATTTTGAATTTATTTTTGTGTATGGTACAAGAAGGTGGTCTAGTTTCATTCTTTTGCATGTTGCTGTCCAGTTTTCCCAGCACCATTTGTTGAAGAGACTGTCTTTTATCCATTGGATATTCTTTGCTACTTTGTTGAATATTACTTGACTATACAGTTTTGAGTACATTTCTGGGTTTTCTTTCTTTTTAAAAAATATTTTATTTATTCATTCATGACAGAGAGAGAGACAGAGGCAGAGGGAGAAGCATGCTCCCTGTGGGGAGCCCAATGTGGGACTCGATCCCAGGACCCCGGGATCACACCCTGAGCCAAAGGCAGATGCTCAACCACTGAACCTCCCAGGCATCCCCATTTCTGGGTTTTCTATTCTGTTCCATTGATCTATGTGGCTGTTTTTGCACCAGTACCACACTGTTTTGATTACTACAGCTTTGAATCATAACTTAAAATCTGGGATTGTGATACCTCTATCTTTCTTTTTCTTCTTTCAAGGTTGCTTTGGCTATGTGGAGTCTTTTGCAGTTCCATACAAATTTTAGGGTTATTCTAGTTCTGTGAAAAATGCTGTTGTCTTTTGATAGGCATTGCACTCAGTGTAAAATATTCTTTATTTAAAATATAAAATAGTATAATTTATCTTCCAAAATACTAAAATTAGAGGCAATTACTCCAAACTATCAAACTATAAAGACCATCAGGGCTGGAGCGTTACACAACTACAGATGGAATAAATAGAAAACATTGAGAATAGCAACCCTCTTTTGCAACCATGTGTGAATGGAGCTCTTTAGGGTTGGGCAACACCCTACAGCCTCCATGAAGGCTGTAAATATTTCTTATCTTTTTCATCAAGTAGTCAAACAAGAGGACTTGAAACCCTTTACATATTTTCTCTTGCTCTTTCTATCTCTACTAATGACAACTCTTTAAACTGCCAAATATTTTCTCCATTTCCCTCCAAGTGATTATCCTCATTGGCTTGTCCTATTGTTATGTCCAAGGGAAGATATAGTATGGAGCTATTAAGAGGGACTATCCCTTATTCTGTTAAAGATAAAAGAACAGGAATGATACTTTTTAGAATTCTTCAGTGACCATGCATGGAGCATGGCTGTATGTTCACGCTTAAAATCACAGATAAATCTGTATGAAAATATTAGTTTGCAATGTGATTAACAGCAGTTCCAAACATTGACTAGGCTATGAGATTACCTGTTAGTTAAAAGATTAATCCCCTGAGTACTCACAGACTTATTCTAGTGGATTTGTTACAACTTACTGATGGAATTATCTTTCATATGCCTAACCTCAATGCAATATGAGAATAATAATGTATTTCTTGCCTAATGTAATTATGTACAATATATTAACTATTGAATAGCTTCAGATCTCCTCTTGTTGGACTTAAAATTTGAATTCCCTGAGAAAATGCATATACATATATGCATATATGTATACACATATATATCTAGTCTCAACTTTTTAGTCATGAACAAAACTTTCATGTATTGCTTTTTATTATAATGGCCTTGGATCCTTGCAATTTATGATGTAATAATCAGTAAAGAATGGTTTTTCTCCATTTCTTTTACCTCTGTTCTTTCAATTTTTCTGAAGCTTCTTGCCTTTTCATATTTGCTCTTCTAATTATATGTTTTCTGGATACTACTTTGCTGTATATAAGTATGGTTATGTTAAAAAGGTGTTAATGAGGTGATGCCTGGGTGGCTAATGGGTTGAGTGTCTGCCTTCAGCTCAGGGATCTGGGATTGAATCCTGCACTGGAGTCCCTGCAGGGAGCCTGCTTCTCCCTCTGCCCATGTCTCTGCCTCTCTGTGTCTCCCATAAATCAATCAATCAATCAATCAATCAATCTTTTTTTTTTTAGAAAAAGGTGTTAATAAGAGGTGTTTGGGTAAAGGGTCTGGTAATAGAGAACTTGAAGGGTAAGTACATAGTATTCCATTTTAGGAAACTATAAAAACATCTGTACAGAACATATTTACTAGGCATGAGTGGTTCCACACATATGAATCTTTTGACTGCTTCCCTTGTGCCTTTAAATATATTGTAAATCAATAATGTTTGATACAGAGACATTTGGAGAATTAAGAAATAAATTGAAGCTGCATTTTTAAGAACCAAAACAACAACAGCAACAAATGAGGCTCAAGTGGTTATTCATCCCTGAAATGAAAAACAAGTCCATGGAAAATAGACTAAAAGATATCTAAAGCCGAGATATACACAGGGCTCTTCAAAAACAAAATTCTGATTGGTTGTGTATCGACAGTTTCTTTGGAATTACATCCACCAGATTTTAAATTTACAAAGAAAACACAGCAAAATGTAGCATCTGTCAGATATGGTGTGAACTTCTAGCCTGAGGTAGTTCATATTTCAACATTAGATTGTACTACATTTCTTTCAATGAGGTCATATCTTTATGAAACTGGGTTTTTACTGATGTGATAAAAATGAATCATGAATGAAAATCAATATGGAATAGGAAAAGAGAGTGGCAGCATCCAATCTAATTCCAAGGCTTAAGTTACAGAAGCACAAATCCACTTTATATGTGACTATAGTTATTTAAAAATGAAGAAGAAATTCTTTTAATTTGTGTGTATTTTTTTTCCCAGAAGGTTGCTAAGTTGTTAAGACATAAATTATTAGGTTGTTTGGATCTCACTACTTCATAAACAGAATAATCAGGTATTGCTTTTGGCCTTGGGAGCACCATGGAATAATTACTGAGACACTCAGGGCTCTATAAATCAAGGAAGTCTAGGAAACTCTGAATTACACAATTGTAGTCTTTGACACAGTTAAACAGTTTGAATCTGTTGATTTTTCTTTAAGAATAAACAAAAAAGGCCAAGTGACACTCTAGGGTCTTTCACTGTTTTTGCTGTCAGGCTTTTTTGGGTTTTTGGAGTGTGTATGTGTGTATGATCTTGGGACTATTGTTAAATATTCCCCAGTTTCCCTGTCTCTGACTACCAATGGATTGAGGTAGATTTTTCTTAATTATGTATCTGAGTAGCATGTTCTGCTTTCCACAACTCCCATTTGTTGTGTGAGATTGATGAGATTGCTCCATGGTAGACATGGGATATAAGCTCATTGGTAAGGAGTCTAGTGATTTGGTTCTGAGAAGAAGGGTCTTAAGGAGTTGTAAGGGAAGAACGATTTCACACGGCTTTATAAAGGAACTGATACATCTCAATCTGGTCTGATTTGAGATTATTCTCATCTTGGTGCACATTCCAAGGAATGTAAAAATTATATCTCTGGAATAGCAATGTGTAGGCAATTAGCAATCCCCTTTCCTCTACTTCAAGAAGAGTCTTGATTCTTGAGTGTATGGCTCAAATTCCAGTTTCTTCCTAAGCCCTTCCTTGATCTCTCATATGAAATTTGTCAAGCTTCCCTTGTGCCTCCATTTATATTAGTGTTCTGTACTGTTTATGTGTGTTTCCTTTAGTTTTTAAATTTATTAAAATAGGAATATATCCAAGAAGCCTTTGTCAAATTCTCCTAATGAGCCTCATAATCTTAGCAGTTGCCAAATAAATTTTTTTATTTTTCTTCTCTTTTGGAAAACAAATTCATTAACTAAGTCCATTGCAGGATTTCTTAACTTTATGGCATTCATATAAAATACTCATTTTATATCAAATCAGGATAAATGGATGAGGTTATGACTAAGCTGAGAGGGTTCTGGTCATCCCCAAGGTAGAGGGAGAGTGATCCCTCAGAGCACCTGTAATCAATGGGTAGCATGAATGTGCACCCATATTGATTGGTAAGCTGGGTTTTATTGTACTTTGGGTACAATAACATCTTGGCATACATTTCTGAGAAGATAACTTATAAGTGTTATAACAACTATAATTCATAAACTTTATGAAAATCACACAGATCAAAGCTGTGTCAAAATCATTGAGGTTGCTATTTAATGTTGTTATTGAAGAACTATGCAGAGCTTGCCAGTAAACCCTTCTTTCCTGTTCACATAAGAATTTTTTTAGGTAGAGTCGTCATTAAACACTGGTCTTACAAGATTCTACTATCATAATCATTTCTCATTCACGGAGTATTTGCTGTACTAAAATGTATAGTACAGGCTAGGTAAGTAATAGATGAAGTGTCCTGGTTGATTTGGGCAAGGAGTATAGGAAGTCATGGGACTATGGGAGGCTGCACTATGTTACTCCACTGTTTAAAACCCTCCTGTGACTGACTGCTCATGGATCAGAATAATATCCAAATTTCTCACAATGGCTTCCATAGTTGTATGCTATATACTGCTTATTTCTCTGACCTCATTTTATCAGTCTATAAATATTTTTTGAGTGCCTACCATATTCTACATATTTGGGATACATATAGAAACAAAATTAAGATCCTTGCCCTCATGTTGTTAACATCTTTATGTAAGGAAAAAAATGCAATAAGCTATAAAATAAATATGTATAGTAAATAGAATTTTAGAGATGATAGCGTTATGGCAAAAAGAGAAACCTGGGGAATAAAGAGGATTGTAGAGTACCAGCAGGAACGGGGTTAGTAATTCTTTTTTTTAACAAAGGGCCAGATAATATTTTAAGTTTTGCAGGCCATAGGGTCTCTGTTACAACTGCTCAAACCTACCCTTGTAGCACGTAAGCAACAATAGACAGACAATATGTTAGTGAACAGGCATGGCTGTGCTCCAATAAACCTTCCAAAAACAAGCAGTTGGCCTCATTTGGCTGTTGAGCTATAATTTGAAGAATTTTGGATTACATTATTGAATCATCGCTGGAGAACATTCCATTGAGAATGTAGGATTTGTGCTAAGTTACTTTCTGTCCCCATGTCCTATATAGATTGAATCATACCAATGCTGACATGTTTTATTTGCATGTTTGTTTTTAAGCTTTGTTTCTGTCTTAGCCTCTGAATACAGAAGTGCAATGAGGGCTGTGAGCTGGTCTCTTTTTACTCAGCATCTAGAATAGTGTCTGGCACATAGTAGATATTCACTGAGTACCTGTTAAGTGGTGAGTGGAGAGGAAATGTTATTTCTAAAGGGTGCAATCAATACTCAGTTCCAGCAAATTATAAACATGAAAGATTGAGGCATTTGCTACCAGATCTTCTAAGTTTTGAAGAGAAGCTAGAAATCCAAAACTTTGCATAAAATCTCTCCATTTTATCAGCCATTAGAAACGACAAATACCCACCATTTGCTTCAATGTGGATGGAACTGGAGGGTATTATACTGAGTGAAGTAAGTCAATTGGAGAAGGACAAACTATATGTTCTCATTCATTTGGGGAATATAAATAATAGTGAAAGGGAATATAAGGGAAGGGAGAAGAAATGTGTGGGAAATATCAGAAAGGGAGACAGAACATAAAGACTCCTAACTCTGGGAAACGAACTAGGGGTGGTGGAAGGGGAGGAGGGCGGGAGGTGGGGGTGAATGGGTGATGGGCACTGGGGGTTATTCTGTATGTTGGTAAATTGAACACCAATAAAAAATAAATTTATTAAAAAAAATAAAATAATAAAATAAAATAAAATAAAAAATAAAAAAAAGATGTCAGGAAAAAATCTCTCAATTTTAAATGACTGCAACTAATTAAATGTATAAAAATCTCTGCATATCTTCAGATTGACTTGGATGTGGATAGTTAGGTGAAAACATCAGATGAGCTGAGCTCAGGGTCTTCCTACTGTACCATCTTACTAAGTTCCCTCACCACCTTTTATTTCTTATCTTTTTTTATTATAGCCATTCTAACAATTATGAGGTGGTATCTCATCATTCTTTTTATTTTCATTCCCCGATGATTAGTGATGATGGGTACCTTTTCTTGTATCTATCACCCATCTCTATGTGTTCTTTGAAAAAAATGTCTATTACAGATTCTCTGCTCATTTGAATCAGACTTTTTCACTATTATTGTATAAATTATTTATATATTTTGGATATTAACCCCTTATCAGATATGTGATTTTCAAATATTTTTTCCCATTTTCTAATTTATCTTTTCATTTTGTTGGTAGTTTCTTATTTTTATAAATTTATTTTTTATTGGTGTTCAATTTGCCAACATATAGAATAACACCCAGTGCTCATCCTGTCAAGTGCCCACCTCAGTGCCTGTCACCCAGTCACCCCCACCCCCCGCCCACCTCCCCTTCCACCACCCCTAGTTTGTTTCCCAGAATTAGGAGTCTCTCATGTTCTGTCTCCCTTCTGATATTTCCCACTCATTTTTTTCTCCTTTCCCCTTTATTCCCTTTCAGTATTTTTTATATTCCCCAAATGAATGAGACCATATAATGTTTGTCCTTCTCCTTGACTTATTTCACTCAGCATAATACCCTCCAGTTCCATCCACATTGAAGCAAATGGTGGGTATTTGTTGTTTCTAATGGCTGAGGAACATTCCATTGTATACGTATATTGTTGGCAGTTTCTTTTGCTGCACGGAAACTTTTTGGCTCGATGTAGTCCTTCCTGTTTATTTTTTTCTTTGTTGCCTTTGCTTATTGGTGTCAGATCTAAAACATCATCACCAAGAACAATGTCAAGGAGCTTAACACCTATGTTTTCTTCTAGGAGTTTGATAGTCTCAGAGTTTACATTCAAGTCTTTAATTCATTTTGTGTTGATTTCTGTGTACACTGTAAGACAGTGGTCCAGTTTCATTATTTTGCATGTGGCTGACCAGTTTTCCCTGTGCCATTTACTGAAGAAACTATCTTTTCTTACATTCTCGACTCCTTTGTTATAAATTAATTGACCGTATATGTATGGGTTTATTTCTGGGCTCTCTATTCTGTGCCATTGATCTATGTGTCTTTTCCTATGCCAATACCATATAGTTTTGATTACTACACTGTGTAATACAATTTGAAATCAGGCATCATAATGACTCCAGAATTTTTATTTTTCCTCCTTCAGTATTCCTTTAGCTGTTAGGGGTCTTTTGTAGTTCCTTTATACCCACTTTGCTGAGAGTTTTTATCATAAATGGTTGTTGAATTTTGTCCAATTATTTTTCTTTTTTGGGGGGGTTATTTATTTATTCATGAGAGACACAGAGAGAGAGAGAGAGAGGCAGAGACACAGGCAGAGGGAGAAGCAGGCTCCATGCAGGGAGTCTGATGCAGGACTTAATCCAGGGACTCCAGGATCACGCCCTGGGCGGAAGGCAGGCGCTAAACAACTGAGCCACCCAGGGATCCCCTGTCCAATTATTTTTCTGTGTCTATTGAGATGATCAAATGACTTTATCCTTTGTTTTGTTAATGTAGTGTATGATGATGGTTGATTGGCATATACTGAACCATACTTGCACTGCTTTTCATTTATTTTTATTTTTATTTTTATTTTTTTAATAAATTAATTTTTTATTGATGTTCAATTTACCAACATACAGAATAACACCCAGTGCTCATCCCGTCAAGTGTCCCCCTCAGTGCCCATCACCCATTCACCCCCACCCCCCCGCCCTTCTCCCCTTCCACCACCCCTAGTTCGTTTCCCAGAGTTAGGTGTCTTTATGTTCTGTCTCCCTTTCTGATATTTCCCACACATTTCTTCTCCCTTCCCTTATTTTCCCTTTCACTATTATTTATATTCCCCAAATGAATGAGAACATATAGTTTGTCCTTCTCCGATTGACTTACTTCACTCAGCATAATACCCTCCAGTTCCATCCACGTTGAAGCAAATGGTGGGTATTTGTCATTTCTAATAGCTGAGTAATATTCCATTGTATACATAAACCACATCTTCTTTATCCATTCATCTTTCGATGGACACCGAGGCTCCTTCCACAGTTTGGCTATAGTGGCCATTGCTGCTAGAAACATCTGGGTGCAGGTGTCCCGGCGTTTCATTGCATCTGAATCTTTGGGGCAAATCCCCAACATTGCACTGCTTTTCAATTTGATATTTGCCTGCACTGTGCAAAAGCTTTTTAGCTTCGTGTAGTCTCGATTCTTTATTTTTTTGCTTTTGTTTTCCCTTGCCTGGGGAGAAACCTATCTAGGAATATATTGATAAGGCCAATATCCATGAGTTTATTTCCTGTTTTCCTTTAGGAGATTTAAGACTTGGGGTCTTACATTTAAGTCTTTATTTATTTCAAATTTGTTTGTGTATGGTTTAAGAAAGTTGTCCAGGGACGCCTGGGTGGCTCAGCCTGCCTTCGGCTCAGGTCATGATCCTGGGACCCAGGATCAAGTCCTGCATTAGGCTCCCTGTGAGGTGCTTCTTCTCCCTCTGCCTATGTCTCTGCCTCTCTCTCTCTCTCTCTCTCTCTCTTCTGTGTCTCTCATGAATAAATAAATCTTTAAAATAAAAAATAAATTTGTCCAGTTTCATTCTTTTGCACCTAGTTGTCCAGTTATCCCAACACCATTTATGGAAGAGACTGTTTTTCCCCATTGCATATCCTTACCATCTTTGTTGAAGATTAATTGACCAGGAAACTGGGTTCTCTATTTTGTTCCATTGATCTATGTCTATTTTTGTGTCAGTACCATACTGTTTTAATTACTGTAGCTTTGCAATATAGTTTGAAATCTAGAGTTGTGATACCTCTAGCTTTGTTCTTCTTTATCAAGATTGCTTTGTTTATTTGGGGTCTTTTATGGTTTCATAAAATTTTAGGATTTTTAGTTTTACTTATGTGAAAAAATTTGGTATTTTTATAAGAATTTCATTAAGTTTGTAGGTTGCTTTTGGTACTATGGACATTTTAACAGTGTTGATTCTTTCAAGCTATGATCATGTAATATCTTACTATTTATTTCTGTCTTCTTTGATTTCTTTCATCATTGTCTTATAGTTTTTAAAGTATAAGTCTTTTACCTTCTGAATTAAATTTATTACTATTCTATTTTTTATGGAGTTGTAAATGGAGTTGTTATCTTAATTTCTCTTTCTGTTTTTTTTTGTTATTTATGTATAGAAACAACAGATTTTGGCAAATTGATTTTGTTCTGCAGTTTTACTGTATGTTTATTACTCCTAATTTTTGTTTTTTTGTTTTTGGTGGGGTCTTTAGGGTTTTTTACAGGTAGGATCATGTTATCTGCAAATAGTTTTATTTCTTCCTTACCAGTGTAGATGCCTTTTATTTTTTTCTGCTTTTCTGAATATTTCAACGAGTACTTTCAGTCTATTTGAGTAAAAGTGAGAGTGGGTATGTCTTGTTCCTGATGGAAACTAAGAGTAAGATGTTTAGCTTTTCACCATTCAGGATGTTGTTAGCTGTGGGGTTGTCACGTATGGCCTTCTTATGCTGAGATATGTTTCTTCTATCCCTACTTGATTGAGAGTTTTTAACATGAATGGGTGTTAAATTTTGTCAAGTGCATTTTCTGTATCAAGATGATTGTAGGATTTTTATATTTCACTTTCTTATGTGATGATCACATTGATTTGTATATATTGAATTATCCTTGTATCACTGGAATAACTCCCAGTTGATTATGGTGAATGATACTTTTAATATATTTTTTTAATTTAGTTTGCTCATATTTGATAGAGAGTTCTTGGCATTTATGTTCATCAGGGACACTGATATGTAATTTTTTTTTGTAATGTCTTGTCCAGTTTTGATATCAAGGTAATGCTGGCCTCATAGGATGAATTTAGAGGTGCTCTTTCTTCTATTTTTTGAAACAACTTGAGAAGAATAGATATTAAGTCACTTATACATTTGGTTGAATTCATATATAAATTCATCTGATCCTGGACTTGTTTGTTGGCAGGTTTTTTGTTTTTTTCTTAAATGATTCAATTTCATTGCTAGTAGTTAGTCTGTTCAGGTTTTCTATTTTCCTTTATTTTTTTTTTGGGAGATTGATGTTTCTAGGAATTTATACATTTCTTCTAGGTTGTACTATCATTGGCATAAGTTTTTTTGTAGTGGTCTCCTAATCCTTTGTATTTCTGTGGTGTCATTTATAACCTCTCTTCTTTTATTTCTAGTATTATTTATTTGGGTTTTCTGTCTCTCTGTCTTTTGATTAGTCTGCCTAAGGTTGATCATTTTTATCTTTTCAAAGAAACTGCTTTTAGTTTCATTGATTTTTCTATTTTTTATTTCTTCAAGTTTCAATTTAAATTCCAGTTGGTTAAAATACAGTGTAGTACTAGCTTCAGGTATAGAATTTAGTGATTCATCACTTACATACAACACCCTGTGCTCATCAGTACTAGTGCCCTCCTTAACACATCACCCATTTAACCCATCCTCCCACCCACCTCCCCTTCAGTAACCCTCCATGTGCTCTCTAGAGTTAAGAGTCTGTTTTAAGGTTTGCCTCTCCCCTCCCACTCGTTCATCTGTTTTGTTTCTTAAATTCCACATGTGCATGGAGTCATATGGTATTCTTTCTCTGACTGAAATAATTTGCATAGCATAATACTCTTTAGCTCATCCACATCATTGCAAATGGCAAGATTTCATTTTTTTTTTTATGGCTGAGTAATATTGCAGTGTGTGTGTGTGTGTGTGTGTGTGTGTGTGTGTGTGTGAAGATAAAGAACAATATCTTCTTTATCTGTTCATTATTGATGGGTATTTAGGCTCTTTCCATAATTTGGCTGTTGTTGCTAATGCTGCCACAAACATCAGGGTGCATGTATCTTTTTTGAGTCAGTGTTTTTCTACTCTTTGGGTAAATACCTGGTAGTATAATTGATGGATCATAGAGTAGTTATATTTTTAAATTTTGAGGAACTTCTATACTGTTTTTCAGAGTGGCTGCATCAGTTTGTATTCTCACCAAAAGTGCATGAGGGTTCCCTTTTCTCCACATCCTGGCCAACACCTGTTGTTTCCTGTGTTGTTAATTCGCGCCATTTTGCCTGGTGTGAAGCGGTATCTCATTGTAGTTTTGATTTGTACTTCCCTAATGATGAGTGATGCTGAGCATCTTTTCATGCATCTATTAGCCATCTGGATGTCTTTGGGAAAATGTCTATTCATGTCCTTTGGCCATTTTTAAACTCACTATTTGTTTTTTGAGTGTTGAATTTGATAAGTTCTTTATATAATTTGGATACTAACCCTTTATTAGAGATGGCATTTGTAAATATCTTCTCCCTTTCCAAAAGTTGCCTTTTAGTTTTGTTGATTATTTCCTTTGCTGTGCAGTAGCTTTTTTTCTTAACAAAGTCCCAATAGTTTATTTTTGCTTATGTTTCCCATCATTAGGAGATGTATCTAGTTAGAGGTTGCTACAGCCAATGTCAATGAGGTTACTGCCTCATTCTCCTCATATGAGATGGTTTTCTTTCTCACATTTAGGTCTTTCATCAATTTTGAATTTATTTTTGTGTATAGTGTAAGAAAGTGGTCCACTTTCATTATTGTGCATGTTGCTGTCCAGTTTTCCCAATACCATTTGTGGAAGAGACTATTTTTTCCAATAGCCAAAAGACTATTATTTCCTGCTTTGTCAAAGATTAGTTGACCACATAGTTGTGAGTTCATGTTCGGGTTTTCTGTTTTGTTCCATTGATCTACATTTCTGTTTTTGTGCCAGTTCTATACTGTCTTGATCACTACAGCTTTGTAATATAACTTGAAGTCCTTAATTGTGATGCTACAGCTTTGCTTTTCTTTTTCGAGATTGCTTTGGCTATTCAGGATCTATTGTGGTTCCATACAATTTTAGGATCATTTGTTCTAGCTCTGTGAAAAATTCTGGTGGTATTTTGATAGGGATTGCATTAAATCTGGAGATTGATTTCAGTAGTTAAAGACATTTTAACAATATTTGTTCTTCCATTCTGGGAGCATTGGATGTTTTTCCACTGTTTCGTGTGTCCTCTGATTTTTTTCATCAGTGTTTTATAGTTTTCAACATGTAGATCGTTACCTCTTTGGTTAGTTTATTCCTTGGTATTTTATGGTCTTTGGTGCAATTGTAAGTGGAATCAATTCCTTTATTTCTCTTTCTTCCACTTCATTATTGGTGTATAGAAATATGACTGGCTTCTGTACATTGATTTTGTGTACCCTTTGACTTTACTGAATTCATGTCAGTTCTAGCAATTTTTTTGTGAATTCTTCTTGGTTTTCCACATAGAGTATCATTTCATCTGCAAATTGAAAGTTTGACTTCTTCTTCGCTGATTTGGATGCCTTTCATTCCTTTTTGTTTGATGCTGAGGCTAGGACTTCTAGTACTACGTTAAGTACCAGTGGTGAGAGTGAATATCCCTGTCCTGTTCCTAACCAGAGGCGAAAAGCTCTGTTTTTCTCCATTAAGGATGATATAAGATGTGTTTTTTTCATTTTATGGCCTTTATTATGTTGAGGTATATTCCCTCTATTCCTACTTTGTTGAGGGCTTTTAATCAAGAAAGGGTATTATACTTTGTCAGATGCTTTCTGTGCATCTATCCAGAGGATCATATGGCTCTTATCCTTTCTTTTATTAATGTGGTGTATCGCATTGATTGATTTGCGAATGTCAGACCACTCTTGCAGCCCAGGGAGAAATCCCACTTGATCGTGGTGGATAATTCTTTTAATGTACTCTGGATTCTAACTGCAAGCATGTTGTCAAGAATTTTTGCATCCATGTTCATCAGGGATACTGGCCTGTAAGTTTTTTCTTTCTTCCTTTTTTTTTTTTTAAAGATTTTATTTATTCATAAGAAACACGGGGCGGGGCGGGGGGGCGGGCAGAGACACAGGCAGAGGGAGAAGCAGGCTCCATGCAGGGAACCCAATGCGGGACTCAATCCTGGGTCTCCAGGATTATGCCCTGGGCTGAAGGCAGCCCTAAACCACTGAGCCACCCGGGCTGCCCCCTTGCTTGCTTTTTCTCTTTCTTTCTTCTCTTTCTTTCTTCTCTTTCTTTTTCTTTCTTTCTTTCTTTCTTTCTTCCTTTCTTTCTTTCTTTTCTTTTCTTTTCTTTCTTTCTTTCTTTCTTTCTTTCTTTCTTTCTTTCTTTCTTTCTTTCTTTCTTTCTTTCTTTCTTTCTTTCTTTCTTTCTTTCTTTCTTTCTTTCTTTCTTTCTTTCTTTCTTTCTTTCTTTCTTTCTTTCTTTCTTTCTTTCTTTCTTCTTTCTTTCTTTCTTTCTTTCTTTCTTTCTTTCTTTCTTTCTTTCTTTCCTTCCTTCCTTCCTTCCTTCCTTCCTTCCTTCCTTCCTTCCTTCCTTCCTTCCTTCTTCCTTCCCCTTTTTAGTGGAATCTTTGGTTTTGGAAGCAGGTAATGCTGGCCTCATTGAATAAGTTTAGATGTCTTCCCTCCATTTCTATATTTTGGCCTCCATTTCTATATTTTGGAATAGTTTGAGAAGAACAGGTATTAATTTTTTAAATGTTTGGTAGAATTCCCCTGTGAAGCCATTTGGGACTTTGCTTGTTGGAAGATTTTTGATTACTGATTCAATTTCTTTGCTGGTTATCCATCTGTTTAAGTTTTCTACTCCTGTTTCAATTCTAATAGCTTATATACTTCTAGGAATTTATTTCCTGTAGATTGTCCAATTTGTCAACATATAGTTTTTCATAATATTCTAATTGTTTGTATATCTATAGTGTTGGTTATTTCTCATCTCTCATTTTAATTTTATTTATTTGGGTTCTTTCTCTTTTATTTTTCTTTTTCATGTGGTTGACTTTAAGTTCCATAGCATTGTAGTCAGAAAACATGCATGGTATTACCCCAATCTCTTTGTACTTTTTGAGGTCTAATTTGTGACCTGGTATATGATCTATTCTGGAGAATGTCCCATTTGCAGTTTAAAAGAATGTGCATTTTCCTGGTTTAGGATGAAATGTTCTGAATATATTTATTAACTCCATCTGGTCCAATGTGTCATTCAAAGCCATTATTTACCTTTGTATTTTCTGCTTAGACAATCTGTCCATTAATGCAAGTGAATGTTAAAGTCCCCTACTATTATTGTGTTATTATCAATAGGTTTATGTTTGTTATTGTTTTATAGAGTTGGGTACTCCCAAGTTGAGGCATAAGTATTTACAATTGTTAGATTTTTTTTTCTTGTTGTTGGATAGTCCCCTTTATTATGATGTAGTGCCCTTATTCATCTTTTGTTACAGTCTTTGTTTTAAAATTCAGTTTGTCTGATACAAGTATTGCTACTCCAGCTTTCCTTTGAAGTTCATTTGCATGATAAATGCTTTTCTATTCCCTCACTTTCAATCTTTAGAAATCTTTAGGTCTAAAATTAGTCTCTTGTAGGCAGCATATAGATGGGTCTTGTTTTTTATTTTTTTAAATCCATCCTGACATCCTGTCTTTTGATTGGAGAGTTTAGTTCATTTACATTCAGAGTAGTAGAAGTAGTAGTAGTAGTAGTAGTAGTAGTAGTAGTAGCACTCCATGTGAAGTGCAGAGCCCAAAGTGGGACTTCAACTCTGACCCTGAGATCAAGAGTCCAGACACTTAACTAATGGAGGCACCCAAGCACTCCCAGAGTAATTACTGATAGAGATGGATTTAGTGCCATTTTATTACTTATTTTATTATTCCTAGAGATTTTTCTATTCCTTTCTAGTCTTTGTCACTTTTGGTGTTTCTGATTCAAAGAGTTCCCTCTAATATGTCTTTAACAGTTTAATAGTCACAACTCTTAGTTTTAGCTTGTCTGGAAAACTCTTTATCTCTCCTATTCTGATTGATAGCCTTGCTGAATAGAATATTCTTGGCTGCAGATTTTTCCCATTGAATATATCCTGCCACTTTCTTGTGGTTTGTCAGGTTTCTGTGGAAAGATATGCTCCTACCCTTATGGGTCTTTCCTTGTAAATAGGGACTTCTTTTGTCTTGGCACTTTTAGGATTTGTTCTTTATCACTGTATTTTGTAAATTTAACTGCAATATGTTTTTAATGTTAGCCTGCTTCTGTTGATTTTGATGAGAGTTCTCTGTGCCTCCTGGATTTCAATGTCTGTTTTCCTTTCCCAGATTAGTAAAGTTTTCAATTATAATTTCCCTGAGTAAACCTTCTGCCCCCTTTTCTCTCTCCTTCTTCTTCTGGGACTCCTATGATGCAAATGTTATGTTTGATAGAGTCACCGAGTTCCCTAAGTCTACTCTCCTGATTTAGAATTTTTCTTTCTTTTGTTCATCTTCATTATTCCATAATTCTGTCTTCTATATCAGTTATTCATTTCTCTGCTTCTTCCATCCTGTGGTCATTATATAAAGTCAGTTTCAAATCTCAGTTATTTCATTTTTCATATTGGCCTGTTTTTTAGCTCATTTATCTCTGTGATAAGGGTCTCCCTGATGACTTCTATGCTTTTCTCAAGCCCAGCTATCATCTTTATGATTGTTGCTATAAATTCTAATCAGGCATATTTATTTATATCTGTTTCAATAGATGGCTGGCTATGACCCTTTCTTCTTTCTTTAGGGATGAATTCCTCTGTCTTAGCATTTTGTCTAGGTCTCTGTCTTCTCTGTGTTAAAAAAGCCTGTTATGTTCCCTGCTTCTGAGAGTAATGGCTTTATGAAGAAGAGGTCATATAATGTCCAGTGCCTGGAGCTTCAAGAAATGTTTCTTATGTGCTATGTGCACTCTACTACTGTGTTTTGACTGCTCTATCCCTCAGGTAGGTTGTCTGCAGAGGTTCTCCTTGCCTGCAGTGGGGAGTGTTTGGACCTTGGCCACAGTGCGGCAAGTTTTAACTTGTTGTGCTCTGGTCTGCTTGTTAAAAGAGATCTGATGCTATTTTCACTAGAACTGATGCTTTGCAGAACTCTATGATCAATAGATATAGTGTATGCGCTTGTCCTTAGGCACACTAGCCTGAGAAGGTACAGGGGGGTGAGACTTGATATGAGCAGGTTAGGCAGCCAATATTGGTGCTGTACCTTTTACTGAAGTTGGTTTATCCTGAGTGCCATGGAGGGAAATGACCCAAGCCATTTCCTTTGTCCCCAGAGAGGGGAGTCTGTACTTGCTACTCTCAGGGAATTACTTTCAGAGGAGCAAATAATTTCCCCTCCTGTGTGCCAGGCATTTTTCAGATTGCTGTTTTCACATTATTTTTCTCTATGTCACTTGCCTGCCTGGAGCAGTTCAAAGAACATTCAGCTTTATCCCAGCCATGCCTACTGATTTAAATTCCAAACACTAGGGACCTGGTGTGGCAGGTACCTGCTCTGGTTCTCTGTCAGAGTATCCCACTGTACTGGGAGTGATGCACGTTTGATCTTCTTCTGAAATTTATTAAGAGTTGTTTGTAGCCCAACATGATCTATCCTCAATAATGTTCTCTGTACAATTGAGAATGTGTATTTTGCGCATTGTTTTATATATATATATATATATATATATATATATATATATATATATATAAAGACCAACTGATCTAATGTAGTATTCAAAGTCACTGTTTTCTTATTGATTTTGTTTCAATTATCTATCCAATGATATAAGTAAGATGTTAAAGTCCCCCACTATTGCCATATTACTGCCAATTTCTTTTTTATATATCTGTTAGTATTTGCTTTATATATTTAGGTGCTCAAATTTTGGATGCATAGATATTTACAATCATCATATCTTTTTTAAATTGATCCCTTCATCATTATGTAATGCTCATCGTTGTCTCTTGTTAGTCTTCATTTTATCTTTTCTTTACTCATTTTTAAAACTAAGACATAATTGACATGTAACATTGTGTTTTAGGTGTATAATGTAATAATTTGATATATGTATTATTACAAAATGAGTACCGAAATAAGTTTAGTTAACATCCATTATCACATATAGTTACATCTTTTGTTTTCTTGTGATGAGAACTTTTAAGATCTACTCTCAGTAACTTTTAAATACCAAGACAGCATTGTTAACTATAGTCACCGTACTGTACAGTGAGAAGGCTTTTGTAATCAAAATGACTTGGGAGAAGGGCACCACCGCACTTAGTGGGTGGGGCACGGGATGCTAAACACCCTACAAGGAGCCCCACTGCCCCACAATACAGCAAGATTCTTCACTGCAAATGACTCCTGCAACCAAATGCCAGGGATACTCATGCAGTTTTCACAAACACCAACCTCACGAACACCAACTTTATATATATACATAAATATATATATTTGTTTATATTTATTATTTATATATTAAATAAATATATTTACATATTTTATATTATTATTTATATTTATATATTTATTTATATATTTAAATATATATATTTATTTATATTTATATATATATATAAAAGTATAGTTGACATGCAATGTTACATTACTTTCAGGTATACAATATAGTGATTTGACAAGCCTATGTGTATTATGCTATGGTCACCACAGGTATAGCTACCCTCTGTCACCATAAAATATAATTATAATACCTTTGAGTATATTCCTTATGATATATCTATCATGTATATACTTGTAAGATTTTATTTATTTATTCATGAGTGACACACAGAGAGAGGGAGAGACATAGGCAGAGAGAGAAGTGGGCTCGATGCAGGGAACCCGATGTGGGACACGATCCCAGGACCCCAGAATCATGCCCTGAGCTGAAGTCAGACACTCAACCACTGAACCACCCAGGTGTCCCTATATCTTTCATATCTTATTCATTCCTTAACTGGAAACCTGTATCCACCATTCCCCTTCACCACTTTTTGCCCATCCCCCAATCCCCTCCCCTCCTAGCACCCACTCATTTGTTTTGTGAGTCTGTTTTTTGTTTGTTTGTTCTTTACATTACACATATGAGTGAGATCATACAGCATTTATCTTTCTGTGACTGATTTATCTTAAATAAAATTATACCTTCCTGGTCTACGCAAGTTGTTGGAAATGGCAGGATTTCATTCTTTTTTTTATGGCTGATATTATATATGTGCCATATATTTTTTATCCATTCATCTATGGACGAACACTTGGGTTGCTTTCATATCATGGCTATTGTAAATATTGCTGCAATAAACATAGGGGTGCATCTGTCTTTTAAATTAGGATTTTTATTTTCTTTGGGTAAATATCCAGTAATAGAATTACTGAATCATATAGTATTTCTTTCTTTCTTTCTTTTTTTTTTTTTTTTGAAGAACCTCCAAAGTGTTTTAAAGGCTGCACCAATTTACTTATTCAGCAATAATTCACAAAGGCTCCTTTTCCTCCACTTCCTTGCCAACACTTTTCTTATCTTTCTGATTCTAGCCATTATGACTGGTGTAAGGTGATACCTTATTATAGTTTTGATCTGATTTTCCCTGATAATTAGTGATGTTGACCATCTTTTCATGTGTCTATTTACCATCTCTCTTCTTGGAAAAAAAAATCTCTATTCAGGTCCTCTGCCCATTTTTATTTATTTTATTTATTTTTTATTTTTTCTCTTCCCATTGTTTATTAGATTATGATGTGTGTGTATGTGTGTGTGTGTGTGTGTGTGTGTGTGTGTGTCATGTAAGTTCTTTATATTCTTTTGGATATTAACCCCTTTCAGAATATCACTTGCAAATATCATCCCCCACCCAGGAAGCTGCCTTTGTCTTGTTGATGGTTTCCATCACTGTGTAAAAATCTTTTTATTCTGGGCAGGCCAGGTGGCTCAGCAGTTTAGCACCACTTCAGCACCACTTCAGCCCAGTGTGATCCTGGAGACCAGGGATCGAGTCCCACATCAGGCTTCCTTCATAGAGCTTGCTTCTCCCTCTGCCTGTGTCTCTGCCTCTCTCTCTCTCTCTCTCTCTCTCTCTGTGTCTCTCATGAATAAATAAATAACTTTTTTAAAAATCCTTATTCTGGTGTATTCCTAATAGTTTAGTTTTGACCTTATTTCCCTGGCCTGAGGAGACATATCTAGAACAATGTTACAAAGGCTGATGTCAAATTACTGCCTACATTTTTTTCTGGGGGTGTTATGGTTAGAGGTCCCACATGTGGGTCTTTAATCTCTTTTGAGTTTATTTTTGTGTATGGTATAAGAAGGTATTCCAGTTTCATTCTTTTACATGTAGCCATTTACTTTTCCCAGCATCATTTTTGAAGAGACCTTTTCATTGTCTATCCTTCCATTGGCCTATGTGGCTGTTTTTATGCCAGTACCATAATGTTTGTATTATTACAGCTTTGTGTAGTATATCTCAAAATCTGAGATTGTGATATCTCTACCTTTGTTCTTTTTTCTCAAGATTACTTTGGTTATTAGGCATGTTTTGTGGTTTCATACAATTTAGGATTCTTCTGGTTCTGTGAAAAATGCCATTGGTATTTTGATAGGGATTTCATTGAATCTGTAGATTTCTTTGGATAGTTTGGGCATTTTAACAATATTAATTTTTTCCAATCTAGGAACATGAAATATTTTTCAATTTTTTGTATTATTTTCAATTATTTGGGGTTCTATAATTTTCAAATTATAGGTCTTTCACCTTCTTGGTTAGGTTTATTTCTAGGTATTATTTTTGGTGCAATTGTAAATAAGATTGTTTTCTTAATTTCTCTTTCCACTGCTTCATTATTAATTATATAGAAATGCAACTAACTTTGGTGTATTAATTTTGTATCTGTCAACTTTACTGAATCTATTTCTTCTACTACTTTTTGGTAGAGACTTTCAGGTTTTCTATGAATAGTATCATTTATTTGGAAGATAGTGACTTTAACTTCTTCCTTACCAATTTGGATGCCTTTTATTTTCTTGCTTGATTTGCTGTCCTAGGACTTTTCTACTATCCTATGTCTTCTTGATGGAGCATTTAGATTATTTACATTTAGTAGTTATTGATAAGTATATTCTTACTGCCACTTTATTAATTGTTTTCTGGTTGTTTTTGTAGTCTCTCTGTTGTTTTACTTTCCTTGTGATTGATGACTTTCTGCAGTGTTATGCTTGGCTTTCTTTCCCTTTATTTTTTGTGAATCTGTAATAGGTTTTGGATTTGTGGTTACCATAACATTTATATATTAACAATCTAAGTATATATTAGTCTATTTAAGTTGATGGCCACTTAAATTTGGACACATTCTAAAAGGACTTTTTAAAATTCCTCCATGCTTTATGTAAATCTCATATTTTTACATCTTTTGGTTTATAATTTTCTTTTAAATATTCTTTTTCTTTTCCACTTAAAGCAATCCTGTTAGCAGTTCTTATAAGGCACAATTAGTGACTGACTCCTATATCTATTATTTATCTGGGAAACTATTTTTCTCTCTTTCAATGATAACCTTGCTTGGCACAGTAGGCAAGAGTTGTAGGTTTTTTTTTTTTTTTTCCATTCAGTACTGTGAGTATATCATGCCACCCTCTTCTGGTCTGCAAATGAAAAATCAGCTGACAGTGTTACAGGGATTTAACATTTTGCTTCACCTTTGCTGCTTTTAAAAATCTGTTTATCTTTAATCTTTGACATTTTAATGTGTGTCTTGGTGTGGACCTCCTCGGGTTCATCTTGTTTAGAACTTTTGTGCATTCCTGAACCTGAATGTCATTTTCCTTTCTCAGGTTACAGAAGTTTTCAGATTTTATTTCTTTAAATTAACTCTCCCACCTTCTTTCTCTTTTCTCCTTCCAGGACCCCTATAATGTAGTATTTTTTGTTTGATGTTGCCAAAAGATTCCTTAACCTATCTTCATTTTTAAAAATTTTTTTCTGTCTTGTACTTCATCTTGGTTGCTTTTCATTACCTGTTATTTCGGTTGCCTATCCATTCTTCTGCATTCTCTGATCTTCTGCTGATTCCTTGTAGTATATTTTAATTTCAGTTACTTTATTCTTCAGCTCTATTGGTGTTGTTTTCTCTCTCCTTTGACGTTCTCACTGAGTTTTGCCACTCTTCTTTCTAGTGTGGTAAGCATCTTTATGATCATTACCTTAAATTTTTTTCAGACATGTTGCTTATCTCTGTTTCATTTGTTTTTTTTCCTGAAGTATTCTATTTTTTTTTTTTTTGCATTTGAAACATACTCCTCTATCTCTTCATTGTACTTGATGTTTTCTGTTTGTTTCTATGAATTAGGTAGAATAATTATTTCCTCTAAACTTGAAGGAATGGTCCTGTATGTGGTAGTCCCTCGTATTAGTTGTGTGTGTTTTGTGTCTTTGGTTGTTGTCTTGGGTTAAGGTTCCTGGGACACTCCATGCTGGGAATGTCCTTGATGGATGGGCAGCATTGAAGTGGATGTGGGTCAGCAGGGTCCTAGGTAGGGTTCTCTGTGCAGAGGGCACTTTGGTAGAGGTATTGTAGCCAAGGTAGGACATGAGCTGGGGTCTCGGGGGGTGCTTCATGCAGGGAGTGCCCTGACAGCATAGCTGTAGATGAAGCAGGTGCAGGCCAGGGTGATCCTGCCACTCTAATCGCTGAGGGTACTCCAGGAAGACAGCTAAAGCTGAGGAGGTGCAAACTGGTGTTTTCTTGCACAGAACACCTTGGAGAGGCATCTGTGAGGTGTGATCCAGGAGTTACCAGAGAGCATTGCACGAGGAGTTCCCTAGCAAGCTGTCTGGAGCCCAGGTGGTGAAGGTCTGGAGTGTTCTGGGCTGCTTAGAACCTGTGTCATCTTGGCACTGCAGTTGGAGCTATAGCAAGTGATGACTGTGGTGTCTCGGTGTGCACTGCACTGAGGCCACCTTGGTGGGATAGCTGAGGCTAGTATGGTCTAGAAGCCCAGGGCTTGCTGACATGGTAAGCCAGCTAGGGTATCTGGATCATGTTTCTCTCCATGCTACCAAGTTGGAGGGGAACATGAACCATGGTGGCAGGCAGCTTCTCAGTCCTAGAGAGAGTTTCAGCAGCTCCCTTGCCATTTGGCTGTTATTTTTGGCCAGTTTCTTTCTATTCTAGTAGAGCACTCATTTATTCTCATTTATCTCCCTTGCTCTCTCTCACATGCACTCTATCTCTGTGTATTTTGAACATAGTTGACACACAGTGTTATATTAGTTCTAGGTATACAACTTTATGATTTGATAAGTTTATACATTATGCTATGTTCACCATAAGTACATTGCTATTTCAGTATCACTGACTATTCCTTATGCTCTGCCTTTTAGTCTTGTGACTTATTCATTCCATAACTTGAAGCCTATATCTGCCATTCCCTTCCACCCATTTTGCTCAACCCAGTTTGTTTTTTGTATTTGTATGTTTGATTCTGCTTTTTGTTTATTTTTTTTCTTTTTAGAATCTTCTTATGAGTGGAATCATATTTGTTTTTCTCAGCCTGATTTATTTCACTTAGCATAATATCCTCTAGGTCCATCTTTGTTGTTTCAAATGGCACAACTTCATCCTTTTTAAAAAATAGATACTTAATATTCCGTTATATGTATATATATTTATTTATATACATGCATGTACACATCATATTTTCCTTATGCTTTCACCTATTGATGGACGCTCAGATTACTTCCATATCTTGGCTATTGTAAATAATGCTTCAATAAGCATAGAGATGTGTATATCTTTTAGAAATGATGTTTTCATTTTCTTTGGGTAATACCCCGCAGTGGAATTATTGGACCACATATCTATTTTTAATTTTTTTGTATGATGAAAGTAGATGCTTTATTTGCCAACATAGGAAAAGAAAGACGATTAGTAACTCTCAAAAACAGAAGGATATACTAGGAAATCATAGTCCAAATGTGCCAAACTAAAGAAAAATGGCATGATTTTCTATAGCTTAGTAGATAAGAAAAGAGATTTTGTTTAATCTCTATACCTTTTAACTGGATAAGTAATTCCACTGGTGAATCCATTCATGGTACTGATGTAAATAATATTCCAAATAAACACACAATTAAATAGACTGTTAGTGGTTTCCAGTTTATAGTATCAAGTTACAAAGCATAAAAACCTTATATTTAATAAGCAGATAAATAAACCCAGACAGTGTAGAAGTAATGGTATATAAAGCTTTAAAAAGAAAAGCTGGCAAGAAGTCAAAGG
This sequence comes from Canis lupus baileyi, assembly GCF_048164855.1. NCBI lineage: Eukaryota > Metazoa > Chordata > Mammalia > Carnivora > Canidae > Canis > Canis lupus. The sequence continues at coordinate 45,489,600 of NC_132857.1, read as the reverse complement.
AAGTTTAGATATATTTTAACTATGTTTTGGAAAATCATTAGATTCTGACTGGAATTAAAAGGCCAAGAAATAAAATATAACCGATAAAAGAATGAAAAAATACTTTTAAACAAATTAAGAAAGCATTTATGGATAGGGTTCTTGATGTTCGTGTAAGTATACTATATTCATTATGTGATATCAGTAATTTAAGAAACTATTAAAGAGATGATGGTGGGGCACTTAGGTGGGTCAGTCAAGTGTCTGCCTTTAGCTCAGGTCATGATCCCAGGGCCTGAGATCCAGCCCCATATTGGGCAGGCTCCCTGCTCAGTGGGGAAGTCAGTCTCAACCTCTCCCTCTGCCACTCTGCCCTGCTCATGCTCTCTCTCTTGCTGTCTCTTTCAAATAAATAAATAAAATCTTTAAATAATAAAAAAATAAATAAAACGATGGTGGTAATCACTAGAACTAAAAGTGAAAACCTAAAATTGGTTACTTTTGGGAATGGGAAATGTCTATTTTTAATTGTTCAAGGAACCTTCATATTATTCTCCACACTGGCTGTACCAATTTACATTCCCACTGATTGCACACAAGGGTTCCTTTTCCTCCCCATCCTCATCAACACTTGTTATTTTTGTCATTTTAATCATAGCTATTCTGTCTGGTGTAAGGTGATGTCTCAAATGTGATTTTGATTTGCATTTCTCTGATTAGTAATGTTGAGCATCTTTACTTGTGTCTATTGGTCATTTATCTTCTTTGGAGAAATGTCTGTTCATGTCTTTGCCCATTTATTAATTGGATTATTTGGTTTCTTTTAGTGTTGTGCAAAGTCTTTATAAATTTGGATATTAACCCCTTATCAGTTACATCTTTTGAAAATATCTTCTCCTATTCAGTAGTTGATTTGTTTGTTTCATCAGTGGTTTCCTTTGGTGTGAAAAAGTGTATTTTGCTTTGCTTCGTTTTTTTTTTTTTTTTTTTTTTTTTTTTTTGCTGTCTCAATAGTTTATTTTGGTTTTCCCCCCCAGGCCTTAGGATATATATCTAGAAAAATGTTGCCACAGTCAATGTCAGAAAAATTACTGCCTGTACTATGTTATAAGATTTTTATGGTTTTAGGTCTCACATTTAGGTCTTTTATCCATTTTGAGTTTATTTTTGTATATGGTGTTAGAGTGTGGTCTAATTTCATTCTTTTACATATAACTATCTAGTTATCCCAGCACGATTTATTGAATAGCCCATCTTTTCTTGTATATTCTTGCCTCTTTTGTCATCGATTAATTGATCAGATAGTTGTGATTTCATATCCGGAGCCTCTATTATATTTCATTGAGCTGTGTGTCTATTTTTGTGTCAGTACATACTATTTTTATTGCTGCAGCTTTGTAATATAGTTGGAAATCTGGAGTTGTGATACCTCTAGTTTTGTATTTCTTTCTCAGAACTGCTTTGGCTATTCTAGGTCTTATGTAATTCCATATAAATTTTAGGAGTTTTTATTCTATTCTGGTGAGAACTGTTATTGGTATTTAAAAGAGATTGCATTCACTCTGTAGATGCTTTGGATAATATGAACAAAATTTTAACAATATTCATTCTTCAAATTCATGAGCATGTAACATCTTTCTATTTGTTATGTCATCTCCAATTTCTTCAATCAGTGTTTTATAGTTTTCAGGGTACAGATCTTTCACCTTCTTGGTTAAGTTTATTCCTACATATTTTATTCTTTTTTGTACAGTTGTAAAGAGTGTTATTTTTAAAATTACTCTCTTTTTACTACTTCGTTATTTGTGTATAGAAATACTACCAATTTCTGGGTATTAATTTTGTATCCTTCCAATTTGCTGAATTGGTTTATTACTTCTAGTAGTTTGTTGTTGGTTGTTGTTTTTGGTGGAGTATTTAGGGTTCTCTCTATATAGTATTATGTCATCTATGAATAGTGACAGTTTCACTTCTTCCTTATGGATATAGATGTCTCTTATTTATTTTTCTTATCTGATTGCTATGGCTAGAACTTTTAGTGTTACATTAAATAAAAGTGGTGGAGTGGACATTCTTGTCTTGTTCCTGACCTTAGAGGTATAGCTTTCAGTATTTTTCAATGAGTATGTTGTTAACTGTGAGTTTTAATACATGTTGTTTGTTATATTGAGGTGTGTTTCCTCTAACCCCAGTTTGTTGAGAGTTTTTATCATGAATGAATATTAAATCTTGTCAAAAATTTGTATGTTTATTGAGATGATCATGTGATTTTTATCCTGTATTTTGTTTATGTTGTGTATCATGTTGATTGATTTGCAAATATTGAACCACCCTTGCACCCTGGAATAAATCTCACCTAATTGTAGTGAACAGTCTTTAATGTATTGCTGAATTCAGTTTTGCTAATATTTTATTGAGGATTTTCACATTTATATTCATCAAGGTTATTGGCCTGTGATTTTCTTTTTTGTGGTGTCCTTATTTGGTTTTGGTATTAGGTAATGCTGACCTCATAGAATATATTTCAAACCTTTCCTTCCTTTTCTTCTTCTTCTTTTTTTAATATTTGAAGAGAGTAGGTATTAATGCTTCTTTAAATATTTGATAAAATTCCCCTGTGAATCTATCTGGTCCTGGACTTGTATTTTTTGGTAGTTTTTTTTTTTTTTTATATAGATTAAATTTTGTTACTTGGAATCAGTCTGTTCATATTTTCCATTTCTTTCTGGATAAGTTTTGAAAGATTTTATATTACCTATATTACTTATTCCTTCCAGGTTGTCCAGTTTGTTGGCATGTAATTTATTTCTTGTATTCTTTTGTAATCCTGTGTGCTTCTTTGGTGTAAATTGTTACTTAATCTTTCTCATTTCTGATTTTATTTATTTGGATCTTTTCTCTTTTTTCCTGGATGAGTCTGGTTTGCTGATTTTATTCGTCATTTCAAAAAAAAAAAAAAAAAACAGCTCTTGGTTTCATTGATTTTCTCTATTGTTTTATTAGTCACTATGCCAGGTACTGCTGCTCTGGTCTTTATTATTTTCTTTCATCTACTCACCTTAGGTTTTGTTTGTTTGTCCTTTTCTAGTTCTTGTAGGTGGAAATTTAGATTGTTTTTTGAGCTTTTTCTTATGTTTTTGAGACAGGCCTGCATCAATAGATTTTCTCTTAGAACTGCTTCTTCTATGTTCCAAAGACTTTGAACTATTTTTCAATTTTATTTATCTCCTTGTATTTTTTTTTTAATTTTCTCTTTGATTGCTTGGTTGACCCCTTGGTTGTTTAGTATCATGTTTAATCTCCATATGTTTGTGTTTTTTCCAGGTGTGTGTGTGTGTGTGTGTGTGTGTGTGTGTATCTTGTGTGAGATTTAATTCTTGGTTCATACTGTTATGATAGGAAAATATGCATGGTCTAAATCCAATTTCCTTAAATTTACTGAAGCTTGTTTTATGACCTAATATGTGATCTCTTTTGGATAGTGTTACATACACCCTTGACAAGAATGTGTATTCTATTCTCTTTGGATGGAATGTTCTGTATATATATATATATATATCTGTTATGTACATCTGGTCCCATATGTCATTCAAAGACATTGTTTCTTTATTGATTTTCTGTCTGGATAATCTATCCATTGAAGTAAGTAGAGTGTTAAATTCCTTTAGTATTAAGTATATGACCTCCATTTTTTCTCTTCATGTCCATTAATATTTGTTTTATGTATAAATGCTTCAGTGTGGGTGCTTAGATATTACACTTGTTATATCCTCTTGTTGGATTGATTTCTTTATCATTTTGTAATGCCTTTCTTCATCTCTTGTTATAGTCTTTATTTTAAAATCTATTTTGTCTGATATAAGTATTGCTACCCTGGCTTTTTTATTTTCTGCTTCCATTTCCATTGTGAATGTTTTTACAATCCTTTACTTTCAGTCTGTGTGTCTTTAGGTCTGAGGTGAGCCTCATGTAGGTAGCATATCAATCTATCCATTCTGCCATCCTATGTCTTTTGATTGGAACATTTAGGCCATTTACATTTAAAGTGATTTTTGATAGGTTTATTATTATTGCCATTTAAAAAATTTGTTTTCTGGTTTGTTTTTTCATTTTATAGTTCTTCTTTGTTCCTTCGTTTCTTCTCTCTTTGTGATTAACAAGTTTCTATAGTGTTATATTTGTCTTCTTTTTGGGAAGGGGATGTCTGTCGTAAGCTTTGAGTTTCTGGTTACCATGAAGTTCATACATAGCATCCTAAATAAAGAGCAGTCTATATGCATTTGATAGTCATGTAAGTTCAAACATATTCTTAAAAACATATACTTTTTCTTTTCCCCCTTATCTTCCCTTTTTACTCTCTCCTCCACATTTTATGAATATGTTGTCATATTTATATCATTTTATTCATAATTTTCTTATGTCTAATTGTGGCCATTTCTTACACTTAAAGATGTCCTTTTATCATTTCTTGTGACAAACTCCTGGGTTGTTTTTTGTTTGTTTTTTGGTCTCAAAATCTTTATCTCATGGTCAAGTCTGGATGATAAGTTGCTGGCTAGAATATTCTTGGTTGTAGGTTTTTTTCCTTTCAGCATTCTGAATATATCATGACACTTTCATGTGGCCTGAAAAGTTTCTGCCAAAATATCAGCTCATAGTCTTATAGGGCCTCCCTTAAAGTAACTTTTTGTTTCTCTCTTGCTGCCTTACAGATTATTTCTCTTTAATCTTTGACATTTTATTAATTATTAAAGGATTTATTTATTTATGATAATTCAGGTAGGGAGGGAATCTCAAGAGATGCCCTGCTGAGCATGGAACCTGACACAGGACTGAACTCATGATACTGAGATTGTGACCTGAGCCAAAATCAAGACAATTACCTAACTGAGTCACCCTGGGTGTGTGTACCTTTCTGATTTCATGTTGTTTGGAACTTTCCATGTTGTTGTTGGTTTGTCTTTTTTTTTGTTTTTTTTTTTGTTTTTTTTTGTTTTTTTTTTTGTTTGTTTGTTTTTTTGTTTTACTTAGAGTCTATTTCCTTCTCAAGGTTAGGGAAATTTTATTATTCAAATAAGTTTTCTACACATTTCTCTTTTTTTCTGGGACACCTATAATGTGAATGTTTGTTTACTTGATGTTATCTAAGAGATCTCTTAATCTATCATCATTTTATTTTTTCCTCTTTTTGCTGTTCAGTTTGCCTTCTTTCCTTACCCTGTCTTCCACATTGCTGATCCATTTCTTGGCATCTTATAATCTACTGTTGACTCCCTCTAGTTTGTTTTGATAATTTTATTCTTCAACTCAGATTGATTCCTTTTAATGTTTTCTCATTCTTGAAGGTTCTTAGTGAGAACTTCCACTCTTTTCTCTAGCCCAGTTAGTATCTCTATGATCATTTCTTTAAATTCTTTATCAGAAATATTGCTTGCTTCTGTTTTATTTTGATCTTTTTCTGAGGTTTCTTCTTGTTTTTTTTTTTTTTTTTTGGAGCATATTCCTGTGTTTCTCCATTTTGTTTGACTTTGTGTGTGTTTCTGTGGATTAGGCAGAATGGTTACTTTTCCTAAAATGAAGGAGTATTTTTGTGTATGGTGTCCCCTATGTAGACTGTGTACTTGGTGGCTCTTGCTGTCTGGCTTGCTGTTAGCTACCTTTTTAAAAACTATATTTATTTATTTATTTATTCATGAGAGACACAGAGGGAGAGGCAGAGACATAGGTAGAGGGAGAAGCAGGCTCCATGCAAGGAGTCCAATGCAGGACTTGATCCCAGGACCCCAGTATCACAACATGGGCCAAAGGCAGATGCTCAACCACTGCGCCACTCAGGTGTCCCACTAGCTACCCTTTTAAGTCATTACTTTTTATAGAAAAGAGAATAATAATAAGAAAATAAAAAAAGAAAAGGAAAGTAATAGAAGAAAAAGAAAAAATACAAAAAGCATAAAAACTAAACAAGACAGATTGGAAAAAAAGTAAAATTAATCATTAAAAAGCAAATAAAAACTTTAATAAAACAAAGTAAAAAACAACAAGAACAAAAATACAGAAAATCTGTGGCTTATTTTCTGTGCCCCAGCAGCACAGTGGCTGGTGTGGGCTTGAGGACCCTGGACTCGATGATGTTACAAGCTCACTGTGATCTGGATCCTGTTCTAGTCTCGTCTTTTAAGGTAGAAGTGAGGGCTGTGTCTCCACAACTCCTTGGCCCTTTTAAATCAACCACCTTTTTGCAGTGTCCCAGCATGACTAGGGCAGGTGTGGACTTGTGGACCCTTGCTTGGCTTGGTGACTTAGCAGCTTCCTGTGACAACCAGACCTGCCAGTTACAGAATTGAGAACAGCCTATTACGGTGTCCAGACCCTCCCCTGGTCTAGACTTTTAAGGTGGAGTGGGAATGTTCCCACAGCTCCTTGGCCCTTTTAAACCTCAACTTTTTTGTCTGTGTCACAGTGTGATTGGAGCTGGTCTGGGCTTCCTGAAGTCACAAGATCACTTTGATGATTGGATCCACCAGCTATGTCATAGCATAAGGACCTGTCCAAATGGAGTCCAGACTCCATTCTGGTCTAGGCTTTTAAGATGGAATGCGAGTGTAAACTGTGTTGTTCTCCAATTTCTTTTACCTGGAGAGCATTCCTATAGCTCCTCTTCTGCTTGGCAGAGTAGTTCTAGTGTTGTCTCTTTTATGTGCTAATTGATTTTGAGTCATGGCTTTTTTTTTTTTTTTTCATTTCTTGTCTGTGCTCAAGGACAGAAGAATCTGTTCCCAGTCCCTCAATACAAAGCTTCCTCATTGCTGTTCACAGTGGAGTTCCCTTAGTTACCATCTCTGTATTTCTTGCTGTTCTTTGTCATTCTCTCTTTTTGGTAGTGTAGGAGCTGTTAATTCATTCTTTTTCAGGAGGAATTGTTTTATTAATATAATAGATGTAATTTGGTGTGTTGTGTTGAGGAAGTGAGTTCAGTGTCTTCTTTCATTGCCATCTTGGACAACAACTGTCTAGTTGCTCTTTTAAACTTTTTGTGTATGTGTGTTTGTTTTATTTTATCTGCCCTGATGCACAGAAAAAATATCAACTCATGGCCCCTTAGTACTATCCCTCCTCATGCAGTTTCCAGCATCAGGTATGAGGTTTTCCTTGGTTACTGTGTCTCAGTCTCTCTTGTCATTCTCTATGTGGTCTCTCTCTTTTCATAAAGAAACTGTTTAGTTAGGCCTCTAAGTAGATGTCTATTTGGTGTCTAGAAGTTCATAGACATAATTCATAGGGCCTATCACCTTAGGTAGAAACTGGACTCATCGCCTTTGTTTTGTCTCATGAGAGTGTTACTACACCAGGTTTCCTTTTGTTTCCATTTACATGCAATACCTTTCCCCATCTATTCACTTTCATTCTGTATGTGTCTTTGAGTCTAAAGTATGTCCACTATAGGTGGCAGGGTCTTATTTTTTTATCCAGTTACGCTATATCTTTTGATTGGAGCATTTAGTCCATTTACCTTTAAAGTAAATATCAATATGTATGTTCTCATTGCCTTTTCTTAGCTGCATTTTGGTTATTTTTGTAGTTCTTATTCTTTCTTCTTTTCATGCCCTCTTCCCTTATGGTTTGGTGACTTTCTTTAGTGCTGTATTTAGATTTCTTTCTCTCTTTTTCTTTTCTTTTCTTTTTTCTTTTCTTTTCTTTTCTTTTCTTTTCTTTTCTTTTCTTTTCTTTTCTTCTCTTTCTTCTTTCTTTCTTTCTTTCTTCTTTCTTTCTTTCTTTCTTTCTTCTTTCTTTCTCTTTCTTTCTTTCTTTCTTTCTTTCTTTCTTTCTTCTTTCTTTCTTCTTTCTTTCTCTTTCTTTCTTTCTTTCTTCTTTCTTTCTCTTTCTTTCTTTCTTTCTTTCTTTCTTTCTTTCTTCTTTCTTCTTTTTTCTTTCTTCTTCGTGTTATAAATTTTTAGTTTTGGGTTATAATGAGGTTCATATATAATATTCTATGTGAACAGCATTCTTTATTAAGTTGTGGGTTATTTATGTTTCAACACATTCTAAAAGTACTAAATTTTTACTTTCTCTTTCCTGTTTTATGTATATGATACCCTATTTGACATTTTTTTGTGCATCCCTTGACTGATTTTTGTCAATCTATTTTATTACATTTGTGTTTTAACTTTCATAATAGCTTTATAAGTGATTCATCTACTGCCTTTACTGTATTTTTACTGTTACCGGTAAAAAAAATTTTTTTTCTAATTATGGCCCTTTCTTTTCCACTTATAGAAGTCTCTTCACAAGGGGCACCTGGATGTCTCAGTGGCCGAGCATCTGTCTTGGGCTCAGGTCGTGATCCTGGAGCCCGAGATCCAGTTCCACATCAGGCTCCCCTCAGGAAGCCTGCCTTTCCCTCTGCCTATGTCTCTGCCTCTCTCTGTATCTCTCATAAATAAATAAATAAAATCTTTTAAAGAAATTTCTTCACAAGAAATGTTAATGCTGGTTTAGTGATGATAAAGTCCTTTAACATGTTTGCTGGGAAATTATTTCTCCCATTTGAATGATAATTTTGTGGTGTAGAACATCCCTGGTTATAGTTTTTGTTGCTGTTGTTGTTTCCTTTCAGTACTTTGAATGTATCGTGCCACTTTCTTCCAGTCTGCAAAGTTTCTCCTGAAAAATCAGCTGATAGTCTTATGGGGTTATCATTGTGTGTGGTTACATGCTTTTCTCTTGCTGCTTTTGTTGCTATAATTTATTTTTGTCATTTTAACTATATTATTTTGGTGTGGATCTGCTTGGGTTTATCTTGTCTGGGGCTCCCTGTGATTCCTGAACCTAAATGTCTATTCCTTTCCCCTGAATAAGGAAGTTTACAGCTATTATTTCTTCAAATAAGAAATATTTCTTTTCTGTCCCCTTCTCTCTTCTTCTGGGACTCTGGTAATGTGAACATTACTAGCTTCTTGTCTCAGAGGTAATTTATCCTATCTTTTAAAAATATTGTTTATTCTTCATCTAGATTGCTTTCCATTACCCTATTTTCTAGATTGTTGGTCCATTCTTTTGCATCCTCAAACCTTCTATTGCTTCCCTTAGTTTATTTTTCATTTGTTATTATATTCTTGAGTCCTATATGGTTCTTTTTTATATTTTCTCTCTCTTTTTTGAGGTTCTCACTAAGTTAATCCACTCTTCTTTCAAATTTGTTATCTTTATGACTGTTAATTTAAATTTTTATTAGGTAAGTTACTTGCCTCTGTTTCATTTAGCTCCTTTCCTGTGGTTTTTCTGTTTCTTTCATTTGGAATATATATATCTTGTCTTCTCATTTTGTCTGACTCCACATTTGCTTCTGTGTATTATGTAGATCAACTACATCTCCTGGTCCTGAAAGTAGTGGCATTATACAAAAAGCATTTTGTGGTGCCCTATAGCACAATCCTCCCTGGTCACCAGAACCAGGTGCTCCAGTGATATACCCTGGGTGTGTTGCCTGTGCCCTCCTTTTGTGGCTGAGCAGCAACTGATGGTGGTGTGCTGGGCTTGTTTCCATCGTGGCTGACTGAGAAGTCCTCTTGCAAATGCTTTATGTGGGGCTGGCCCTCGGCTAGGCTGTCTGCCATGGTAGGCTGTGACTGCAGTGTGCACCCTCATTGGTAGGAACTGCCCCCTCCCCATCCTGGCTGAGAGGCAGGTATTATGGGTGTGCTGGTGAGTAGGGTTTGCATACAGCACTGTTAGCTGAGAGGCCTTGCTTCAGCTACTTCAGACTTACTGTTAGGTGAGGCCAACTCTTAGTCCCGCTGTCTGCAATATTTGGATGTTATTGCTGTGAGTGCACTGGTGGGCAGAGCCTTCCCCTGTCTTTGTTAGTTGATTCAGCTGCAGCTAGTGCAGGAGCACTCATCTCTAGAGCAGGCATAGCTTTGATGCATCAGTCCCAGCTAGGACTTCCTTCTGGGTGTGGAAGGCCACTTTGGGGAGATGCTGGTCTGACCTGAGTATGCTTGCTGGATAGAGTGAGGCAGAAGCCACTTTGGAAGGGCACCTGCTGGAGTCAGTATATGGGGTGGGGCAGGTCTACATGGGAATGATGCGGTGCGCAAGCAGTACTGGCAAGACAAATGGAGGGTGTCAGAATAGCTTCCCAAAGCATCTGGCTATCCAAGCTGATGGGGGACAAGAAAAATGATGCCCACCAGCATTTCTATTTCCAGAGAAAGCTCCTGTAGATCCCTGCCCCTCTGGCACATGTCCTAAAATTAGTCAATAAATCTTCATGTAAACGAAGTGCTTTTCAAACTGCTGTTTCTTTGCTGGGTCTCAGACTAAGTAATAAAGTGTGCTGGTTCTTTAAGGGCAGAGATTTGGTTTTCTCTAGTGCTCTGGCTCTCCCAGAGTCAAGTCCCACTGATTTTCAAAGCCAGACATTATGGGGACTCATTTTTCCAGTGCAGGTTTCCATGGCCAGGGATCCCCAGTGTGGGGCTTGATTCCCCTCACTCTTCTATGCTTATGATATCCCTTTAATTTGTGGGTAGCCATGCTTGGGGTTCCTGAGCACATCTCTTCCCTTCCTACCCTTTCAATGTATCTTTGTTCTTATCATTTTAGCTGTGGAAGATTTGTTTTGTCCATCTTCAGGTCTTTTTAGAGTGAGGTGCAATACATGTAGTTGTTAATTTGGTGTGTCTGTGGGAGGAGGTGAGCTCAGAATCCTTCTACTCTGCCTCCTTCCTGAGATCTTTCTCGTTTCTTGATGTAGGCATTATCATTATAATATATGCATTATCATGATCACTATTGGTTTTACAAACATGTTTACTCTGTACATATATGAGGATTTTCTAGTTTTTTTTCTTGTAGTTGATTTCTAGTTTTATACCATTGTGTTCAGAAAAGATGCTTGATATAATTTTAGTCTTCTTGCATTTGTTATACTTATTTTGTGTGAGAATGTTCCATGTGTGCTTGAGAAGAATGTGTGTTCTGCTGCTTTGGGACAAAATGTCCTGTATATGTCAAGTCCATCTGGCCAAACATGTTAAAGGATAATTTTTCCCTTATTAATTTTAATCTGTCCATTGATGAAAGTGGGGATATAAAGTCCCCTATTATTGTACTGCTATTTCTCTCCTTAGATCTATTAATATTTGCTTTCTCTATTTTAGGTGCTTCTATGTTGGGTACATAAATATTTACAAATTTTATATACTTTTTGTATTGACCCCTTTATCATTATGTAATGATGTTCTTTGTCTCTGGTAACAGTCTGCTTTAAAGCCTGTTTTGTGTGATAAGAGTCTAGATATCCCACCTTTTGGTTTCCACTTGCATGCGATATCTTTATCTCTTCATTTTCAGTCTACATATGTCCTTAGATCTGAAGTGAATCTCTTGTAGGCAGCACATAGATGGATCGGTGACTGTTCTTTTGAACACTTTGTCAGATAAATCGCATCTTTTTCTGCAGTTTTATCTTGTTCTTTCATTTGGAGCACATTCCTATTTCTTCATTTGCCTTGATTCTGTGTTGGTTTCTATCTGTTGGATAAAATAGCCACCTCTACCAGTTTTGAAGGAGTAGGCTTTGCACTGATGAAACTTTTGGATTAACCCTGCTGGTCTGTCAAACTTTTGTGACTGTCCAAGTAACCTACTTAGTTCTTTGTGGCTCTCAGTAGGTGAGGGTCTGTCAAGACCTGTTACTGAACTAAAGGGGAGGACCTCAGCCAACACTTAGATTCAGGCTGATTAGAAGCTAGACTCTTGGGCAGCAGCTTTTCAACTATGCAAATATACCTCTTATAGGAGATGACTAGGAGATGGGCTTTCCTGTCTGCTCCTTATTCACTGAGCCCTAGGGTAATAGCCAGTTAAGTACTGTTTGTCTTTGATATCTTTCATTGAATCTATGCACACAATGCCCAGTGGCCACCAGTCAGATGATCAGAAAGCCTCCCTTGGATTACAGCCACAAAAACCAGACCCCAGTTGCAGGTACAGTCTCCTTTCTAGGAGGTATTAGCCACCTGAATAACTTAGTGGGTGAGCATAAAGATGGTGTCCACCAGCCTTTATGATCATTGTATCTTAGTAGGCCCCTAGATTTGTATTAAATTAGATACCTGACCCTCAGGTCAAAGCTTTTAAGAGATGTAGATAGCCTCTTTCACAGAAAGACTGCTGTCTGTATGCTGTGCCCTAGAGGTTAGCCATTGTGAGTCTGTGTGAATCCTTGAAGAACTATTTCTCAGTTTTCTAGTCTTATAGTTTTGTGGATAGAAGCACCATTGGCTTTCACAGCTAGATGGTGTATGTGTGGGGGGGATCCATCTCTCAGGCACGAGTCTTAAAAGTTGGGAGTGCCAAAAGTGAGGTTCAAACATATGCTGCTGTGGGAGAATCTTGTGGTTGTGTGTTCCCTTCCAACTGTGGGTCACTGCACCATGGGTGGAGCTTACGGTGAGATTGTGTGTCAGCCTGTCCTGTTCTAATGTTTGTATTTCCTCATTTGTCTGATGTGTAGTAGTTCTGTTATTTGTGGGTTATATTATGGGTTTATTTCATTGGGAATTTTTCCATAGGAAGCTGTAGATTTGGTTTGTCTCGAGGTGGAGGGGATGAGTTGGTGATCCTCTTACGTTGCTATTTTGAACCAAAAAACCCATTTGATACTTATTTTAATGTCTAGCTTAAGAGGATAATGATTTCATTATTGTATGGGTCAACAACTGAGGCAGAGATAGTTTGTAATCCTTATGCTGGATCACACATGGGTAAAGGGCATAGCCAAGATTTGATTTCTGAAGCAGGATCTCTTGAATTACTATGAAGCCCGTTGATGCTTTCATTTAAGTGAACTAATAAGAGGCCAATTCCAGGGCTTATTCGCTCAGTCACACTATTGGTATAAACCATCCTTTTTTTTTTTTTTTTTTTTTCTTTTTAAACAATAGTGCCACCGGACCAAACCAGTTAATAGAAGTCATAGTATAAATGAAAGCATCCTCTTTTCCTCACTGTATCACATTTCAACATTTCCATTTTCTTAGGTCATTTACATATCAGTGTTGGCCTTATTTCAGTGGTTTGTTCTGATATTAACTGAGCTTTAAATATCCCTTCAAAGCTACTCTGTAATTGTAGTTGGCTCTATTTCATAGTGTAGTTGATAGTGTTGAGAAAGTGGAAAAAGGATCCTTTTCTTTGGCAGTGATTTCAGCTGTCAACCCCTACAAGGGTAACACAGGGAAGCTGTCAGTAAAACAGTTTTTGTCAAAGCAAGGGCAATTCATAAGTGAATAAATCTAGAAGAGGCAACATCTCAGTCTCTTGAGCACTTTATTTGTTATAAATACAAGTCAATACCACAAGATGGCACCTTCTTACTCTCAACATCTACAATTACAAACAATTATCTTCATAAAATGGTTTCAGCATTTTAATGGTTTTAGGTATTATTGAAACCTTATAAAAGCAAGACTTGCTACAAACAGGATTGGTGTTCCATGTATATTAAATGAGGTCAGATAATTAAATTCAAAAAAAGAATTTATAAATATTCAGATAAGAAAATTGAAATTACAAAAGCAGAGTTTGTCATTGTTAAACTGAATTACAAGTGTGGATGGTATAGTACTATATCTACATGGCTAAATTTCTGTTAAAATACAGTTTTAGTAACCAAATAATCTACCTCATTCTCCCTCATTCTCCAATATAACCACCTAACACTCAATACATAGTTCATTCAGAAGCCACCTAGCTTTCATCTAAACTAGCATTTATGCCCACTCTTTTTTTTTTTTTTTTTCAATAAACGCAACCCGTGAAGTGCCATCATCCCCTGGCTACAAAACAAAATACAATATTTAAAGGTAAAAACTCAGAGAATTTCTGAAATGGTAAACCATTCTCTCTGTGTTCATGAAAATAGGCAATCCAATTTGAAAGTCTTTGAACCAATGTAAACTCTAGAAAACTCAGTGTTGAATTATGGGAAGAATAAAGACTTGCACTAATATAGTGCATAACAAAGCAGTGTCAGGCTCGTCATTTACAGTAAATGCCTTGATTGGACTTTCCTCCAGATTGTCATCATGCTGCTGAAGATAAAGTTTACTGAAGTCTGTGGGAATTCCATCATGTTTTCTTCCTCCCATTTCCAAACAGGAAGAGAAGGGTTTTCAGGACCCTTGGGAAAATCAAAAAATTAAACACACACCCACAAACAACTTGAAAGCAAAATGGCAGACTTAATAATCCTTGACTCCATGTCCAAATGAAGTTGAGGCAATATTTCTTTTGCAGTATTTGTATTCTGCCCAATGTGTCACATCATGAGATTCCTCAAAAAACTGAGAAGTCTGAGAGCTACAAAAGAGAAAGTGGTTAAGGCAGTTGATGTCTACATTTGGATTTCTTTTTCAGGTTACATGTCTAAGTCTCCATCGTAGGCTAAGGTCAGAGGCTTCTGTTGGGGAGGTGTGCTTTGATGTGGTTTTGGCTTCTTGCTGCAAAGGGAAAAAAAATCCTCAGATAAAGGTTCACAGAGTTCTGTTTCATCTGCCAAAGACAATTGTGAGATACAGAAATTCCAAGTAGTTAAGTGGCAAAAGATTGAGCGCTCTGAAAACTGTGGGTTTCGTTTTTGTGTACTTGCATATTTTATCCTTATTTTAAGGAGAAGCTATCATTTTTTTTTTCCAAAATCCTAGAAAAGGACTTCATGGAAACAATGAACTTGGTAGAGAGCTACTTTTCTCATTCTTGTTTATACTCAGTAATAAAAACATCTGCTATTCACTAATTCCTAAGCTGCTGTGACCCCCCACATCAGAGATGTTTCACATGAGCAGCTGAAGCAGCCAGATTCCTCTGCCTTACCCTAGTTCTGTTAGTAAGTAAACATGCCTCTGTGCTGGCCTCAAACCTGACATTTAGATGCTATGTCACCAGAGTCTGTCAGGAAACTTTCTCTGATCCTACACCATGCAGGGTCACTCTCACCTGGCCTCTGTTTCACCTGAGGTTGACAATTTTGCCAGGACAGAAAGGGCTGCTCTTCCTTCTCACAGAGAAGCTGGAGTTGAGTAACCTTGGCAAATCATACAGTGATAGCCCAGATCTGGGGCAAGACAGCCTGCATTATACTTTGTTTCTTAGTGTGGTTGAAACTCAGTTTGCATTTATGAATGTTTATACTTTGAATTTTGTCACATAGTGCCCCACACCTACCATACTGTCTTCTCTCTTCCTTCTTCAGTGCCTTTGCTTTTCCATGCCTTTAGAGCTCATCTCTTTGGGGTTACCCTTACGAGTAGGGAGCCAACTCTTTCCTTGTCTCCAAATGTATTAATTTTACAGTAGCATCTATTATTAATTAGAAATATACTAAATGCCCTGCCTTGTGTTCAGCATTTTACATAAAATATATTAAAATAGCTCATCTCATAAAATATCTCAATTCCAGAACAACCTTGAGAGAGGGGAAGCATTAGGGTCAATACATTTATTTTTATTTTTATTTTTATTTTTTTACAGAGAAGGACTAGAGAGATCACTTGCCTTCCCACAAGTCACTGAGTGGCTGAGGCTGAAATTTAAGCACAACACATAAGCCCAGTCCACTCTCTCTGTATCCGTGCCATTAACTTGGCATGTGGTAGAAACATTTTGTCTGTACATGGGAATTTTTAAGCTTTGAGCTTAAATTAGAAACACATTTTAATGTATACAATTCAGTGGCATTTAATAATATACAATGTTGTCTAACCATCACCCTATCTTGTTCCAGAACTTTTCAAAGAGAAATTCTGTACCCACAGAAGTGGTATTCCTATCTCCCCCACCATCAGCCTCTGGCAACCACTTAACTTTCCACCTCTTAGGGATTTGCCTATTCTGGATATTTCATGCAGATGCAGTGATAATATATGTGGTCTTTGTGTCTGGTTTCTTTTTCTTTATTAAAATGGAGAATTTTGTATTAGGTGAATTTACCACACACAGACATACACACAAAGAGATGCTTGATAGAATTAAAATGGGTCTAAGGAGAATCACCTAATTTAAATGTTCAAATTCTAAAACTATCTTCCTTGGTTTGATAATGCAGCAAACGTAAGAAATTAGAAATGGTTTTAAAAATCCCTATAGGAAGAGCCACAGGTTCCATCAGTGCTCCTGCCTGGCATCTGTGGGGCAGTGGGTGCTCAATGGGTGAAGAGCTGAGTGCTGGGCACGGGCTGCAAGCAATTACCTTCCAATCAGAGAAGCCAAGGAGAGGCAGAAACCTCCTGTGGGATCCTCAGCCTCTAATTTCATGCTCTCAAAAGGTATTCATTGTATAATTATTAGAATAACATTCAATTTAACTTTATATTAATATATATTTCAGTGGCTCTAGTTCTATTGCTTGGCCTAGACTATAGCATAAAGAATGATGGACCCATGGGGATCCCTGGGTGGCTCAGCTGTTTGGCGCCAGGGCGCGATCCTGGAGTCCCGGGATCGAGTCCCACATCGGGCTCGTGGCATGGAGCCTGCTTCTCCCTCCTCCTGTGTCTCTGCCTATCATAAATAAATAAATAAATCCTTAAAAAAAAAGACTCACGGAGTCTTTAAAAAAAAAAAAAAAAAAAAAAAAGAATGATGGACCCAGCTTGAAATGAGGTCCAGAGAATGCTAATTTGCAGCATTTGAAAGTACTAAGAAATCACACAACAGTTTAGGACAATTGGGAAGTGACAGTTTGTGCATTCACTTTGGTGGTGTTTCTGGTGATAGTGGAGGTTGTCCTAATACAAGACAGTTCATCTGAAATGACAATTGGGATCTTCCCCATTCTATAGCTCCTGCCTTTTGGAAGGGATGGGAAGAGAGAGGGAGGAAATGTAGGTGCTTCCAAATAGTTTTTAACAATCCATTCTTAGTATTTGCCAAAGGCTATTGGGCAAAGAGAAATGGAAGAAGAGCTGACTCCTGGGGAATGGGGAAAGGGACAGGGAGGGCTGAATCCATGTATTGATATTGCCAGGAAGACATCTAAATTTGGCCACCCTATGTGTTAGGCCTATAAAATTCTGCTCCAAATATTTGAGATATTTTTATGAATAAGTTTCCATGTATGGAATTTTGGAGAAAAAGAGGGGTCCAGATGGGGTGGCCCACATGGGGTTTGCTGGGGATCACTGGGATGAAGGCCTTATTTTATTATGAATCTCTTAGATCCTAATATCCTAACTATAAATAGTTCTCAAATGTTGGCAAACTGAGTAAGGTGGTACATGCTGGGTAGCTGTAGCTTTACAAGGCTTCCTAGCTAGGTAAAAAGATCCCTGAGAGGAGGGGCTGTGTGGCAGGGCTGTCCTTAGTAAATCCAGCAACTAGGAGATCTCCCTTTTTTTCCCTTAAAAAATATTAAAAAGAATTTTTTTTTTCTCTTCAACTCTGGTATCAGGAGAGGTGCGACCACCTCACACTAAATCAGGACCTGCAGATGCCTGCCTCATAGGCCACCACCACTCATCCTGTACCCAAGGTAGATCTCTAATCCATCACATTATTCTTGCCTGTTGAACTGAGGTGTCACCTCATAACTCTTCCTAATGGAGCACTCGTGACAGCCACCATCACTTTCGGGGTTGGCACAGGGATAAAGCTATTACGCAACAGTGGCTGTACGGAGATCACTGCATGACACACATTTAAAGTGACCTCTTCCGTGATCAGTTGCATTTTAGCAAAGGATGAACGTGTGAAGCTGGGAAAGCAAACTGATTATCAACTGATGGGCAAACTCTTGGCACTTAATAGCACCACTGAATTCAAGCCCCAAGGACCCATCCCCAGGGCAGTAGAGAATAAAGAGCTTGATGAAAGCCTGAAATGGTCTTTGGGTTAGGTAGCCACTCATGAGGGCAGAGCCTCTGGAAGTGGGGGCACTACTCAAACCTGGGCCCAACGAGGGCCCATTTGCTGAGTTGTACTGGGCAGTGCAGAATAGATGTGCTGTAGTTATCTGGAACAATTTTCTGGCACTATGTCTAGATTAAGCTTACCCAGTGCTTGTCTTCACTAAATTGCCTCATGGATCTTTACTGCCAGGGGAGCAGGGGCATCAATAATATTTCAAAAACTCTGAACACTAATGGTAGATGTACAAAGGGTTGTATCTGAACGAAGTAGTCCTTAAGAAGGCTATTTTTCTATATTTTCTCAAAAGCATTTCTAAGTTTTATTATAAATTGCCTTCATCTAAAGTATACACTTAAGGCCTAGAATATTATAGTAGTTCTCTTAGCCTAAGTCTTTTATTTTGGGGAGAAAATATAAAATCTCAAAGACTGTCATCTTCTAACTCCTCTGCAAGCTATTTAATAGAAGTAAATGCCATGAAAGTATCTATTTGGACTCTATCTTTAGGTAACTCATAAGTAACAGTAAATGGTATGTGTTTTGATATCAATAGGTCTGTTCCCAGGTCTATAGCTTACTTGGGAAACAAGGAGCTTCTAAAAAATATGAAAGCTATTGATGGCACATTGAATCTAAAAAGTTTTTAGGATTACTCAAGAGAAGGAAATTACAGACTGGAAGACCAGTGGAAAGAGAAACCTTCTGGGCCTAGGCAAACCTAGAGGTGATTTTACCAGGCTGATGACCTCAGAGAAGTTATTGAACTTTTCTGGGGATCACTTAGCTCTCTTTAAAATAGGTATAACAGTAAAAACTCAATAGAGGATGGGAAAGGCAACCTATGTATAATATTTATTTATCCACTATTCTACTTTGGGTGGTAGAGGCAGAAGATATTTATAGAAATTATTATAATCACAGCCTTGAGTAAATGCCAGAGAGGAGAAATGGCCAAGTTATTCTAGGCTGTTTGATGAGAAAATGCTAGCATTTGAGTTTTACTGGGAAGAACCAATAGAGTGTCAATATCTAATGATGAAAAACCATTCTAGATGAATGGGATAGGAGGAGGAAACCCTGGAAACAGAAGTCTCCTTGCAAAATTAGAAGGTAACACTATAAGTACCCTAATATAAGGTTCTCACAAAAAATTATCCTCCAGAAAGAGGTGGTAGCCTTATATTCAATACTTATAACTTTTTCATATAATGAAGAGTTTATAATATAAAGAAGTGCATAATAGACATCAAAACTACACATGCACAGTACAAATAAAATGATGAACTTCTCTAATGCATGTGAATGGGTATGTGGGGTCTTGGGATAAAACCTCTGAAACAGCAACACAAATAGATTAAAAGTGCTGTATCTCAACAACCTGGATAGAAATGAAGATGGTAAACTTGAAAACCTGTGGAAAGGAGTGATCTGAAAGATGGATACAAACTTTGTTATGAAATATGATAGTAGAGAAAATGAGTATATTATAATGAACTAAAATAATAGAGGATTGATGGGATTGTAGAACTAAGCACATAGGTTAAATATTCCAGTAGGAAATTTACCATTTTATCAAAATAGTTTAGTTTTTAAAGGAAATATTTTTTTTTAATGTCTTTAATGAGAAAAATCTATCTGGGCTTACACAACACACCAGACAGACTGTCCAAGGCATATGGAGATAGAAGATGAAATTGCAAGGATTGTTCAGCCTTAAATTATAGAAGACTTTAATTGGCTGGCTAGGCAGCCAAAAACATGACTTTCATTTTGCTGTCAAAGGAAGCCCCTGATGGTATCTGAGTAGGAGAGGGGCTGATCATCTGGCTAAATTTTAGGAAGACTATTTGGCTGTAGACAGCAGAAAAGAGCATTTGTTTTGAGTCCCAAAATGTAGCCATTGTGCTACTCCCAAATGGAGATGACTAAATCCAAGCACTGAAGATGAAAAAATAGATGTGAGAAATACTGTACATCAATATTTATGTAATTTGGTCACTAAAAAGGGAAAATTGCATTGATCTTTTAAAAATTCTCTAGAAAATTGTTTCCAGAATTCAGTGATGTACCTAATTAATCCCTAGAGTCATTCAGAAAGGGCCTCAATAAATATTTATTGTTGAAGGAATAGAGAAATGTAGAAAGGCAAATTTAATGACTTTTACTATTAATTACTATGTCCCCAATTCCAAATCCTATGGTTCCCTCTTCCCTAGAATACCTAAGAGATTAAACATTAATTAACAACTAGAATCCCTCCAAGCTTTTACAGAAGAACAAACTATCTGATTCCCTTACACTGTGTTGGGCCATTACTTTCAGAGAAGTTTCTGTCAAATCTTCATGTCTTTTGTTGCAATATAAGATATTTTCCTCCTTTTCTAATCTTTTCTAGTGATGAATAGACCCTATCACTGTAAACCTCATATAAGGCTTTCAACTTCACATTTGTTCATTAAGACAGGATCTAGGAATACACACAAAATATATCAACTGAGACATAAAAATTGGTTAAATCATTTGATTATAGGGTGAAGGACTACCTGAAGGTGTTACTTTTTACTACAGCACTATGGAAAAATTAGTTGGGTAGAAATCCAATTTCAAGAGATTCAATTTAGCACTAGCACTATAGGTGGCAGAAAGAATTAAAGTCATCTTATTTTCACTGATCCAGAGCAAAGATTTAAAAACCTGTGTGACCTTGGAAACATAATTTGAGGCTAAATATGACTCAAATATGAATATTTGAGGCTACAGTTGAATCAAGATTAAAACTTGGGTAAAAACTCTCAAGGAAATACTTTAATAGATTATAAGGATCTCAGTTTGGAGAAAAAAGCAAAGTAACCCTTTGATCTCATTAAATTTTTTTTTTTTTTTTTTAAAGGACCCTTTAGAAATTTTGCTTGGGAAGCTAATAAAATATACTCAACACACTTGAAAACATTCAAATGTATTTACTTCTGTCTGGCTTCAATAGCAACTCATCAACTAAAATATATTCTATACAGTAAACCAATAATCATTTTCTGAGAATGATAAAATTTTCAGGCACAAGTCACTTACAAAATGGGGGTCTTGGAATTGACAGAAAATTTTCTCTCAAATCTGGTCAATGTGGATAAACACCTGGCTCTACTACTTAAAATGTGCTAAACAGGTTGTTTGAACCCACTGGTCAAGATAGGTCAATTTAAGAATTAGAATGATCTAAAGTAATAGCTCTTAGCCTTAGCTGCATTTTAGGATTACCTGGAGTGCTTTTAAACATCTGGATGACCTGGCCACAGGCAAGACTAATTAAATCAGAATCACTAGGGCTGGGGCCCAAGTATCGGTCCCCAGCAGGTACTAGCAGATGCTAAGGTGCAGTCAAGGCTGAAAAATAATTTATCTCTTATATCTTCTGATATTATTTGAAAACTACATAAAAGAAAGTTATGTCAAACGAGGACACTAAAGATAAATTATTTCATCTATTCTGTTTATAGTTATTTGTGGGTTAAGAGTCTAGTTATAATGGCCAATGACACTTTAGTATAATATGTAACTTTCTTTAAGAATATGGAATACAAGCGTTTTTGCTTGTCAGTACTTACCAAAGAAGGTAGGAAGTAAATACTAGGAAAATCATTATAAGAAAACCTCCACCTGAAACGCCATAAACCCAAATTTTTACTCGGCCATCTGTTTAAAAATAGAGATTAAATAACAAGTTTAGCATACAAAAGTCTTCTCATCTGAGTTTAATATTTATCATCTGAATTCTGAGACTGGCATAAATCACAATCAGTGGAACTACTCATATGTGACAGCTAGAAAATGTCCGACAAAGGTGAAAATGTAAAATGTAAGTCTATCAAATTTTTCAAATGGGAAGCACCCAACAATAATCATTACTTCATAAAATCTAACATTTGTCAGGCTTTTTAAATATGTTTTTATGTGTGTATAGTCTTATATATATATATAATACAAAAGTATTGCAATACATTTGGCAACACCGAGAGAACAAAAAAAAAATTTTCTTTTTAATTTTTATTTATTTATGATAGTCACACAGAGAGAGAGAGAGAGAGAGAGGCAGAGACATAGGCAGAGGGAGAAGCAGGCTCCATGCACCGGGAGCCCGACATGGGATTCGATCCTGGGTCTCCAGGATCGCGCCCTGGGCCAAAGGCAGGCGCTAAACCACTGTGCCACGCAGGGATCCCGAGAACCAAAAAATTAAGAGGTAATCCTGTATGTAAACAAAATTGTTACATCACCACTTTTGGTGATTTTGCTTCCTGAAATGATGTTGAATGAACAAAATCTATATGCCCAAATATGGTAATAAAGTCACCAAATTATGTCAAATTGTAACCACACATGTAAAGTAGACATTATTTTTGATGTCCCATCTGACAGAATTAAGAAAAATAAAACCAAATAAGTCTGATCTATTTATGTGAGCACAGTTAACTGGACTGAGAAGACAATGCCTTAGCATCCCAAAGGAACTGCATTCCTTTCTGAAGCACAGATACACACAGAAGATTCATTAGACTACATGAATATAATTAACTGCAGGTCCAAAAAACCATATCAGCATCATATCTGAAAGGCGTATGCGTGATGAACAACTATCAAAGTGTATTGTAAGCAACACTTGTTTGGAATAAAATCACAATTACATTCAATTATATTGTCGCTACCCATTACAGTTTTTGTTTACACTTTAAAGCCTCAGTCAGGTTTTAGAATGAGGTTTCAAGGTTAGTAATGATACTTTTCTATGGTCATAAAATTTTTAACAAAGCTTTGATTCTGACCTCTTTGAAACACTAATGATGAAATCCCCTCTTCTGAGATTTTTACACTTGAAAAAAAAAATCTTCCCTGAGTGAGAAAACACCTTTCATCTTTTCACTCCTAAATCTCACAAACCTGAAGTACTTGGAGGATTCAGTACTTTTAAATCCCAAGAGTAGAGGTATGTGGTCCATGTTACTTAAAAAAGAATATAACTTTTTATAATAACATAATGGATAGGATCAAACTTCAAAGTATTAAAAGATGTGTAGTGAAAAATAAGTCGCCCTGATACCCTCTCTCAATTCCCGAGCCAAGAGCTATCACTGTTACCAGTTTCCTTGTGAAGCATTTTAGCTCCCTTTGTATATGCAAACATGAGTACATGCATACAAATACATAACACCTTTTTTTTTTAAAGAAATGCAAATGGCATATATTTTGATTTGTACTTTTTTTAAAGCAATTTTCCATGCTAGGTCACAAGGCAGGTCTCATTCTTTTTAATATGAGACATTGTATAATTGTATCATATTTTCTTTTTCCTTATTCTGCTTATACATAAGTATCAATGTTTTCCTCATGAGGAGAATATAAATTGGAGCAAACTCTAGAGAGACATTTAGGCAATATGTATCATATTTTGTAAAATTTCTTTTCTAAGAACTCATCATACAAATATATATGTGAACAAAATGGTATTCATAATTCATTTACATTCTCATGAGGAAAACAGATACATATATATATTCACATGCATACAGTTACATATACTAAAAAAAATTAAAAAAAAAAAAATATATATATATATATATATATATATATATATATATTTACATGCATACCACTATTGAGGTTTTAATTAGCCACCCAAAGGCTAAGGACCTCATTTAGGGAATTGAGCAATCCTTTCTCTAGAACCTCACTCTAATTCTCTTCTGGAACTGGAGTCTACAGGCAGTGGGTGAGCCTGGCTACATTTTAGATCACACTTCCTTCAGATCACACTTCCTTCAGATTTAAAGCTACTGCTAATTTAATCACAAAATGAATGAAATGATTTTAAAATCTATGGCATACCCAAATATATACAGTGGAGTCAGAAATGCATAAGATACCGTAATCATTCTGAAAAGTTGGATGAGGAGCATGCATCTGGTTTCTCCTACTAGATCTAGTGTCTTTTGAGCCCCAGGCTCTGGTTTTTGGTTCATTGAAGTACATCATTAAGGCACTTTTGATTTGTAGAGGCCTGGGGTCTGGGAGGAAATTTCCAGGGTATTTTTTGCCTGAGCTCTGTCTGCCTTTTTCCTCTCCATGCCCTGTTAGGCCACTTTGCTTAGTTATTAGTAGAATTTTGTTTCCTGGAAAAGGTACTTATGATTAGCACCAAGCATCTTGTTTTCATTATCTGCATACTTTACAAGGGGAAAACTGAGATAAATACTATGAAAGGGCTGAACGGCCCTTCTTTTGGATCTTCCTATTACTGGTGGTAAGACCTTGGTCAAATTCATTTTCTCTGTTTCAGACTCCTAATCTCAAAAATGGCAATGATAGCATCTCATTAGGTTTTTGCAACCTAATGAGATCATTCATGCAATGTAACCAGCACAGGATGACAGGGTACACAGAAAGCATCTAACAAATTTCATTTCTATCTTTGTTAACCATCATTTCCTGGGACACCTGAGTGGCTCAGTGGTTGAGCATATGCCTTCCGCTCAGGGCATGGTCCCAGGGTTCCAGGATTGAGTCCCGTGTTGGGTTCCCCACAGGGAGTCTGCTTCTCCCTCTGTCTATGTCTATATCTCTGCCTCTGTCTTTTTCTAGGTATCTCATGAATAAATAAATAAATAAAATCTTAAAAAAAAAAAAACCACCAATTTCTGAGCCCTGTAGGCCCAGCACTCTGTTAAAACTCACAAAAGTTCTGCAAGGAAGGTGACTGTGGACGGGTTTCCTCACTATGAAGTCAATCGAGAGAGGTGAAAGCGTTACACTCAATCACAAAACAGGTACATTCTGAGCCGTGGTGCCAAGGTCTGTTTCTGAGATTAAGGCTTTTTACTGTTCCAACAGCATTTTTCAAACCACATAGGGTCCCTAGACATTTCCTAAGGTTATCTGCAGGTTCTTGATCTATTCCAACTTTTGCTCTTAATTTCAATTCTATATACACATTTGCAGAGGTAATTTACAATGAAAAGATAATTTTAAAAGTTACTATTTGGGGACTTAATTCCATATCTCAGACTGGGGGTAAGAGAGACTTATCTTCATTTATCTTCACCCCACCATGGGAACATTTTACATTTAAAGGGACTACCTCTTTTTGACACTCAAATCTGAGAAACCTTGAATTGGACCACATTACCTCTTCTGTCTCACCTCTTTCTTTTTCTTCTTCCCTCCATTTTTTCTGTCATAAGTAGTGGTGACAATATGAACCCCAATGCCCCATGAGAAAACGTGTATGTTTTACTCTTAACTGAAATGTACCTGGATCAAGGGGTTGAAGTGACCATCCTTTGAAAATGTCATGTATCTTTGAATTCACAGGTCTGTTTTTCCCTGCAAGGTTCTTCGCATCAGCTTTTTTATCATCTGAGCCGGGTACTTTCATGCAGTAATCCAGGAAACCATTTGATCTCATGATCTCTATATAGCCCTTCTCACAGCCACAGACTCCACCCTACAGCATACAAAATAGTTTCATGGTTACACAGTGGTGAAAAAGAACAATTTAAAAGCTGGAATCATTTAATACATGTGCAATGTGTTATGGCAATTTGGGGTTTTTCAGCAACAGAGTTGCCAGAGATGAAAAACCAAGCAGTTCATTTTTCCAAATTCCTAAGTCAACCCTTTGTTTTTAAAGATTTTATTTAATTATTCGTGAGAGAGACATAGAGAGAGAGGCAGAGACCTAGGCAGAGGGAGAAGCAGGTTCCCTGCAGGGAGCCCAATGCAGGACTCAATCCTAGGACCCCTGGATCATGACCTGAGTCAAAGGCAGATGCTCAACCACTGAGCCACCCCTTAAAGACATCATCAGATTTCTCTACAAGTTGACAATTCTTACAGCTTGCAAGTAAGAAATCACGATTCTTTGCCAACGGAGGGCATTAACTCCATTCTTTTTCTCTAGTACAGAGATGTTTAATGAAATTATCCTCCATTCTCCCCACAACTCTTTCAGATTCCTGCCCACTCATTCGAACCTGCTGCCCTTGATGTTGAGAAGTAAAGCAACAGGGATTATGTATGTAGTGCCTCTGGGCTTTGTGCTCTTTGATGTCTGTTACTGTGCCAGCTGCTGAATGCTGCTTACCACCTTCTACCATTGATCACTAACTAGTCTGAACTACCTCTCTGCTTGCAGGCTTGGTTTTGCACTCAAGGAAGGCAGCCTAAGTGGAGAAAAAACAGACTTCACCCAAGGCACTTGTCCCATATCCTTCCTTGTAGTAACCTGAGTGTCACATTACATCCAAGTTGGCATTATGACAATGTGTCCTTCATGCTTGTCTGTGAATTCCTGGTCATTTTCATTGTACAATAAACCTCTCCAAGATGCTGGCTATGGTGAGTTACAGCAAGGATTTCTTTCTGCCTTTAGAAGTGAAACAAAATAATTGCTCTTCCATCCTCCAGCAAATATGGAACAGAACAAGTTAAGCATAAAATTATGACTCTGTATGACTTTGCTGTTGTAGTGCCTTACCTAAAACTATTTGGCATTTTTTGAACAGGCTCATCTGTTCACCCACTCAAGTTTGGGTGAGTCTTAAGGGACTATGTATTTGGATCACTGATTGTTAACTGAACACATGATTTTAAGGAGCAGTAAATAGTAAGTATTAGATACTAAATAGATACTAAAACTAAAGACTAAAAACTAAAACCTCAGTCTTCTACAAAAGGAAAAGGTCAGAAAACTAGGATAAAATAATTAGTAATTGCCCATTGTTTAGTAAACAGGCAGCATTCCTATAATAGTGACATTACAGCATTTCATTTGAGGATATTGCATGGTGTTCAATAGAGTGCTAATTAAGACAATTAAGATCACCTCTCGTCTAAGGGAAAAGCTATAACCAATCAGGTGTGCCAAAGGTTCAAGGCAAACGGTATTTATGTTTTATTAAAGAGGGTATCTGGACAGGGGGTGGAAAGCTATGACTTCTATTTTGCAAATGTGATTAGTATATGAAGTTTTGCTGACCTCTTTTCTCCTCTATAAGCTTAGGCATTAGTTTTTCCGTGGTAAAGATTTAACCCACCTTGAAGTGAAAGAGCCATAAACTAGGACTGAATAATTAAATTATTTTTAACCAGCTCATTTTTGGAAAGAGCACATAAGAAGAAGAAACTTGTTTCTTTAAGGAACATGACATAACTTAATATATGCACTGCTCACTATGAGTGCCATTGATTAGAACACATTGCACATCCTGCATTAATTCCTGAGCAGTCATAAATGGGAGTTAAGAGAGAAGAACAGAGATAAAGAGCTCTGCTTTAAGAAAATGTGTGCACATGAGCATAGTACTTTTTCTCCATAGCCGAATATTTAACTTATTTAAAATGAACTAAAAATTTACTTGTACCATAGTCATCAAGTGTAATCAATTTTATTCAATATTAGCAAATATGAACATTTATAATATCTTTCTAAATAGATTGACTAGATGGAAGGCTAAGAATGAAAGAATAAATCAACTGAGAACAATTATTGATAAGCAGAGCTAGTATGAATTAGCTGATAGGCAGATTTTGTTATAGATGGAGATATATAGAAAAAGACTGTTTTACTTAAGACCTGGCCCTATTAAAAAAAAAAAAAAATCCTTAGTAGCTGTGATTATTCCTGCAAAGTCCTCTAGATGGTACCGTGAGTACATGGAACTGCTGTTGGGGCTGTCGCCTACTGGAAAACACACAACATATGCAGAAGACAGCAATTAACTGTAGAAGGCTCTAGCACAGGACTCACCTGTGTACAGTAGGAAAAAGGTTTTCTGCAGGCTGGATTACACTGGCGAATAGCAGCAGGACGTGCCTGAGGGGAGCAGCCTCCTACAAAAACCAAACCAAAACAAAACAAAAAATAACACAAAAACCCACCATCATCATTTGTGGACTTTTCTATGATAAACATTATGTTTTTTTTTCCTCTCAGGCACTGGCCACTCTGTAACAGTATTATTTTTTATATGTATTTGCCTATACATGGTCCAGCTTTATTTTATTGATTACTCTAGGAAGAATTGTTCAAGATGAGAGGCTCTGCTAACAAGATGTTTGCAGTAGTTTTTATACCTGCTTATTGGCAATGTCATTCTATCATATGGCTCTGCTCGAGGGCAACATCTGTGTGCTGGGCCAAGATCAGGAAAAGAATGGATGAAATTTCAGTTTAAGTTCAGGAGCAGAAAATATATCTGCTTAAAGACTCATTCTATGTGTAGTTTTTTCCAGTGCCTGAATACCCCAAGTAGGCAATAAGCCAATTGTCAACAACCAAATGCTAAAGGAATGCCACTAATGGATTCATGGACCACACTAGCCAAGTCTTTGGTAACATTTTAAAATGTATCGCAACCAGAATACACACACACACAGAGTCACATATAGAGCTTCACACATTTTTAAAAGTAAATGTATAAGGTCCAGGAGAAGCAGTCATACATCTGATACAGTACTTGCAGGTATGCAAGATTTTTGAGTAAATGGATGGAATAAGGTGTCTATAATCTGAAAATCATTTACATATTAGTCATGACTTTCTGGATTCAAAGTACTAGCCTAAGAAGATGATGTATTATTTGAGGGCAGGATTTAAAGTATTTGAATACTGGTTTCATTTCTAGATTCTAGCTTTTGTCTTAATACAATTGTCACCCAGTTATAGTTTATGACTTTGTAGCTAGCAAAAAGCTTTGGGTTAAGATTGTAGAGGAAACATCTACGTTTTGCCTGAGAATGAAACAGCTAAATTCCTACTGTTACTGGAAGAATAAGAAAATAATCCCCAGAGGGGGAAAAAAACAAAACAAAACAAAAAAAGCCTACAATCGAGAACTATACCTATGTGTGAAATGGATAATTTGGACATTAGTGGCAATAACCACGTGGTTTTGTTGCTACCAGTAACTGCTTGCGGGGGAGGGTTGTTTCCACTCTTTTAACCAGTGTTCTCCAAAGAGCAGTGCCTGTACCCCTGGGGATAGAATCTCTAGAGGATTGGTTAGAAAATACTAGAGTTTTTATAGTTCATACAGTAGTTTGTTTAAATTTAAAACTGAAATTAAGCTGTAATACGTAGCAGCTGATAGTAATAACCTGAGCTCATCATTAGATGGCCCGGTTATACACTGTGCACCAAGTACTCTGCAGAGACTTTGACAGTGTAGCCCTCACCAGCCAATGCTCAGCATGATGCGGAGGATGCTGCTTTTGGTATTCCTGATTAAATAGATTTACAGTGTATTTAGTTTCAACCATAACTTACAGAATGGGTAAGCAGCTTAAAATAAATTACCGTATGGATAAACTATGGGTTAGAGGGAATACAATAATGCAAATATAGGCAAACTAGACAAAGGCGGAGCTGAAAATTCTTCAATTCCCACAGAAGAATAGAAATTCTCTCATTGATACAATAAGCTTTGTCAGCTGCAGTAGCAGTAAAACAATATTTTTCAGAGAAGGCATTAACAAACTTTAAAATTGAGATCATTTGCACAATCAAATTGTAGCCACTGTCATAAGTGAGGAAACCTTTGCTCAGTCTGTGTAGATATTAAATAGTGACAACTAGAAAAATATCCAAAATCGAGCTTCCAGTGCATGATGCAAACATCTGTAACTTACAGCAAAGAAGTTCTGCACTATTAATGAATATATTTTATTATATCTTTATCCATCCTTTCAATTCAACTTTGTACGTGTTTTATAATACGATACTGGAGCATAATAGTGCAAGAAGAGGATATGTTGAGATGGGTCGTCAAAAACTTTTTACTGAGAAGGTACATGATTTAAAACTTTAGAGACTGTTGCTTTAAACTGTCATGTCTGTTTTTCAGCCATTGTCTCAGAACACGATATTTAAGGAAATTTTACTATGTAAGTTGTTTTATATATTATGGGTCTTTGGATCAAACTGTTTGCTTTCTAAGATGCAAAGGTCTATTACTCAGAGCCATAAGAATGAAGTCTTGCCATTTACAACAACATGGATGGACCTGGAGGGTATTATGCTACGTGAAATAAGCAAGACAGAAAAAGACAAATACCATATGATTTCACTTATATGTAGAATCTAAAAAACAGAATAAGCGAACACAACAAAAAAAGAAAGCCAGACTTACAGATACAGAGAACAAACTGGTGGTTGCCAAAGGTAGGGGTAGGGGGTGGGTTAGGTGAAATGGGTGAAGAGGATTAAAAGGCACAAATTTCTAATTATAAAATAAGTCACAGGGAAGAAAAATGCAGCATAGGGAATAGAGTCTGTAATACACTCATCATGGTGGGCATCTTGTATATAATTTTTGGATCACTATGTTGTACACCTAAATCTAATTTAATGTTATATGCCAAGTATACTTTAATTAAAAATTTAAAACAAAATAAGATCCAATGACAATTTGCTATGAAGATCATCTAAGTCCACCTGCCCAGTCTTTTGCTTATAATTTGTAAGCTAATTCTTCTCACAAACAGCAACACTCAGAGATCTTTTTGAAGTGCCCACACAAATCTTAGGCAGGAATACCTGTGACATTAATGCCATCTGAACGTTGGCACCATACAGTTCGTTCATTATTGTTCCAAAGACTTGCTTTCCATGTGTAGTGATAACATTTGCCTCCTGCAAGTAAATACGATAACAGCGGTTCTATTATACCTCACATAAAAACAGATAAGCATTGATCAATCAAGGCTGAGAACTGAAAAGTGCTCTTGGTACCTGTACAAGGGCGTGTTTCTAGAACCTGCTGGGGGCAGCTGTCTTGGTTCTCAAAAGACTGAACTATAAATGTCCTTGACCTAGATTGGCGGCCCATTGTCTCAAAGCTTCTTCCATTGATGCAGGTTAATTCGCATGTGCTCCACTCAGACCATTCCGTCAAATGGCAGTCTCCTAGATGATGGTGCAGGACAGGGCAAGGAAAATAATGTGAAAACTAGCACCTGAAAACATTTATGTGGACAGGGTTCACAGTGAGATTTGTGGTGAAGGCACAGTGATGTAGGTTGGTTGTAGGCACTATACATTCTACCTTGACCAATTTTCCACTTAGAATATACTAAGAATGATAATTTTTTTATTTAATCTAGTTCAGCAAGAAAGTATCAAAAGCTAGACGGCCATTACTCCAAATCATGATAGTCTTGTCTAGAGGACACCATGTGTTTTTTACTAATATAGTAAGCTTTTCAAAAGGGAGATACAAAAATGATAGCAACTCAGTTTTCAAAGAGCCACATAATGTCATAAAGTAGACGTTCATTGAAAGCATGTAACAGGAAGAAACTGGTCTCTGAAGTGGAATATCCTTGAGGCTAAATGATGTTTAATATTCTAAACATACATAATTGTGTGCGTGTGTATACATATATATGTGTACATATGTATGTGTTTACACACATGTGGATATATTCAGCCACTTTAAACTTAGGCCATACAAGGTAGGTTGGTTATTAGGATTAAAATCACCTCATGCATTTTCTGTAATTAATAATGACTTTCACGATTACAGAAGGCTTTCATGAACCTACAATCTTACTTGCTCCCACCACACCCTCATTCAGGGATTCATCAACTCAAGGATCCAGTCAACATTTTTTGAGTACTGGCCAGTGTACTAGATGTGGTCGGGTTGGGCATTATTAACACATTTTTCAGACAGAGCAACTATAGGTCCAAGGCACTAGACTCTAGGTCCCTGATAAAACACCAGTGATGTGGCAAAATTTCTACTTCATTCTTAAATTTCCAAATCCAGTGCTTTTTTTGCCTCTCACCTACTTTACCTGCATTGAAGCCGTAGAGGTCTCCCAAAGTGATAACTTTATTGCATTTTTAATTTTGATTAATGCAAAATTTCAGTTTTGATGAGCGCTTCTCCAGAAAAATAAAATAGAAAATGAATTTAAAAATCACCAGGGAAGTCCCTCCCAATCACTGCAAACTGCATACCTGGGCAAGGCACAGAACATGGCTGTTTCAGGATGCTGTCTTGAAAGGGCATTTCTCCACACAGTGCATCATCTACACTTATAGCCAAGTCAGAGACTGAACCATTGTGGACCACACAGGACAGGCTGCGGATCTGGAATCCTTCCCCACAGTCTCCACCCTATCAAAGGAAAGGATGCTGTCAGAATTACCCAAACAGTTAGCATCTTCCATTTTTTGCTCCTACCACCTCTTGCTCAAGAAAATCAGCAGTTTCCTCCTCTTGGGAATTATCTATGATTGTTGACAATAAAGCATCACTGAGCAATTCTCCTAGAGCTGATAGAAGAGAAGCTGAAGTAGAAATGCAAATTTATTCCATGGAATTTATGAACTCAGAATATGACGATTCATTTTGGAACTCAGCCAGGATCGACTGAAAAAAGAACAAACAATACAAAATTTGTCTAGGTATATGTATTAAAATGGCCTAATCCATAATCACTCCCCAAGAGAGCATGTATGGCCGGGGGGCACACATTTCTCTCTTTGCTGTTTTTCTTTTGCAGGGAATTCAGTACTTTCTCATATGGTTTAGATGGGGTTTCTAATAAAACACTGATTTCTTTCCTGCCACAAGAAGTTGTTTTCCCAGCATGCCTCCTGTGTTGAATAATGTTCTTTGAAGGTACTTAATACAAATCCCACTCAGATTTTTCTGGGCAATTAGAAAAAAATTGTGCAGTGTCTCACAGAAACAGAAACTTCGAACAGGAAAGCTCTTAGTGGTTATCTGACCTAACCATCTGCCTGATGAAAGGTTTCCTATTATAACATTTTTGGCAGATACTCATGAGTATTTTCTCCTCAGTTTTTGTCAGGTGCTCATACATCAAAACGAAGTCCACTGGACATTTGGATAGCTTTAGAGAGTAGCTCTGTTTTTCTATAAATACCTTAGAAAACAGAGCTGAAGGCAGAGCTTCTCTGCTAAGGAAGTAAAATCCTAGGATGACAAGAGTCGGGGTAAAGAACTATAGCAGGAATGGAGGAAAAGCAGATACAAGGTAGTGTGTCACCAAGCTGGCCTCAACTTTACAAACAAGCACAGCTGGTTTCTTGGTCACCCGTACCTTCCATGCAGGCCGTGTTGTAACACCAATGTCCCAGTACCATCCGTGATAGGGGAGGGAGGCAATCCCAGGCAATGCCCTTAAACTTCTGAGGAGTGTTACTAAGAAGTTCTCACTAAGTGCAGAAGTCAGTGGAGGAGCTAGAGTTTTCATGACTACTGCTCATACAGTGGGAGAGGGGAGAGATAAGGAGCTAGAGCGAGCTCCCATCTCTGCACTTGTGCTGCTGCAGTCAGGGATGTCATGTGCTATCATCGATGAATTCATTATTAGGTGTTAGTCTGGTAACTATGCCCTGCACTGAGAAACTCGGTTTAATGTTCTTTTTATGCTATTCCCCTTGCTGGGGCCAAAAACTGCTTTCCTGAGGCTTTGGAGCTGCTGTGGCCTTTGGAATGGCAGGAGCAGAGGAAGAAGAGGTGGTTGACTAATGCAGTTATGACCGTGGGCCAGGGTATGGAGCAGGTCTGGGGACCGAGGGGCCTGCTGAGCACCAGCCAGGTGCAGGCACTGTTGCAGCAGCTGCTGAGTGCCAAGGGCAGACTACTGGACATCCAGGCTGGTACGGAGTGGCCTCTGAGAAAAATTCTTTACATAATAGGGAATTTAGGATTCAAAGACCTACTGGCAAGAAAGAAAAGGTCCAACATAGAGGAGGTCCAAGTTGTAGCAACTTAAAGCTTGAAAATCTGAATAGGCCCATAAATTGGGGCCATCACCTTTGCTTCTAAATATGTTTGAACAAGAATTATCATTTGTTTATCTAAGATGGCAAATCTCACACTAGATTCATCAATACTTCATAATTGCTGTAATCATTTCTATGGCTATTATGAATCTGTCAAAAATGCACCTTAATTTTGAACCTACGTGCATTTTTGGGGAAATTCAGAGTTAATTCACAGTAGATTCATTTTGCTCTCGTAAATGTTCACTCTCTGAAGTGTAAAATAGTATAAGTTTAATTTCTTTTTTGGGGGAAGGATCTCTCTTGGAAACTATTATTCCAGATGATGGATCCATTGCAGAATTGTCTAAGGTGTTATATTTTGCTATAGAGTACTTGGAGAGAAGAGTCAGAAGACTGCAGCATGTATGAAATTTGAAATTTCCTGTCTGGAACCTTGGGTAACAGAAGATACAGTTGATTCGCGTTTTGTTTGACATTCCAGGAGATGGAGTGTGAAGAAATGACAGGAAACAAGTCTCCATCAGGGATCCCTTTAAAAACCAAGACAAACAATAATATGCTCCTAGTATGTGTCCATAGTCAACCTTAATCTCTTCTATCTTTGACAACAGTGGCCGTAAGAGGAAGAGAAATCAGTATCAGAATGATAATCTCATTCATAAAGCAAGCATTCACTCATTCTCATTCATGAAGCTTTATACACTAGAGACTAAAATCAGACCCAGGCTTCTGTGAGCAAGACTGTCGATAAGCGAGGATTCTCTCACCGACTCTCCACTGTCCGCATTATTAATGGATGTTTTTATATGCTCCGAATTGGCATCTCCACCAGATGTGAAAAGGCAGATGGTGATAATAATCATAATCATAGTTCTTATCAAAATTATAATAGCAACAAATTTATTGAGCTCTTAATGCATGTCAGGTACCATGATAAGCACTGTATAAAAACTATGTAATCTCTACCAAAAGTTCCTAGAGAAATAGGTACCATTGCTACTCTCCTGGTAGAGATAAACAAAAACCAAAACAGACTTGGAGAGCTTAATAAGTTGGCAAAATTTACAGAGCTAAGAACTGCCAGAACCTTGACCAAAATTAAGCCCACTAGACTTAGTCTGAGCACCTAAGGCAGATTCATCAACATATGTGTGCATACATGTTATCAACTGAGGAATCTGGAAAGAAAAAGAAAACACTAAAAAAAAAAAAACCAAAAAAACAAAAAAGTGAAGCCTGAGGATAAACACTCCTTGTGCTAATCTCTTTCTATAAGATAATGGCAGAACTGGCACATCCATTGTGCCACTGATAGTCTGATCCACTGGATGGCAGTGGGCCATTTGGACGTCACAGCCACCTTCAGGGAACAAGCTCCCACCCTGTATTTATTTGGCAGAAGTGCAGCTGTGAGAGAAGTGATCTTCCTTTGTGTGCAAAGGTCCACGGGTACTTCCAAACTCAGTAATTCCAAACTCTGATTACATATACATTTAAGAAAAGGCAACCTGCTACAAAGATACTGGGTTATCTGTCTCACAAAGAGTTCACGGTTAGGCTTCAAGAAAAGCAGAAATGCAGCTTGAACTCAGGCAACGTTCATCAGGGAAATACAAATCAAAGCCACAATGAGATACCACCTCACACCTGTGAGAATGGGGAAAATTTAACAAGGCAGGAAACCACAAATGTTGGAGAGGATGCGGAGAAAAGGGAACCCTCTTGCACTGTTGGTGGGAATGTGAACTGGTGCAGCCACTCTGGAAAACTGTGTGGAGGTTCCTCAAAGAGTTAAAAATAGATCTGCCCTATGACCCGGCAATTGCCTTGCTGGGGATTTACCCCAAAGATACAGATGCAGTGAAACACTGGGACACCTGTGCCCCGATGTTTCTAGCAGCAATGTCCACAATAGCCAAACTGTGGAAGGAGCCTCGGTGTCCATCGACAGATGAATGGATAAAGAAGCTGTGGTCTATGTATACAATGGAATATTCCTCAGCCATTAGAAACGACAAATACCCACCATTTGCTTCGACGTGGATGGAACTGGAGGGTATTATGCTGAGTGAAGTAAGTCAATCGGAGAAGGACAAACATTATATGGTCTCATTCATTTGGGGAATATAAAAAGTAGTGAAAGGGAATAAAGGGGAAAGGAGGAAAAATGAGTGGGAAATATCAGAAAGGGAGACAGAACATGAAGACTCCTAACTCTGGGAAACGAACTAGGGGTGGTGGAAGGGAAGGAGGGCGGGGGATGGGGGTGACTGGGTGACGGGCACTGAGGGGGGCACTTGGGATGAGCACTGGGTGTTATTCTGTATGTTGGCAAATTGAACACCAATAAAAAATAAATTTATGGGATCCCTGGGTGGCGCAGCGGTTTGGCGCCTGCCTTTGGCCCAGGGCGCGATCCTGGAGACCCGGGATCGAATCCCACATCAGGCTCCCAGTGCATGGAGCCTGCTTCTCCCTCTGCCTGTGTCTCTGCCTCTCTCTCTCTCTCTCTGTGACTATCATAAATAAATAAAAAAAAAAAAAAATAAAAATAAAAATAAAAAAAAATAAATTTATTATTAAAGAAAAAAAGAACTCAGGCAACGTTCAACTCCTTTCATCATGATTCCCTTTCTCTTTTGCCTCTTTTTTTTTTTTTTGGCATGTCACCTTCTATGTTCATTCTCCCTTCTGAGTGACTTATTTTAGCTACAAGGCAGTAAAATGTGGCAGGTAAGGGTTCCTAAATACACTATCTATCTTCAAACAGCTTCAGTTCCATTCGAAATTTTTAAGGAAGAATGCTGAATGAGCTGTTTGGGTAAGAACAATGAACTACAGACTTGTTTTTCAAGAGCTTTGCCTGGATTAGGTTGAACTGCGGAGTTTCCTCCTGATTGGAGGTGCCAATGAACAAGAATAAGCTCAGCTAGAAATCAGAAGCAGCTCTGAAATTTCTGGATACACTTGCTGCTAGGGTCTCCAAGGGCCTCCAAGCCTGGGTATCTCCAATGGATGCCAAGCCCCTCAGCCCCACACTGGCAATTCTACAGAAAATGTTCATAACCCACCACTCTTGCTCCTATCGTTCTCCAAAAGCTTAGTATGTGACAGCAAAAGGAAACCCTACATGTGGCAGTGCCCCATAATGTCCCCAGACAAGTGGGCAGATCTGTATGTTTGAAAAAGGCTCCTTACCCCTGAGAAAAGAAAAAGGGAAGGCATGAAAGAACATGTATGTTGTATGCCTGGAAAGACTTGGAGCAGGGGGTTTTTATCAGGCCTCTTCCCTTTTCTCCCTGCCCTCTTAATTTTTTCTCCCTTCCCCTGCAATGGGTTCCTGAATTCTTTGAGTTTATTTTCTCTACTCTGTCAATAGTTATCACCGTGCTAAGGAAAAATATTCCTTCCATTTCTTTATTGGGATTCCAAGCAGCATTTAAAAATTGCTGAAAATTTAGTAAAGAAGATTTTCGACTAGTAGACAAAGTAACCATATTTAAAGCCATTAGGTTACTATTGAATTAATGAGCATGGTTATCTTATTTTCTGTAAAAAGAGACTGAACAAATGTAGCACACATTTTTGTTCCTCTGGGACTTATTAAAATACATGGGCATTTAACTTCTGCAAGATAGTAATGCTGCATGACAATGTCATCCTGACAGGAACACTAAACATCTCTATGAGAATACTCTGCAGATTTCTTAATACATAATCACAATTATTGTTACCTAATTAAAATGTGCTTTGCAATATGAACCGAAGGATAAACTAGTAAAATAAGAAAATAAAGAAAATCAATGTGCTTTTTCTCACACAAGAAACCACAGAGAAAATGTGGTGGAGGATCTTTGCTGATCCAGCAAAAGCTCTGGGTATATGATATATGATGTTGCGAGGCATTTATATTTCAGGTCAATAAAAAAGTAATCATTGAGGAAAATGGAGTAACCTTGGTTCGTGTAATAATGTTAAAATATAACTTTCATACACTTTTGGTTTTCTGCCCATATGCAAGATTTTGCCTAAGCCTAAAAATGCCTCTTTTAAGAAATACGGTACCCAGCAAGCTATGCATTTCCATTGCATCAGGGTTTTGCCTAATTAAATAACACTTGGTATTTTCAAGAAGCCAAGGACATAATATTGTATTCCTGAGGCTACCTAAGAGAATGAAAGCCCCTTGACCCTGTTAGAATCAGTGCCTAATGAATGGCTATTTTCCTAGCAACAACACTTGGCATGAGGTTAGACTTTTGGTTGTAGTTTTGCATGAGCTCTATTGTATAAAAATACATCGTGCCAGGCCCCTGGTGCTGTAAAATTTATTCCATCAGTGCATAGGTTGCCCAGATGCTTCAGATGTACTAAGCAGCATTTCTTTAAGTATCATCAGGTGACCTACCTCCAATTTACATGTGGACCAGTTTCCGAGGACCCAGCTGTAGCAGGGTGTCACTGGGCAGGTTTTCTGCTGGGTGAGCTCTGTGGGGCACGGCCGTCCTTCTCCTTGGGTTGGCATAATTATAAATCGAGTCCGGCTCATTCGACCTAAAATGATAAGGAAGGCGTTGGCTTTTTGTTTACAGTCTGGCTTAGAAAGGGAATTAAAAGACAGAATGTTGCCTGACATGCATAAGTCTTCATAAAATATGCTGAACTTTGTCATGGCTGGCTCTCAGGTTTCCTGCCATTTTAAGTTAGGTCTCTAGGGACACACAGGTTCTATAAGGTCTGCATAATGCTTCAGGTTTTGGAATTCTGTCTGCCTTCTACTTCTTTAGTCTTCTGAACTCCAAACTCTGTGTTGTTGCCCAGACTGACCCTGTAAACACTGGGGGAATGTTTGTTAATTCAACAAATATTTATTAAGCTCCAATATGATCTAGGCGTCTTGCTATGTGCTAGGGATACAGGGATGAAATTGGCAGATATAGCTTCTGCCCTCATGGAGCTTGTATTTTAGGCTAAGATTAAAAATATTAAAAATAGAGTTGTACCTTTGTTAGGTTCTAAATTAGCAAGTAGAGGAAAAATTGCACACAACCCAAATTACTCTAGAAAATTCCTTAGGAAGGTGCCACTCCAAGGTTTCCAGGCTATCTCTCAATTAATATGGACAATCTTCCTACAATTTAGGGCCAAATTCTTTTTTTCATAAGATAAAGTTGTTAGCTTCTGTGAAGGAGGCATGATGTTTGAAAACACATGTTCAAATACCAGTATTCCATTTCATATATATATTTAAAAAAAGGGAAACTGGTTAATGGGAATAGCCAAGGAAAGAGCAAGGTACCCATGTCATTTTATGCCCACTCAGAGGCATCAGGTCATAAACCCATTAAAGGAGAATAATGGACAGAATTTAAATGTCCATGTTTCTCCCTTGCTCTCTCCCCCACTCAATCCTGTCCTCAACTTTTTTTTGTTGTTGTTGTTGATGAGGTACTATATGCAAGTAGTTTGTTATGGGGATATATGCCAATCTGGAAGAAATCAGAAAATACTTCCGTGAACAGCTGACCTTTAAGCAGAAGTCTAAAGTCAGCCAGACATGATGTACAGAAAGTGTCTCATGCTGAAGAAAGGACATGTAAAGAAGTCCTGAGATGCAAAGGAGTAAACCCTATTTGAAGAACTGGCCGAAGGCCAATGTGGCCGAGAAAGAGATAGATGAAGGATAGGTTGAAGCAATGCCATCAAAGCTGTTTAAAGTGGGATCCTTTAGTTGATATCAAAGATTCTAGATTTATATATTAAGAAAAATGGAAAGCTAGAAAGGACTTCAACACAGAATTCACTTGAAAGCCCTGGGTAGGAGTAATTCTCAGATGCCCTCAAGTTCAGAGACAAGTAAGAGTGACTCACCTTTCAGTGGACTAGACCTCTTACTGGCCACCAGAAGATTTTTTTTTTTTTTTTAAAGATTTTACCTATTTATTCATGAGAGACACAAAGAGATGCAGAGCGAGAATCAGGCTCCCTGCAGGGAAGGGACTCAATCCTAGGACCCCAGGAGCACAACCTGAGCTGAAGGCAGATGCTCAACTACTGAGCCATCCAGGTACCTCTGGCCATCAGAAGATTGGGTTTTGTAGTAAACTAATTCCCTCTGAGAAGACCTTTGAGGAAAACAGGAAAACTAGGAGGTTTTGGGTTTTGTTTTAAATTAGGCTCCACTCCCAGTGTAGAGCCCAACACAGGGCTTGAACTCACCACCCTGTGATTGAGACCTGAGCTGATACCCACCATTTGCTTCAACGTGGATGGAACTGGAGGGTATTATGCTGAGTGAAGTAAGTCAGTCGGAGAAGGACAAACATTATATGTTCTCATTCATTTGGGGAATATAAATAATAGTGAAAGGGAATATAAGGGAAGGGAGAAGAAATGTGTGGGAAATATCAGAAAGGGAGACAGAACGTAAAGACTGCTAACTCTGGGAAACGAACTAGGGGTGATAGAAGGGGAGGAGGGCGGGGGATGGGAGTGAATGGGTGATGGGCACTGGGGGTTATTCTGTATGTTAGTAAATTGAACACAAATAAAAAATAAATTAAAAAAAAAAAAAAAAAAAGAATTGGATGCTTGGGATCCCCAGGTGGCCTAGTGGTTTAGCGCCACCTTCAGCCCAGGGCGTGATCCTGGAGTCCTGGGATGGAGTCCCACGTCAGGCTCCCAGCATGGAGCCTGCTTCTCCCTCTGCCTGTGTCTCTGCCTCTCTCTCTCTCTCTCTCTCTTTCTCTCTCTGTCATGAATGAATAAATAAAATCTTAAAAAAAAAAAAAAAAAAGAATCCTATGCTTAACTGACTGAGCCACCCAGGCACCCCTAGGAGGTTCTAATCGCTGCATGCTCCATTCCTTGAGGTTTGGGCTTCTGTCCCTACCATGGTGCTTCACATATATTAGGCACTAACTGAATATTTGTTTAATTCATATTTTCATGATATCTAGTATCTGAAAATATGTGATGATATATCAATACAATTATTGAGCAGGTACCAAATACTAAGGTAATATTCTAAATACTGACATGCTGAAGAATATTTACAACCCTAAAGGAAAATTCTTCCTATATTATGGATAAGGAAAATGAGGGAGACTTTAAGTCACTTGTCTAAGGTCAAAAAACATGAGTAAGTTGCAGAATAGGATTCAAACTCAAAGTTTTGTTCCAGAGGCTGCTGTATTAGCTCTGGGTTGAGAGAGCAAGGATAGCTACTTACCATAGTTTTTCATAGGAAACATAAAAAGAACTTTGGATGAAGGTAAAATTTGAGTCAACAATGACACATGCTTGGTAAACAACAGTATTGACCCATTCTGC
This sequence comes from Canis lupus baileyi, assembly GCF_048164855.1. Lineage (NCBI taxonomy): Eukaryota > Metazoa > Chordata > Mammalia > Carnivora > Canidae > Canis > Canis lupus. The sequence goes on along the minus strand of NC_132857.1, from coordinate 45,448,562 downwards.
AAGTGCCAAGTTCCTATGAAGACGATGCATTTTCGAACTGGTGTTCCTTCCAGCATCACTTAAATCATACTGGTTGGACACATTAGTATGAAATGTTGCCCCTGCTTGGTGAATGCATTTGGCTCAAGATTTTACATTAATTCTTGCTTGAATACTCTTCAGTTTTATAATAATCTTTATGTTTATTCTCTTGACCTAAATGCCTGTTACCCTAAACGTCATTATAATTGCATTCTATTCTATCCATCGCTGTGAGAATAATAGCAATGCAGTGTTGCCTTTATCACAGCTAAAGAGGCTCTATTTTATTACAAGCAAATAATTTCTAGTTTGTTCTTGAATTGGTGGCATGCAGATGGCCATTACTTTGGAACTTTTAAAAATTATTTCTATTAAAGTGACTGATATCTTTTGCTGGACATAGAGGTGGGGGGAACCTAATGTATTCAACAGAAAAAAATGATGCTATTACTTTTTGAAATGATGAAGTCTTAAAATCATTCATTGAAAGCACAGCCATATGACTTCCTCTGCCTTTTGCTATCCTAACACAAAAATAAGGTTTTCAAACAATGCCAATTACTACCAAGAACACATTTTTAAAACCATAGAGCTTATAATAATCCTACGTTTTGAAGTATATTGTCTTGTTTAAATGGCTAATATTAAAGTTCAATGACAAAAATATTGCTAATGAAGGTATGAGTGTATAAAAGGTTTCTGTGGGGTACTTAATATCTTTTATTAAGTTCCCTTTTAAAAAAGATCTTATTTATTTATTTTGGAGGGCAAGAACATGAGCAGGGAAGGACCAGAGGGAGTAGACTGCTCACTGAATAAAGATGTGGTGTGTAATACACACACACACACACACACACACACACACACTGGAATTATTACTCAGCCATCAAAAAATTGAAATCTTGCCATTTGCAATGACGTGGATGGAACTAGAGTGTATTATGCTAAGTAAAATAAGTCAATCAGAGAAAGATAATTATCATATGATCTCACTCATGTGAATTTAAGAAACATAACAGAGGATCATAGGAGAATACAGGAAAAAATAAAATAAGATGAAATCAAAGAGGGAGATAAACCATGAGAGACTCTTAACCATAGGAAAGAGATTGAGAGTTACTGGAGGGGAGGAGGTAGTGGGATGGTGTAACTGGGTGATGGACATTAAGGAACGCATGTGATGTAATGAGCATTAGGTATTACATAAGACTGACAGGGATGCCTGGGTGGTTCAGTGGTTGAGTGTCTGCCTTTGGCTCAGGGCATGATCCCGGGGTCCTGGGATCAAGTCCCACATCAGACTCCCTGTGACGGAGGCAGGGCTCAATTCCAAAACCCCAAGATCATGACCTAAGCCTAAGTCAGCCACTTAACCAAGGCACCCCTCTTTTTTCTCTTAAGTCAGGTATTTGGGTTATATAAATAAATCAGAGAAAACACCCCCCAAGTTATTCACTCTTTCACAAATTCTGAAGTTGTAAATATTAAATCTAGCTACATGGAATACAGGTGGTATCAATAAGGAGGTCCACCATCTCCAATGGTAGTAGTCTAAAATTGCCTGGGATCCCACATACAAAACTGGATGGAATATTCAATCAAGCAATATCTCTTAACACTGATTATTCTAAAAGGAACCTGTAAAATCAGGAGCCTAAAGAAATTGTTTTGGTGATAGTAAATTTTCATGTGACGGGTAAAGCAGTGGAAAATGTGGTCAAATTAAAGATATTTAAAGTTTCAAGGTGATATAGAATATAAGAAAAAGAGAATTTTAAAATAGCTGATGTATGGTGAAAAGAAACCTGGACTTGGCATCAAAATTCTCTAGTTGAAAACAGTTCTCTCAAATTAACAGCTCATAAATGATGTGACTACATAGAAGTATTTTAACTCCTCTGAACATGAATTTCCTCTTCTGTAAAATAAAGTATACAGAAAGTTCTTATTTTCTGAGGATAATTCATGCTGGGGAAAATGCCACTTAATAATCAATCTGCTTGGGCAGCCCAGGTGGCTCAGCGGTTTAGCACCACCTTCAGTTCAGGGCCTGATCCTGGAGTCCCAGGATCGAGTCCCACGTCAGGCTCCCTGTGTGGAGCCTGCTTCTCCCTCTGCCTGTGTCTCTGCCTCTCTCTCTCTCTCTCTCTGTCTCTCATGAATAAATAAATAAAAAATCTTAAAAAAATAATCAATCTGCTTAAATGGGAATTAAATTATTTTTAATAAATAACAAAGTCTAAATGTGACTTTTTCTGGAACTGAAAGGTATGCAGGTGAGTTTATTTGATCTAATATCAACTACCATGTAGAGGATAATTGCAATAATGAATCATTAGGATGAATAATAAATCAGCTACTAATATTTCTCATGTAATTTTATAATTACCCTATAAAATCAATTTTTCATGACTGGCTTTTGTAGTTTGGTCATCAGGGTCTTTGGCCTTCCACTCACTTTTCATCAATTTTCTCAAGTGCTCCCTCTAATCTTTGGTGTACAGATTGTTCCATTTTGTATCCTTTTGTTCTGGGTACAGAAGCTATTTGCAGCTAGAGACCGAAGATGAAATGACGGAACATGTCAGTGTAGAAAGGTTGTTGGTTGAGGGATGGCTTCATACATGGCCAGTTCATTAGTGAATATTTTGACATTATAAAGGGTTTGGCTTCCTCAGAACTCACAATTATGCTGATTCAGGTGAAAAATACTGAGATGACAAGATTCCTGAGAGTCATCTCATCTTGATTATATAAATTAAAAAATACCATATATAAATCACCTTAACAGTATGTCTAAAATAAACAGTATGTCTAAAATATAGCAAACTTCTATTTTTAACCTTTATTTTAATAACTAATATTTCATATCTATTCCTAGAACGGGCCTTGGCTGCTTTTACTGGTATTCTACATGGCTTATGATACGAAATGCATGCAACTATGAAATCCTTAATGATTCCCAACCCACCAAACGTCTTACACCATAGCTTGGATTTCTTCTGCCCTCAGAATAAGAGTGAAGATTGCTACCATGCATAAACTAGTGCTTCCAATCTGAAAATAGGGGCATTTTCTTTGACACTCTGTCTGGATTCCCCTTGTTTGGTTTATGTTTTTCAATAAAAGTAAAAGATACAGGACTAGGAATCTCTTTGGAACCTGAATTCAATAGTAGCTATAGATAAGGTGTTTAACAAGCAGTACCAATGAGATGTAGAAACAGAAATTGACTCTGTTCATCTACTCATCAGGCTATAAAAGAGAGAAAAGGACTCCTTTACAAAATATGTTTCCAATTTAATAAAGACCCAAATTATAGTAGGGTATGTTAGCTAGCAATTCTCTGAGTCTTTTCCTCTCCTCTCTTGAGGAATATTGGGAACTCATTATGAGCAACAGTGATATTGGACCTACTGTTAAATTAGCAATAATTACTTGCAATGAAAGAAAAAGAATTACATGGTAAGAACTCGATTAAAAAAACAGACAACGAAAAAAAAAACAGACGAGATACACAAATGGTAACACACACACATACACACATGCACACACCACATACATACCCAAAGAGAAGCCTATATTGGTACCTGCATATAGGTTTAAAGCATATTGGATCACATTCTCATTGAAGTATTCAGACTTTACTCTGGGGCTCCACTGACAAAGGGAATGTGGAAAATATAAGCAGTAAAAAACCTCTCAAAACTGTTTAAGTATTTGTTAATTTATAAATTCATAAAAGGAAATGGAGTCAATGCAATTGTTCTCTGACCAGACTTTCAGATCCAGGGAGCCAGCCATCATGTATCTTTACGTTGCACGCTTTACACAATAGTTCTTCTGTGGCCCTGACTATGGTCACTAGATTAAATGAAAATTATGGTTTTGATGGCTCTGGACAGTTTGAATATGACCAGGCAAACAATGCAAAGTATGTATGTAGGGGACAGTGAAAAAGGAAATGCAAGAATAATGAGCAATAAAGAATATACCTGTTTTAACCTTAAATAGTTCATTAAGTAAAATATCTGAGCAATTTAGAGGAACATTCCCATAAACTCCAATGCACCGTAGACATATAAATATAGTAACAGTAGTATAAGAAGTCACTCTGAGCTTATAGCATGTTATTTGAATAATATGACTGGTTTGCTTTCCACTTGGGCATTATTTCTTTTAAGTAGGAACTGAGTTTTCAAGGCTTATGCATAATTGTTGGCAAGGAATGGTCTTCCAGAGCTTACATCTACAAGGGACTGGCCAACTTATACTATGAAGGATGGGGCTCAATGTCACTAACCTTGATTTGATGGTGGTCCTTTCTGATGTGCACTGATCAATTAGGTTATTGAATACAGTGTTTCCACTTTTAAGTATTTCTTCCTATGAATTTATTCTTAAGCTTTTGGTGCCTGCTACTTAATATTAGTAGCAAATACTAGCAGATGACAAAATAAAAAGAAGCAAGGGGATCCTAGCAAAAACCTCATTAATAGCTGGTCATGTCAATCTATTAATCAATTTTTATCATATATGTTTCTGGTTAAGGCAATTTATTGTATAATACCTTTTGTCATTGCAAAAGTATTCCTTGTTAGGAAGGGAGGGACTAAGTTACTTAAGTGAATATAATGTGCTATGATACAGAGGTGATACAGCATATTCTTGCTTAGTTCTTTTTCCTTCCTTACCCTTCTTGCTTTGTGGCCCCCTTCTCCTGAGAGCATCTGTTCTTCCCACCACCCTCAAATAAATCACTTCAACAAGAATCTCAATCTTAGACTCTGCTTTAGACACAGTTATTACTATTCTCACTTCATAAACTGAAGCTCAAAGAGTTAAATATTTTTTGCAAGATCACCCAGCTAGCAGGATTGGAACAAAGATCTATATTACTCCAAAAGCATGTGCTTCTCAAAAGTTTTCATCTGGTCCAAGTCAGGCATCAGGTGTTATGCTGTAATTGTCAGACTACTTGGATAAGACTGAGATATGTACTTAGTCTACTCTGCAATAAATATGTTGTCTAAGGACAACACAGGGTGTTGAGCCACTGGGTGGCTCAGCGGTTGAGTGTCCGCCTTTGGCTCAGGGTGTGGTCCTGGAGACCCGGGATCGAGTCCCACATCAGGCTCCCTGCATGAAGCCTCTTTCTTCCTCTGCCTCTGTTTATGCTTCTCTCTCTCTATGTGTCTTTCATGAATGAATAAATAAAATCTTTTAAAAAATGTGTTGTCTGTATTAATAAATTTCCTATTTTCTTTTAGTAAAAAAAGTAATTATAGTACTAATGTCTTCCACTCTGATAGCTCTTTATTGTTTTGGGTACTTGTCAGTAAATTTCTGAAAGCATTGGAAGGTTACAGTGTCTAAAATGTTCAGTTAATTTCATGGGGCTCTTTAGACTGGAATCTACTATTTAATTATCTTGAAAATATCACTTTGAGGTGCCTGGCTGGCTTTGTTGGTAGGATGTTTGACTCTTGATTTTGGTGTCGTGAGTTTGAGCTGCAAGTGTGGTGTGGGGTTTACTTAAAAAAACAACAAAAAAGTACTGCCTGGATCTTTTTTTTTATCAAAGTTTAAGTGTAAACATTGTTTTAAATATACACTCTGGTGAAGGTGGATTTGGAATCAATGTTGTTCTCTAATGTAACAGAGTGGGAAAAAAATTTGGCCCTGATCTGCAACTGATCTTTGGCCTATGGTTAGCATTGCTACAGATGGAAGACATGGTAACAGTTCTGCATTCAGAGCTATGGTCCAAGAGTTTCCCCTATAGAGGGATTCCTTGGTCTATCTGAAAATTGCTGCAGGCACCCAGATACCTGTCATCCTAGAGAACACTCAATCAGGCAAGATAAAGGTTCCATAAGCCTTTCATAGTAAAGTAGGCTAGTCCGAACCCTATCTATCTAGGAGTGAGGTCAGCTAAGTAAGAAATAACAAGATCATAGTTTTAGAGATCAAGACAGACAATGGTATCATGCATTAGGACAGAAGATTAGGCACCTTTGGCTTTGCTTGGAAATACAGAGCTCCAGACTTCGTAGTGTGCTCTGGGCCACTCACTTCCCATTCTACTCACAACAATCACATGTCAGTCCCATTAAAAGCTAACAAAACTTGATAGACCACTGTAAAAACCTATACATAGCAGAAATATCTCAATAAGGAGCTTCCATTGTGATGCAAGGGCAGAGAGAGTGATTCTGGCTGTCCTGCAGCTACAGTGTCCATCAGAGTCAAATGTTTCCCTGGTAGTATTGTCTCCTTGCAGCTACATCCCAACTGATGGACTAGATAATATGCAACATTATTGATCATGAAATAAGTATACATTTAGGAGGCTTAAAAATCTGAGGGACTTCTTAAAATCCTTACCAACCTTTGTGTTCCAATCTGAGATCCATTTTGTCTTATTTTTTAAAATATCTATAAGTTATGAGAATTTTTACAAAAGTGATACACAGGGCCATGGACATAGCATAAACATACACAAGTACAGTGTCAGATGCAAAGGGGCAAAGTGGAACAAAGGGGGCTTTGGAGACACCTGAACCCGGGTTTGACTCTTTCCTTGGTAACTGACAAGCTACATGACCTTGAGCAGGTTACCTGTTTATCACCTCACCTGTAAAGTTCTGCCTATGCCTATACTTTGTAGTGTTGTTGTAACAAGTTCCTAAAACACTCCTGGCTATAACATCTGTGTCTCTGACCAACAGATGTTAAAAAGCAATTATTGTAACATTTCATCAGTTTACAGATAAAAAGTAGTGCAAGTGAGTTCTGCAAAACCTCGTTCAAAGTCCTACAACTTGCCATGGGAAAAGCCAGCTTGACAGCTCAGATCTTCTGGTTTCCTGTTCAGTCTTTTGTGTTCCCCATTCTGCCGTTCTAATAATTTAGCTTCTTATTCTCTTGTCATAGGAACTTATTGCTTGATATAAGAAATATGTTTGAAGTGTTATAACTGTTGAACAGTGCCTGATAAAGGATACCACACTGGAAATACAGACACTAAAAATGACAGTTATACAGACACTAAAAATGACGGTTACTAGCTTACCTTTGCTAAAAAATAATAATAATAATAAGCAAAATCACTAAGTTGTGGTACTTTGGAGTTAATACAAAATTATTTTTTCATTATAGGCTAGAGTTGACAGAAAAATTATATGCCAACTGGGAAACAAAGAATCAGGCTGGATTACATAATATGGAAATTATAAACTCATATACATTGAATTAAAAATATGAAATAGGAAAGAAATCATAGTTTGGGATTAATGACATTCTTAGAGTGTTATCAGTTAAATAATAATCATGAATAATTCATGATATGCTAAATTTAGGGAGTTCTACATTCCATTGAACTGATGAAAATTCAACAAAGAACATGACTAATCCAAATATTAAGCTCTTCTATTACAAGCTTTGATCTTTGAAATCTATCTAAAAAGATCCCTTAGTGGAAGCTTAGAATCAGTCTCTCTCTAACGTGAAATAAATTGGATTCGAACTGTTCTGACCTTGAAATCTTTAACACAATTAGAAAGTATATGCCAAGCATCAGGTGTACATTAAAGAGGCAATCCAGACACTTGGAAAATAAAGGAAGAGCTCATTTCAAAATCTCTTCCCAGATCAATGTAGTTCTGTGGATCTGATGGCGAAGTATGGCTTGTGAGGGAGCATCTGAGACATCTAGCACACCAGCGTTTGCCTGACAGGAGCAAATTTATAAACTGAGACAACTAACTGTGTGAACTTTTTTGCCTTTGATAAAGAAGTCAGCCGAGAGCCGCAGGTGCTGGAGTCAGACTCCCGTGCAACTTGCTTGCCCACTTTAATGCGACTAAATAAACTATCTCTTCTCATGGTTTCTGTCCCATTGCCACCACCAGTTGAAAAAATGAAAGCGGCTCATACAAAAGACAGCCGCTGGCACACTGTCTCAGAAGGGAGAAGGTACAGATGCTTTTCAATGATAGTTTCCAATCCTTTCAGCTCCAGAGTTTGGTCTCCTTTAAGAAACACATTCATCTGTGCCATACATTTTTGCTTTTGATTATCACTGTTTGCTTATTGCTTTTAGGTCGTGCTGCACGAGGATTAAGGCATGATCTAAATACACAATTCTCTCATTTTGGACACATTACTATCTGCCCATGGCGGGGGTAGGTGATGATCAGAAAACAGTGGTGCTCTTAAGACTGGGGCTGCAACTGGGGAGAAGTTTGGGAGCTGTGGGGTATAATGTAATGTAACCACAAAGGCTGCCTCAGCAATATCAGAGGGTGGGTGTTTAAAAATTCTATGGCTATGTGTCCTATTCTCCTTTGTACCGTTCAATTTATTTAAGACTGAAATAGGGCACAAATATAATTAGAAAAATACTTTAGTTTTAGGTTTTTGTCTGTAGGTCCTGACAGCCTTGCATGTTAGAGGTAGTCAGAAAATGCTTGTGAAGTTGAGTAAGAGCACTATCCCACTATCCCCCACTCCCGTGCAAAATACTTGATCTCCTTATGCTCCGTCACATGATCTGTTTGGGTTTCCTCTTGGACACTGGCCATTTTTGTGTTTATTTTCTCGGTTATTTGCTATCTGTCTTGTCATCACCATCCAATTTTCTACTGGAATATTTCTTTAATAAAGTCAAGGGACTCTGTTTGCCTGGGGTCCTTTCTCTTCCCTACAGTGTGGCCTCAGCTGTTGGGAGAATGCCCAACACTCTGAAAGCATCCGATGAATATTTGTAAAACGTATGAATACACTTCTACAATCCTGTCTTCGAGAGCAGATGTCTAAATAGCACGGTCACCATATAATTTATTTTTCACATTGCCACTTTTGACAATGAAAGAAGACACTGTAGGTGCCAGGATAACAGGTAAAAAAAATTCAATCTTTGTTGGATGAATAAAAGGAACATGGAATATACACTCATTTAGATCACTGGAGGGTCTGACAGATATCAGGATTATGGAATAATACCTTGAATTAACATTTTATTTATTTAAAATTCAAATAAATTTTAATTTTAAAATATGCTTTATTATTTAAAAATTATTTTAAAAGTATTTTATTATTACATCTAACAATTCAGAAGATCGAGACATCTAAAGGTCAAGAAAGGATTCCCAAGAAGATATACTAATAGACCCTTATAAATTGGCTAGAGGTGGTTTATAACTAGTGTTACATTGAATGCCAAGGGATACTACTTATTTGACTTCCAAATGTTTTATGCAACTTGATTTCTCTAAGTAGTTAACTTTTCTTCCTCAGTCCCAGTGGTATGTTAGTTCACAAAATTACTTCCTTAGGAAACCCTTGATTGTTTCTCTTTATTATTCTGAGGCTTAGAAAAGGTGAATTTAAGTTCAAACTCTAATTATCTAAAATTCTCCAATAGTGGGATTCAGATATGGAAAGGTTTTTCTTTTGTTTTTGTCTAACAAACGGGCTGTTGCATCCACAGTACTAACAGAGCTGTTTGAAAAATTAAAGTAATACCTGAACACTAAACCTACAGTTAAGGCTCTTATTTTTAAAGGTAGCATATTAGCATAACACAGAGATATGTCGAGTTTCACTGACTTTATACAGTGGCAGAATTAGGACTGCCAGGCAAAAATAATAATAAACAGATATATCGCCTTTGCATTGAACACATTCTTGTCCTAAGTAATGGTACTTATGAATATGCATTTAGTTAGAAGGTGAGGAAAACTGGCAGGGGTTGGCTGCCTTTGGGCTCGTGATCCAGTCTGTAGGCTCGTCCCCTTTGAGTTTTCTCCTATGATCCAGAACCACATGAGCAATGACAGATATTAATTGAAATTCCTCCTATGTGTCAGTTACTGTGCTCATGGAAACTGGGTGGGGGGAGGGGGGATTTACCCACGAAGAACCCAAACAAGGTCTTTGGCCCCTCAGGTATACAGAGTTACAAGTGATTCAATATGGGTGTGAGAAGAGAGTAACAGGAGGCAGTAGTGAGGGGAGTGATGGTAAGATGTTCCACCTAAGGAAAAGTAGCACACACTCAAGGGTGTGAATGAAATACACTGTATTAGAACAGAGAGAGCCAATGTGCCGATGGAGGGTGATGGACATAGAGAGGCAGGCATGGGTGAGATCCTACACGTCCTTGTGGACCACATTTACAGTACAGACTTCATCCTTTCTCTACTTTTCCATGCTACCCTTTACCATTGTAAAAGTCACACTCCCCAGAAGACCCATGAGGACAAGATTGCAGTGTTTATAGCTGTGGAATAGCCAGGGTGAGTCATTACCGGACAGAGGAGCAACCAGTTCTGACAAAAGACATCACTAGTATGAAAAACACCTCTCATTTGTATGAGTCTGTAGTGAACTCATCAACATACAATATCACCTGTTTGCTTGTTTACCATCTGTTGTCCTACGACTATATAGTAAACTCCATGAGAAAAGGGCAAGTGTCTACCTCCCATCCACTGCTGCATCCCTAACACACTGAACTAGAACTAGCACATGGGTATTTGTTTAATGGCTAAATGACTCTTCAGTTAATAGGAAAACAATTGTTCAACTTTGAGTTTTTAAAATACACTTAGGCTGTTATTATAATGTATAGATTTTAAGTGGGGTGAAAGGATGAGAAATGATATTGGGAGACAGAGTGACTAAGTCTATAGAATTTTCCTTGAAAGATCCTAGGGAGTCTCTAATGACCCTTTCTACTATTGAGGGCTAAGAACATGGAGATGGAAATTAACATACAATAAATACCCATGATGTGTCAATTACTGTGCTAGGTGTTCATATACTTTGTATCATTTAATTCTCAAACTAAAAACACCTCCAGTGTGCATGAATTCTATTTTATAGATAAAGAAACTGAGAATCAGATTAAGTAATTTGCCTAAACAGCTGCAATTTGAACCTAGATTTACCCAACTTTAAAGTGGATGCCCAAGTGGAAACTATAACATGCTATTGATCAGAACATTTGAGGAGCAGTAGGTCAATAACTGAAATCTTGAGATTTACCATTTGGTTTCCTGAGGTTCCTTATAGGCTCTCAGCTGTGCAGGAAATGGCATGTCATTATTGGACATTGTGACTCCCATATTTTCATTGTGGGTGATGTTCTTTGCAGAGTCATTTTCAGTTTCCTTAGGCCCATTTTCCTCATACAAATCCTGACTACTGCTTTCATCTCTACGCTCTCCAAAATCTGAGAGCTAAGTTCACAGAAGAACCCCTTTTCCATGCTGCATCCTGCCCCAGTTCCTTAGATAATCCCAACTGAGGGAGATAATTATCTGCAACCCCAGCACACTTATTTGGGAGGAGCTGAGAAATGCATCTATGTCCTAGTGCCAATGGTCCAGTCACTTCTAGAAACCTGCTCCCAAATATTTTTGTTTGGCAATCAGATCCAGGTCTTGGTATACTCTCCTCCCAATCCCGATTCCATGATTCTTGCAATTTACAATTCTTCCTTTCTTCTCCCCTGTTTAGTGCCTAGCCATACAACAAGATTTTACCCTAGGGCCCTCCTCCAGTAACTGACTCCTACCTTGGGATAAATCAGAACTCTTTTTCAGAACCAGAGTTCTATCCTAAACCATAGGTTCCAATTATTTTCTTTTTGTGCTCTCTTCTATGGACAATGTCTTAATCCTCACTTGAGGCTGATGCTGGAGTGCCATCTATATATCCATTTGCCAAGCTTCTGAGTATCATTTGCCTTTCATTCCTTACCATTGCATATCATTTTCCCACTGGGATCCTGGGAACTTGTGGTAATGGTTGCTATCTGTTCACCACAGATTTATATTCCTTTTCCTCCATAGTGTAACACTATTGCTGAGAAGTGACTGGACATCTAGAAGCTACATTTGCTGCCCAATCATCTTGCATTGAGCTGGGAACATGGGACTAAATTTTGTATAATATAGATGGAAGGGATGTATGCTACTTCCAAACTGTCCCATAAAAACCTGCATGGATCCAACTGGATGGCACCCTCCAGAGAAAATTGGTTATGTTAAAGTGATAGACCCTCCATCAGCCTGTGTCCTTGATTGACTTTTTAAAGTGCAAACAACCCCTCCTTTTATGTGAGTGAAAAATTACTCTCTAGTCTAAGATATTAAGCTATTGTGACTTGGGGGTTTCCCTGACACAGGATCCAGCTATACTTATATAATACATACTTCTTCCAAAAACCATGGAGGCCTTTTTTTTTTTTTTTTTTTTTTTTTTTAGAGAGGTCAGGGGGCAAAGGGAGAAGAAGAGAATTTAAGCAGGCTCCACACCTAGCGTAGAGCCTGAGGCAGGGTTCCATCTCACAAGCCTGATATGACTTCAGATGAAATCAAGAGTCAGATGCTTAGCCAACTGAGCCACCCAGGAGCCCCAAACTTATAACCTTTTGAACAAACACTGTCCTACTGGGCTAGCAGCTCCTCTAGTGTCTGCCACTGTGACCAGGTCAGTTTTGCAACCTCTACTTAGACATAAAGGACTGATACAAGATCAAATTCTATCTTGCTTCCCCTCTGGGTCAGCTTCATATTCCCTCTACTGGCCAACCTTATGCCCATTTGTCAAGCTATGACATAGAGAAAGATAGTTAGAGACCAAACTATGGGGGTGCCTGGTGGCTCAGTTGGTTAAGTGACCAACTCTTGATCTCAGGGTTGAGAGTTCAAGACTCACGCTGGGCTCCACACTGGGCATGGAGCCTATTTTTAAAAAAATTAAATTGGGATGCCTGGGTGGCTCAACAGTTGGGTGTCTGCCTTTGGCTCAGGGGTGATCCTGGAGTCCTGGGATCAAGTCCTGCATGGGGCTCCCTGCATGGAGCCTGCTTCTCCTTCTGCCTGTGTCTCTGCCTCTCTCTCTTTTTCTCTCTCTCTCTCTTTCTGACTCATGAAAAAATAAATAAAATCTTTTTTAAAAATTTAAATTAAAAAAATTAATAAAAAAATAAAAACCAAACTGTTTGGTAGGAACACACATGGGGAACCCAAATACCTCCATGGCCACAAGTCTTTGAACATTCTGTCCAAGCTGTCCATCCTGAGAGCTGACAGTTGACCACACATTCTACCAGGCAGTGAATGCTCACTTTCTGGGGCTTCTCCAAGTTACGCTGCAGATGGAAATAAAATATGATTTTACTGCAGAAATCATATCACTGTCAAATCAAGTCACTATCCTTTCATGAGAAAAACTTTATTCTCTGCCCTTTAATCCATGATAATAATCTTTCTATATTTTGTATGGAAAAATATCCTTTCTTATATAAATTGATGGCAGTCCTAGGAAATGGTTGTCCTAACTTCACAAAATAGAAGTTTGTTGGCTCAACTTTCTTTCTTTTTTTAATACTCAACTATAGAATAGACCTGCAATTAGGGTACTGGGAAAGTAGGCAGTTATGTGACACGGAAATCTGTCCTCACTTAGCAAACACAGAAACAGGAGGATGCCTCAGTGTTAAATTCAGCTACTTTGCACCTCTGGATGGGCCAGTAGTACATAAAGAGCTCCAAATTAACAGCTAGCCAGGCTAAAAAAAGTAAATAAGAATAAAAGCAGAATCAACAACCAGAATATACTCATTAAAAAGACCTATTAGGTTGAAAATATAACCATACTCTAAATCATGAGAAAAATTGATGACCTGGTTTATTTTTCTCTTGCCCTCTCTTAAACCAGCATGTAGCCAAAATCTATTGATTTTCCTAATGGCCAAATAGAAGAGATCTTAGCGAAATAAAATAAATCATCTAAGAAACACAGAAAGAATAATGAAAAACTGCTACAGAAATCACAGACTGTGCACTTATTGAGGAGGACTCCGACATTCAACATGTGCTAAATGAATGTTAGCAATGTTCACACCAAGCTAAAATGAATGATTATAGCATGATTATCTGCTGCATGGGCAAAAGCGGAATTACCACATAGGATCTTCAATCCATTTGAGATATAGGGATATTCCAGGTAGGTTAATACTTTGGGACTTCTTTAAACTAATATTTTTAAAATATTCGTTGAACATATGGTATTTGGAAAGCAGAGAAACCGATTTTTCTATTAATGAATAGTTCATATCTTACTTTGTATCAGAGGAAAGATTTATTACATACACCAAATGTAATAAGATTTTCAATGTATTTGGAGTCGCTGTAGATTGGGGATTTATTTTTCCTAAAGCAGACAACTTCACGGGGGGTCAGATTAAATGAAATGTTAAAATAAAGTGCTGAAACTTGGTGGGCAGAACTCTGCACTGTCTTATCTGGTTTTAGAGTATTTCACCGAATGGGATGTCCAATTTCAGATGGCCTCATCCCAGGGTTGTTGTTTATCTATAGCTGTATGGCTGGTTCAGAGAGCCATGTTTTTAAAATATTTAATAGGAGAATACTTAAGTCAGGATAGGTGAGAGAAGTTTGGTTTTTATTTTAATTCCACTTGTGGACTCTACCTGTGTCAGGAGAAATGGGACCAATTTTCATTTTGCCAATTTGTTTAAGAAGCTTCTGTGGAAACCTGAGTTAACTGACCCCGTATTTTCAAATTAGTCCAAAGACCATGTTGGTGATACTTCTAGTGTGATAGCATGTGGTCATCTTTATTTCTATTAAACTGTCCCCACAGAGGTTTTTCTCTGTTAGGAAGGAAATGCAAATTCTTTGGGACATGTTTGACTACACCTTTTGCCCAAAGTCTACACAGTTTATCACAGGAAAAAAAGGAACAATAACATGAAAAAAAATTCAGAACTCATTAATTGGAACTTGGTAGGGAGGCATTTTAACTTAGATTGAGAAGAAAAATACAACTGTGCTGTTTACCTAGTGATCATTTGCTAAGAAAATGAGCAGCATATTCTTACAGCAAGTGTCAGTGTTCATCTTTAAGGAAAGGCACAGTGTTCATATATGCAAATGAATTACTGGCCTAATACAGAGTCCTGTCTAAATATTAAAGTCACCTGCTGTGAATAATTTGTTAGCAAGCAAGTACATCTATATAAGTTCTTGAAAGTAATAAAAATAATTTTTTAATGACTCCACTTACTGCAAAAGGATTTTTCATTTTGACCAAGTTCCCAGTCATTTTGACTAAATTCAAACTAATAAAGCATAACTGCGCTATACCAGTTACCTCTCACTCTAACGGAACCTAAGCTTCAAGAAGCTTCCAGAAGGAATCAGAGCTTGTTTATATCAAGCATCAAGGTTGCAGACTAATATTAAGACACACACAGCTCTGAGTGTGAGATACAAATATAGACAAATTACCTGCTCACACTGGTCCACACCAACTGGCGTGCCGTCACTGCGTACGCAGCTCAGAAGGCGTGTCCTGACGCCTTGTCCACAGGTGGCATTTTCACTCAGCTGGCATGTGCTCCACTCTACAGGTATAGGATCACCACAATGAATTTCAGAACTATGGTCATGTGAGCAAAAAACAGCAAACCTTTGATTATTTGCATTGGTGAGGAAGGACAGTGTATACATAATCCTAAAATCATTCCCAGGTGGCTTCAAAAAGCACCTCGCAATTCTTTTTTTTTTTTTTTTTTAAAGTGTTGTGTTTCACTTCACAAAGGGCTTCTAAGAGTTCTTTTTTTTTAAAATTTTTTTTTTAATTTTTATTTATTTTATGATAGTCACAGAGAGAGAGAGAGAGAGGCAGAGACACAGGCAGAGGGAGAAGCAGGCTCCATGCACCGGGAGCCCGACGTGGGATTCGATCCCGGGTCTCCAGGATCGCGCCCTGGGCCAAAGGCAGGCGCTAAACCACTGCGCCACCCAGGGATCCCGCACCCCGCAATTCTTTAATTGCAAAACAAATAAACAACCAAATAAAAGTGAGTTACCTTCCTAAATTTGCGTTCTAAAAGTAAAAACCTGAATGGTTTGCTAAAGATCATGTCACTGTCAACTGAAGAGGAAGGGAAAGACACTAACCAGGATGGAAAGGAAAACTGGGGATCCCTGGGTGGCGCAGCGGTTTGGCGCCTGCCTTTGGCCCAGGGCGCGATCCTGGAGACCCGGGATCGAATCCCACATCGGGTTCCCGGTGCATGGAGCCTGCTTCTCCCTCTGCCTATGTCTCTGCCTCTTTCTCTCTCTCTCTCTCTGTGACTATCATAAATAAATAAAAATTAAAAAAAAATTTAAAAAAAAAAGAAAGGAAAACTAGTTTGGAATCATCTGTTTGCTGGGGATAACAGAGAAAAGGAACCCAGAAACAATGCTCCCCTTTGATGTAAGCTGAAAAAATTTCAAGGATTAAATCCAGTCATCTAAACCATTCCATATGTTCAGTACAGCGGAGCTAAGAAGGTGCCTCGGAAAGGACAGAGAGAGGGATGCCTGGGTGGCTCAGCAGTTGAGTGTCTGCCTTTGGGTCAGGGCATGATCCTGGAGTCCTGGGATTGAGTCCCACATCAGGCTCCTTTACAGGGAGCCTGCTTCTCCCTCTGCCTGTGTCTCTGCCTCTCTCTTTCTGTGTCTCTCATGATTAAATAAATAAATAAAATCTTGAAAGAAAGAAAGAAAGAAAGAAAGAAAGAAAGAAAGAAAGAAAGAAAGAAAGAAAGAAAGAAAGAAAAAAGAGAAAAGAGAAAAGAGAAAAGAGAAAAGAAAGAAAAGAAAAGAAAAAAGAAAAGAAAAGAAAAGAAAAGAAAAGAAAAGAAAAGAAAAGAAAAGAAAAGAAAAAAGAATGAACGGAGAAGGACCTCAGAACTACATGTTTATTACAGAAAATCTAATTTTTTCAAATTATTCTCTCATGAGGGAATATTTTTATAGATTTGGAGAGTCTCATTACAAACTAAACAACTGGGAGTTTGAACAAATTATCCCATAACTAATCTGACTCTTAAAAAAAAAAAAAACACCTCTTACTTTTGGTGTAGAGTGTTCTATGATGATAAACATTGAGAACCTCTTTAAAGACATGTTCCATGTTGGATAAGTGATCTGTGATGTAACAGGAATAGTAAACATATACAATAACTATATTATTTTATTTTTTTGAGAGAGAGAGGGAGAGAGAATGCACGTGAGGGCAAGTACTTGTGTGCTAGTGGAGGAAGGGCAGAGGGAGGGAGAGAAGCAGTCTCCCTGCTGAGCCCCCCCACCCAACACAGGGCTTTATCTCGTGACCCCAAGATCACAACCTCAGAGGAAATCAAAAGTTGGTCACTTAACGGACTGTGCTACCCAGGAGCCCCATAAAAATCAGCATTTAACAGATATGTTCTTCCAGGAAAGCAAATTGTACTGTATTTCTAAAAAAATTACTATGAAAATCAAGGATCTGAAGCACGTTTAACTAGACAAAAAGGTCAATACACTAGATCATCTTTCATCAATAAAGACAATCAAATTGCCCCCTAGAATTCACTATGAAGTTTTCTATGTGAGAAATCTCAGTGGTGCCACTGTGACCTCAGTAGGGAATTGAAGAGGTTATTGCTTGGTGTCTGCAGGCATGTGACAGTTTGGTTGTCAGCACCGAATTCAATTATGAGACTTAACATGGTTCTACATTTGGTGGCATTTTGTATATCGGCTACTGCAGGGAATGGCAGGTTGCAAGTCAATGAAACTAAACAGTCTGTGGTATTACGCACTGTGGTAAACAGAAAAATCCTGAGCAGTGGCTGAATAATGAAGTGTATGGGATTTCCTGGTGCCTCTAAAATATCCCTGTCCACTCAGGTCTACCATTTATTCTCATTGAGAACCATAGAGCAAAGTACATCACAAGCCTGAATTTCTTGAAATAATAAGGGCCATGAAAGAGCTAAACGCTATGACAGCATGACTACATTCTTCTCTAAATGGTAAATTATGCCCTGCTGCTTATTTTTCTTGTTTCAGTTTATCATGGCTTAATTCAGTTCTATTCTGAAACTTTGCCAAGTCTTTCTAAGTATCTTGGAATTCAGAGATTCCAGGTGGCTTTTCTGAACCTCCATGTCAAAAGTGGGCATTTCTTTTGTGAAGGGACACTGGAAATGTCAAATCCTCAGCCTTTCCGTGCAATACACTCTCACATCCTGTCAGACCTTAATCCCAAGAATGAAAACATACACACACATTCTCCCATTAGTCAGTGTGCAGGGGAAATGGCACGGCTGTGGATTTCAACTGTACCTGTTAGATTGTACTGGAACTGGAAGCAATTTTCATTGAGGAGGCAAGGCCGCACCTGTGAGTCTTCAGCACATGTCCTTGAATTCAGTGGGGGCCTTAGCAGATGGCGGGTTCTTCTCTGCATTGAGTGAGGATCACATGACTATGAAAATAAAACAGCAGGCCGAGTTAGAATGGACCCAGACTTAGTTGGTAAATTATATATGATTATCTGTATAATAACGTATAACAGCTATAGGGAAAAGACAACTGAGAATGTTAAACATAGTGTTTAGAAAATAAAACCATTTTGTGATTCAGTATAAATTATTTTTTTGTTTGTTTTGCCCTCCTGACAGCTTTTTCTTTTTCTATGCTACGGTGAAGGCTACATTTCCATCTCCCACATAGAATTAGGCACATAGAGACTATTTTCATCAATTAAACATACTCTGTGCTCCACACTCTGTGAATGTTTGAATAAATGAAAAAAAGAAGACCATGTCCCTGTGCCTCAGAGAGTCTAGCCCAATAGAAATAATCACACAGAACATTTTAATGAGAAAATCATTTTTAAAACCCTAGAACAGGTATATAGAGATAATTATAAAATCAATATTGAAAATATACCAGAACTTTCTCTTGAGAGGTCTGATCCACAGGGGATGAGCCACTGCACATAATACTGCCCTTTTAGGAAAACAAATATATAAATGTGAACTTCAAAGGCCTCTTGCAAATATCACTTTGCCCAAGGGTCCTCTTACAGCCCCGTTCATATAATGCCCTTGAGCCAGGTAAACCTCCCTGCCATATTTCATCCAGCCCCTCTACCCATGGTGAACCTTCAAGCCCCCCCTCACCCACTAGAATAATCTTTCAACTGTCCTAAATCCTCCCCTTCCTCCCCTTCAGAACTCTAATCAAGGCTTCATCACGGACACTCTTTCTTTCCATAAAGATAAATTCTTCTCCTCCTTCCTGAGAAACTCTCCACCCATGCTCAGGAATTACTTATAAGAGCTGTTTCTGAAGATATGCTACACCTGCCCTAATAATACTGCCACTCTTTCTTTATTACCCTGGCTCCTTCCTTTACCTATAAACTGTTTGAGGGCATGATAGATCATGATTTCTACTTTCCATGTCAATCTCTAAAAATCTTGGTATGTATTTGATACAATAATTGTTTGATAGATATCATCAAGTATGGTCACAACAACACAATTCCAGACCCCCAAAGAGGCACATAGATGCTTAAACCACAGGAGAAATAAAAAGTCTCTGAATTAAGGTCATCAAATCATCATTTCTACATCGGGATGTTTCATTTATTTTTATTCCTTTTACTTTTTCAGATTTTGTAGCAAGACCACAACCTGTAAACTGAATCTTGGCTGTTAATCAAGATGATAATGTTGGATTGCACTGAAATATGCGGAAAAAGCCCACAAAATTTTTCTTCTAATTTTAAATGTTTGGAGCCACAGAAACACATTTTTTATCCATGTGACTTTATAGTTGTATAATCTGTCAATATTGGTAAACTAATTTTACATTTTAATTGTATCGAATTGTCTCTGTATGATAAAGGGCCAACAAAATCAGGTAATTATACTTAATTATCTGCAAATGAATCCCATGCTAAATGCTTACCAATAATTTATTACAAGTTCACCAATTAATTTGATTATTTGTTCTCATAAGAAGGAATAAGAGCTTAAGTGATTTGCCAATGAACAAAAAACGAAGGTAAATAGGTAGATATCCCTGATTAGTGTTCAATTGATTTTCTACCTTATAAAAAAATCAATTGATGTTGGAACCAACTGACTGTTAGAATCTATATACCTGCTTAGTCTAAGCCATCAAAGCAAAAAAGAAAATAACACATGCACACATCAAATTGTTATGCTACCTTGAACAATTTACTCATATGCTCTATATCTTACTTAGCTCCTCATCTAAACCTGAGGGAGAAGAGGGTATAGGGACATAGGTGTAATTTGACATTTAAGAATTTCCTCACTCAGACCTCAGTCTATCAGTCTCCAATTCTGCTGGATATGGTTTTAAAATATTCAGTTGAGCATAACCCATTGTTCATAGTCATGTACACATTGGTAGTTATTTTCTAGAAATTAATATATTGAAAACCAACACCGCAGCTAACCTCTTTACTAATTTTCTCTCTATAGAAATAGATAGGGGAAAGTGTGGGTGGCTGGAATCCACAAACACAATCCAACCTAATCTTAGGCAATATTTTTATGTTCCACTTAAAAAAAATGCCCTACCACTGCTAATGACTGATAGATAGGTTAATGTTTTCTCCTTATTTCTTTCTATTAGCTATTTATAGGAAGTTCATAAAGTAATGAATTTGTCACAAGGAAGGAGTGGGGCTAAATAAAAAAGAATGGTAAAGGATGCTTATGTCTGGATGATTTCTTTATTGGATCAAGATTCCTCAAATACAAACCTGGATCTCCTCTCCTCTAGAGTATTGATATAAAGACATATTGTCAATTTCCTAAATGAAGAGAGAAAGTGATGTGCGGATAACTAACCCAAAGTCTACTTTAGACCAGTTTTATTATAAAGATCAAGGTTATGTAGCTAAAGTTTATTTGCTAGGGAAAAAGATGACCAATAAGAACCAGTTAATCTCTGGTAAACAAGCCCCCTTTATGAGACTGGATTTTCTAGCTTATTACCTTTGAAATCCAGCACTTAAAGTTCAATCTTTCCTTATGACATTGTGTTTTCATACCTTTTGTTCTCTCTAGCAATATGGCCTTTACCCTTGAGCCTGACCTGAATATTTGTATTCATCTGTAAAAATTATTTTTTAAAAAAGATTTTATTTATTTATTCATGAGAGACACAGAGAGAGAGGCAGAGACATAGGCAGAGGGAGAAGTAGGCTCCCTGTAGGGAGCCTGATGCGGGACTCAATCCCAAAACCCTGGGATCACACCATGAGCCAAAGGCAAACACTCAACCACTGAGCCACCCAGGCATTCCTTCATCTGTCAAAATTAAATCAGATATCCACCTGAGAGCCTCAAGTGACTCCCTTGCACCCATAAAATTAAACTTGAGTATAGGAGGATTTTGTATACTCTAAGAGCAGGTGACTGACTATAAGGAGTCCATGGAGAGGTTTTGGGTGTTGATGGAGTATGAGTTGAATGAACTCTTAACATTAACAACCAAAATTAACAACTGTCCTTTTCCAGACAGTTGAAATAAGTGGTTGAGAAGAGTCCTAAATTGAGTCAAACAGGGAAACTAGCAATGAAGGAAAAGGAAGGACCAGTACATGAATGGGGAAGGAAACAAGATCCAGTAAACAGTACAAAGTAAGTTGCTATAGTTCTGAACACTAAAAACAAAAGAGGGAAAGAATGAATAAGCCCTGGACCACGAAAATGACATTAGGGAAAAACAATCCTTAAATACACCCCCTCCTAAAAGTTTAAAAAATTTATTTTACACACAAAAAATAGGGTGCCTAGGTGGTTCAGTTGATTAGGTGACTCACTCTGGATTTTGGCTTAGGTCATGATCTCAAGGTCAAAAAATTGAGCCCCATCTCAGTCAGGCTCTGCAATGGGCATGGAGCCTGCTTAAGATTCTCCTTCTCCCTGTCCCCCTTTCTCTCCTTTCTCCCTTTCTTTCCCCAGGTTTCTAAAAAAAAAAAGGCAAAGAAAATTATCAAATTCAAATCCCAAACAACAGTATTATGATAAAAGATAATAAAGGTCAAAATATAATCCCCCCCAAAAAAAACTATAGTAGAAAGACATGCATAAAAAAGTGGATGAAAGCCGCTATTTCAAAGTGAACAAATCAGAATTTAGAAAATGGAACAAGATAAGAGTGATCATAAATAAGAATTGGAAAAACATAGACTTTTAGTGATAGAACTCAGCTCAGTAAATAGAAATAAAAGAAACGTCATTTTCAGAAATAAAGATAAAACTAGGAGAAATACAAGAATAAAAATATACAAATTGTTTTTGTTCAAGAAAAACAAAAAGAAAAAATGAAATAAAAAAAACATTTAACAAGGGAGAACAGTTTTTGAGAAAAACTAGCAAAGAGAAAAGTCAGTCAAAACAGATGCCACATGCACATAAGATTTTATGAAGAAGAAAACCTAAGCAAGAGAACAGAACTGAAAAAAAGATTTAAAAATCTTTGAAAAAAGGGAAGACTCAAAACTACTTATTGAAAGGGCACTTCAGACTCACTGAGACATACCCTAGTAAAAGTATTAAGCTTTAAAAAAAGAAGAAGAAAAGATTCTGTATCTGGGCAAGATACCAGGATGGTTTACAAAGGATAAAAAAAAGATTGGCCATTAGACTTTTGGACAAGAAACCTTAATACCATAAAAAATTAAGAGTTATTATAAAGATATATAAAGAAAACAAACAAACATGACCCAAGGATTTTATATTCAGCAAAGCTGACTTTCAATTAAAAGACCATGCATAAACTGTTGACAGTATGCAAGAACTCAAGGAATGATGTTTCCAGGAGTCTTTCCATAGGAATTTACTGGTTACTGAGTTTTAGACATCCAAAAGGACTGGGAAGACATGCAATGCAAAGACATGTGGTGAGCCAACTTTACATGCAGAATCTATATGAAGAAATAGATAAAATTCAAATATAAATAATAAGAGTCAATGAAAAAAATTAACTTTTTAAAGTATTCATGTTCGTGGTAGAAGTATTGTTATACTGAGAATGTTTTCTGTGTTACATGGAAAAAAGAAAATGTGTAATTATGATAGATTCTGTTTCTTTTAAATCCAGTGTCCTGGAAAAAGTGATTCTTAGTATAGAAAAAAGGAGATATAGATATAATGTAGAATTTAAAAGAACTCCTATAGGTCATCAGTATGAACCCCTGAAGTTTATCATTTGAAATAATGATATACGTTTCAAACCTCTGCCTACTGAGGTGGCTTTAGGATACTTAATGAGTTTAATGAGATTAACAAACATAAGCATTCTGAATTCTTAAAAGAGTTGTGGATTTTGCAAGTGCAAAGAACTCATCAATGTACTTCATACAGATTAAGAGTTTCATACAAAAAAGAATACTTACTATGATGTCATAGCGAATATGATCAGAAATTAAAATACCATAAACTAAAGTTACTGGTCAGTCAGAAGGGACAGAGGGTGGATTCCTGGGCCCTACACACGCAGGCTCTGTTTCTTCCTATACTTTACTCCAGATTTGAGGAGTCTAACAAGGCATTTAATCCTATGTATAGCAGAATAGCCTCTTACAGCTTCTATTTGTCTTTTGAGGGATTAAAGGGATAACAGTGGATACTGAAATCATATTCTGGATGCTGTCTTAAAACCTAAATAGCAATAGGTAACATTTTAGAATATGAACATTGACATTACATGGGGATTACTGCATAAAGCCCTTCAACTTCTACTGATATAGGTATACTTCTAATATCCTCGTTTTTACAGATGATGAAATTGAAGTTCAAGAAATAGAACAATTTCATAGTAGGTGCTCAAGACAAGATTTTAATTGAGGGGGGCTAATTTGTTCTTCAGTATTTTCAGCTGTTCTATGTGTAAAATAGCAGTACTTGTCTAGTATGTTGAGGTGGGGACAGTGGGTAAAACAGTGCACCAGAGAGGTGTTCTGTGACTGTGATTATTGTGACTGCTATTTATTTTAACCTGGGAAGATTTTATTTATTTTTTTTTTAATTTTTATTTATTTATGAGAGTCACAGAGAGAGAGAGAGAGGCAGAGACACAGGCAGAGGGAGAAGCAGACTCCATGCACCGGGAGCCCGATGTGGGATTCGATCCCGGGTCTCCAGGATCACGCCCTGGGCCAAAGGCAGGCGCCAAACCGCTGCGCCACCCAGGGATCCCAAACCTGGGAAGATTTTAGTATGGACAATGGTAATTAGAGATGGAAAAGGAGAGAGAGAGAACAGACACAAGGAACTATGGCTTATAAACTAATCGAAAAGCAAGAGAAGCCAGGCTGAAGAATGAGTCAAGCTAAGGACAGGACAGTGAATAAGCCTTGCTGCCTTTGAGGAGACCACGGTTCATGAAAGATGCTCAAAGTCTAGGGGCTGTTGCATCGTATTTAGAGAGTTAATTGGAAAGAGGAGACCACACGTCTCAGTGTAATGAAACTGACAAGAGCAGGGGCAAAAGCTATCATATCATCAGCATGAAATAATGTTCCTGGTAAAGCTTTGCTGGCCTATTGCTGGAGGAAGTTAGGATGACCCATAAATATCTGGAGATTTTTGCTTAGCTAGGATGTTTGGGTGAAGATTTTATAATAGTCAGGGACATCCCCACATAGTCCTTCTGGTTGATATTTTACAATACTAAGGAATAGTGAAGGTACAAAGTTATAACCCAATCAGAGGCCCTGGAACAAATGAATGATGTATGTATGGCCTATCCAATCACCATTTCTATGTAGAAATGGTGTTACCTGTTTATATTATTATTGGGCTTGGGAATGAAGAAAGAAGAATGACCAAACACAACTCAAAATAATGGCCTACATGCTTCAAAAATGTAAAAATCATGAAAGGAAAAGATTAAAGAGACCAAAGGTATATAAAGATTAAATGCAGTATGGTCTGGGTTTTGTAATCATAGGGCTATAGTGCTCGCATTGGCAGCACATATACTAAAATCAAAGGGCTATAAATGTTAGAAAGGACATTATTGGGACCAATGAGAACTTGGAAATCTGACCCACAGATTAACTGCAAGTACTGCTGGTAATATATTTCCTGAACTTATTAACTATATTATGATTATGTTAGAGAATACCCTATACTTAGGGAATGCATACTGAATGGTATATATATATATATATATATAAATATATATATATTAAAAATATTTTTATATATAGCATATATTTATAAAATGTATTATACATAGCATATATTTATAAAATATACATATTTTATAAATAGCATATATCTATACATAAATATATATCATATATATTAGAAAGATATATAATATCTATATATAATATGTGTGTGTAATATATATATATAGATATATATATATATGGGAGAGAGAGAAAAAGGGATATATATCTATTTCTATCTATATATTAGATAGGGAGAGGGAGAGAGAAAGACAGACTTAAGCAGGATCCATGGAGTCTGTTACGGGGGTCGATCTCACAACCCTGCGACCATGACCTGAGCCAAAATCAAGAGTCAGATGTTTAACTGACTGAGCTACCCAGGTATGAAGGTATACATACATACATACATACATACATACATACATACATACAGTCATAACATTATATGCCACCTAGAGGATCCCTAGGTAACAACTGCTTTTTGAATTGAGGGCACACAAACTCAATCTCAATGTCATTCTCTCTACCTGTCTTTTTCTTTTTTCTCCTTTCCTTCTCTTATTTTTCCATATGACTCTTTTCTTTCTTCATTCTAAGCCCCAACCGTCCAAGAACCAAATAAAAAGCCAAACCAACATAAGCAATTAACTGCAGTGCAATTCCAGGTATGTGATGGGCTCCAGGAAGGTGCAGGCAATGAGAATCTCAGCACAGAGTGTGGTGTCTGCCATCAGTGCAGCAGTGCAGAGCCCCTTTTCAGATCTCAGAAGACTAAGAGAGAGTCAATTCTGCGATATTTGTTTTAATGTTTGCATCACCATCCATTCCCAGTCCCCACCATAAACCAAAGAAAAGGGACTAAATAATGCACCCTAGAACGTGTCTAGGATTCTTCACTCTTCACTTTTGTCTGTCTTCTCCCACACAAGATCCTTGGGCTCCTTTCCTCTTAGGAGAATCTGATTATCAGTTAGCCAAAACCACTTGATCTGCCAGCAGAAGAAAAGTGCTATTAAGTTCTATACATGGGGCTTACAACACAGAAGGTGCTCTCATGGGAAGCTGATCTGGGCTCATTTTTTTCCAGTCATACCTTTGCTCTGGGCTCTTGCTCACATTGAGTCTTCTATTTCCTCCCTCCATCATCTACTCTACTTTGCCTATCTAACCCTTACTCATCTCCGAGGTTTCCATATGTCTATTTTCTGCCTAGAAAACTTCAGGGCTCCTCCCAGGTGTTAGATAATGTGCCAATATATGCTGACATGACAACCTTTGCTTTTTCTCTTTTAACAGCTGCTACTCTGTTGAAATGGACTAGACATTTTCTGTATTCCTCATTAGACTGCAGGTTACTTGAGGACAAGTGCTGTTCATCATTATATCCCAAGGTCTAACATAGCATTCATCACACAGGGCCACTTAATATTGGTCTAATGCATAATATTTGCAATTTATTTTTGTACACATATACTTTGTGCTAGGTACTGTGCTAAATGATTTACATGTATTAATCCTTACTATAACTTCTAAGTTGTGCACGATTATTTTAATTTTCCTGATTTATTCTAGTTAAATAACTTTCTCAAAGTGTCAGTGTTAAGAAGAGAGACAGGGAGAGAAGAGAATACAAATGTATCTAGGCTGTTTCTAAACTTCAAACTTATTCTCTGCAAATGTTTACTCAACACTGCTGTGTACCTAACATTTGCCTTCCAACATGGAATTTACTGTCTAGAAAATAAGACATGCAACCAAATTGAGAAAGCCCATTTTATCTGAGGGTCTTCTAAAACTGGAAAAAAAAAACCCTGGGGGTGAGGGGGTAGGAAGTTGGTCTCTATACAATCTGAAATTATAAACTAATTTGAAGGTAAAAAAAAAAATCTCATAGTATTTTTATCTGCCATTTCAGAATTACCATTTTTTCTTTTACTACCACGTAATAAGTGTACTATTTTAAAACTTCAACAACCCTACAGATAAATATGAAGAACTAAGGAATACTAGTGAGATAGGATAAATCTAATCTAGCCAAACATATTATACCCTTTAAGAAAATATAGTTCACTTCTAATTATTCACAGATACTTTTAAAGGTGATATGAATATTATAATCAACAGGGAAAGGACCTTAAGATTTGGAGAACACATAAATTCTAAAAAATCTGAAGTGTATAGAAACATCACCAAGAGACAGTCCATTATAGCTGATCGGACATGCCATTTTATGGAGAGTTTCCCTGGCAATCAGTGCTGAAAATATATCTACCATAGGGGTAGATATATTTTCACATTTTTTTTTCCATTTTACCAACTTGGGGGATTGAAATGATACAAAGAAGGATTTGTAGGGTAACCTTCACATACTGTAAACACATGTTTAAAATTCAAAGTGAAAACCTGGCCTTTTCTACTTAGACATGAAACCTACATTTGGGATGAAATCGAAATCCAAGTGAAATGGAATATAGATCACAAACCTAAGTTCAAAACCATTAATTCACACTACTTTAATACTAAGGTTTTAATAATAGCCATCATAATAATGAAATATCATTGACAGTAAAGACAGCTCCTACATAGATCAAAGAGAGCAATTGAGTCATTTCAAAAAACTAAATTTTACATTTCACTATTTTAAAAAGTTGAAATAGTTGTTCTTTTCATTACAAGAAAAGTTACAGTTACCTCTTAGAGAAAACTACTTACTTGTAGAAAGCTGTGAGCAATTGGAAATATTACAAGTAAATTTGGGCTCTCACTCTTAAAATCTTTAATATTATTAATTTTTTGATATACTTTTCATCCCCATAAAATCATATTTGATATTCTAAAGAGTAATTATTATCCTCACTTTTATAGATTGATAAATTGAGCTTCAAATAGTGTCAACAACCTGTCATAGACACAGTATAATACAAAGAACAGAAACCAAATTCTTGATACCCCCTTTTGTTATCTTCTTGGATATCAATAATTATATCAAATACTTTATATACCCACTCTATAAATAATGTTTTACCAATATTAATTCAATAGCAAGAAGAGTTATAATAGTGGCTAATTAGTCTTCATGCCCCATTCTACATTATATGGATGATTGAAATCTTCCAAGTACACTGTTCAAAGATGTGGATGTTCCTATGTCAAAACTATCCTAAATAGAAAGATTTTGAGAACCGATTTTAGCACACTGTGGTTACAAAAGAGGCATTAAGAGAAGCCTGCTGCCCTGGCAAACTAAGGCCATTGCCTCTAGAAATAAAAGTCATTTCTCTATGTCTGTTTCTTCACTCACTGATTTACCCCACATAATTCACAATGAAGACAATAAAGTAAGTTTAAGAGTACTCTGAAGAACAAAAAGCACTTTACAAACACACAGGGTTCTTGGTGAGGGGAGGGGTTCATGCTGGACTGTGCCACAAGGCAGCAGTTGATTCAGCAAAACATCATCTAGATGAAAACTAAGAGGCATCAAGTTCCAGCTCATCACCAATTACCCAAAGGTTGGAGCCAGTCAATCAAGTGCCACCAGAAACAAATTGAAAATTGGTGGAGCACAAAATAGATGACAGTCAGACTCTAGAATGTGAGTCAGTGAGCATGAGGAGGGCTAATGACTGCCAACACAGAGTCTTTGGGGACAGTAGGTGCACAGGAGAGGAGCTGCATAAACAGAATTCCCCATTGTGAGGTTTCTCAACTCCCTATTGACATAAACTTAGATGTACAAAGGATAATTTGGAGTGTATTCCAAGCAGCATGGTGTTTTCTTAGGTTAGAAGTCCAATGCAATAAGAAAGAGGCAAAAGAAAGCAATTTAGGTAAATGTGTGTGTTGGGGGTGGGGACAGGCTGCTTAGTAACTTTGGAAACTCAAACACAGTTCACAGAGGCAAAGTTCCGGAGCATTCTATTCAACAGACATGACCAGTGTTAAGATAAGAACCTCTTGCCATAGTTACAGAGAAATAGGCCAAGCTGAAAGAATACAGATGCTGGTTTTTGAATTAGGCTCAATTTCATTTTTTTAAAAGATTTTATTTATTTATTTATTCATGAGAGACACAGAGAGAGGCAGAGACATAGAGATAGAAGCAGGCTCCATGCAGGGAGCCTGATGCAGGGCTCGATCCCAGGACTCCAGGATCACGCCCTGGGCTGAAGGCAGGTGCTAAACCGCTGAGCCACTGAGGGATCCCCTAGGCTCAATTTCAAATCTCGGATCCTGCAACCTCAGATATGAATCTCCTAAACCTTTCACTTTCCTCACTAATTAAAGGGGGCTAATCATGCTATTCTATAAGCGTATGCAATATAATTACATACAGAATGCTAACATAGAGAAACAATGGTTTGTTTTTATTTGTTTCTTTGTTTTGAATTTGCTTTTACTTAGAAGAGTGATTCCAAGGGTACACTGAAACCAATGGTCTATATATTGTTTCCAAAGCTGAATGCCCGTTTTGCTTCTGATGTATCCTAAATGATAAAATTGGTGGAGATAGGAGTAGATAAAATGTGTCTGCTTGGTTCCTACATGATTGTGGGTGTGTGTGTAAGGGAGAAGTAGGAGAAGGAGGAGGAAGGAGAAAGGAAGCTGGAGGAAAATAGAGCACAAAGGAAGACTCAAGGCATTGGAAAATTGTCACTCCATGGGGCTACAAGCCTGCAGAGAATTCCTGAGGCTTCCAGGAAAGGAAAGCTTGGTAGGGAAAGGGGAAGAGGATATGTGAGTGAAGACCCACCTACAGGAGCAGTGAGAGTCACTCCATAGGCTTCTGGTTGATTCTTCTTGTTATACATTAAATCTAGCTTCTATTAAAAAGTAAAGCTTTATAAAAGCATTCAAAATGAATATCTTTGAGGTAAATGTTTGTTGCTATCATATGAGAGGAGGGGGAAAAAACAAGAGAAAAATCTCTAAGGTTTTCTTTAGTGGGTTGCAAATCATTGAATTATGAATTACACAGATATTTACAAGCTTGGCCTAGATAGAGTATAGTAATCTATAAATGCTGCTCAAGTGATTTATGGCACAACTATTCTAACACATTACCAATAGCAGCAAATGTATTTAATTTATTCTCAGGGACGCACATTTACATTATTCACAACAAGCCATTTATAGGGAAATGTGCAACCCTTAAACTAAAGTGAATGCATCTCTAGTGGGTTTTGAACAGTTATAACTGTCTAATAAATGCTCATATCCTAACTTACTGTAGAAGCCAATGTAAATGTTCACTAGCTATCCTGTAAATACTTGATTCCTTGTATTAGTGAATAGTTCTGGAACACATGCCAAAACATGTAGACTAACAAAGTTGTTTGTGTCCTGAAAGATAAAGAACCTACTGTCTTTGATGAAATTTTGCTAATGCATGAAAAAGAAACTCCTCTTTTATTCCTGATCCCATATTCTAGATTTGTCAGATGTAGCAGAGTGATATATTTCAAAGTTCTGAGGATCTCTTAGCATATTTGGCTACTGACCAGAGAATGTACCATCTGGCAGACTCTAGGTCATTGGTCTAATTTGGAATCTACTTGTATTAAGACAAAAATAATATTCTGAGCCTTTCTGGCTTCTTTATAAAAATATACATGCATACAGGTTGGAGACTGAGATGAAGAAGAAAAGGGAAAAAAAGAGGGGGGGAAAGAGGTGACAGGAATAGGGATGAGAGGGAGTGAGGGATATAAGAAGAGGGAGTTCCATGCTAAATCACCAAGGGTTTTCATGTTTTATCATTTATTTTCCTCAGGAACCCCTAGGTATAGTGATCTAAATAACAATGTTATATATATAAAAAATGAAGTATATACCTCTAGATACTCTGTTTACAATTCCAATAATTCAATCTCTCACCACTCAACAGTATAGTCCCAATTTAAAGTAATTAAATTGGAACTGACACAACCGTGTACTCTTTGTAGGTCTTAATTCAAAAATTCCATGAGCAGAATATTTCTCTTTTATAAATTTTGACAGCTGTAAAATAGAATTATGTACTTGAAACATAACATTTCATTGACTTTGTGTCTTTTGTTCTTGATGATGCTACAGCTTCTCTGTTTCTTCTCTTTTCCATTGGTCAAGTCATTCCTTGTCATTAAGCAAATACTTAAAGTGAACTAGAAGCCAATTCTTCCAAGGTCTAGATTCCCAGATATGTTCTGTTTAGTGATAAGGTATCTACAGACAACCACCTGCTTTTTAAAAAACAAAGCTTTTCCCCCTTTTTTGCACTGGACTTTCTTGAATTAGTAAAGGACTTTGACAGCTATTTGGTATAACTGATATATTCAAAACACAAAGAAACTTATTTTCAAACAATGAAAGACCATGCCCTGAGGTCTAGTGGACATTGGAGACTTCCAAGGCCTAAAGATTGTTCTAGAGTCAGGGAATCATAACTCAATTTTATAGGTGTTTGATAATATAGGCAGAATTCCATTATTCTAAATGCCATGACAAAGATTGTATACAACAATCTATCTCCATGTATCATGCAATTGTCCATGACAACAGTCATTTGTTGCATTAATTACATCAATGCTCTATTGTAAAAAGTTGCCCAACAAAAATTTCAGCTCATTTCTTTCAAACTAAGGGTTATTATCAATGAGAATAAAGAGTGTATTATATTAGCAAAGTCATTCCCATTGCAATTTCTCTGCAAAAGTAAGAGTCCAAATAGGGAAGAGCAGAGCAAAGAGGGCAAAGAGCTTTATTTATTAATGAAGATTAAAGAGCTAAATTGTACTTTAAAATCTATCTCAAAGTTTTACACTAATCATTAATAGAAGGAAGAATCAGAAAGTTTTTGTAACTGACTAGGACCATTACCAGTTATTGTACTCTGGGAAATGTGTACTCTTAGTCTTGTGTCCTCATCTCCCATTAGAGACATGATCCTAACTGTCCCCAAATCCTCATAATATGCTTGTGAGATCAGGTATGCTAAGGTGTAGAATTACAATAAGTATTTCTTTAACTTTGGATTTCCTCAGTAGTCATCAACACATTCTGAAGAATGTAGTTTGTCTTAGTATTTTCTCTAGTGACTGTTTGTGTGTGCATGCACATGTAGAATAATCAGAGGGAAACTACATATGCATCATTGTGTCATAAATTTTACCTTGTTTTTACAGTTGCCACTATAACTTTTCCAAAGTTGTGCTGAGGTTTACTCTTAAATTACCTCCTAATATTGGCTACTTCCAATATACTAATACTACAAAATTTCAAAACCACATACCACATTACCTCATATCCATGGATTTTGAACCCTGGGCTACCAGAAATACCAGTTTCAAAATATTTTTGTGTGTGTGAAGTGCTACATTGTAGCTTACATATTGATGAAACTAGTGAGTAAATATTAAATATTATTATACTCTTCTACTGTTTCTATGGCAATGCACATTCTCTAGCATCTCTGAAATTTATACATAATCATCTTTTATTAATTTAGTTCAAACCCTTAAAAATAATGTAAAATGTATAGTAACAGAAAAACAATACCGACCAATCCACTGTTACTTGATCATAGAAAATACTACACATTATCACCAAGTTTTAAGAGAAAGAAGGAGGAAGAGGAATAATAGAGGAAGAGGAGGACAAGGAAGAGAAGGGGGAAGAGAAAGTGAAGGGGAGGAGGAGAAGAAGAATCAGAAGAGAGAAGGAAGGAGGAAAATAAACTATACATCTTAGGGACTCCAGCACAACTCTCACATTAACTCAATTTGTAAGTACTTTTATGAATCTGATTTTATTTCAATGTAAGATAAATACAAGTTGAGATAAAGCCAGCAGCATCTGATACCTCATCAGAGTTTGTTTAACTAGGATATCAGATTTTGCTTTCAGAAGTTTTATCTGCTTGTATGAGCAAGAGATGATGTTTGAACACAGACTTAAATAAAATATAATTAAAGGAATATCTAAAATGGAAGTTTTGAGGAAGTATGCAGCTATCAAAATGCATACTAATTAATTCTATATGCTGTGAATTCAAAAGTAATTCATTAATCCACCATTTAAAGTTTTGTTCTTGGTTTCCATTTAGCTGAATCCCCTCAGTTTGTTAACAGCTCCACTGTACTCCAGGAAGGCAGCTCTGGCCTGTCCTTAGAGGATGCTATACCAACCAGTATGTTCTCATGCTTTTTGCCAGTGTTTAGGGACTTCCTGTGTGTTCATCATGCCTGCAAGATATATGACTTTTACTAGGAGTCTTTCTCACCCTCTTAGGATTAAAATAGTCTCATCCTCTTGTGATCCCACACTAAGATATAAAGACTGACATATATTTGACTATTTTGTATTATTTTCTCTTTTTGCCACTCATATAAATAACTTTACTCTCTTCACTGAGATTTTGGGTTCTTTAAGGATCAGAACAGTGTAATATAGATATGCAAAAGTACCAAGCAATGTATAAGCTCCCTAGAGCTTATACTTAATACTTAATAATTAAAATATTAAGTAGCCATCTACTTTCACCTAAAGTTTGTAATAAATATGACTTATAAGTAAATCATGATGGATCTATACTTATACCTGTATTTATCTTCATTGCTAGAAATGTGTGTATATGTATAAATATATAAACATACACACATATACACACACATATTTTAAAAATAAGAATCCTCCTAAAGGATAGCAAAAAGGGATATTAGCCTATATATAAAATATAGTTCATCTTGTTATAAAGTTAAAAAGTACTTCGATACCAAGCCAACATAATAAATCGCTAAATTGTTCTGGATTAATATTTGAATAAGTCTTAAGCTAAACAAATTGATTTGAAATTATACAAACGTGACAACAAAAGTATTAGGAATCAGGAACGTTTTTTTTGTATTATACCACTCTCACTGCTTTGAGAAACTGTTTATTTCTTGGTTGTTAGAATGTGTCTGCCTTAGAGGTACTTAGTTGGCCAGATTGCTATAAATATATAGAAAGCATGCCATGCCTTACGAAACCCACCATAACAATCTTCTCATACCATTTCCTATGAAAAGATAGATACAGAAAGGAGAAACTGGATAGACTGACCAATAAAAGGTGCAGATGTGGCATTTTTATGTCTTCTTATAATTAAATATTATAATTTTTGAATAAGGAAGAATAGAAAAGCAAGAGGAGAACTTGAATTTTAGAGGCCATGATAGTGATGAAATATCATAAGGAAAAGAAAGTCATAAAGTCTGGAAAGACATTCTTTTTCCTATAGAAAGAAAATTTTTTAAAGATTTATTTATCTATTTGAGAGAGAGTGCAAAGATGAGTGTGGGGAGGGACAGAAGGAGAGAATCTTCAAGTAGACTCCTCGCTATGCACAGAGCTTGACATGGGGCTCAATCCCACCACCCATGAGATCACAACCTGAGCTGAAATCAAGAGCCAGAAAGGCTCAATCACTTGAGCCACCCAGGTGTCCCTCTTCAGAAAGAGTTTTTAGCAGTACTGAATTTAGCACAGTAATTTCATATAAATTTAATATTTAAAAATTAATTAA
Source organism: Canis lupus baileyi (assembly GCF_048164855.1). Classification (NCBI taxonomy): domain Eukaryota; kingdom Metazoa; phylum Chordata; class Mammalia; order Carnivora; family Canidae; genus Canis; species Canis lupus. The sequence goes on along the minus strand of NC_132857.1, from coordinate 45,413,905 downwards.
TATTTTTACATTAGCAGTCCTGCTTGAACAGGGAGGCTGACAGTGCAGAAAAGAGAGCTCAAGGTTACAGAATGCTTTCCCATTGTTACAGAATGCTTCTCTGAAGGCCAACTTAGGTTTTGCCTTGTAAAAATCACTGTGGGGAGTCAGCAAACTATACCACAGGGGATTATGTAGAGATGAAGAAGGGGGACAGGGCTCAGAACAACAAGCACATGGATCTTCACAACCTATATTTCTGTCGGCAATGATGTCCAAGCAGAAATGCCAGTCAGTGTCTCTGCCTATACTTGTTACTGAGCTGGTGGCCACCTTTGGCTAGGGAGCTTTGTGAATAGTTCTTTCTGGTTTATATCCCCAGCCAATGAGTTATCCTGGCTATGGAACCTATTTTACAGCCCTATCTGGATAATAAAGCATGTCAGCAGCCCTGCCAACTGATGAGCATAGCCTTTAGCCCTACCTATTCAGGAAGCCTTGCTGGAGACTTTGATTAGCCATGAAGCTCATCCAGTAGCTAGCCTGGAGAAAAGACCGAATTAGTAGCCCCGCACAATGATTGAGAAGGGCCTCCAGCCCTGCCTGAGCAGGGAGGCTGACAGTGACCATGGACAGTCTCAGAGCCCAGCCTATAGTAGTGCCTCACTGTGGAGCTCAGCATACAGCCTCAACTGGCAAAAGGGTACATGCTACAGTCTGATTGCTGAATGCAACTACGGTCTCATTCAGGGAAGGAGCTCAGCTAGCAATCGTACTAAACTGTGGAATCCAACAAATAGTACTGCCCTGTCATGGCGCATAGCCTATGACCCTGTACAACCAGAGAAGATTGCAGAATTCAGAGAGTGGCTCTACCTAATGGTGGAGCTCAACCACCAGCCCTGCTTCATCAGTGAGCCGAGTGAGTGGTCCCAATTGAATGTGGAACCCGGCAGCACTCCCCAACCTCAGAGCATAGACAACAACCTCACTCAACTAAAGACCACACAGTAAGTGTCACCTGCCACAGACATTACCAGGTAACCTATTCAGAAAAGTAAACTGATCTGAAAGGAAAAGGTCTTGTCCTGCTAAAGGGAAACTATAAAGGCTGGACAAGGAGGCCACTTCCTCAATTGTAGTTACCAACGTAAGAATACAAGGATCATAAAGAATATCCAGATAAACCTGAGACTACCAAAGGAAACTAATAAAGACCCAATACCTAATTCTAAAGAAATGAAGATCAATGAACTGTCTACAAATAATTCAGAATAATCCTCTCAAGTTCAACAAATGCATAAACAACTAAACAAATTTGGGGAAACAATGAATAAACAAAATGAGAAGTTCAGTAAACAAATAGAAACCATCACACACACACACACACACACACACACACACACACACACACACACTTCCCAAAGCTGAAAAATTCAATGACTGAACTGAAAAACTGAATAGTTTTAACAGGGGACTTGACAAAGTAGAAGGAAGAAATAGTGGACCTGAAGATAAGTCAATTGAAATCAAAAAGTCAGAGGGAAAAAAAGAAATAAAAATGAAAGAGTGAAAAAAGCCTATGATACTTATGAGACAATATCAAAAGATTCAATGTATGCATTATGAGAATCCCAGAAAAAGAGGGAGAAAAAGATACAGAAAGTCTATTTTTAAAGTAATGGGTGAAAACTTCCCAAAAGTGAGGAATAAAAGAATACCTATGAACAATACATTGAGATAACAGCTACAACTGAATAAGTAACTCTGAAAGTGGCCTGAAGACTGGTAGAAGAGACCTCTACAGTTAATCATAGAGAAAAGGACACATTGGAAAGGGTTGGAGGGGCAGAGATGTGGTTGTGAACCAAATCCCACTTGAGACTAACCACAAATAGAAGGGACACCACAAGCCCAGAGAAACGAGAGGATCAGCCTCCACACTAGGCAGGGATTTGTGCCAAAGAAAGTACCTCCTGCCCTTGGGAGAAGGAGAGATAGATAATCCATAAACCAGTGCACATGCAGTTCCAGCAGCCAAGCCTTTCAGTTGACAGTACAGGTAGAAAGCCTGGGCATTGGATACACTTTCAATTGTAGCAGAGAGGCTGAATGCAGAGCCCTAGTCTGACTGCAGCCCTATCCACCAATTAAAGCCTCTGTGGGGCTTGAAGAAAGGCTAATTGCAGATAGCTAACCTGATTGCTGCCTCTGTCTACCTATGAACCTATCTAGGCCTCAGATAAGCCCCTCAATAGCTCAGGGACCAAAAAGCCCAGCATGCTCACAGCAGGCAGTATATCATTGGAGCTAACTGGGCTGAAGACAAATGTGGCTCAGGCACAGAAGCAGGACATACACACCACTCATGTAAAACACCCTTGGAGTACTTGGTTCTAGTGAGTAGAAGGAATTACACTACAGAGCACCACGGTAGCTCTTCTAACAAGGACACAACTTTTTTTTTTTTTTTTTTAATGAGAAACTTCTTTTTTTTAAATTTTTATTTATTTATGATAGTCACAGAGAGAGAGAAGCAGAGACACAGGCAGAGGGAGAAGCAGGCTCCATGCAGGGAGCCCAATGTGGGATTCGATCCCGGGTCTCCAGGATCGCGCCCTGGGCCAAAGGCAGGTGCCAAACCACTGCGCCACCCAGGGATCCCAAGGACACAACTTTTAAGACAAGGAGACATAGTTGACCTCCCTAATACATAGAAACAACACAGAGAGACAAAATGAGAAAGAAGATTTGCCAAATGAAAGAATAGACAAAATCACAGCCAAAAGGCTAAGTGAAACAAATAAACATTATGTCTGATGAATAATCCAAAGTAATGGTCATAAAGATACTCACTGAACCTCAGAACAAAGTGGATGAATCGAGTGAGAACTTCAGCAATGACAAAATAGAAAATAAACCAGATGCAGTAAGAGATGAATTTAGTAATGAAACAAAAGTCAGATTAGAATGAATAAACAGCAGGTTAGGAGAGGCAGAAGGATAAACCAACAATCTGGAAGACAGGGTAATAGAAACAATCAAGGACAGCAGCAAAAAGAAAAGAGAATAATAAAAACTGAAATTCACTCAAGGGAACTCAATGATATCAAGTGTAATAACATCCACATTATAGGAATTCCAGAAAGAGAAGAGATGGGGTGGGGGCAGAATTACTTGAGGAAATAATAGCTAGAAAATCCTAATCCAGGGCAGAAAACAGACATCCAGTCCTGGAAGTACAAAGAGCTCCTAAGAAGATGAACCAAAAAAAATCTACACCAAGACATATAATGATTAAAGTGGAAAAATTAATGATAAAGAAAATTTTAAGGGTATCAAGAGAAAATAGTTACACACATAGGAAAACCCATAAGGCTATATTTTGACTTATCAGCTGAAACTTTGTAGGCCCAAAGGAGTGGTAGGATATTTAAAGTGCTGAAAGGAAACAACAACAATTAAAATTAAGAATACTCTTTCTAGCAAGGTAATATTCAGAGTAGAAGGAGAGATACAGACTTTTCCAGATAAACCAAAAATAAAGGTTTTCATCACTACTAAGCCAGTCTTACAAAAGAAATGCTAAAGGGAATTCTTGGAGTGAAAAGGCCATAATTAAAAGTAAGAAGATTATGAAAAACAATTCGCAGCTAAAAGCAGACATATAAGAAAGGTAGTATCACTTATAAAGACAGTAAGAAGGTTAAAACACAAAAGTAATTAAATCAATTATATCTATAAAAGTCATGCAAGAGATACACAAAATAAAAAGATATAAAATATGACATCATACACAAAATGTGGAGAGGAGAGTAAATATAATGCTTTTAAAATGTGTTTAACTTTTTTTTTTAATGTATTTAACTTAAGCAACCACAAGTTAATATAGACTGCTATACACATTAGCTGTTGTATATGAAACTAATGGTAACCACAAATCAAAAACCTATAACAGGTATACAAAAAATAAATACAAGGGAATTGAAGCATAACACTACTGAAAACCCTCAAGCCACAAAGGAAAAGAGCAAGACAAGAAGAAAGAAACAGAACTACAGAAACAACTGGAAAAAATTTAACAAAATATTATAAGAATAGACCTTTAATTATTTTAAATATAAATGGACTAAATGCTCCAATCAAAGGACAGAGTGATTGAATGGATCTTTTTATTTTTTTTTTTAAAGGAGACTCTCCTATATGTGTCCTACAAAAGACTCACTTCAGATGTAAAGACATGTGCAGACTTAAAATGAAGGGCTAGAAAAACATATACAAATATATAAGAAAAAAAAGTCAGGGTCATAATACTTACATCAGACAATATAAACTTTAAAACAAAGACTAAAGCAAGAGACAAACAAGGGCACTACAATAACAATAAAGGGATCAACAAACAAGAGAATTTAACAATTGTAAATATCTATATATCCAACATAGGATCGTGAAAATACATAAAGCAAATATTAACAGACATAAGGTAGGGGACTAATAATAGTAGGGGACTTTGACACTTCGCTTACATTAATAGATATCTTATCCAGACAGAAAAATCAACAAGGATACAATGGCTTTGAATGACACAGTACTGGATGGCTTAACAGATAAATAACGAATATTACAACCACAAACAGCAAAATATACATTCTTTTCTTAAAAAAAAGTATTTATTTACTTTAAAGAGACAGTGCAAGTACACGAGCTAGGGGAGGGGCAGAGGGAGAGGGAATCCTCAAGCAGACTTCCTGCTGAAAATGGAGCCCAACACATCACTCAATCCTGGGACCTTGAGGTCATGACCTGAGCCAAAATCAAGAGTCAGTTACTTAACCAGCTGAGCCATGGGGTCACCTCAGAATAGACATTATTTTCAAGTGCCCTTGGAATATTCTCCAAGGAAGATCACATGTTAGGCCACAAAACAAATCTCAATAAATTTAAGAGGATTGAAATAGTATTAAGCATCTTTTCTGACCACAGTAGTATGAAAAAAGAAATCAATTACAAGAAAAAATCTGGAAAGGGCATAAATACATGGAGGCCAAACAACAAGAAAACAAAAAGGAAACAAAAAATACATGGAGGCAAATGAATATGAAAATACAATGATCCAAAAACTTTGGTATTCAATGAAAGCAGTTCTTAGAAATTTATAGCAATACGGGTCTACCTTAAGAATGAAGAGAAATCTTAAATAACCTAACACACACCTGAAAAAAAACTATAAAGAAACAAAGGCCAAACCTAGGAGAAGGAAGGAAAGAATAAAAAATTAAAAGAGAAATAAATTAAAGACTAAATAAAAGGGAAAGGTCAATGAAACCAAAAGCCGGTTCTTTGAGAAGATCAACAAATTGATAAAAACTTTATCCAGACTCATAGAAGAAAAAGGGGACCCTGATAAATAAAATTAGAAATGGAGAAATAACAACAGAGACCACAGAAATGCAAAGGATTACAAGAGAATATTATGAAAAATTACATGCCAAAAAAATTGGAAAACCTAGGAGAAATAAATTCCTAAAAACATAGTATTCCAAAACTGAATCAGGAAGAAATAGAATATTTGAACAAACTAATTTCTAGTAATGAAATTGAATCAAAGCAAAAACACCTCTCACTCAACAAAAAAAGCCCAGGGGTAGATGGCTTTATGGGTGAATTCTACCCAATGTTCTTAAAGTATTCCAAAAAATAGTGAAGGAAGGAAAACTTCCAAATTCATTCTATGAGGCCAGCATTACCCTAATGCCAAAATCAAAGAAAACTATAGGCCAATATCTGATAAACATAGATGCAAAAATCCTTAACAAAATCCTCAACTGAGTTTAATAATATGCTGAAAACATCATTTATCAAAATCAAGTAAGATTCATTTCACAGATACAAGGGTTGTTCAATATTTGCAAGTCAAACAATATGATACATCATATTAACAAGGGAAAAAATAAAAACCATATGTTTATCTCAATAGATGTAGAATAAAACATTGACAAAACACAAGATCTATTCATAATAAAAATTCTCAACAAGTGAGTTTAGAGGGAATATACCTCAACATAATAAAGGAAATGCTTAGCTTAACATCATACTCAATAGTGAAATACTGAGAGCCAAGAGTATCCATTCTTACCACTTTCATTTAACACAGTGCTGGAAGTCCTAGCTGCAGGAAACAAACAAGTAAAAGAAATAAAAGGCATTTAAATTGGTAAGGAAGAAATTAAACTGTCATTATTTGCAGAATAAATAATGCTATTCATAGGAAACCAACCCTCAAGACTCCATAATACTATTAGAAGTAACAGATTCAGTAAAGTTTCAAGATACACAATTAATAAACTAAACTCAGTTGTGTTTATATATACTAGTAACAAAGTAGCAGAAATTTCAAAAAATCCCATCTTCAATTACATCAAAAAGAGTAAAATACCTAGGTATAAACAACCAAGAAGGTGAAAGACTGATATTCTGAAAAATATAAAACATTGATGAAAAGAGAATGATGAAAGAGAATGAAAATAACATGAACCAATGGAAAGATATTCCATGCTCATGGATTGAAAAAATATTGTTAATATGTCTCTACTATGGAAAGCAATCCAGATTCAATATAATCTCTATCAAAATACTGATAGCTTTTTTTCAAGGAACTAGAATAATCCTAAAATTTGTAGGGAACCACAAAAGACCCTGAATAGCCAAAGCAATCTTGAGAAAGAAGTACAAAGCAATATGAAAGAAATTCAAGTGTCCATTGATAGATGAATAGATTGAAAAATGTGGTATATATGTACAATGAAATATTAGTCATAAAAAGAAATTGATCTTGTCTTTTGTGACATGAGTGGACACAGAGTGCATTATTCTTTTTTTTTTGTTTTTTAGATTTTATTTACTCATTCATGAAGGACACAAAGAGAGAGAGAGAGAGAGAGAGGCAGAGACAGAGGCAGAGACAGAGGCAGAGGCAGAGGGAGAAGCAGGCTCCCTGCAAGTAGCCCAATGTAGGACTCTATCCTGGATCCTGGGATCAGGACCTGAGCTGAAGGCAGACACCCAACCACTCTGGTGTCCCCAGAGTATGTTATTCTAAATGAAGTCAGTCAGGCAGAAAAATGACAAACCATATGATCTCATTTATATGTGGAATCTAAAAATAACAAAACAGATGAAAAAAAAAAAAAAAAAAGCCAAAAAACAGACTTAAATACAGAGAACAAACTGGTGGTGTCCAGAGGGGAGGGAGTGGAGGGCATGGGTAAAATAAAAGAGATTAATAGGTACAAACTCCCAGTTATAAATAAATAAATCACAGAGATGAGAAGTTCAACAAAGGGAATATAGTCAATAATATTATAATACTGTGGTATGGTGACAGATGGTTACTATATTTATTATGGTAAGAACAGATAATATATGAAATTGTTGAATTAATTTGTTGTTCACCTGAACTAGTAGAACATAATGTAATTATACTTCATAAAAAGAAAAACAAAAGGAATAAAAGTGGATGCACAACATATGAAAATTTATGGAATTCAACAGCAGCATTTCTGAGACTTAAATTTTTAGCTATAAAAGTCTTAAGAAAAATAAACTCAAATAAATGATCTGATATTATACTTCAAGGAAATACATAAAAATAGGCTAAGCAAAAATTAGAAGGAAAAATAGTAAGTATTATAGCAGAAGTAAATGAAAGAGCTTATGAAAATAGAAAATATTGGGATGCCTGGGTGTTTCAGTGGTTAAGTGCCTGCCTTTAGTCCAGGGCATGATCCTAGAGTCCCAGGATTGAGTCCCAGATCAGGCTCCCTGCATGGAGGCTGCCTTTCTCTCTGCCTGTGTCTCTGCCTCTCTCTCTCTCTCTCTCTCTCTCTCTGTCTCTGTCTCTCATGAATAAATAGAAATATTTAAAAAAAATAGAAAATATCAACCAAATAAGGCTCCATTATTTGAAAAGGAAAAAAAAAAAAAAGAAATCTTTAGCTAAACTCACCAGGAAAAAAAGAGAACTCAAATAAATAAAATAATAGTTAAGAGAATAAACTTGATCCTTGAACAATGTGGAGATTAGAGGCACTGACTCCCCATGCTGTCAAAAATCCAGGTATGATTTTTACCCCCCCCCAAACTTAACTACTAATAGCCTACATAAACAATTAACACATTTATTTTATGTTAATGTGTTATTTACTGTATTCTTTATAATAGAGAAAGAAAATGTTAAGAAAATCATAAGGAAAATACATTTAAAGTATTCCATTTATTTTTTAAAAATCACAGATAAGTGTACCCACACAGTTCAAATAAGTGTTTTTCAATGTGCACATTACAATTGATATGACAGAAATACAAAGATCATAAATGACTACTATGAACAAGTACATACCAACAAATTGGCAACTTGAAAAAATGGATAAATTCCCAGAAACACATAATCTATCAAGCCTAAATCAGTAATAGAAAATGTGAACAAAACAATAATTCCATGTGATCAATAATCAGAAACTTGTAAACATAGAAAACACCAAAACCAGATTTTTTTCAGTGGCAATTCCTATTAGACATTTAATGAAGGATTAACCCCAATCCTTCTCAAGCTCCTTCAAAAATAAAATAATCCAATTTAAAAATTGGCAAAAGATCTAAGTAGGCATTTTTTTCCAAAGAAGAAACATAAATGGCTAACAGGTACATAAATAGATGCTCAACATCTCAAACCATCAAGGGGATTAAAATCAAAATAACAATTACATATCATTTCACACTCATTAGAATGGCTATCAACAAAAAGACAAGAAATAACAAATGTTAGCAAGGATGTAGAGAAAAATATTATGTAGTGTTGGTGGGATTATAAATTGGTATAATCATAATGGAAAATGGTAGAAGTACATCAAAAAAAAATTAAAAGTAGTACTATCATAACATTCCAAACATTGGAAACAGCTTAAGTGCTAGTTCACAGATAAATGGGTAAAGAAAATGTGGTACACATACAATGGAATGTTATTCAGCCATAAAAAAGAAGAAAATCATGCCATTTGTGTCATGGATGAACCCCAAGGATTAAGCTAAGTGAAATAAGTCACACAGAGAAAGACAAATACTTCACAATCTCACCTATTGGTAGAGTCTAAAAATATGAAATTCATTAAATAGAGTAAAATAGGGGCAGTCCCGGTGGCTCAGCAGTTTGGCACCACCTTCAGCCCAGGGCATGATCCCGGACCCCAGGATCGAGCCCCACATCGGGCTCCTTGCATGGAAACTGCTTCTCCCTCTGCCTGTGTCTCTGTTTCTCTCTCTCTCTCTCTCTCTCTGTCTCTCATGAATAAATAAACAAAAATCTTAAAAAAAAATAGAGTAGGTTGTCTTTTAGTTTTGTTGACTGTTTCTTTTGCTGTGCAAAAGCTTCTTATCTTGATGAAGTCCCAGTAGTTCATTTTTGCTTTTGTTTCTCTTGCCTTCATGACGAGGGCAAAAGACATGAACAGAAATCTCACAGAAGAAGACATAGACATGGCCAACAAGCACATGAGAAAATGCTCCGCATCACTGGCCATTGGGGAAATACAAATCAAAACCACAAGGAGATACCACCTCACACCAGTCAGAATGGGGAACATTAACAAGGCAGGAAACCACAAATGTTGGAGAGGATGCGGAGAAAAGGGAACCCTCTTACACTGTTGGTGGGAATGTGAACTGGTGCAGCCACTCTGGAAAACTGTGTGGAGGTTCCTCAAAGAGTTAAAAATAGATCTGCCCTACAACCCAGCAATTGCACTGCTGGGGATTTACCCCAAAGATACAGATGCAGTGAAATTTTGGGACACCTGCACCCCAATGTTTCTAGCAGCAATGTCCACAATAGCCAAACTGTGGAAGGAGCCTTGGTGTCCAACGAAAGATGAATGGATAAAGAAGATGTGGTCTATGTATACAATAGAATATTACTCAGCCATTAGAAACGACAAATACCCACCATTTACTTCAACGTGGATGGAACTGGAGGGTATTATGTTGAGTGAAATAAGTCAATCGGAAAAGGACAAACATTATATGGTCTCATTCATTTGGGGAATATAAAAAATAGTGAAAGGGAATAAAGGAGAAAGGAGAAAAAATGAGTGGGAAATATCAGAAAGGGAGACAGAACATGAGAGACTCCTAACTTTGGGAAATGAACTAGGGGTGGTAGAAAGGGAGGTGGGCAGGGGGTTGGGGTGACTGGGTGACAGGCACTGAGGGGGGCACTTGATGGGATCAGCACTGGGTGTTATTCTATATGTTGGCATATTGAACACCAATAAAAATAAATTTAAAAAATAAAATAAATAAAATTTTAAAAATTTAAAAAATAGATTAGAATAATGTGCCATTGACTGACAATGGGGAAACCGGAGAAATACTAGTCAAAGGTATATTCAGTTATAAGATGAATACACTTTTGAAGTCTAATGTATAGCATGACAACTATAGCTAAGAATACTGTACTGTTTTCTTAAAATTTGCTAAGAGAGAAAAAGAGTTAATACTTATTCTTCTCAATCTATTCCAAAAATTAGAAAAGGAAGGAAAACTTCCAAGTTCTTTCTATGAGGCCAGCAGTACCCTGATACCAAAAACAGATGAAGACTCTACTAAAAAAGAGAAGTAAAAAAAAAAAAAAAAGAAAAAAGAAAGAGAGAGAGAGAGAGAGAGAATTATAGGCCAATATCCCTGATGAAAATAGATGCAAACATTCTCCACAAATAGTAGCAAACTGATTTCAAGAATACATTTTAAAAAAAGCATTTACCACAATCAAGTTGGATTTATTTCTGGGTTGCAAGGGAGGTTCATTATTTGCAAATCAATCAACATGATACACCATATCAAAAGGAGAAAGGATGAGAAACATAGGATCATTTCAACAGATACAGAAAAAGGATTTGACAAAGTACAATATACATTCATGAGAGAAACCCACTACAAAGTTGGTTTAGAGAGAACATACCTCAACATCATAAAGGCCACTTATGAAAAACCCACAGCTAATATTATCCTCAGTGAGAAAAAAATGAGAATTTTTCATATAGTCAGGAGCAAGACACTCACCACTGTTATTTAACATAGTACTGGAAGTCCTAGCCACAGCAACCAGGCAACAACAACAACAACAACAACAAGAAAGAAAAGAAAAGAAAAGAAAAGAAAAGAAAAGAAAAGAAAAGAAAAGAAAAGAAAAGAAAAGAGAAAGAAAGAAAGAAAGAAAGAAAGAAAGAAAGAAAGAAAGAAAGAAAGAAAGAAAGAAAGAAAGAAAGAAAGAAGAAAAGGCATCCAAACATGCAAGGGAGAAGTAAAACTTCCACCATTTGCAAATGACATGATAGTATACATAGAAAACCCAAAGGCTCTCAAAAACTGCTAGAACTGATAAATTAATTCAGTAAAGTCGCAGGATTCAATATCAACATACAAAAACCTGTTGCATTTCTATATACCCAAAACAAAACAACAGAAAGAGAAATTAAGGAATCAATCCCATTTACAAGTGCATCAAAAGTAATAAGATACCTAGGAATAAATCAAACCAAAGAGGAGAAAGACCTGTATTCTGAAAAACACTGATGAAAGTAAGTGAAGATGACAGAAAGAAATGAGAAAACATTCCATGCTTATAGATCGGAAAAACAAATATTGTTAAAATGTCTATACTACCCAAAGCAATCTGCACATTTAATGCAATCCCTATCAAAATACTAACAGCATTTTTCAAAGAGCTAGAAAAAATAATCCTAAGACTTGTATGGAACCCCCAAAGTCCTCATATAGCCAAAGCAACCTTTAAAAAATAAAAGCTTGAGGCACCGCAATTCCAGACTTCAAGTTATATTACAAAGCTGTGGTGATCAAAACAGTACAGTACTGGCACAGAAATAGACATATAGATCAATAGAACACAACAGAAAACCCAGAAATGAACCCACAACTACATGGTCAACTAATCTTCACAAATGGAAGAATAACCAATGGGAAAAAAAGACAAATGATATTGGGAAAACTGGGCAGTCAGATACAAAAGAATGAAACTAGACCACTTTCTTAAACCACACACAAAAATTATTTCAAATGGATTAAAGAACTAAATATGAGACTTGAAACCATCAAAATCCTAGAGAACACAGGCAATAACCTTTTTGACATCAAACATAGAAATTTCTTTCTAGATATGTCTCCTGAAGCATGGGAAATAAAAGCAAAAATAAAGGATTGAGACTACATCAAAATAAAATAAAAGGCTTCTGCAAAGGAAAGAAAACAATAATTAAAAAAAACAAAACAAAAAGACAACCTTTAAAATGAGAGAAGATATTTGCAAATGACAGTCTGATAAAGGGTTTAGTATGAAAAATATATAAAGAACTTATAAAACTTAATACTCAAACAGTGAGTGTTTCTGTTTAAAATTTAAAAATGGGCAGAAGGCATAGACATTTTTCCAAAGATGACATTGAGATGGCCAACAGACAGATGAAAAGTTGCTCAACATCACTCATTATCAGGGGAATCCCACTCAAAACTCTAATGAGATATCACCTCATACCTGTCAGAATGGCTAAAATCAACAACACAAGAAACAAGGGGTTGATGGTGAGAATGTAGACAAAGGAGAACCCTCTTATACTGTTGGTGGGAATGCCAACTGGTACAACCACTCTGGAAAACAGTATGGAGGTTCCTCAAAAAGTTAAAATATGGGGCACCTGGGTGGCTCAGTTGAGTAAGCATCTGCCTTCGGCTTAGGTCATGATCCCAGGGTCCTAGAATCAAGCCCTGCATGGAGCTCCCTGCTGAGCAGGGAGCCTGCTTCTCTCTTTCTCTCCCTCTGTCTATGGCTCTGCCTACTTGTGCTCTCTCTGCCAAATGAATAAATAAAATATTTTTTAAAAAGATGAAATATATGATCCATCAGTTGCACTATTAGGTATTTACTTAGAGAATACAAAAATACTAATTCTGAAGGGTACATATATCGTGGAGGATCCCTGGGTGGCTCAGCGGTTTGGCGCCTGCCTTTGGCCCAGGGCATGATCCTGGAGGCCTGGGATCAAGTCCCTCATTGGGCTCCCTGCATGGAGCCTGCTTCTCCCTCTGCCTGTTTCTGCATCTCTCTCTCTCTCTCTCATTAATAAATAAATAAAATCTTAAAAAAATGGGTACATGTATCCTGATGTTTATAGCAGCATTATCTACAATAGCCAAAATAAGGAAACAGACCATATATCCATTAACTGATAAATGGATAGAAAAGATGTGATACGTATACACACACAGTAGGATAATAAGTCAGAAAGACAAATACCATATGATGTCACTCATATGTGAAATTTAAGAAACAAAACAAGCAAAGGAAAAAAAGGAGAGAGGGAGGCAAACTAAGACACAGACTCTTCACTAGAGAGAACAAACTGATAGTTACCAGAGGGGAGATGAATGGTGGGGAGGGTGAAATAGGTAATTGGGATTAAGGAGTAGACTTGTGATAAGTATAGTGTGTCATATAGAAGTGTTGAATCACTATGAAACTAATATTACACTATATGTTAACTAACTGGAATTTAAATAAAAACAATGTAAATGGTCTCACCACAAAATCAAAAACAAAAAAAGGTAACTATGTGAGGTGAAGGATGTGTTACTTACCTCTATTGTTGGAATCATTTCACAACACATACACATTTACATATGTCAAACTATTGCATTGTACATCTTTAAGTTTAAACAATGATATTGTCTATCTTTTCCCAATAAATCTTGGGAGAAAATTAAAAAAAAAACAAATAAGAAAACTATGACCCCATGATAAAAGCAAATCAATGCATTTAAAAAACAAATAGGTAATTGACTTAAACAGGCATTTTACCAGTAAGATATCTAAGTGGCCCATTAGCCCATGAAAAGTTACTCAACATTATTAGTCATCAGAGATATGCAAGTTAAAATCACAATGAGAGATTATTACAAATCCAGTGGAATGGCTAAAATTTAAAAAAGAAAAAAAACTTGAAAACTATTAATGTAGATGCAGATGTGTTAGAATTGGTATACTCATGCATTGCTGTAAGTAATGTAAAATGGTTCTGTAAGTTTGAAAATTACCTGAACATTTCGTTAAAAAAATATTTATTAAAAAAATGTATTTATTCGAGTGAGACGCAGAGAGTGGGTACAAGTAGGGGAAGGGACAAAGGGAAAGAATACCCAAGTAGACTTCCACTGAGTGCAGAGCCCAACATGGGGCTCCATCCCACAAGCCATGAGATCAGAACCTGAGCCGAAACCAAGAGTCAGACACTTAAATGACTGAGCCACCCAGATGCCCCAGGACATTTCTAATATACAAATATACCTATCTTATGACCTGATTATTCCCCTCCCAGATATATGCTCAAGAGATATAAACTCATATATCCACCAAACAACTCACAGAATGTTCAGAGTAGCTATATTTATAATAGTCCTAAACTAGAAATGACCTAAATGTCACTAACAAGAGAATGCATAAATAAATGATGCTATATTCCTATAATAAAATACTGTTTAGTACTAAAAAATAGCAACATTCATAAATCTCAAACTCATTTTATTTAGCAAAATAAGCTAGACACAAAATATATATTCCATTTATATAATGGAATGATGTGATTCCATTTATATAAGACATAAAGCTAATAAGATCAGACACAAAAGTGCACATATTGTCGTATTCCAATTCCTTGAAGTTTAAGACAAGCAAAACCAATACATTTGATAAAAATAATAATAGTGGTTAATTTGACTATGAAATTGTGCATATAAAAAGAAAAGTGGCATCAAAGTGCCTGTACAGTGCAAGGATTGGCCTACGTTTTGATCTGTTTGGTGGTTAACTAGATGTATAAAAAAGTAAAACTGTATTCAATTGTACCCTTAAGATCTGTGCATTTTAATGTATGAAATTTATGCCTCATCAGAAGACTATTAAAAAATCCTAGAATTAGAAAGGGAAAATGCACATATAATACCCTGAATCATACTACACTTGATAATAAAGAAATGCAGCATGGATAAAGATACATCCAGTAACAGGTGAAAATGAGAGGGAGTGTGGGAATCATAGTTTTGGCCTTAGAATACAGTAAAGCATTTGAGCTTTAAGTTTTGTCATAGTTGGGCAGCCCCGGTGGTGCAGTGGTTTAGCGCCACCTGCAGCCCAGGGTGTGATCCTGGAGACCTGGGATCGAGTCCCACGTCAGGCTCCTGCATGGAGCCTGCTTCTCCCTCTGCCTGTGTCTCTGCCTCTCTCTCTCTCTCTCTCTCTCTCTGTGTGTGTGTCTCTCATGAATAAATAAAAACCTTTAAAAAAAAGTTTTGTCATAATTAATAAACTCAAGGTATCATTCCAACTTGTTTGAGGAGATGTTTATGATTAAAATATAGAGTATTATGGTCTTAAAAGCAAAAATAGTGTAATAGGGAAACAAAAAAATTACCATTTTCTTTGTGGAAATCTACAAATAGTAAATGATTATGTAAGATATTGAAGCTGATAAAAATGATCATTTAGCTCCGTATTGCAGATTATATTGACAAAGATAGGAATTTTTTTAAGATTTATTTATTTTTTTAGTTTAGAATGAGAGAGAGACTACAGGAGGGGGAAAGGGAGGGAGAAAATCTCAAGCAGACTATGCTGAGGGTAGAGCCCAACGCAGGACTCGATCCCAGGAACCCAAGATAATGACTTAAACTGAAGCCAAGAGTCTGACATTCAAACCAATTGCACCACTTAGCAAAGACAGAAATTTGATGGAAGAAATAAGATAGATATCTTTAACATACAATGTTCATAACTAGTGTTCTCTTCCCTGCTTGTGCTCTCTCTCAAATCAAATAAAACCTTAAAGAAAGAAAGAAAGAAAGAAAGAAAGAAAGAAAGAAAGAAAGAAAGAAAGAAAGAAAGAAAGAAAGAAAAGCAGTTTTGGTCAAGACACAGCAATGTGGTGCATGCAGAGCCTGATCCTGACATGAGCCAGTTAGATGATTGTTTTCTGAGCTAGAACTGTGGGCAGGGTGAGGCCAACTGTAATGATGCTACTGAATATTCGGCATTCTTGTCAGATTCCTGAGTTTCACAGTAACACTAAGTATTTTACAGTTATTATGACTATTATATAGAGATAAATAATTTATAATATTTTTCTGTTGGCTTCAGGGAATAAAATACCAAGACCAAAAACTAATTAGTGTTCATATGTTCATAACAGATAAAAATATATTCAAAGTTTTTTTATAAAAATAAAAGAAAGTAGTAATATTAAAATACTGAAATGCATAGAAAAATTCAAGGCACAGTCAGCAATGGAAGCAACAGAAAAAAAAGAAAAAAACAATCATCTAACTGGCTTATGTCAGGATCAGGCTCTGTGTACACCACATTGCTCTGTCTTGACCAAAACTTCTTTTCTTTTGTTTTCCTTTTTAAGATTTTGATTTGAGAGAAAGAGAGAGAGAGAGAGAGAGAGAGAGCGCGCACAAGCAGGGGGAAGGCAGAGGGAGAGGGGGAAGCAGACTCCCCTCTCAGCAAGGAGCCCAAAGCAAGGCTCGATCCCAGAACCTTGGGATTATGACCTGAGCCAGAGGCAGCTGCTTAACTAACTGAGCCACCCAAGCAACCCAACCAAAATTGCTTTTCCTGGTGTTAGCCATGGTAATCAGCTCAGCCAGGGGCCTGAGCTTCCTTGGACTTGCACACGAGAATACTGCAAGTGCTGTTGAGGCACAAGGAATAGTGGAAGCAGAGCTCAGACATGCAAAGTGAACTTAGGCCCTAACAGCAAAGAGAAAAATCAGGAGGATTATGGAAGAGAGATGTTAACTCAAGAGACCATTTCACTTCAATTTCTGTATCTTTTTTTTTTTTTTTTTTAAATGTAAGTGGCACTTTGGTGGTCTTGGCTTTAGTTTTTGGTCTTGGTCTTTTATTCCTTAAAGCCAAAAGAAGAAGATTATAAATTATTTATCTCTACATAATAGTCATAATAAGTGTAAAATACTTAATGTTGCTGTGAAACTCAGGAGTATGACAAGGATGCCCAATAATCAGTAGGGTCATTGATCACAGTTGTTGTTAACTCTGCCTAACTAAATACGTCCTGATAAAAAATTAACAATCATAGACACTCAGAATAAGGATACACTCATTCTTTCAGATGATATAGTTCTATCTCTTAAAATATAAAAAAAAACAGACCCAAAATATAAAAAAGCAAGTACAAAAGCCTAGTGAAATGAATAGGAACATGAAAAAAATAAAAGAAAGCCCAATACTTTGGGCTCCATACCAGCAATAACATTTAAAGTGGTACTATTTAAAATGGTAATGCCTAAGTATAAATTTAACATAAAATATCTACATAAAGAAGGCCACAAAATTTCACAGAGATATATAAAAGAAGGGCTGAATTTAAAAAAATGAAGTACACAAATTGCTAAGATTTTACAGAGCTAGAAGTTGGCCACTAAAAGTTTTATTTACATAATTCTCTGTAGTTTCCTGTATGACTAAAATATTTCATGATTAAAGAGAGCCCAACCATGATGGTAGTGTAGGAGGATCCTGAGCTCACATCCCCACATGGACACACCAAAGCTACAACTATGTATGGAGCAAGTCTGAGTGTGAAAAGCTCGCATGTGGCTAACGGTACAAAGGAAAAGTTACAACTAGGAAGTAGGAGTGGCAGATGAGGTCTGGTTGGGACCCATAACCCTAGCACTGTGACCCACAAACACAAATAGTATCACAGGCATGGATGTCCTCTCTGAGGAGGGGGCTCAAGTTCCACATCAGTCACCCCTCATCATCCCACCCCCACTTTGGGGATCTGCGTAAGGAAAACTAGCCACCATAACATCTGGCTTTGAAAATCAGGAGGGCTTCATTCTGGGAGTGCCAGAGGGTTATAGATACTCAGCTATAATGGGCCCGTGCACAAACTCACTCGTCTGAGACTCAGCACGGAGGCAGCATTTGAAAAGTGCCTGGGCCACTTATGGAAACAACCTAAGTGTTCATCAAAAGATAAATGGATAAAAAAATATATATATATTGTATATATATATATATATATATATATGTATGATGGAATATTACTCAGCCATTTACAAAATTAAATACTGCCATTGGTGACAATGTGGATAGACCTAGTGGGCCTTGTGGTAACTAAAATAAGTCAAAGACAAATAACATATGCTCTCAACTTATATGTGGAATCTATAAACTAAAACGGATCAACAAACAAAATCAAAACAGCCTCAGAAATATAGGAAACACACTGGTGGTTGCCTGAGGAAAGAGAGGTGGGACAATGAGTGAAATAGATGAAGGGGATTAAGAGATACAGTATATAAGATATAAAGTACAGGATATGGAAGTATAGTCAATAATATTATAATAACTATATGTCACCAATGTATGGTGACAGCTTTTCATAATGCATATAAATGTCATACAACTATGTTGTACATCTAAACATTTGTTCTGGAGAGCCCCATCGAACTAAGAATTTGACCAGCAAGTACATCTAAAAAAGGAGGTGAAATTAGGACTCAAAACTAGAATACTCATTAAAAGTCTGTTTTTGAAGTAATTAGCCTGACCTTGTAGTCACTTAGCTGCCCACTTAGCAGACCCAGATGCTTGTCTTTCTCAACTCTGGTTAAAGATGGACCTTTATTATTTTTAAAAAAGGTAAAACCACACTATATATTAACTAACTGGAATTTAAATAAAAATTTGAAAAAAAGAACCTTTGAGACAGACAAAATTGACCATTTTAAGTCATCTTTTCGCTAACGAATTGCAACAGAGATAACACGAGCTTATTCAACCTTTGGTAATACTCGGTATAATAAAAGTTTTATATTTAATGCTGATTGAAAATTAAAAATAAAACATAAAAATAAAAAAGGTAAAACAGAATTTTCTGCACAGGGACACTAGACACAAGTAAGCATAAATTTAACATTTGGAAAATAAAGGGCTGACGTGAAAGGCTCCCTATATAATAAACATTTAGACCTCTAGCCTTTTCTCCTACTTTGTTCTCACAGTATTGGTCAACCAGGATTATTTGATCCAGGTAACATTATCTGAGGACTACAGCCATTCTTATATTTAGAATAATTTCAGCTATCACTTCCTTAAATATTTTTCTGTCCACTCCCTACTCTCCTTCAAGGGCTCCAATTATAGTTTCATTAAATCACTTGTTCATGTTCCTCACATCATTTTGTCTCTACTCCTTTTCTTTCATTCTTTCATTTATTTATGTATTCATGAGAGACACAAAGAGAGAGGTACAGACACAGGCAGAGGAAGAAGAAGGCTCCCTGCAGGGAGCCCCATGTGGGACTCAATCCTAGGACCCCAGGATCACAACTTTAACCAAAGGCAGATGCTCAACAACTGAGCCACCCAGGTGCCCCTCTTTCAGTCTTTTTGTTTTGCTTTAGTGTAGAGTTTTTATTAACTTAAAGTTCACATCCTTTCTTCTGCAAAGTCTAATATGTCATTACTCCCGTTTGGTACATTTTTCATTTCAAACATATTTTATATCTCTAAAAAATTATATATAGGTCTTTTCAATATCATCTATTTCATTCTTCATGTTCATATTTTCCTTTAAATTCTAGAACATACTTAAAATATTTATTGTTGCTGTTTTAAGTTCCTTATCTCAATTTCTATAATCTCTGTTATTTCTGATTCTGCTTATATTGACTAGTTTTCCTCTAGCAATGGATCACAGATTGTTGCTTTCTCATTATGTATTGTAACTGGATATAAGATACATGCAGAGAAATGCAAGTATCATAGGGACTCAGCTCAATGACTTTTCACAATGTGAAAATATTTGTATAACCAGACCAGAGCTCAAAAAATAAATATTACCAATACTACCACTTAAGTCCCTATTTTGCCAATCTAATCCAAATATACCCAATGATATTCCATCATTGCTAGAAGTAAAAATTTTCTGCCCTAATTCTGTTTGAACCTGTCTTACAGTTATGTTGGTTTAATTATTAAGATGTTAATTAATTTGACACTTTGTATAAGAGTCATGTTTTTAATTTTCTATGATCATACCCCTACAAGATATAAACAACATGGTTATGTTTTGCTGTCATTGTGATTCATCATTATCTCTTAGAAAGATATATAGAAATTTATGGATGAAATGATATGATGCATAGGACATATTTTAAACTCATCTATTGGAGAAGGGATAAGAAGTGGGGAAGAAGAAATAAAATATTATATGTAGATCATTATTAAAGCTGTGTGGTCACTTGTTGACTCTGGATAATTAACTTATGAGACTCATTATACTATTTTTTGAGAATTTCTATTTAAAAATATCTCTTTTTTTTAAATAAAGATAAGTAGAGGCAGTCAAGGAGAGAGACAGAGACAGAGATATTAAGAGCAATGGAACCCTTATTTTGTATGCCAAATTAGTGATAATGAGATTCAAAGAAATCACATTGCATAAGAAAGAATAACAAATTACAAAAAAATAAAAACTGGAACAGCCCAAAGATTGCCTTTATAGGATTATCATCTCCTGCTATATTGTATGAAATAAGGCCTCTTTCTGCAGGGCCTAACGTAATTCTGGAAGTAAGAATGGCTCTAGGTTATATTGAATCTCACCGCACACTGGGTAAAATACTCCACAAAGCTCTGAGTAATGAATTATTGGCTTCTGATTAAGAGCCAATATCAATTTAACAAAAACAACCAGAGTCCAAAATATAGAAAATTATCATCATTCTCCTCCTCTGGCTTTCAGTTGTGAGTCAAAGAAAAGCACTAGGCAACTTGAAAGTTGTGACCAGTAGACATGCCATCCAGAGACAAATACAGGTTGTTACCTGCATGTTATGGACTGAGGAGAGGTTGATAAAGTGCTTGGAGGTAAATACTAGTTGTATACGTCGGGGTACATGGTTTTCTTGGAAACATAACTTTCAGAGTGTTGTTTCAGTGCTAAGGTACTGAAAATGCTGAGTCATCGGTAATAAAATGTCATTGTTGACAGCCTTTACCAAAAAGAACATTGAAGCACCTTGAAAAATTAAGGTTCGTTCGTTCTTTCTTTCTTTCTTTCTTTCTTTCTTTCTTTCTTTCTTTCTTTCTTTCTTTCTTTCTTTCAAGATTTTATGTATTTGAGAGAGTGAGCACAAGCATAGGGAGGGGCAGAGGGAGAGGGTCAAGTATATCCCCTGCTGAGTGGAAAGCCCAGCATGGGGCTTGACCTGGGGCTCAATCCCAGGACCCTGAAATCATGACCTGAGCTAAAGTCAGACATTTAACTGACTGAGCCACTGAGGAGCTCCCCAAAATAAGGTTTTTCTTAACCCTCAAATGCTTAATTCTGGAAGGCCTAGAAAATTGGTCTACTTTTCTGTTTCTTTTTTAAAGAAGTCTCTTTATCTGGAAGAATAATGGTAGTATCTACCTGTCAGTATATACTTGTATTGGCTTTCACTAGTATGTCCTGCACACAAAGAGTCAGAGAAGAGTCAAGTATAGAAAATGCCCTTTGGAAGCACAATATTAAGACTATGAAAGAACACAGATTCAATTGCACTTCAGCGCTATATCTTTGCAAAGTCTTCCTTTGTGATGCTTTCTCAGAGGTTGTGCTGGTAAGAAGGCAAAGATTTAGAGTCACTGCTTGATCATGAGATTGCATGCAGATCACTGTTAAATGAGTCTCCCATTCCTACAGTGTAAGGGGATGCCTGGCTATAGCTCTAACCAGCTTTTGATACATTGAGCTGGAAGTGAATCAATTAAAGTTCAAGTAAGTTTGCTAAACTTAAGTCATCTTTCTGGAGAGGAATTATACAGGCTTGCTTCTGTAAAGTATACATCAGTTTGGAAATTTACCTCCAGGACCTTCTTTGCTTTCTTCTATCAACATTATTGTTTAAGATATTCCTTTGTTGAGGGACACCTGGGTGGCTCAGTGGTTGAGCATCTGTCTTCAGCTCAACTTATGATCCTGGGGTCCTTGGATCAAGCCCTGCATTGGGCTCCCCATAGGGAGCCTGCTTCTCCCTCTGCCTATGTCTGCCTCTCTCTCTGTGTCCCTCATGAATAAGTAAATGAAATCTTAAAAAAAAAAAAAGAAATTCCTTTGTTGAGCTTTCAAGGAGAGTCACATATTACTCAATGGCAAATTGCTATAAGGATTAAAAGAATACATGAAGAGAATTATATATTCTTTTAGATATGTCAAGGGCTGAACAGTTTCTGAATTTAGAAATTTATAAACCTTTCTTGAAGAATGTATGATTGTATGAATAATACTCACCAGCATAATTAAGAAGAATAAGGATTAAAATGGGAAATAATTAAGATTAGTAGAAAAAAGAGAAATACTTGGTAATAAATAATGAACTATTATATAAATGTATTTGTCATATGTATGTACAAATGCACATGTATTTATACACATATATGCATGCCTTTAAAGAGTGAATACTACTGCAAAGGTTTTTAAATATACAACTTCATAAGCTTCTTTTCCCATTAAAGCATTCTGGAGAAGTGAGCATATTGGAGCCAAAAATAAATGAGGTGTGTGTGTGTGTGTGTGTGTGTGTGTGTGTATTGTGAGAACACGAAAAAAACAAGAACATAAAAATAAGTGAAACACATGGTTTTCCATTTTCTTCAAATTCTGCCTTGAATTGTGTTTTGCTTGATCCATTTATAGTCTTCAATTCTTGCCAATACAGTTAAAATGATCTCAACACAATTTTTAATGTCTTTGTTTTGTTTGCTCTTTGGTATGGTTTGTAATCACTTTAAGGTCAGTGACCCATTCATTTGAAGTTATCTTTCTGATGCCTTATTTTTTGGGACTGCTAACAAATTAGGCATAAGCCATTTTTCAGTAAAGGAGGTGACATTTTATTTCTGTAAGATCATGTAATAACCCATTTTGTGTGAAGGAAGGGATATTTCCTGTATGACTTAGAAAATATATAGCAACCTGTCTTATGTTTCTCAACCACTTTGTAACAATACAAGGGGAGCTTTGATTTGCTGCTTCTTTTTCCTTTAAAAAAATAAACAAAGTAAGTAATTCTTTGTGCTGTTCATCTTATATATATTATCTCTAATCTTTAAATAACCTGGAAAAACTACGATCATTGTCCTTCTTTTCCTGATGAGGAACCTGTAACTCAGAAGTTTAAGTAACTTGGTTCCTGTCACGTAGCCGGCAAATGTTCCTGGGCATTAGATCACACCCTCTTTTTTGACTCCTTTTCTTTCTGTCCTTGGCAAACTACTCAGATTACTCAATTGAGAAGTATCTTCCTTCACAAATCCAATAACCAATGTAAACCAGAAAAGAATACAACAGATTTTATGGGTTACCATAATCTAGAACAGGAAGTACAGATTCTATTTTTTTGAAGTGGTTAGGGGTTATGTGCGAATTACATGGTCTTAAGGAATCACTATGCCTTTTACTAGCTCTTCAAAAGTAGCAGGTAACTAAACTGAAACTCAGTTTACTTATCTATATATTGGGAGTATAATAGCATCTATTTCATAGTGGCATTATGCAGATTAAGTGGGAAAATAAAGTGCTGAGCACATTGGCACATGAAAAGCATCTGCAAATATACGCTAAATATCCAATTTTTGCTAATGCTTAATATTCGACAAATAGTTGTGATAAAAGTGAGGTTCAGAAAAAAACATGGTTTGAATGTAATGGCCAACAGTCTTGTGACTCAGAGTGTGTTCCCAGAATAGCAGAATCAGCATCACATGGCAACTTTATAAATGCCAACTCATGGGCCCCAACCAGATGTACTGAATCAGAATCTCTGGGATAGGGCAAAGTTGCCATGTGTTAGTACTTTCTAGATGCTTCTTATGTGTGCTACTGTGAAAGTCACTGATCCAGAGGTTAGGAAGCATATTTATTTTATATATTGCCTACCACTCTATTAGAAAACATTGTGTAAACTAATAAACACTACCACGCAGCTATTGAATCCTTTGTTATCCATACACAGTTCACAGTGATAAAGATACTGAGGACTGTGATTCCTTGGTAGCAGTGATGGTCTGTCATATATGTTTGGCTTCAGAGTGTGGGACACATATTGGGAATTCAAGATATAGGTTTACTTGATTAATTGGTTTGGCTAAGTTTCTTTTAATTAGCTGGCAAATCTACTTATTTTACAATGTTTAAAACATATTAAGCCTATTTCACATTAAATATATATACTTTGATAGTGGGCATTGAGGAGGGCACTTGACGGGATGAGCACTGGGTGTTATGCTCTATGTTGGCAAATCGAACTTCAATAAAAAATATTTAAAAATTTTTAAAAATCTAATATAATTTTCAGAGTAATTTATAAATAAGTATAAGAGAAACATATTTTTGTGTCAGAAATATTCTGAGTCTGTTTTTTTGGTGAGGGAGTAGGGTGGACTACTGTTTTGCTTTTTTGGTTATGTGAAGAAGTGCCCTGGGAAGAACAAGATGAAAGAGAAATAGTGAATAGTCTGACACATGTCACACTACAGACTATCAAAAGAGAATTTGGTAAAATAATGGCCAATATTTAGATCCACAAATCAGAACATACTATAGAGAATAATTACACAATAATTGTTTTATTTTTCTCAGAAAATGCACATTGAAGTGCTAATTAAACTTCAAGTACAACGATCCAGATTGCTAACTTCACTATAATCATGATCATGATCATTGTCAAGTACTGCTTAAGCACCTATGATGTTGGAGCATTATGCTAGGATGTTGCAATTTATTAAAATTATGTAACATATTTAAGAGATGGGGAAGATAATCAACTGTGAGCCCTGATTGCTACTTTTTTTCCCCATTTTAAAGTCTTTATTTACATCCGAGAGCAGCATGGCATCTGAGAGACAGCTAGGCCATTGTGATCGAATAGACCTGAGTGACTGTGGATAAATACCTATCATCAAAGCATAGTGTTATGAAATTCCAGCACTCTGCTTGTTACATAAGATGTGCTCAATGAAAGTTATTACTGTTGTCATAGCTATGATGATGAAAATGAAGATGTAACTTAGCAGGTGCATAAGCAGTTGACAGACTAACCCTTTCTCTTCATGCTGACAGGTAAGTAACTACTTATGTCATCTTCTGAAAGGAGGCTGAAATGTTTTCTCTATCTCCAATTTCTAAATGCTCCAAAAATAGTGTGATTAAGTTTGGAAAAACAAACCTTAAAGAAAATTGCCTTTTAGAAACCCAAAGAAATAAACATAGAGTGCCAGACCATCACAACATTGTATAAAATGCTCCTATAAAGGACATTTGAGTTCAGTGGCCAGAATCTTTGAATTTAAAAGGGCAACATTTTCATTGTAAAATCATTATACCTTAATGGAATTTACTATGAGTAAATTAGAAAAACACCAAAGTAAGATCATGACCTCTACATTTAACTTCTTCAGATTGCTAAGTCTGCAAGTTGATTAATAAAAAATGTACACTGCCACATTTTCTAAAGTGTGAATATGTGTACCTATGACTACACATATGTGGTCACAGAATAATCATACAGACAGCTAACTTGCTCTGTTCTTATAATAAATAAATGCTGCATCTTAAAGAAAGAAAAGTATGGATCTAAATCTACCTTAATTCTTCTAAGACCCAAGGACATAAGGCAAAGGCTTTGGCTTCATCTGGTAGTATAAAGTTTAGCCCAGCTCCAACACTTATTCAGTGCAAGCTACTTACCTTCCTGAGAATTAGTTTCTCCATCTGTGCAATGAGACTGATAATAGTATGTACTTAACGTACTTAATAGGATTGGTATGGGGACTAAAGAGAATAATTTTACATGTGCCTTGCCTACAGTAAGTGCCCAGTAAATGTTAACTTTCATTATATTTAAGTTACACACAAAATAGGACCAACATCCCATTCCTATAAATTCCCTTAATTAATACCTCATCTTAATGTAGTGTTGTCCTAGCCCCCCAAAAAACGATTCAACAAAGAAAAAAATACAAAAGGAAATCTCAGGAATAGAATTATGGGAATGCCAAAGATAAGGCTGCAAAAATTAATGATGAGTCAATAATTCAAAACTGCAAATGCAGGATATTTACTGATTTCAAAAATACTTTCCATTTCTATACAAAGATTTTGCACAACTTCCCACACATTATATTACCATTGAATTCAGAGTAAACCTATGTCTCCCTTCCTAATGTTTGGAGCCATACAGCATATTCCTTACCCTCATTTTCTTTTTCAGCTCGTTAAGCCAAAATACAAGTCTAAAATATCAGAGTTTAGCTTCTGAGAATATTAAGTGGAACTATTCTATTTAAGGAATATTTATTTTTCTATAGTCACATTATGTTTCCATTTTTTTAAAAAAAAGAAAATTAAAGGCAAATGCTTTAGACTTTAAAAAGGGTCCTTTTTTTTTTTTTGTCAGCTTTGGAAGAAGAACATGACAAAAGAACACCTCATCTTTGGGAAAACAGCAAAAGGCAAAAACAGATCATCATGAACAGAAACTAAATTACACAGTAGAGTTGAGCTACTAAGATATAATTGATTCTGCCAGGATAAAAATGGAACAGAACCAAGAGATTATAATGAGAATCATTTTGGTACTAAAGAAGACCCCTTTAACAATGGGTGTGCATTCGAATCCTAGTGTGATCATTATAGGCTCATTTTCCTTGTTCATGTTCCCATGATAAAGGCCTTAAGAGAAGCACTGGCATTTTAAATTGCTCAGTCTCGCTAAATTTTTTTTTTTCTTTCTTCTTAGGTAAAATTATGTTCTCGTGTTACTAGAAGGATGTTTTGGAGAGCAAGTAGTGTGAATTAGCAGTCAAAAGTGAAGGCAGTGCTGGAGAATCAGGGTATTGACAAGGGAAGAGAAATTACCTGTGGGCATTTGCTCCAAGGTCCCCACTCGGACATGACACATTCACTGGGACACAGAAGAGAGCAGGACTGAGTTTCTGGGGGAATTTCATCCTGGTTGCACAGGCTGTTATCCACGGCTCCCCCTTCACCATCAGCAGCATTCATGCATCTGCAAGGCAAGATCACAGGATAAAACAGTGGAGACTTAAAACAGTGGAGAGTAAATTTGGTTGTAGCTTAGATATAGCGTAGATCTTCCCCTCAAAGATAATCAAACATAAAATAAGGCCAGCAAAGAAATCAAGGGGAAAAAATTTTCCTTCTTCAGCCAGTTGACCTTTATTGAGTGATAACCCTTTAGTCGGAGCAGGAGAGAACGATGGAAACACTGGGGACCACTGTAATCCCTCAAGAACTCTCCATGTCAAGAGACCTATGCCATTTTTACTCAGGTTCAGCACAGAGTGGATTTTCTTTTTACTGTAACAAATCTTGAAGACTCTTCTTCTCTGAATGAGTTCATCACTTTGTAATAGTGAGACACTTCACAATTCCTAGGACTTAGACCTTTCCTACACTTTTATCTCACATCACCCAAACTTCCCTAATATTTGTCCAACACATTTAAAGTCATGGCCAAGGAATGTGAAACATAATTGAACATGTTTTTCTTTCAGGTGTTTTCTGCATTTCAGTAAGGAATTTTGGTTTCATGAACCAAAGGGCAATATGTAACAGCATTTTCATGCAGCATTTGGGGAAACAGTACGCAGATTCTTGGCCTAATCTGTGTCGGACTTTGAGATGAGTGCTAGCAAAGGCAAGATAATCATGCTATTTATCCAATCCAATCAAAATCAAAGTGTTGTACCAGTATGCCACTATGTATCCACCAGAATGGCTTCAATTAAAAAAAAAAAAAAAAAAGGAAAATATCAAGGGTTGGCAAGAACATACAACAACTCTAACTCTTCTTACTCTGCTGGTTGGACCATAAACTCTTTGAAAAACTAGTTTGCAGTATTTACTAAAGCACTATATATATATAGTATATATATATATATATATATATATATGATATATATATGATATATATATATCATATAACCCCACAATCCCATGCCTATTTATATACACTAAAGAAATGTGTATGAATGTGCACCAATAAAGAAAAAAAACTGACAGAACATATTCATATTAGAACTATTTGTAATCATCCACATTAGAAATAGTCCAAGTATTCAACAACAAGGTCAATAGATCAATATGTTGTGGTAAATGGTGGGAAAGCATGAACTACTGTTAAATGACAGAGCATGAGTGAAGCTCAAAAATACAAATGCTGCACAAAAGAAGCTAGACACAAAATAATTTACTGTATGATATCATTCATAGAAAGAAATAGGCAATATTCATCTATGGTGTCAGAAGTCAGAATTGTGGTTACATTTGGGGGAATGGTTACTTACTACTAGGGGCTTAAGGTAGTCCTGGTAATATTTTATTTCTTGGCCTCAGAGCTGGTTACACAGTAGTATCCCTGTTGCATAAATTCATTTAACTATACTCATATGAGGGGGCATTTCTCTGTATTTACATTAAATCTCAATTAGAATTTTATGTTTGAATTATTTTTTTTCAAAAATGTTTAAGGAATACCAGCTACACGTAAGCCTCTTTTGCTAGGCATGGGATACAAACTTAGTATTTATTTATTTATAATAATTCATTTAGTAAATATTTTTGAGTACTGACTATGTACTAAGCCTTTGCCTGGCTGCAGGGGCAAACACTCCCTCCCCACAAAGAAGAAAGAACGAAGATCCCTACTGTTATGATATTCTTCTTCTAGTAATAATAATCACAGTGAAGGTGAAAATGACAATGATGACATAAGTGGTGCCATTTGCTGATCTGATCACTTGAGATACAATGGCACAGGAATAAACATTTTAAGACAGACATGCTGGAGAGCTATTGGTGCTCTCCAAATCATGCTTGGCTAGAATGAATTATCCTATACATTAGGAGTTTCTTTTATACATATAATTTTTTTTTAATTCAGGAAAATTGCAATGTAGCCTACTATGTTGTACAGAACATAGTAAGCTTTATGACTTGCTAAGTAATAAAAACCTGTACATTGTAAAAATGAAGTTAACATAGAATGGTAGAAGATGTAAGTAATGCCTTCTAATATAGGGAGGCATGGTATAGAGTCATCTATGGACTTTAATTTCTTTTGTGGTAATAGTCAATAGTGGAAGGAAGGACCACAAAATAGCTTATATGTCTTGCTCCGGACAAACTTAAAAGCTGGAAATTGCTTTCCTTCTTGCCTGCACACTATCAGCTGACATTCTTTTATTATTTCACTTAGAAAAAGGAGATAGGACTTCTAGCCAGTGGCATCCAGTTGAATGTACGCATTAGTCTTTGTTCACTCCTAATATGCCACAAAAACAATAGTAAAGGAATTTGTTACAAGAACCACAAAAAAAAAAAAAAAAACCAAACAAAGAAAACTCAAAAATCCAAGGCAGAAGGAAAGGCATTACCCTACAAGACAAAGAACGTGGGTGAGGACAAAGAAAACAAATGGAAAATAAGTGAACTAGACACTAGATGAACTACTATAGACTACTATAGCAGGAAGGCTGAAATACTAAGACTTCAAGGAAAAAAGAGAAAGTAATTCCATTTACTCCACAAAACACACAAAAAATTCAGGAACGTGGGGCACCAAGTACCTCTGGAAATATGGATGAGGCTGAAAAACTGGAAGATTTGGGATCCCTGGGTGGCGCAGTGGTTTGGCGCCTGCCTTTGGCCCAGGGCGTGATCCCGGAGACCCGGGATTGAATCCCACGTCGGGCTCCCGGTGCATGGAGCCTACTTCTCTCTCTGCCTATGTCTCTGCCTCTCTCTCTCTCTCTCTCTCTCTCTCTGTGACTATCATAAATAAATTAAAAAAAAAACTGGAAGATTTATGAAAGTATGTTTAAGAAGTACCTGGGCCCTCAGATCTCCTCCTGCAATCCACAGGGCTATGTGATGGCCCCTCCCCTCCCCCTGCAGGTAACTGAAGATTTATTATCTGGAGAGGATCACAAAAAGAGACAGTCTTTGAGCTAGAGAACACATGGCTCGCTTAAGGATGGGAATATCATACTGAAAACAAGGGTTTAAGTACAAGTTAACACACTGGAAGAATTATTACAAACCTAGTGCTTTAAAGAATGTAAACTATTATCTTACAGTTCTGTAGTATACAAACCCAATATGGATCTCACTAAGCTAACATCAATGCTTTGGTAGAGCTGGATTCCTTTCTGGAGGCTGTAGAAGAGACCACTTCCTTACCTTTTTCCAGGTTCCAGGGGCCACCCTCATTCCCTGGGCATGGTCCCTTTCTCCATCTTCAAAAACAGAGAGACTTTCATCTCTCTGTCCCTTGAATCTGTGGTCACATTTTCCTCTTTCTCTTTCATATCCCTTTTCATGTTTAAGAACCCTTGTGAATAACTTGTCCCACCCAGACAATTCAGAAATATCTTTCTGGCTCAAAATCCTCACCTAATCACATCTGTAAAGTCCCTTTTGCTGTGTAAGGTGACAGATCCACAGACTTCAGGTATTAGATACGGCTCTCTTTGGGGGGCCACCGTTCTGCCTACCACATCAACAGCCTCCTTTCATTAGGTTCCCAAAACAGTGGCTGCTAGGATTATCTATTTTCAACATGATTTATGAAAAGACTTTTCTGGGGGTTTTGGCAAGCCCAAGAGTAAAGACTTAAAAAGACTGAAATTGAAGATGTTCCCAAATGAAAATGCCCCTGCGGTTACACCCTGCGTCATCAATTTCCTTCCCATATGTCCCTTCAATTGTTACCTCATTTCTACTCAAAACTCAGAGCAAAACTGCTTTAAAGCATATTTGTTTTCCCCACAGCCTTCCCCCCACTTCCTTCATGACTATCTTTGAATTTAATCACACTTCTATTACCATTCCAGAGAAACCTCTTACCTGGATCATTAACAGACTCCCCATTGCCAAACTCAACAGTCAATTGTCATCTTAGTAAATTTCTGAGAACCATTTGAAACAACTGATTACTATCTTTTTCTTGAAAAACCTTCTTGCCTTCCATGTTTCTTGGTTTTCCTCCTTCTCCAACAGCCCTTTTCTCAGTCTCATTTGTAGAGCTTTCTCTTTGCTGTCAACTATGAATATTGAAATTCCCTATGGTTCAATTTCTTATGTCATTTCTTATCAATATACATCAAATGCATAAGCTGCTGATGCCCAAATTTATACCACTGTCTCTCTCTCTGAACTCCAGTCTGTATTGTCACAGTTGGAAGGCAAGGATCATCTCAAATTTAATGTGTTCAAAAGCTAGCTTTTGATTTTCTCTCTCAGATGTCCTTCTAATACTCCTTATCTCAACAAATAGCACCATCATTCCTATGACCGTTAGGCACTAAAACATAGCAGTCATCTTTGATGTTTTTTCTTTCTTCCACATTCTACAATCACTTTATAAATAAATCTTGTGGTCTGTACCTTCCAAATATAGTCCAGATATGACCTTCTCACCACCTTCATTATTACCAAGCCCAGTCCAGCCATCAGGGTCTCTCACCTGGAGTTCTAGAATGTCTTTGAAACCTTCATTCCTGCTTCTATTTATATACCCCAAAATACCTTCTCTACGCCCAACATGGTCCTTTCAAATGTAAATAAGACTATGTCATTTCCTCTGCCTCAAACATTTCATGGCAAGTACAGTTAGAAAAAAATCCTTTTACCTTCTTTTAGAAGATTGTATGATTTGAGTTCTGGCACCAACCATTTGGGACATCTTGTTATTCATTTTGTAACAAGCCAAGAAGATTTCTTCTTTGGACACTCCTTCTCTCTGGGATTTCTTTCTACAGATCTTTATATTCATTCAGGTCTCTCATTTTATTTAGATCTCTGCTTGGATATTTTGCTGACCAATCTCTCCAAAACAGTATCCCCCCCCCAACTCCAACCCAATTTTTTTCTTGACATTTCAGAGCAAAGACATTCCATTGTATTTATGTATTTGTCTTTTTCTCTGCTGCTATATTAGAAGTTATTTGAGGGTAGAAACTTCTTTTCGTTTTTTTTTTATTCTCAGTGCCTAGACTGCCTGATATACAGAATATCTTTTTAAGATAATAAGTGATTGCAACCCAATTTGAACTATGAAGATGTCCTCCAGTTTGAAAGTTTCAAGAAAGAGAAAGGATAAGCTATTTTATTCATTATAACAGTATCTTATTAAGGTCGATAAACGTTTGAAATGCAAGATACCTAGAAAATCTGCTGCACGATTCACATGTGACCGTACACATAAAGCATACAACAAAATCTGCCACAACAAGATATCACAGACTAGATGCCTTAAAAAAATAGAAAACTATTATCTCACAAGCTTCTTTCCAGAGGTTTCAAGTCTGAGATCAAGGTGTTGACAGGGTTGGTTTCTTTTGACACCTCTTTCCTTGGCTTGTAGATAGCTGATGACTGCCTTTTCCCTGTGTCTTTACATGTTCCCCCTTCTCTGTGTATCTATGTCCTAATATCCTCTTTTTATAAGGAGATGAATCAAATTGGATTAGGGCCCATTTCAGTGACCTCATTAACATTAATTACCTCTTTAAAGAGCCTATCTCTAAATATAGCCTTAATTTGAGGTGCTGAAGGTTAGGACTACAATACATAGATTTTTCACAAATGCAATTCAGCCCATAACAGAGTAGTATTCAGTAGCTGTGTTATTTTTTATTATATTGAGCTTTTTATGTTTGAGCTGAGGAGTATGGCTTAAAGGTCTTCTTGTTTCAGTATGTTTTTCCTCAGTCAGCCTGCCACAATTCTGTAGGTAGCAATTTATTCTCTTAAAGCTTTCCTTTTTCTCCTGAGATTTTGCTTTAGTACTGCTAAGAGGCTTGGTTGGGATGAGTGTGGGAGGTACCACAACTCATCTGCTCGTTACTTAATAAGCTAAGTTGATCAGTCATTTTTCACGACCATGAGAACAAGACACAGGAGACACAGATTTTGAAGAGAAAAAGTCTGTGACAGCTTGAGCATACTAGTCCCCAGAGGAAAGGGGAATGGAAAATGTGAAAGAAAGATAGTTTGTCTATTAGCCATTTGCTTGGGTTGATGATAGTTTCATCAACAGCTACTTCTTCCAACATGCCTACCAGTGATTTTGCAACATTGGGACTAAGTCTCAGAAACGGTAGGTATATAATGAATTACTGAATACAGTAAGTTCACTGATGTTGAATAACAATCAACACAAATAAGTAGGCTCTGCCTTAACAAATGACTTCAATGTAACAACTCAACAGGGAGTTATAAGACTTGAGCACGTCCATTTGAAATGGAGCTTCCTAACTCGCACAAAATGATGTTGCGCTAATGCAACTGAATAGTTAGCTGACTAAATTACATTTTCTTCTTGATGTTACATAATACTATTGTTTATCATTAATATTTCTGTTTTCAATTTGTTTAGTCTAACATTTATTACCATTATCCTCAGTTGGTAAAGGAATTCTTTCTTTCCAATTCATTTTTAAATAGGTCATTTTTACAAACTTGACCATTTCCTTTGCTTATTACTACCTGTATTTACAAAACAAAAACTCTAAACAAGATCCCTCTGTAAATAACCCAGAATATACTGAATTCTTTCAGAGGTGTGCTCTTTTTATATTAAAATTCATCACTGTTGTTTATATTCTCAGACTCTAGTTTCCAAGACCAATAGTGAGGGTTTAAATTGACCTTTTCAATGTACTGACCTTCAAAATTAAGATGTCCATTAGCTACACTACCCATAGAGCAAAAAAGAGGTATGGTGTCACAGCCAAAAATCTCCCGATTTGTTAACTGTGATGGCTATGAATCAATGAAAGGATTCTAGCCTGCTCCTATACAGTTAGCTTTCCCACTGATGTCTTTTGCAAGGAACAGTACAGATTGTGACCACACTGCAGAGGAAATTCCACTGTACACATAGCAGTTAAGACACATATACTTCTAAAGATACTTAATGATCAGCAAAAGCCAATGTATGTGGTATGAAAATCAGAGTGCATGTGGACAAGCAACACTTTTTTTTTTTTTTTATAAAAATGCGTTAAGTTCCACTGCCCCATTTCCCAAATGTCTCCATTTCCACACACCTGATTTTCCTAGATTGCGTTCCTCCTCCACAGCGCAGAGACCTCAGCTCATTGTGGATTTTGCATGGAGACCAGTGTTCTACAACCCAGGAATACTGATTGCATTCACTGTAGCATGGGACTGCCTCATGCACCTGTCAAGAAGAGGGAAGAAACAAAAAATTATGTGGAACTATCCAAGTTATATAAAACAGCCTATCTTTTAGTAATGCCTGTGGAACATAACCCAAGAACTATACTCTGGCTAAAACAGCCAAATTACACTCCCAAAAAGCAAGATGTATTTGGCTTCTCTGAAATTACTGACTTGCCTAAAGAAACATACAGGGGTAATCAACTAAGACATAATGGTATACCTTCACAGAAGAGAACAAAGGACGGTCATTTCCTATCACTGAGAATAGGAATTCCATTACCATTTCATTTCCTCAAAGACCTCACAAAACATCTATTAGATGGTCCAGCTCTCAATTATATGGCATATCATATTCTCAGATGTACTTTAAGATGTCAATTGAAACAAATATATGTAAGGAAAATTTACTCTTGAATATAAGAAGTCCTTATAATGCATAAGAAAAGTGGTATTATTTGCACCGGAAATTTCTCTTTATGCCCCCGAATGATCAATGCTAACAGGCAGTCATTTAGCCTCCTGGGTATTGTGGCTTCTTATGAATTCAGCTATTTGTAGGATGTTTTCAGAGCATAGCTATAACACACACACACACACACACACACACAAGACAAACACTGCTAGACTATTAGAGACTGGGTATGAGTGATTACTGATTGTGAATATTTACAATTTCATGGTAAAACCAATGATTACAGTAAATGAATTCATAGGGTACTTCCTATGCAATTGTTTGTGATGATTTTTTTTTTCCTGAAATTGTATCCCAATGGATAGTCAATTGAGTTTGCCCGCCTTTTTAACACTGAATTTAAAATGCATTACTCAGTATAGAGCACTGAACTCTCCCTCAGTAAGAAAATGTTTCATTGCATGATAGGTTATTCTAGATCACAAAAATAGCTCTAGTAGAGCATACTGATGAAGAGTGATTCAACCTATTACCAAAATAGATAATTAATGCTCTTCCTTTTAAATAAGAACTTAAGCTCGAGATTTTTTTCCCACTGCCTTTCTAATTCCACAGAATTGTAAATGATGACTAGGCAGTGCTATCCAAACAGAACCATTACTTGCAAGTTTCCACTAAATGTGAGGGAAAGCACTATGTAATGGGATAATCAGAAAACAAGATTGGAGCACTGTCAGCACGTTAGATGGAAATCAAATGAGAAAAGGTTATTTGTGAGACTACATCTTAGGAATCACAAATAATGTCAGAAACTATTTTTAACCATGGGGTTCTATTTGGCTCTCTCATGTAGAGCACACAAGGAAAAAGAAAATCTCAAAGTGAAAAATATGTGAGGGCAAAATGAAAGGAGATGGGAAAATAGAAGTGGAAATGGATGTAGGAAAGTAAAGAATTAAGTAATAAAAGAAGCACATTTCATGCTGTGAATGCTGCCAAGAATGGAATGAAAGGTTTGGAAGCAGAACCTACATTAGAATAAGGAGGTAATAACTTGTAAGGGAGAAACGTCTGCCTGACTCATAGCATGGTAAAGGTAAGAGGAAAAAATCTATAAAAATGAAAAGACATGACCCCAATGGAACAGACACCTGGAAAGTGAGGTGATCAAAGCTGAGGGTTTAGCCAACTCCCCTATACCAAAGGAATGAAGATTGCACTGATTTTGTGGGCTCATTTTATAAACTTTTCAATATGTATCAGATAGTTTAAATAAAGCTCTTTGGCTTTCATATGAGATACATGAAAGTCTGCCAAAGCACTTTGTATAAATCGGGGGTAGATGAAAATATTAATTAAAAAATATCTTCCCATACCTCATGCATGAATTTGTGAGCAAATGGATGGAATATTCTGAGAGGGACCTATTCTTCTAAAGGTATCAATACTAAGCAGAGCTTACATTTTCACCCTCCCTCGTGCATAAAGCCCAAAGACACATAGAATAATGAAAGCCTGTGTCGTTGTCTGTTGCTCTGATTTACACATTTGAATGTCTGATTGTATATTCGATTTACTATTTTTACTCTTTATGCTTTGCAATCTACACCAAAGTAGAGTAGCTAACCTCAATGAAAAGCTGTTGGAAGAGAGGGGGGAAATCTATGTATGAAGATGTTGACCGACCTTCTTAACTAATGGGTAAAAAAAAATAGCACCTCTTAAAAAAGATTCACATGGATTGATTTGTTTTTTCCCCCCATAAATGTATGCTATTTTAATACTGCTTATACTGTCACTGCTAGCAGATAAACCCCTACCCTTCCTTCAAGGAAATCCACCACTTCCACAAGACTTTGCCCATGACCCCTTTTTTACATGTTTTTGGTACTCAGTGGACAGTATTAGTTTTAAGCAGACTTGTGGCCAGATTATAACATCAGGATGCACACATATGGGACTGGGACAGTGCTGGTGGTTAGAACCTCATTGTGTGTTGCTAGAGGAGCAGACACATTAAATAAAGTCATCATCTGACTAAGTGTTTCCTGCTTCTCACACTACTTTAGCTCTTTTCTCACTTTGCTCTTAATGTCTACTTTTTACTTTATCTAATGTCTATTTTTTACTTTAAATAAAACTGAGAGAATAAGCTCAGAGAAACACAATTTGTACCTTTCACACCTAAGGATGCTTCTAGTTCTAACAAAAGTCAGATCTGGACAAGCAGCATTTGTTTGGGTGGCTACTTAAAAAAAAAAAAAAAAACCCTTGAGTCTTAGGCAGGCGGAAGCTATGTTTCAATGGTATCTGTATTTCACAAGACATGGAGAATGGAGTGGGTTCAATAAGTATTTGTTGAATTGAAACTAATTTTTGAAGGGGCCCAGGTTGCTAATTGGCCCTCACACAATTCTCTAGAGAACAAGACTCACTAAACAAAATGTGAATGGGGTATTTTAAAAAGTCCAAATGACAATAGGAAGGAGGAAAAACAAAAACCTTTCCTTTCCATAATGGGGTTGAGGTGAATAGCAATCACTACGTCATCAAAAGGTGCTGCGTGATGATTTTGTAATGGGAAAGACAGACTGTCCCCTAAGAATTGTGAGAATTATCTCCTTAGAGTCCTTGTCCATTAGGCATGGAAGCTTATCGAGAGGACTGGAAACAACCACAAGAGGCAAAAAGTGCAGCAGGCATTCAAGAATAAAAATGAACTACCCAGATGGCCAATTTCTTCTCCTGTCAGTCCTTTATGTTCTGGCTATTTCATATCTATTTCATATTACTATTTAGTTGGTGCTTATTACAATTTTATAATGGAAATGTGTTAAAGCATGGACTTTATCAAGGAATCATATGGAAATATTCCGAAGGAAAGAAATGAGCCATGGGAAAGTTAAATGAAAATCATTCCTAAATGGCACAAATTAGGAAGAAAATAACAGGGTTTAATAGGGCCATAGATGCTAAAAATGCCATTGAAAAATCTAAATCCTCTGAGAGAGGCAACATTTCATTCTCCTAGTAATGAGTTCTATTTATTACTTCTTCAGTGGGGAATTGTGTTTTTATAATTTTGCTAGTTCCAGAGTCACATCATAAACTCATTCATTGACTCAGTCTTTTAATATTTATTAAATAAGTCTCTGCTCATTGCAATTGATCATTTTAATTAAGTACTATTTTCTGATATCCATCTCTAACTATAGACAGATTTCCCTGGCATAAACTTGGAAGCAGGGTCTCTCTGGAGCTCAGCAGATATCATTACTGCATATCAGAGTCCTAGGGTTCAAGGGCTCCAATAAAGCACACAAACAATAACCACAATAAAAACAAAAATAAAGGAAAAATGACTTCCAATTTTCTGTAGTAAAAACCCTTTGCTCCAGTGAAGCTGCCAGTCAACAATCATGTAGAAATCTTCATGCTGGAGACTTCCATGCTGGGCACTACACTTACTCAGCAGAACTTGATGCTCAGTTCAAAAGCCCATCTAGGACCAGAAATTCCTGCAAATCTGAGCCAGGGCCTGTATATTGGAATATGAGAGGAAGTGGTCTCCTGGGAGTGGTGAGATCAATAAGGTACTATGAGTCCCTTCATCCCCAAATGCTGTGAGCTTTTAACATAAGATGTACAAATTTGCCTCAGGTCTAGGGTGCTCATCTCTTAATTCGAAGAGCTTTGCTCCCAACCCAGCCCTTCTCTACTTGTCTGATGTTTCCTTTCTTTGCTTCTCCAGGGTTCATGCTTTCCCTTTAGGAGAGAACGCTATACTATACCCTTCCTCAACTTAACCAAATTTTGCTCCTTTTTGCTGTTAATCAACTAAATTATGCATTCCTCCATTAAGAATGTCTGAATGCCTGGAAAGTATTACATTTATACAAGTAAACTTTTGCTTTCATTTGTGTTAATCATGTATTTATACTTGTCTCTACTCAGCATAATACATTCAATGCTACAGTTCAGTCCTAATGCAACTACATCCACATGTTTTACAATGTGCTCATCACTGGCCCCTGGTTATCAATGACACCATAAAATGCTATGTAGAAGTTTACAGTTTACATAAGATATTTTATGTCTCAGGTCTCAATCATCAGAGTCATTTGAGTTACACAAGATTAACAGAATCCCTATTTCTAGGTAAACATAAATAAAATTTGAAGATGCTCAGTGAGTCATTCATGGGATGAATGGTGCTCAAACTGAGATGATTCTAGAATCCCACTCTGATGATGCAAACAGTGTGTGGGTTTTGCCTGTTTAGCTTGTTTGGGCACATTGCCATGCTCTGAGAATATCTTTCCAATGAGGAAAATAATGCTAATATTTATAAATTCCTAAGAAGGGAAAACCAAGAACAAAATTTTCAAAGATGTCTACATAGTAGATGATGCCTATTACTTTATTTGTATATGTGTAACTGCACTAACAATTGATCCCAAGGCTTCAGGTACAGAGTCTCTTCATAATTTCAAAAAAGCAAGAAGTATCTCAGGAAACCAACTTCCAAGAGAAGGTCTAAGTCTTTTAGAGGGTTGCAATTCTTTGTGTGAATGGGGGGGGGGTGTAAAAAAATCCAAAACTGTTTTTAAATTGGTATCTGTGGAAAAACCATTATGCCTAACATTTTTGCAATGTCTTCCTCAACACATATGGAGTTTTCTGGAAATCTGGAATAAAGTGACCCATACTTGCAAGGTGGGCAACTGTCAGTTCCAGACTCAATGTTCAAGACTAAGGCCCTGAATGGCTTCCTCTTTCAAGACATTTTCTCACACTAGCTTCTCTAGCTACAAAGTAATTGAAAAGATTTCCCAAGTCCTGTACTTATCACCATACCTGGTTTGTGAGTTCACCAGTGGTTTTAAATATATATGTTTTCTTAGTTAAAAAAAAAAACCCTCAAAATAAACCTCAAAATGCTGAATGAATCTTATTTGCAAAATTAGGAGACAAACGGTTGAACTTAAAGCCAATGGAAAGTTTATTAGAAAAGTAATGGAGGTGGCTACAGTACTCATCTTCTAAGAACAGTAGTTTCTGAGCTAGATGTACAGGTCCTGAGAACTGTAATATTGTATTGAGAGGCCCATAAATGCATTCCCATACCAAACCATGTCTGTAGTCTCAGTGAAGAATATAATCTCAGACATAGTGTCACCACCACTCAT
Organism: Canis lupus baileyi; assembly: GCF_048164855.1. Lineage (NCBI taxonomy): Eukaryota > Metazoa > Chordata > Mammalia > Carnivora > Canidae > Canis > Canis lupus. The sequence goes on along the minus strand of NC_132857.1, from coordinate 45,373,919 downwards.
CAAATGAATGCAGGCAATGCTGTGATTAATGAAGTTTTAATTTAATTTGAAAGCATTGCTGTATTTGAAATTGCTCATTAGAAAGTTTTTTAATCCAGTTTGGCCAAAAGTACAAGATCCTTATAAGAAAAATGTAGAGAACTACTGCCTTTACATACAAAAGGAGGAAAAAATGGACTAACAATGAGGCTATGCCTTAAAAACACATTACTGCTTCTATTTTGATAGAAGATACGTTGTACAGAATAGCCTTTTTCTAAAGTGAATATGGAAGAATGTTTCGTACTGAGAAGGTCTAACCTCTAGAATTTTTTCCCTTTCATTTTTTAATCGTCTAAAGCACTTAACCCATTACCTCCAGTCTGAATACCACTGATGACTGAAAAAATAGGGTCCTAAGCCGTGCACATACTTCCTCCCCTACCCCATTTTTCCTGCCTCCTTTAGGATATTACATGTAACCTGAACTTTACAGAGGGTATTTAATATTGGGGAGCCACCAAGTCATCATGTAAAAGACCATAGTTAAAGCTCAGTTACCTGTGTTAACGTAATTTAGATTATTTGTAATGGCGAACAAATAATAATGCCTTAGTTTTTTTTTAACCCATAATATTTCCCAAGTAGCAGATTTACATTTCTTACTATGCATGATTTAAATGACTATGAAACTACAGTCCTATAGTGAAATGCATGGTAATGGACAATCAACAAAAATAATGGTTGTGCAGATCCTACACAGTACATATTTTACAGTAGAGCACTAACACACACATACACACAGGAGCACGATCAGACTCCCTCTGTGTCTGATAGGTGGTACAGAATTAAGGGAACATATTGACATAGACAAGTTGGGGCACGCTGAACTATAAGGCCTACACTCTGTACCTCAGCACTAGTAACCAATCATGAAAGATAGAATAAGGGGGTAACTCACTCCAGAGTCAGACTGACTTTTCCAACACCCTGGGAGACGCCACCCACTGCCATGCTGCGTTAACTGAAAAGAAATTAGATGGGATTTTTGCAGATTGCTCATAATATGCCAAAGACTATTATCATGGTGGTCCATTGGATTTTTGTAGAACAGCTTGCAGTAATCAGTAATCACACTGAAGTGGAGTGAAAAAAAAAAAAAACATGCCAATATCATGGATATTTCCAGAAGACTCTGGAAGAGTTGAACTAATAGCCCTTCAGAAAAGAGGTTATGAATGAACCTTGAAAACATTATATGAAATAAGCTAATTACAGAAGGACAAATACTATATGAGTCCACTTACAGGAGGTATTTCAAATAGTCAAACTCATTGAAGCAAAGAGTAGTGGTTGTCAGGGGTCGAAGAAGAGGGAAATGGGAAGATGTTAAATACTGAACATATAATTTCAATTACGCAAAATGAATAAATTCTAGAGATCTGCCTACAACTTTGTGCTATGGATAACAAATACTGTATTACATACTTAAAAATTTATTGAGGGTGGATCTCATGTTAAGTATTTTTTTAATTTTTTATTTTTTCATGTTAAGTATTTCTACCATAATAAAAATTTTAAAATTTAAAAAGAGGTGTGTGTCTCAAAGTTAGATTGCGCCATGGAAACCGGACTAGAGAAAAAACAAAACAAAACAAAACGTGCCTGCCTGCCCTTATTACATATGAGATACTGTTGAGAAGTTTGGTGCAAAGATTAGATAGATAAATGGACAGATGATAGATAGATGGATGGAGAGAGAGAAAGAGAAAGTGAGTGAGTGGGTGAGTCTGTCACTTATCTGGGTCACAGCATATGACCATCAGAAATCAGGGGAGAAAGAAACTTTCTCTGTAGACAAGGGCCTGAAATGGAAACTCCTGCCTTCCGGCAGGTAACAAAAGTTTTACAAGTTAGAGGCATAAAGCAGAAATGAACAGACCTCAGTTCTTACAAACACACATCCTCAGGGTATCTAGATCAGAAAGGTATATGGTACTGTTTAGGGTTTATCAAGACAGGGCGGAGAAGGGGTTTGGCCTGAGGCTTGCAACTCATTACCTAAGTGTCAAACAAAAGTGAAAGCTTGGGGGAAAGTCTTTACTCTCCTTATTGGCCTTTGCTAGGACAGGATCTTGTACAGCTAGCTCCCACTTATTCTCAGTAGCTGAGAGCATCATGCTATCCCTATACTCTAAGATACATGCATCTGTTTCTTCACTCACGCAATGCAAAAAGCCTGTGAAAACATGCCTAGGAAATCAATATAATTTGGATGATAAAAACATAATTGCATAAAGTAGTTTAATCTAAGTTGCACACCCCTTAGGCAGAGAAATCCTATGTTTGTGTGGCCAGCCTCTCAAATACAAATAAATGTCAGAGAAAAGCCCTAGTTAGGATAATCTAATAGGAACTACTTTGGAGAGAAATTTGCCAATCAAGCAAACAAACCAAAATGTAAATATAATTCTCATAAACTGTACACAAGGGCCCCTGTATGTATGAGATGAAGCCTGGAGACTGCAGCTAGCTGGGGTAAGTAAATGGGGAAATGTGGTGAGACAGAATTTTATTTGTAGACAATGGGAGCCACTAGTTTCTGAGATTTCTATCAAGAGATATACTCCAAATAAAGTTTGGGGAACATAAATTACCTCAAACAGAAGGGAGATGAAAGTGGGAGAGAGCTCTGAGCAAGGCAGAAATGGCAGCAGTCTCAGTAGGAGGCTACAGTTTGGGAATAATGATCTTCATAACTGCTATTTCCACAAAGCTTCCAACACGATGAGGAAGAAGAGACACTGGGATTTGGAAGTGAAAATGAAAGAGACAATCCAAACATCAGTGCTACTTTTTGAAATTATTTAAGATTAGTGTATTCTAGAACCTAGGGACACATGAAAGCTTCCTCTTTTTCACCAACAGAATTGTGAAGAAAAAGACAAGGCATCAGTTTCCTAAGAGCCCTAAATTCCAGGGAGTATTGCTAATGAGCAGAGCAGCAGAAACTCTTGGGTATTTGCCCAGAAAACTTTTCATGACATATTTACCATCTTATCTTGTCTTAAGTTGGCTTAGTTGGCATAAATCTGATGCCGTATAGGACCTGAAAAGCAATCCAGTCTTTGTAGGATTTGCTCAGAACTTACCAATACTCATGATATATCAGTAGGCAAGCACAAAACTGGCTTCCAGCACCACGACCAAAAAGAAAGCCTCATAATTGGTGTTGCACATGCAATGAGAGCTCTAAGCTCATCAGGCTAGAGTCGTTTAATCATTACCACAAATAAACCTTACCTACTCTGAAATGCATCAGAATTCTCATATAGCACTATTTCATTTTTTAAAATATTTTATTTATTTATTCATGAGAGACACTCAGAGAGACACAGAGAGAGAAAGAGAGAGAGGCAGAGACATAGAGGGAGAAGCAGGCTCCCACATGCAGGGAGCCCAATGTGGGACTCCATCCTTGGGACTCCAGGATCACACCCTGCGCCAAAGGCAGGTGCTAAACTGCTACACCACCCAGGTGTCCCATATAGCACTATTTCAACGTCAATCAGGAAGTCAAAGAGAACAAAAGGAACCATTAAAAATTTAAATAAAAACTTAAAAAAAAAAAGAAAAAGATGGCCCTTTTTCTGGTTAGTAAAACCTATTTAAAAAAAAAGGAAAAGCGGGGATCCCTGGGTGCCTCAGCGGTTTGGCGCCTGCCTTTGGCCCAGGGCACGATCCTGGAGTCCCGGGATCGGGTCCCACGTCGGGCTCCCGGCATGGAGCCTGCTTCTCCCTCCTCCTGTGTCTCTGCCTCTTTCTCTCTCTCTCTGTGTCATAAATAAAAATAAATAAATCTTTAAAAAAATAAATAAGGAATAAAAAAAGGAAAAGCATAAGAATTGCTGACTGCAAACTTCCTTCCTAATTTGGCTAATTTCTAAAAGATCCTAGCATAACAGGCAGGAGAAGAGAAGGAAATCACTGTACTTTTCATCCAACAAAAACAGATGCAATTATTAATTCCTTATAGGTCAGAGCCAGAGAGGAAAATAATTATAAAATATCCTCAAGAGACTTTTTGCACAAAGGTTATATGTTACACACACACAGAACTACCTTTTTCTTCTGTGCATAAACGTATAAAGCAGCTGTTCTCAGCCTGCACTGTGCTCTCACAGTGTTCCCTGTTAAAATGCAAGACCAGGCACAGCACAAAATGGCTTTTTAAAATGTGAACTCTTAGTGTGAGTTCTCCCATAACAAACCTGATGTGTCGGGGACAAAGTTAAAGTGAAACAGAGAGTCACACATGATGTTTTATAACCCAGGATAGCACAGCCTGACCTTTGCAGAAATGAGAGGCAAGATTGATTGGATAATGGAATCCCTGCCATTCACTTACATGGTGATAAATTGAGATCCTGGCTCCGATTTTCACCCCAGTTTCCTAAGTCGGAGACTCTTATTAGGGACTAATTGGAAGCTGCTGCTTTATGGAATAAAAAATATCGTGTTGCAAACATTCTTCCTCTGAGGCAGACAGTGAGGAAGACACAAGGACTAAGGCAGACCTTTCTGGTTCTTCATGAAATAAAAACAGAAGATGATTGCTGCAGGAAAATGATAGTTTAAGGCAGACAGTACCTGGCCTCTGTTTTAGTAAACTTTATTGCGACCAAAGGGAAGACAGCCGATAGTAAGAAGTCATGTCTAACAAGAGCAAATATTACTATATACAACACAAATAACAAGCCTATTCCTGGGTACTTGCACCCCACAGGTTATTCAAAAAAACATGACAGTGAAGGTCTTAAAATGTGCTACAGTATGATCAGTTAACCCATTTACAAAAGTGGACATTTTCTACATATTTGCCCGGGATGAACAGTTAAACCATAAATATACCTGTGCCTGTGCAACCATTAGCCGCCTTCCTGGGATCTGTACTAAGGATTCCAAAAATTGTTTTTTGTACAAATAACCCTCCTTGCCCCACCAAAATAAATAGGATATAAAGTTATTTCATGTCCCTGGTTTCTACCTTGTGCTTAATAGATGTATATTTGCATAAATATAAATGAATGAGTGCAGAAATATTTCTCTGAGCATGCTTCCTGAAGAGCATACACCCAGCACAAACCATGATGCTAGCTAGCATCATCTGGAGCTAAAAGTATTGCTCTCTTTACAATTTTACAGGAGTTTTAGTATTATTCATTAGTAATTAAAATCTAATTGCCTATAATTGTACTCTGGTCCCATGATTTGGAAGTAGATATCCAAATGAATTCCGAGCCTTATGTTTTTAGATTTATATAATTTCAAAATTCTCTCATTTCTAAATTTCTGATCTCTGAATATAGATGCTAGTAATTGGACAATATTACCCCATTTCCCCATTCCAATTATGGGTGCCTTGAATTAAGAAACATACTAGCTTCTAAAGCGATTGACTTTGTCTTCCCTTTTAAAAAAAATATTATTTATTTATGAGAGAGAGAGAGAGAGAGAGGCAGAGACACAGGCAGAGGGAGAAGCAGGCTCCATGCAGGGAGCCTGACGTGGGACTCGATCCCAGGATTCCAGGATCACACCCGGAGCCGAAGGCAGGTGCTCAACCACTGAGCCACCCAGCTGTCCCTGACTTTGTCTTCCTGAAAGGCAGGTAATATTCAAGGTGATCAGCACTCACCATGCTTGGCTAAAGGCAGAGTCTGCTGGCATGAGGGAGCCAGGCTCATAGTGACTATGGATATCTCAGAAGGTGGAGGTGATACCTTGCACCTTGCATTGCACATAGCCTTTGGCATGGAAAGGGCCCTTGACAGACTCATAATAAATTCCTGTTGAACTAAACTATAGGAAGCACCTGGGTGGCTCATTTGGTTAAGTACCTGCCTTCAAGCTCAGGTCACAATCCCAGGGTCTTGGGATTGAGCCCCACATCAGTCTCCCTGCTCTGTGAGGAGCCTGCTTCTTCTCCCTCTTATCCAGCCTGCTGTTCCCTCTGCTTGTGCTCTCTCTGGCAAATAAAGTCTTTAAAAGAAAATAATCTGCCTTAGCAGGAATCACCTGCTTTGGAATTATTTGGGACCCTATTAAGTTAATAATGGGGTCCTCTTTGGGGGTACCTTCATTTCACTCATGAAGTGATCCTTTATACTGTGTGAAAAACTATCTGTGGTCTAGTGAGCAGAGAAGGAAGCTGTGAGAAAGGGGGTTTGTATTAGGTTATGCCACTGATTTCTTGGCAGCTCACTTAAGGGACTCTCAGGGTCTACCTTTTGGTTTTCATCTCTTGTCTTTAGTGTGTATTTTCAAGAGAAGAACAATAATGATATATGAGCTTTAGAAAGTTTGAGAGTTCACTGTGATAAGTAATAATATCTGTTCTGAGGAAGATCAGCATTGAAACACGGAACTGAAGGTAAACTTTATGATCATCTAGTTCAACTGCACCATTTTCTTTGTCAAAAACACACCGGCATTTCCATGTAGATTGACTTAATAAACTTAATAAACTTTACAATAAACATTGCAAGCTCAAAACCTGGGAGAGAGGATAGAATGATAGAGACAAATGCCTTGTAGTTTTATGCTTTCTCACCCTCCACAGCACCTAATATATTGCTGAGAAAAAGAGATGTACAATCAGTGACAGCTAAGCCAGCAAAACAACTTCAGTCACTCCAAAAATAGCACTACTATTTCTGATAAAGATACAAGGGGTATTTACAATTCCATAGTCACATCAATTTTTGACATTTCTTTTGAGTATGAAATGGTTCCTCCTAAAAAGGTAAAATCTTTTTAGAGCTGAGACATATAAAGTGCCCAACGTTGCAAGACTTAATTAAAAACTATTAATTTATTGATCACTTACAAGGCAGAGTAGCATTGAGGAGGAATAGAATAAATATAGAATGAATATAATGAGAACTATTCTTCATTAAAGATACATGTCATCAGATAACAGCAGTTATAGATTGTTTAACAGCTGGAACTAGGTATCTTGTACTTATTCACTCATGTATTAATTCATCAGATACTACTGATGTCCTACTATGTAACACCAAGAACCTCCTTAACCATTGGATGAATAAAGATGACACAAATCCTTTTCTTTTGCATGTTCTTGAACTATGGCCCATGGGCCTAATATGACCTGCCACTTTTTCTTTTTTAAAAAATGAGATATACTTTTTCCTAAAATTCTCTTTTATAGTATACAATTCAGTTTTTGTAAATGCATTTGTAAAGTTGTGAAATCATCACTACTACTTTTGATTCCGCAATATTTTCATCACCCTGAAAAGATGCCTATGCCCGCACTAGCAGTCATTACCCATTCTCTCCTTCCCCCTTCCCCTGGCAACTGACCATTATCTTTTTGCCTCTTTTCTTACCTATTCCAAACACTTCATATAAATGAAATCATATAATATGTGGCCTTTTGTGTCTGGTTAATTTCACTGAGCATAATATTTTTGAAGTTCATACATGTTGTAGGACAAGTACTTCATTATTGTTTATGGCTGAGTAACATTCTAATGTATTGATAGACCAAATTTGTTTATCCATTTTTGGATAGTTGATGGAAATTTGGGTCGTTTTGATCTTTTGGTTATGAATAATCATGCTATGAATATTTGTGTACACATTTTTGCATTGGATTTATGTTTTCGATTCTCTTGGCTATATAACTGGGAGTAGAATTGCTGGGTCATGTGGAAACTGTTTATGCTTACTTGTTAACTGCAAGAGTTTTCCAAAGTGGCTGTAACATTTACATTTCCTCTAGGAATGTACAACGGTTATGATTATGCTACCTTCAACACTTATTATTGTCTTTTTTATTGTGATTATAGACATCTTAGTGGCTGTGAAGTGATACCTCATTGTGGTTTTGATTTGTATTTCCCTAATGACTAATGATTAGCATCTGAGCATCTTTTCACGTGCTTATTGGCCATTTGTATATCTTATTTGGAGAAATGTCTACTAAGAATCTGTACCTGTTGATTAATTAGTCTTCTTATTGTTGAGTTTTACGATTTCTTTGTTATTTCTTGGATACTGAATCCTTATCAGATAGATGATTTGTAAATATTTTGTCTCATTCTGTGGATTGTCTCAGCACTTTTTTGATGATGTACTTTGAGTTACAAAAGCTGTTAGTTTTGATGAAATCCAATTTACCATTTCTTCCCTGTCATAGCTTGAGCTTCAGGTATCTGTTGTCTAATCAAAGGTCACAAAGATTTGCACTGATGTTTTAACAGTATATAGTTTTTACCTTTAAATTTTGGTCTTTGGGGATGCCTAGGTGGCTCAGCAGTTTAGCGCCTGCCTTCAGCCCAGGGCGTGATCTTGGAGTCCCAGGATCGAGTCCCGCATCAGGCTCCCTGCATGGAGCCTGTTTTTCCCTCTGCCTGTTCTCTCTCTCTCTCTCTCTCTCTCAATCTGTCTCATGAATAAATAAAATATTTAAAATAAATTAATTAATTAATTAATTTTGGTCTTTGGCCCATCTTTAATTAATTTTTCTCTGTATGGAATATGCCTTCTTTTTTATTTGTACAGCTCATATTTTTTATTGAAAAATTAGATATTTAAAATAATATAATATGGAAACTCTGGAGACCAGCTTCTTCCCTCTCTCCAGTATTTGTTGTTGTTGCTGCTATTATTATTGTTGTAGTTGATCAACTTTTTTGAATTAATTCTGTGAAGTCTGTTTGTCATGCCTAATGATGTCTCTGTCTAATGATCTGACGTCGATTCCCCTTAATGTCTGGCACCAAAATTTCTCCAGTCTTTGCTCAGGGCCTCTGTGTGCGTTGAGGCACACATTTAACCCTCAGCCAGGCCATTTACAATTTTCTCTTTGTGTTAATTTTCTGCTTGCACAGAGCCTTAAGGTTAGCCCAAAGCGAAAGAGTCTTTCTTGTTAGGGCTTTCATAAGTATGTGCACAGCTATATGCATGTCCATGGTCTTGTAACTGCCAGGAATATGTCAGAGTTTTTCCAAACTCCTGTTCACATCTTATTCCCTAGCTTTTTCTTTTAAGCTTTTTTGTTATTCTATTGTTTTTCCCTACTGTTAACTATTGTCTCAGGTAGCTACAAGTTAAACAATTACCTCTGATTGTTTTAGAGTAATATGTCCAAGTTCTTCACACTGAGCCTGTTCTGAGGCAGGTCAAACAAAAATAGCCTTATGAATGGGTTCTTCCAGGGAGTCACCAGACAGTTGAATAATGACACTTCTTCAAGAATAAGACCTTGAAGGAGCTCCAATCCTGTTCAGCCCTCTCCAGTGGCTGACAGGCTACTTACTATTATTGTTACTTATTATACTACAATTGTGGGCAGCTTCATTTAAGAACACTATGGAGCTGCAGTTGTGAGCACTGATGTAAAACAATTTAAAATGTAATAATCTGTTCTGAGATTTAGCCATTTTCCTTGAATAAATGTTTCCCATATTGCACAGCTTTTGATTAATTTACAGAGTCCTAAGAAACATTACTTGGACAATTTTTGCCAGTATTCTTATTGCTTTTATGCAGGAAAGGATTTTGGGAGATTCCTCCTCTATTATTTTTACTGATATAGCCTATTTATTTAAATTTTACTGAGTCACAGACATGCTCATTCATGTAGGCCTTATCTATGACTGCTTTTGTGCCACTATGGTAGAGCTGAGGAGTTGTGGCACGATCTTAATGCCTGCAAAGTTATATTTGCTTACCCTTTCTCTATAACCCAGTCCATTCCACAACATATTCTCTATGTTATAGTCTATATTAAACTTCTAATCGTTTAGTTCTTACATTGTAATTTTATGAACCAATTTTGAGAGAAATCTTCAAACGAGTGTCTTTTTTGGTGTAAAGTTAAATAAAAATGAAATATACTACTCAATAAGATAAAGGATTGGTTATTCAGAAAGAATTATGTCATGAACAAGGAGAAGGATATACACAATTTTCAATCTATAAAAAAAATGACTTTATGTCAACAAAATGAAACATTTGGGGTCAGTGAGCTAAAACACCACCTCTCAAGTTGCATGTACTATGGTACATAGTAGATAGCCCTGTTAGCAAAAAGTCATTATTTTCACTCAGAGAAAGAGGTTTCTAAGGGACTCTAAGAACTCCTCCTGACAGATCATTATAATAATCTTAGAGTTAAATATGAGAATATGAAATGAATCTTTAATTTTAGCAAATGCATCTTCTTCATAAATGGTTTGTGTAGGCCGACCATGAAATGGGAGATGACCCTAAGAATAACATGTCATAATTTTATATGCCATATGACCAGGAAAAAACAACTTGACCATTTAGAAGACACTTAGATATAACAGAAGGTAACACATTATAAAATTCTTTGGATTTGAAATCCTGCTATCTAACTCCAGTTAATAGTAGGTTGAATCAGTTGAAGTTGTATATTCTATACCCTCCCCAGTATACAGGATCCAAATTACTTAGCCATTTTATTTTTCATTGACAGACCCTGTAAAACTTTGCACAGGAAAAAAAAAATCTGGATTCTCCTGTAACTGACAAACTCACTTTAGGTGTACTTAGCTCTTGGCTCCTAATGCATCATAAATATCACTCTAGTCTACTATACTGGTAGCCTCTGAAAACTTTACTGATGTTTTTATTTATTATATGACCAACAATATTTAAAAAAATTAGGGTGGACAGAGATAGCATGTGGATTTATTAAAACTATAAAGGAACTTGAGATTTATATGAGAAATTGATGTAAACCTGAAAAAGATTAATTCCTTTAAAGAACAAAGAGAGAGATTGAAAGAGAGAAAACTATTGATATGCTAAATGCTATTTAGTGACCCTGAAATCAGCATCTCAGGAATTTTTGTATGGAATTTGTATGGAATTTTTGATGATGTTTGGAGATAGAGAGATCAAGCACAATACCATCTAATATACTCTGCAACTACAGAGCAGATTTAATATCACAAACCTTTCCAGGGCCTGATATATTCTGATTCTAAAATCGTAAAGTGTTATTTTCTCGATTTCATAAAATAATCTTGGCATGACAAATTTAAGCAAATACAAATCAATTTTCTGGATTTCTGAAATAGTCATTCTGCTGATGTAAAGGCATACATTTAAGAGCAACATACAGGCAACTGACTCTCCTACGGGAAGATATTTTTCTTCCGTGTGTGAACAATGTTTTGATCGTGATTTACAAAGAGAAAAAAAGCTGATTTGTGAAGGAAAACATCAAAGCTTCTTTTCACTAAATGAAAACAGTAAAGATCAAAACAGATTGCAACACCAACCTGAGCCTTTGTAGAAGTCCATGTTGGCAGTGCATGACAAGCAAAAAGGAAAGAAAATTATATATGCATTAGTTGAGCTGCTATTATAATGCAGAATTGAAAAAAAAAAGTAGAAATCCTTTTCCCGGGTTATTCAAAATTAATGGCTTACATTTCATCTAGAATTTGAATGTTTCCCTCCCAAAAATGCTTCTTTTTAGTAAATATGAAACATATAATTGTGTAGGATAAAGAACTCATGGATCTGAAAAAGTTGAACAGGTTTTCCCCAGCTGTCCTCTGGCTATGAGGGTTGAGTTCTAAGAGTAAGGCTTAAGGAAATACATTAAATCTCTGAAGCTTAACTCAAATTCTCTTAGTATTCCAGTTACAGTTCACCAATCAAAGCAGGAAAAAAAAAATTAAGGATACAGCACGTGTAGACCAGACTCTTAGAATGTAGACTCCATGATACTTATTCTTACTGCCTACTTTTTCTGCATCATGTATCTTTACTTTTTAATCTTATAATTTTAATTTTGAACTTATTTAAGTGGCTATTAATTACTGTAATTTCTACAAGTAGATTATAAGACTATATGCTCCCCAAGAGCAGGGCCAGAAACACTTTGTTCTATTGTTGTTCATTGTTGTCTTCCCAATGTTCATCTAGTGCCTGGCATTGAGTAGATATTTCAAAAATATTTGTAGAAAGATAAATGAATGTAGTCCCAAGGCAATGTAAATCACAAATTTTATATGTCTGAAGAATTATAACCCAACTCTCAAATCAATTTTCTATTTGAATTCAAGTTTTTTACATAATAGATTATAAATCTTAACTTACACAATAATAGTTGCAAAGAAACTAAGTTGGGTAGGTCAACTAAACATCCATATACCTGGTATCTTGCGAATTCTAGTCACATTTGAATCAATCCATCATCATCACAATCTGTAGCTAATGGTTGTTTACAACCAGAAGTCACTTCACAAACTTAGCAGGTGGCTAAACTTACTATCAGTATTTCAAAAGCGCTATTAAAATGGATTTGTTGGTTATAAATAATACAGGTCAAAAGAGTATTATTGGCTTTATATAGAAGTATAAAAACTTGTAGAAGTGGTTAATGATAAGGAACTTAGGGAAATTTCCAATAGTAGAGAAATGTATTTCATGATAATGGCTAGATATAATTAAGTCAAAATTAAGTGAACGATGAACAATGTTCACATAATTATTTTATTGCACATTAGTATCACATCTGTGGAAGTGGTTCATTTGCTTCAATAGTTAATATTAAATATTTTAATATTTAAATTAATATTACTACCAAATCTTGATGATTGCTGCTTGTGGATTGGAATTTAGATAGATGAACAGAGAGATTTGGGTATATTGCTTGCTTTACTCATGTGGTGTGTCAACACCTTGAGTTTTTTGGCCTATCCAGAACTTAGAGTTAGTAGGGTTCTGTGAATACAGCTCTACAGCTCAAGGGTTGCTAAAACTATTTCATTTCAGTTAATTGCACATCTATAGAAAACATGTATAAATATGTGTAAATAACAAATGCATTATTAATACTAAAAGCCAAGAATTCTCTCAATGAATAATAATGGGTAATTTCTTTAATATAGTTGGCTACATTTCTAAAGAGCAATAATCAAAGTAACTTCTTTGTTATCATCAGGATATCTACCGAGGAAGTTTTTCAAAGCATTAATAATCATATCAGATCTGGCAATGTGACTCTACTTGATGAACTCAGTTATTTTCCAGAAATCACATATATTACCTTTTCTTTTTCTGTCTTTTAAAAAAGCTTGGTACTGTAATGATTTAATCTGTGGTTAAAGCATGTAATTTTTGGATGAGATTAATCCTCTATTGTTAATGCTCAAAATTCTTTGAGATATTTCAACCACTCTCACCTCTAGATGCAACATTATTATTATTTTTTTCCTTAGCCTAACTTATACTGTTTTTGGCTCTTTCTACTTTAAAATACTACTATTGGATAAACTGTAATGTGCCTAAACAGAAACTGCCCACCTTTCCTGCTGGGCCAACTCCATTTTCACACATCTAAATACTACTCTAACTTTAAAGCTCAGTTCAGGTCTTACTTTCTCTTCCTCTAAATTTCCCCAAATCTGTGCTTCCATACTCCTCTGAATTCCTGAGGCTCAAACAAAAAATCCCACAGGAAAATATATAGAATATATATATATATATATATATATTTTTTTTTTTTTTCTATATTTCCAGATACAGTGTGAGTCTGTTTTAAGACTGTTTTAAGACTGGGATCCGGGATCCCTGGGTGGTGCAGCGGTTTGGTGCCTGCCTTTGGCCCAGGGCATGATCCTGGAGACCCGGGATCGAATCCCACATCGGGCTCCCGGTGCATGGAGCCTGCTTCTCCCTCTGCCTGTGTCTCTGCCTCTCTCTCTCTCTCTGTATCTGTCATAAATAAATAAAATATTAAAAAAAAAGAAAAAAGAAAAAAAAAAAGACTGGGATCCATAGAACATACATCTGACAAATTCAAACCAATTCACTTGACTACTCAAAACACTGCAGGAGCTCCTATTGCACTTAGAACCATACCTGTGGTTCTCTTATTCCTGACCCACTGAATTGTCAGGGAGCCCACCCTGCCTATTTCTCTAAAATTATCTCCAAGTCTCTCCCTGTAGCTCATTCCACTCCAGCCATTCAGCCCTTCATACTGTTCCTCAGACAAGAAAGGGAAAGCCTGTTTCTGTATCCCTCTCCATCTCCTCTCCACTGTAATATTCTTTCTTTAGGCTTCCACAGCTTCCCTTCGCACATCACTCTGGACTATGCTCTGATGTCACTATCTCAAAGAAATCTTTCCTGATTATTCTATCCCTTTACTTTTCTTTATTTTCTTCATATGACCCATCATTACTTGTAAGTATATTTATAGGCTTACTTATTTGCAATCTATTTCCTTCACTAGAATATAAGCTTTACCTGAGCAGAGCTTTTGGCTGTTTTGTCCTTAGCTGTATTCTAAGCCTATGGCAATAGGTGGTACTACACAATTATTTATTTCACGAATAATTACCTCTTTATACATTAGGCACCTAGTATGATGTCTCAAGCATGGACTGAGAGGTTTGGCAACTAAAGAGTAAGAAAACTTGGTAAAAAGATACTTCGTAGATATGTTATGTGTGTCAGTGTGGTCAGCTTAAATAGGGATAGGTGTCAGAATTCTATTTTTAGGCAACCTGATTTATTAATTACTTTAAATTACATATCAATGACAGTTAACAGACATGGTAATTAAGACAGCTTTCTAGGAGACATGAACATCTTTCTTTTTTATTTACATGTGTTTTCTAGCACACACCCCCCTCTGCATTTCCACAAATAATGAATTTTCAGCCAGGTGTATTAACATGAATGGAGAAAAAACTGTTTAGACATGTAAATATGAATACTAATTGAGGAAATGTGATTTGAAATATGAACCATAAGTAAAAATGAACTGATTTGTTACCAAATTTTACATATTATGTGCTTACCATAGTGTTAAACTGTATTTACAACTGTTTTTAGACCCAAGCACCATAGTATAATGTAAAATGCTGCAGAATATCTGAAATCTACCTTAGAAAAACTGGAGAACAACAGAGATTTTTATGAATAGGTAGTTAAAGAGGATTTCAGTAGACAAAATCAAATTTTGATTATAGGAGGATATATGCATTGAATGGTTTTTCTTCTTATGAAACATTAAAATTAAACTAAGGTATGCCATAATAGTCATTCTCACTATTTTTATATGAAAGGATATGCTATTATATGGCTTTTATATTACAGTTATCCATTGTGATCATATAACATGTTTTTTTTCACTTACTGGAGAACCTCCCATAGGGATGCTAATGGTATATTTATTATTCACAGATCCACGTGTAGTTTCTGCATATCTTCAAAATTGGGGAAAAAAATCTTATCATTATGTATATTTTTAATATAAGGTGCACAAAATGTCCCCATAAGTTATGTATTTTGTATTCATTGCATGGGGACACAAATGAATTAAGTATTCTATACATTTTACAATTAAAGAGAAAAGCTATGGCACTGACATAACTCAAACATGCTTCCTCTTTCCTTTTTTATTTTTTATTTTTGCTTCCTCTTTCTTAGGGCGCCTGTATTTTGATGTCTCCTCAAAGATCAAATACAAAAAAATGCATTCTCTAGGAATCTCATCAATGATATTTTTCAGAGTACAACTTCTAGTTAGTCAGAAAGTACTATTCTATGGTCATAATTACATAGAAAGGATTGTGATGTACGATACAATAGTCACCACTGACTTCTAAAAGTAGATAAATGCTATTAGAACCCTGGTTATTGTAAATTGTCTGAAACTCTCCAAAAATAGGTAAGAGGGGAAAAAAAGAAATGACTTTTTATTGGATGGTACAGAAACCAGAAACTAGAAATGGAGGAATAAATGTATATCAAAGTAAAAGGGGAAATAGAAGGTTTAGGAAAATAACCAGTGTTTCAAACTCTGTGGAAAATCAGAGTTGGAGCAAAACAAACTCCTCCACTAACACTATTAATTCCGCACATATGCATGTGTGTGTGCTCGTTTGTGCGTGCAGGTCATGTGTGGGCAGGCGTACATGTGTAGAGTTACTTATTACTTTAAGGATATTTGAATAAACAAGAGTGCTATTAGAGATAGAACGCTTTTAAGATTGGAGTTGTCAAATCAAGTGTTTAGTCAAAGTTTTCATTGTGCTTCCACCTAATAAGAGAATCAATCAGGCAGTCAAATAAACAACATTATCAGAGGCAAATTGCAGGTTTTGAGGGTCCTTTAATGAGATGCAACTTGCAGAAATCTCAGTAACCAAAAAGCCCAGTGGCATCCCAGGCTAAGTGAGTACATGCTATGCACATTAAGACAAATACAATCATCTATCTGGAGATTCATTACTTTCTTTTGCAGAGAGCTATTTATGTAACATTTACAATATACTACTTTGCACAGCACTGGATTAGGTCACTAAACAAAGCCATTTGGAATGGATTTTCTAAAATAAAGAAGCCAAAACCATGAAGCAATAATAACTAACCAGCACTCCAACTGTTTTAACTGTTTGCTGCATAACAGAACAGCAAGAATCTTTTTTTTTTTTTAATGGGTAGGCGTGCTAAAATGGAGTGATGAAATTAGATTAAGGTAAACTGAAAATCATAAAATAACATGAGAAAGAAGTTTTTCATGCAAAGATACAGATATAGACTTAACTAGTGTAGGAATAACAGGTTTTACTCTGTATTCTGTTTATTTCTATGAGGCAAATTTATGGACAGTCATATTATGAAGAATTGCAACATTCCTAATACTAGAGAAATGAGTCAAGAATAATGCATTCTGAAGAAATCAAATTAACAGTGAAGAGTTATTTACACTCAAAATTAACATATTTTGTCTTCCTCATCTGATATTTCTAGGCTATATACTGTTCAGAAATATGCTACTTTGGGCAGCCCCGGTGGCCCAGTGGTTTAGCGCTGCCTTCGGCACAGGGCCTGATCCTGTAGACCCGGGATCGAGTCCCATGTCGGGCTCCCTGCATGGAGCCTGCTTCTCCCTCTGCCTGTGTCTCTGCCTCTCTCTCTCTCTCCTGTGTATTCTCAAGAATAAATAAATAAAATCTTAAAGAAAAAGAAGTATGCTACTTCATTATGTATCCCTGTATCATATATTTATATATAAATAATATTACATATCATTTGTATTACATAAGACATAGGTATGTGTATGTATGCATAGAAATATAGATATACAGATGTGTAGGCATATGTGTTTATATAGATATAAATCTATACCTATATACCTATGGTACATATTTAGTTTAACTGAGCAATCATTATATGGTCAAATACCTGCCCATTTTTCTGAACCACATATTTTAAGATGTTTTAACTCAATTTTTAATATCAAAAACATGGTTTATGCACTATTTTGATTCACTGGCATCAGACTTGTTTGTCCTAATGATAGACATTTAATATATATAGTCACTAACCAGCTAGTTTACAGACTTGTTTGCATAAACAAGTTATAAAAATTCTAAATTAACCATTACTAAGAAACTATAAGATCATAAAACTCTACAGCTAAGAGCAGTGTCAGAATAAGAGGAAGGAGAAAGCCAACCATCCTCTGTATCTTGAGACAAACTCTGGGGAATACAAACAACATATTTTGTCTCTATTCTATAACCATGCACTTTAATCGTTATGGGAAATAATTTAATTTCTTGCACTCTCTAATAAGAAAATCTTACCTTAGAGATGTTCACTCTTCCCCAAGGGCTGTAATCTCATCAAATTAAATCTAAATTAAATGTGTTTTGTAGGAATTTATTAAGTTATAAAAAACATAGAAACAATAATCTAGAATATTTTCCCCCCTCAATCTAAAAGTTTTGCCTTTTCTATATTTAGACTGTCTCTAGTTTCTTCAATGATTAGTAATACCAAAAGTCTAAGATTTTCCCTTTTAGGAGCTAAGTCAGTAATAACTTCATTTACTTAGAAAAACATCCTTTGCTGGCATTTGAAATGCAGAGAAAATGGCATAATACATTTGACCAAGAAGGTTCTAATGATTTCCCAAGATGCAGATTCAAAATGGTCCTAAAGTAATTGCAAGGTTTGTTCATTCATTCACCAAACATTTCTTGAAAGCTTCTGGTATTCTTATTATGCTAAACAACTGACTTGGTAAATCAGAGCTACTATCCTCACTTTCTTAAGATTCAACTCCAAGAATACAATTAAAATGAGCTCTTCCTTTCAAGTACACTTCATTCTGTCAAATATACTCTTTCTGTTTATTTTAGAAGAGTTTAATCATCTCTATTTGGCTATACACCCTGGATTTGGGCTGATTTAACCACAGAGAAAGCACTACTTGAAATTCTGTGAGAATACCACAACTCACCCAAAGTCTCCATGTCACTCCAGGAAGACACTTTACCACTAAGAATTTAAGATAATGCTGAATTGAGCATAAGTCACCAAGCAGTGGTATAAAGCAAATGAGGGTTAAGGGCAAATAGTCACATAGGCTTCTTTGTCTTAAGTCCACCTTTAGCCCTTGCAATTAACTGCAGGTGTACCAAATTACATGCAGATATAATTGCACCTGAAATTAGCTGACTGCAGGTGTAACTGGTCAGTTGTACCCTCCCAAGGTAGTCCTTGGTTAATTACCTCAATTATTAGGTAATTATAGGTATAATTATATGAATTTCCATATAATTTTATTGCTTAAGAAACTCTAGTGCAGAAAGTAAGATAGTAACATAAGTTGTCATAAAATTTTTGTTAAGTGAGAGTGTTTTTGGGTTTCAATGCTGAGTAATTGAATTTCACACCAACAGTTCTTAGCCTGGGTGCCTGCCCTTGTACACAATCATTGTTTACTTGAATCATACCTGTATGGTTTTTTTTGTTTGTTTGTTTTTGTTTTTGACAAAGTGGTGCAGCAAGGGCATCTGAGTCAGTATATTTTCTTGGATTCAGTAACAAGTCTAAATACCATCATTAAATGTCAGGAACATCATTCTCTCTAACACTGCTTTCCTGATCTTCAGAGACCAAGCAATGTAAATATTATACAATCAAGATCTGTTTTCAGAGGAAAGCAGGATATGTATTTCACCTTACTGCTGCTGTGGGATAGAATGCCAATATTCTCCTAGAAAAATAACTTGCTCACTTCGATTTTGTTCTATTTTCTGGATATGCAAACAATGAATTTAACGTTTAACAATAAGATTCAGGCTATAAAAATGTTTTATACTACTATAAAATCCATCCCAAATATTGCATGTTTTTTGGATATTTGAGAACTGGTGAATCTGGCTAGTTATGCCTCAGAATTCAGGGATCTGTGGTGCTCATGTCCTAATCCCAGCTACTAAGCTCTTGCCATATTCCTTGTGGGACCAAGCCCTGTTACTTACCGAGATTATTGTCATAGGCTCTAGCCGTGTTCTCAAATGCTTGAGTCTACTTTGTGCTCCATGAAACCCTGTTTGCTCTTTCCAGGCCTCCTGAAGTCCCATTCTGGATCATGACCCATAAGATCAGGGCTATAATAACGATCACAAGGACTCCCGTTAATGCTGCCTCTTTGCATCTCCCAATTGGGTGTTCAGCAGTATGGCTTATCTTCCTATCTTGATAATTAAAAGGGCCTTGTGCTAAAACAGCACAATTACCCAAGTGAGTCCAATGATCAATCTGACTTGAAGCACTAGCTTGTCATTATAAGTATCACCTGGCAAATCCAGGCAGTATCAATCATATTGCTGTTTAGTCCTGTTTCTGTTTTGCTCCCACAACACCCTTTGCAGTATGAATTGTGCACCCTGTCACAGAGAAACATGGTGAGGCCCTGTAGGTCATTTAGTCATGTCCAGCAATATCCCCATGGAAATCTCACAAATGGCTTAACAGATCAGATTGCAACAACTTTGTGGCCAAAGCAAGAGCTATAAATCTGTGAAAGGTTCAATTTTTTTCAAAAGTTCAGTAGTCAGATTTTTTGTGAGATATTGCATTATCTATTTATGATATATAGATACGTGTAATATACATATCCCCTTTCTTTCATAATGCACATTTATATATCAGAAGTCTGAGACTTATAGAAGAAAAAGGTTATATTTGTTAAAATTCATGTTTTTCAAACTTATTTTAACATAAAACTCTTTTGGGAAGAGAATATCTGACACTAGTCTTTATAATGTCCCCAGAACATTCTCTGGAAAATACTGTTCAAAAGCTGCAACTGTAAACATGGCTTACTCATTTTGGATCCCCAGAATTTCTTTACTTATTATTTAGTTAATAATTGGCTACCACAAATGGTAGAAGACATAGGCACATCTTATAGCTTATTGCAAGAGCAAGAGGATGAGGATTTTTCTTACAGATCGGCACAGCCTTCAACGTCTAATTCTCTGAGGTGTACTACAGAACAGGCTGTGCCACTAACAGTAACTTTTTCAATTAATAGTATTTAGAGAGAGCAGTAAAAAGATTTTAAAGGCTCCTTTCCGCTTAATTGTTCCCATACACTACTTAGAAGGCATTTTCTTTCCCTTTTAATGTTAATTGAGTCATCATCTGTTTGTCACTCAAATTTCAAATGTGTGGCAGCACAGTCCTTTAAGTGCTACCTTGTAGTTACATGGGCACACTCCAAACGCACGTGTGTGGTTATTCTCCTCTCTTATCTCAACCACAGCCAGAAAACTAAGTGTGCTAGATTCAGGACAGTTTAATTATTCTTATATAAAACACATGTCCCTCCCAAAAAGTTTATACTTTCTATCTGAATTTCTGAAGTTTGCTATAGTTTCTCCAAGTACAGGTGCATGGTGATATCTTTTATTTTTTGGAGGATTCTAAATTCCTTAAAATATCCAGATTCTCCTTGCTGGTCTTTTTTTTTTTTTTTAAGATTTTATTTATTTATTCATGAGAATACACAGAGAGGAGAGAGAGAAGCAGAGACACAGGCAGAAGGAGAAGCAGGCTCCATGCAGGGAGCCCAACGCAGGACTTGATCCTGGGACTCTAGGATCACGCCCTGGGCTGAAGGCAGACGCTAAACCACTGAGCCACCAGGGCCGTCCTCCTTGCTGATCTTTAATGCTTGCTTATTTCTTCTCCTTCAAGACTCAACTTTTCACCTTTTTTGTGAGGCCCCCTCTAAGCCCAATAAAATTATTCAGGCTTTATCTTTCAGACAATCATTAGCCCCTCAGCACATTCAAGTCTCATGTTGTTAAATAAATTTTAGATAAAAGAGCTAACTCCTTGTCATTGTATTTCTAATACATGTCACAATCAATCACTCATTCTTCCTTTCACTCATTCATTCATTAAACAAACATCTACAGAGAACCTCATTAAATAGTATCTAGACTGCCGATATTCCAGTAGAAAAAGTGAGGGAGGGATGGTAGGTGAGCATCAAATAAAAATGAGTACTTCATAAAAGCCAAAAGTGTCTTAGAAAGGAAAAGGACTACCACTGTGAAATCTGGAGAATCCCAGAAGATTTATTTTAACCTCTATCATTAGTGGTAAGTAGGAACTTGCTAAAAAAAAAAAAAAAATGAAAAGAAAGATTTTTCATGTGAAAATAATTACCTATATGAAAATTTAATGACTATAGGTAATTATATGCTCAAGGAATGCCAAGAACTTTTAGAGTGGCTGGAATGTAGAGGGTGGAGAAAGACGTAAATGGGAGAAAGATTGTGTCTGGAAAGTGCTAGTCAGTCAAGTGTTTCATGTGTCATCCCAATTAACATGGTCTTATCCTAGGGATGAGGAGATCTCAACTCTGAGGTATATTCAGAAGCTCCTAAGGATTCTAAGGAATGAGGTCTACAGTCAAAGCCAGGAATATGTATTTGTAGCATTTATAGCGATTCTTGTACCTTATTCATTTTATCTATTTATTCATGAGAGACAGAGGGGGAGGGAGAGAGAGGACAGGCAGAGGGAGAAGCAGGCTCCATGCAGGGAGACCGACGTGGGACTTGATCCTGGATCTCCAGGATCACGCCCTGGGCTGAAGGCGGTGCTAAGCCACTGAGCCTCTCAGGCTGCCCATTTATAGCGATTCTGATACAGGTTACCCTCAGATGAAGTTGTGAGAAATGTCCTATGTACACAATGGGAAACCTAAGGGAGTTATTAAATAGACTGTGTGGAGACTGGATTAAACTGGGGAGTTTAATTCTCCATTACTAGGCGGCTTTGGAACTAGATGAGGCAAGGGGAGTTATTTTTAATAACGCTAATTATAAACAGATCAATTAGTTAATTGATTAGATTAGTTATTTGCTTCTATTCTTTCATAAACCAATATTATGCCTGAATGATCTATAAATAAAGGCACTTAAGTATCTTTTGTTGGCTTTATAATATTCTAGCAAGAATCACTTTTATTACACAGCATATTATATTCAGGTACTAAGTGAAATAAGTCAGACTGAGAAAGACAAATACCCTATGATTTCACTTATATGTAGAATCTTAAGAAATGCATGAGTGAACAAACAAAAAGCAGAATCAGACCTATAAATACGAAGAACAAACTGATGGTTGCAGAGGGGAAGGGGTGGGAGGATAGCAAAATGGGTGAACAGAAGTACAGGCTTCTGATTATGGGATGAATAAGTCATGGGGATGAAAGGTACCCAGCACTGGGAATATAGTCAGTGGTTTTGGAGTACTGTTGTATGGTGACAGATAGGAGCTAGACTTGCGGTGAGCACTGGGTAACACGTAAAGCTGTTGAATCACTATGTTGTACACTTGAAACTAATCTAACATTGTGGGCAAACTATACATAAAATTAAAAAAAAAACTCTAGGTCTGTGATTCCTTCTCCTACACCATGCTACGTCACATGCAAAGTCATGTCCAAAGTATGCAATGAAATACAATAGTCATCAATTTTGTGCTTAACAAAGTTGAACATATATTTGACATTACTGAAGGTTAAAATATAGATACCAATCTTATCTTAGGATTATTCTTATTGCTGACAGCAACAAACCAAGGGCAAATGGTTTAAAGAAAATGATAATTTATTAGTTCTTTTTTTTTTTTGATAATTTATTAGTTCTTATAGTCCATGGTAGACTCTATGTATCACTTGATTTAGGGAACCAGAAATGACTCTAGAAACCAGTTTCTCACTCCCTATCTTTTGACTGCTTTCTTTTTGTTATCTCCATGTGTTTCTACTGATCTTGGCAAGATGGCTTCCTCTAGAACACTAGCCTCACATCCTCCAAACTTCAAAAAAGGAGCACAGTTTCCCATCCAGCTACTTCTGTCAGAGAATGCTGAAGTTCTTATTGGGTCACATGTTGATCCCTGAGTCAAATGCTATATTCCAGGGCTGCTCAGTACTCTGACTCTCTAGGTGAGAGCCTATTTTACCTTTGGACTAAACTTAGACTCAACACCACAGCCTACAAGTTGGGGAAAGGGTTCCTCAAAATAAAATTAGATCAATGGTACCAAAAACAGCGGGCTTCAATTCAGGGCAGCAAAATGAGCAAATATCTACCACCTTCCCCTGAAGAAAGGAGCAGGATAACTGATTGTATTATTATGACAGATCAATTAAACTCACTGAGGAATTAGAAAATACTTTTCTAAATTTCCTAATATCTTTAGGATAACACACTGCCAAGTGGAATTTTATTTTAATAAGAAATATGTTTTGATATGGTTTCTACACACACACACACACACACACACACTGATTTCTGCAAGATTATTTGGTTAAGAATTGAATCCATTCAAATAAGATTATTCTGTAAACAAGTGAATCCTGTCATTTTGTTTTCAAAGTAACACTGCTCATGCTCAACTGAAGTCAAGCACTTAAAACAAAACAAAACAAAACAAAACAAAACAAAAAAAACCCTTGAAATTAGTTTGTGTGCACATACACCCAAACTCATTCTTGGGTAAAAGTACACTGGTTCTTTTAATCCTTTAATCAATACTTCATTCCAGCAATTCATATCTTTTTATTCCCTTTCCAAAATAATTCATTTCTCTAAAGAAAGTGGGAGATTTTACTGATCCATCTCTTTAGCAGTTTGTTTCAGATTGGAGTAGCAGTACAAAATTCCTGGGAGTTTTCCTCTCTGGTGATATTTAATTTTTTTTGTTTTTGAGTATATGTGCTAGTTTTCAACTTGTTAATCCTTCAAATCATAGCTCAAGTCTCTAAGACACCTCTACTCTATGCTTCAATAGCCCCTTATTCAAAACATTTATCAAAGTGTGACACAATTATTAAGTATTAATAGTAAAATTGATTACACAAATTAAAAATTAGTTAATTAAACTAAGAAAAATAACTTCACTCCTACATAAACCAAAAGCTCAGTGAGGTCATGGCCCTGAATTTTCAGCCTCTCACATAATGTCTTGCAATTAATTGTTGGTTGAATGAATATATTATAAGCAGTCATGTGGTAACTGAATAGTTTATTTTTGCAAAAAGTTGATTTTGCTCAATCCTCCTGAATCAAAGTTTAGGGAGGGAACGTGCTTAGTAGCCAGGTATTTTATTCTTGCAAAGTGGAGGCTGGTAGTGGACATAGCTCTAACCACCACCACTCCTTACCCAGGCAGTACATGTACTGAAAATGGGGAGAAGAGGGAAAATGAGGCAGAGAACACACTCAGGTGCTGAGTTGGAAGGAGCTGGCTAGACACAAGTATCCGGAGCTGACGAGTCAGAGCTGGGAAATAAGACCCAGATACCAGAGAGGAGGTGCTTACAGACTAAGGAGAAAACAGGCTGGATGAAGCTGGCTTTGCTGTGACTCCAAAACAGAGATTTATGACTATACTGAGAGTTATGAACAGCGGGAGTAGTTTGGGCACACAGACACTTACTTATCCAGCCCCCTCTGACTCATTCAATACCTATAAATGTGTGAACTCACGGGCAGCTCTTTGTTCTCCAGCTTTTCGTCTCATTAGTTGCTACATTTTCTGAATGCCACATTTCTTTTTGTAAGCATGGCACATTATGAAATATTGGCATTAATGATATTTAAACGAATTAAATTGCACTAGCATGGTTGCCCAATGTGGTCCACATGGATCAACACAACAGATTACAAATGCAAAACACTACTTAAGCTGCATAATGACAGCATATTTTAAAATTTATCCCTGAGTGGCAGTTAAGAGCTTCAAGAGGAGAGCTTCAATTCTTTTCTAAGAATTGTATTTGGTGGGAAATAGATAAATAGGTATAAGTAACTACTTGTGGAAAAAGGTTTGCCTAACGATATATGTCCCCAAGACATGCTGATAGGCTACCTGCCTAAGTGAGGAGATTTAGCAGTATCCAAGGAGGTGGAAGCTCCCCGCTCAGCTATCACATGGGACCACCGTCTCTTTTCGATGTTAAGAGTTAAAATAAACTGAGATGTCCGGGATCAGGAAGAGAGAGTGCCAGAAATTATACACGATGGTGGTCTTCTATTTTTTTTCCTTAGGAGTTCATGCTAACTATATTGCTCATGTGAATAGAACATTCATGAGAGTGGTCCCACTACTCTGGGTACTTTGAACTTCCTAACCAAACAACAGATATGTATTTCATACTGAGTACCAAGGATGTGCAAAGCATATGGGGAAAATAAAACTTAAACAACAAAAAAGACAGTCCAACAGCAATCTCATAGAGCATGCAGCAAGAAGTCTTCAATCCCAGTTGTTGGCACACACGAAAAAGACGGTGGGCAGCAAAACACCAAGCAATGCTGTTCAGAACTCAGATGTACACACGTTCTAGAGCAGTGATGACATTCAAAATGTTTAATAACCTGTGGCTGTGTGACACAATACAAAATATGTATTTGGTCTCTGCCCCTGGTTACTGACACAGAGCTGCTAAATCTCTTGTTTCCTAGCTAAGAAAGCATCTTTTGTTTTAATGAGGTAACTAGTGATTGGCTACTGGATAGCCATGATTAGAAGCTAGTACCTTTTAGCCCCAACCTCTGACCTCCAGGAAGGGAGGAGGGGCTGAAGATTAAGTTAATCACCAGTGACCAATGATGTAATCATCCATGCCTTTGTGATGGAACCTCCATAAAACCTGAACAATAGGGTTTGGAGAGTTTCTGGGTTGTTGAACACATACACTCGCTGGAGGGTGGCACATCATAACTCCAAGGGAACAAAACTCCTGTGTATAGGACCTATTAGGACCTTATTCTATCCAGCTCTTCATCTATATTCTTTATAGTAATATCCTTTATAATAAATCAGTAAATGTAAGTAAATGTTTTCCTGCATTTTGTGAGCTGTTTTAGCAAATTATCAAATCTGAGGGGGGTTGTGGGAACCCTCGACTTAACAGCCTAGTCAGACAGAAGTGTGGGTACCTTGGGGACTCAATGCTTATGACTGGTCCCTGAAGTGAGAATATTATGGGGCTGAACCCTTAAATCTATGGTATTTGAAACTAATTCTCAGTAGTGTCAGAATGGAATTAAATTCTACGACATCCAGTTGGTGTCCAGAGACTAGGAGAATTGGTTGGTGTGAGGAAAGAACCTATACACATTTGGTGCCAGAAGTGTTGTGGATAGACTAAAAGTTTTCCTTTAGGCTACTAATCACCAATCAGAAAAGTCACCAAGCAGATCAGAAGGAGGAACAGTTGAGGAGCTGGGCAGGTAGTTATCCATGGACTGTCAGTCCAAAGAGGATGGGCTCCTCCGAGTAGGAATGACCTAAGATTGGAAGCTGACATCAGATCACCACACTTCAATTTCCTGACTTTACATTCTTTTTATGCATACTCAATACTTATAAAACAGAATCTAAACTCTTTGAGAGTTGAGACTGTTTCTTATTTAACATTTAGTACAGGGCAGTTGATTTTAGAACACTGGCTTGACAAATGTGATCAAGAATGCAGTGAGCATCTATTAAAATTGCAGAGGTTTCTGTTCTGGACTGTGCAGGAAAGTGATAAGGCACCTTGTACTCCAAAATAACTTGGACCCAAAAATAGTAGCGAGCAGGAAAGAAAGAAAAATGAACAATGAGCTCTAACAAGCATGGTTCCCACGCTCTGCCAGTCAAGCAGCAATTTCTCGTGGCCCATGGCAGGGATGGTGAGGAGGCAGTTCCACATGAGGGACTTCTTCATGAGTTGGAAAATGTCTCTTAGGCTAACTGCAAAGCCTCCCCAAGCTGGGTTGGGATTTTCCAGTGGCTTACTGAATATCCTATTCGTATCTCAAGGCATTCTTTCAAAATGAGGTTTTGATGCCAAATGTTTTGACATTTTGACAGGCTACAAAACTCAAAGCAGCAGGACTTTGTGTTGTTGCTGTTGTTTGGGTTTCAATGCAGTAAACACACATGTAGTTTCACTCAGTGGACTGTAAATAGAATTGGATGAAATCCAGAAACTGATTAGTCGATTATTTTAATGGGAAAAAAATCCATAAACAACTACCCTCACATAAAATTAAATCCCTCCAATGGATTTTTTACGTAAGAGGCATGTGTTGAGAACTTACTTGTCCAGACTATGGTACAACAGTGTTTTTTCAACCATGGCTTCACATTTAAAATCACATAATAATCCTTTAAAAAACAGTGTTGCAAAAAATTGTTTTAATAAATAAGTAAACAAAACTAAACAAAACAGAAAACAGTGTTGCCTGAGTAACACACCCTTGAGCTTACAGTGTGCCCTGGAGATCTGTAAGTAGAAGTTGCAAGGACTAGGTCACAGGCTAACTGAAACAGCATAATAGGTTAACCATGACTGGCTTAAACCCATTTTTATGAACGTGGTATGGCTGGATGTATTACTGACTGTACACATTTGGGGTCTATGAACATGAAAAAAGGAATGGAAGGAAGAATGGCTATGAAGAATGCAACCAACTGCGTCTGCTATATACTCCAAGTATCTCAAATTGTTAGAAATTTTCAGAGTGAGATGGGAAACTTACCAGAGCGTAGTTTGAAAATAAAAGTATTTATCATATCAATTTAGTTAGTACCCTTCTTATTTTGTGTGAGTACAATACACAAAAATAACTGGCAATGGCTCAGGAAAACGTGGGATCGGATTCAATAATGTTTAACTTTCTACCTTTAAAACCTCATGATTCAAGACACTGTGGGAAACTCCAAATGTGAGAAGAAATAGAACTTTCTGGCCCAGAAAATATGACAATCTTGTGAAGACATATTAGGACACACAAAAGTATCTGAAGATATATTGACAAATAAAATTGGTGTGACAATAATTGAATTTTGAATTAATGATAGGAGCTATTAATAAATAACAACTGCAACCCGTACTCACATCGCTGAATATATGCATAGTCCATTACTACCTGTGTGAATCCAAAATAAAATACATATATGTATATATATATGCCATTACATTGACCTAAGGAAAGTATATCACTCCTTGCAGCATTTTTAGGTTGTGGCATTTATGATGTCAAACATTAATCCTCCAGAATATTCATTTAAATACACATTTCTACTTAGTAGCCACTATGTGGAACATCCTCCACAATGTGTTAGGGATATTTAAAGATGAATGAGATGCAATCCTTGCCATCAGACAGGTAAACAACTAGTTTGAATGCAATCACCCAGCACAAATGGTAGTAATTGGCAGACTCTTAAATGCAGAAATAATCTATCTGGAGCAAGTATATATTGTGTCATAACCTATAATTCTAAGTGCTCTGTTCTGCTCTGCTGAGAGACTTCTAATCATATTCTGCTTTGTTCTCATTTATGTAGCAGGTAGGTTTGCTACAAACTTTGCTCTTATGAAGTTGGGTTTATAATAATGTCAGTGAAGTAATACAAAGCAGTAGAAAGCCTGCAGCAAAACAAGTTGTAACTAAGGTTTTCTAAGTGCTAAGGAATGCCACAGTTGCCCCATCCTTATTCCTCCCTCTATATTAAAAAAAAAAAAGCCACTCTGAATCATTCTTTCCCTCATCAGCAATTCAATCAATAAACTATGCAGCAAGAAATATGCTAAACACAGAGAAGAAAATGAAGCTTGTAAGGCAGCCACAACCGGGAAATTTCCAGCTTGTCATTATTCTATTTTTGAGACGAACAGATAGAGACACACTACCTGACTTGCTCATGTTACGAAAAAAAAAAAAAAAAAAAAAAGAAGAAGTATAAAACTAGGAGTTAGGATTAGGTGTCTTATAGTTAAAGGCTGTTTACACAGGGTATCCGTGGGGGTTACGGCATCAAGAAGGGGCAAAGTGCAGGGCCATATGGGACACATGGGACGGTGCTTCATGACAATCAATGAGGCCTTGGAGCAGTGAGTGTCTTGTGCTTGAACATAAAGCAGAACATGAAGGGAGGGAACTCAACAGCTCAGGGACGCATGCCAGCAGAGCCTGGCTCTGCTCTGTGGACATTCTACAACTGACAGGCCCTCTAATGCTCTACCATGTGACACAGTGACCATATGCTAGGAGCACTCCTGCTCTGTGGGGAACCAGATGGTCAGAAAAATCTCAAAAACCAGGCAGATGCCAGCAACTCCTCTACTGTCCCTGATCTACCAGAAACAGCCTTGCCAGCTGGCATCTCCATCTCCTCTAACCATGCTCTCATCACAGAAAACAAACAGGGCTGAGACACTAACAGCTCTATTCCTGTATCAGCACAGCTCCGACAGTGAGAGATGAACTAATGACCAAAGGCAAAGGTCCAAAAAGGAGGCAAAGAGGCATGGGACGAGTATGAATGTGCCTTCCTCTGGGCTTCTTTTCCTTAGATGAGCTTGTGACGCACTTTGCATGGTCTACGATAAATTATTTATTGCATAATCTCCCTACTCATTAAAGAATAAGCTTCTCCATGACAGTGACTGTCTCACTGACTTCAGTCGTCACAACTCTTTCCCGGCACAGTGGCTGACACAGAGTGAGCACTCAACAAATATGTTTTGCTATTTTTTGTTAAGAATGATGCTGTGGTCATGAATTGAGATAGAATATGTATTAAATAAGGAATGTGATATTTACATAATATGGGGTCGTGACATACCAGGAATATCTCCTTTTCATCTAGAATTTCATACAAATTACACATCATCCCATAGGTGACGCCCAAGTGGCTATCTGCCTCTATAGCAGGTTCGTCCCAATACCAGAAACAGCAACCCAACCCCAGCCCCACTCCAGCTCAGATAAATGATTAGAAACTGAAGGGTCTAATATTTTAATTTTCTCTGACCACAGACTGCCACATATAGTTTTCAAACAATTTTGGGGGGGGGGGGTTAAAAGTCTAAGTGCTGATGGTTTTTAAGCAATAATCATGATTCATCCAGCATATTAAATTATCAAATATAATTCTGTAGAAATTTCATCTCTCTAGCATTATGAAAGCAATATTATATAACTGCAATTTAATATGAAGCACTGACATGCTTATTGGTTTCCTAGTACATATACTATGCCACAAAGATGCTAAAGATAAAATGTATATTATACCGAAGAATAGCATATGGATGGACTGGTTAAAAGGAAATCAAGCAATAAATGACCTTACTATTCTAACGAGTGCTCCTACTGCCACAGGACCTACTTAGGAGTCCTCAGACTTAAAATACACCTAGTCTTTAGAGGCATCTTTGTTTTACACATTTAATGCATTTAATGGAGAGTTGAAAATTAGTTTCAGTTCTGGATCCAGCTTCCCTTACATGAACAGGGTAACTAGTTCACTTACACCTCACTTGTTCATCTGTTGAGTAGGGGTACTTCAACGTACTAATGATGATGATTATATAGATAGAGTGCGTCTCTTAGTGTCTGGCCTATGGTTAGCATTCAATAACAATTAGATTCTATTAGTTATAGAAGATGCCATCATCATCTTTCATGAAACAGACCAATAATGTTGGATGGCTTTAAGAGAATTCGCTAATCCACACTCTTTTTCTTCAGAGAAAAGAAGCCGCACTCTACTAACTAATGTGTTATCAAAGTCACCCAACAAATCAGGGAGGAAAATGAAAATGTATCCTAATTCCAAGCTTAGAGCTTTTTCACCCAACTATTAAATAATACATACTGTTCTTAGGTTATTAAGGGTATCAGACAATATCAGAAACAGGGAATCTTTACCTCGTAGCATCTCTCTTGCAAAGTTCCCATGACAAGGCTCCCATAGATAGGCTCTCTGTCTGTACCTGTTCAGCTATCTTTTAATATCAAAAAGGAAAGGACAATAGGTAGTGAAAGGTTTTGGTATTCTTTTGCTGACATTCACTCATTCTCTGAAATATATTCTCTTTTAAAAGTTCCCGTGACCAAGAAAAGTTGCTGTTCTTATATTTTAAGTATTTATGAATTTTTAAGAAGAATTTGAAGGAAACTATAAGGTCTACATGCATAAAAATAGGACCATTAACATCTCTACCTTATGGCAGATGCTTTTTTTTTTTCTTTCCTTTTGATGTGTTAGACATTTATCTATTAAATCTCAGCCCTATATTTTTCCTTCTATATTCACCTTCAAGCTGCTAGGGCTAGTAGCCTGCAATCTACAATTTGGAGGCTTCCTTGCCAGCAAGTTTCTCATTATACTCTGTCATTCATGTCAAAATGGAAATCACTAAAAAGTTAGACATTCAGCTTCTGGATGATCCTCCTATAGTGATGGTGGCAGCAGCCACCTAAGTTCCACTAATTAAGTATTTTAAAAGCAGCAGCTAGGCGTTCCATCAAATGGAGTAAAAACAGCTCCGATTCATGGTTGTGTGCATGATTACAGCAGCATCGAAGATAATTGTTCTAACAATCTTAGTGGCAAGAATGTTCTTATGAACATCAGCCCAAAGACAGTGGCATCTTCCTGACATCTGGGCTTTCTTCTTCTTTTCCAAAACTTCTGATACTTTTTAAAATATGTTTTTATTAGTTAATTATTTAAAGGATTATTTATTTATTTATTCATGAGAGATACACAGAGACAGAGAGGCAGAGACATAGGCAAAGGGAGAAGCAGGCTCCCTGTGGGGAGCCTGATATGGGACTCAATCCCAGGACCCCAGGATCACGCTCTGAGCTGAAGGCAGACACTCAACCAATTAGCCACCCAGGCATTCCCTGTTTATTTTTTTAAAAAAGATTTATTTATTTTATTTGAGAGAGAGAGCATGTGTGCACAAGCAGGGGGATGGGCAGAGGGAGAGGGAGAGAATCTCAAGCAGACTCCCTGCTGAGTGTGGAACTTCTCCCCAGTCTGGATCTCATAACCCTGAGATCATAACCTGAGCTGAAGTCAAGATTTGGACACTTAATGGACTGAGCCACCCAGGCATCTCTCTTTCTAAGTTTTCCTCATAAAAAAAAAAAAAAAAAAAAAAAAAAAAAAAAAAAAAAAACATACACACACACACACACACACACACACACACATCTTGTGGCTTAACTAGATTTGTGTTAATTTCCTGAGTGAACAATGACTGATAAATACACTGAATTTTTACAATAACTCTTCAAGCCAGTATTATTACCTCCACTTTGCAGATGAAAAAATAATTCTTGGAAAAGTTAAGTGATATGCCCAGGGTGATCAGGCCAACAAAATAATTAGAAATGGAACTATAGTTTTATTGAGCTCAAATATCCTATATTTCAATGTTAAGAACTACCTATTTAAGCAATGTATGACAGTTTTAAGGGTATTTTATTCTAATTTTGAAATGATATGTAATAAATTTATAAAACCTGGAAAAATACAAGGAATAAGCATTGCCTCCTGGATTTTCAAGTGAACTGAGCAGTGCTCTGATAACTCCCCATTGTCTTTAATTGATGTGACATACAATACGTATATGCTGTCATATATGTTAGGAGTAAGGAAGGATGCAAGGTCAGTTTTGAGTCACTTATCAATTCTCAATTGGTGTTTAGTGGGAAAACACTATCAATAATGAAAAGAGACAGTCACAGAAAGGGTAGGAAAAAGAAAAAAATACAGTGAGGCACAAAGATAGAGAGTAACTGAATTATTACTTTGAGACATAAAAATTGTATTTTACAAAGATAAATGGAATGTTATAGTCATACTCTGCATCTGACACAATTTATATCTCCTTTCAGAGCCCCTGGATATCACCTGTCTCCCATTACTCCAGCTTTGATCATAGAGACTCCCACCTTCAATGGCTGCCAATCTGCGAACTCCACTCCTTGCTGGGACAACCTCAATTAGGCGTCAGGTTGTAGAATAGCCCTAACTCTGTTTCCTCTAGCTTTGCCTCAAAATCTGTTTTCCATAGTACCCTGAGTAAAATAGAAGGCAAAAAAAAAAAAAAAAATCAATGAAAAATTTACCTATTTGAGTTAAATTATGTTTGTTAAATTTAAAAGATTTTTGTTATATTTAATATGTGGCCACAACCTTTAAAAGTTATCGAAGCCTTGAAATTTATCAAAGACAATGTATTTATGTCTACTTGCCATATTTGGATCATAGTTTTTTCTAACAAACTATTAAAAGATTTTTGCTTTTCTGCTCCATTGACAAGCCTAATTTTTTATGTGAAGCTGAATCCTCCACTCTCCACTTCTCTGCTTTCAATTAAAACATCAATGCTACAGAGAGGTCATCAATTTTTCAACAGTTACTTTATTATGCCCTTTCAGATACGTGTTGCAGCAAAACTTCATATCTCCCCCCCAAATCCTCCACTTCAAATAATTCATGCAGAATGTGACAATGTAACCTGCTTCTTCTTATCTGACCTGTTGACTATATTGAGTATGAATTGGAGAAACAAACTACATTGTTAAAAATATGATAAACAAGCCCTGATTGCTTAAAGAATCTTGAGCTCTTCAATGTGAGAAAGCTTGAGGAAGACACCAGGAAATATCAGAGATCTATACAGTATATTCTTCTGAGGTTTTCAGTGGTGTTGCTTAAACATTCAGTGTTTTTATTCTTTTAAAGTTTAATTCAGCTAGTGTCAGAAGGTGAGTAATAGTCCTTGAAAAGCTTTGATATTATCCCAGGTTTGCTTCTCAAATGCTATGAAAGAAGAGACTCTATATGCTGGTGATTATTCCAGAATGCCTGAATTTAAATCCTGGCTCTGCCATTTAGTGGCTAGAAGATCTTAGGCAAGACATTTATTCTGTTCGTACTTAGTTTACTCATCTAAAATGAGGTCAATAATAATACTGTCTCACAGGAGAGCTGTGAAGATAAAATACATGATTACACAGAAAGAATTAAGAATCGTGCCTGCATTAATATAATCTTTAAATACAATAAATCTTTTATTGTAGACTTTTCAAGATCCTTTAAAAGTCTGATTAAAGACTTTTAAATGAAAAACATTAATTTAGAAAATAAAACCTTACATACATACAGATTCCATGCATGATTTCAAACAATTTATGAAAGACATTTAAAATAAAATGTAAGAATTTTACTTCTAACAATGCTTTAATGAGGAACATGGCTGGTTGGACCTTGCAGAAAACAAGTTTTAAATTGGTAAACTGTTAAAAATAACCATTTCAGGACATTGAAAAATAAAGGTAAGCAATGAATTGCATTGGTTTATTTATAAAATACTGCTAATTTATCCATAAGAATAGATTTTGTGGCCATATTGCTGGATATATTCCCATTACCTCGGTTCAGTGGTGCAATACTATAGCTCTACCAAACGGCATTTATAGACTCAGTGGCAAACCAGAGCAGGTGGCAAAACAACCAGAAATTTAAGTGAGGAACTTTGCAAATGGGAAAAATCTAGAAAGGCTGAAAAATTACTGGTTTACTCTTCTATTACACACCAGGGATGCAGGTGAAAAATGAAAGCCTGGGGAGTAGTGTGGATTTGCCATGCTTTTAAGTCCATCTGTCAACCAACAAGCAGCTCAGGGGATAGAGGATGGAAACTTTACTGGAATGGGATGTATGAACATAACCTCTGTATATATCACTGACTGACCATGAAACTGCAAGAAACCAGGCTATTAACACTGAGAAGACACATCAGAGACTGTACACTACAGGGCAAACAGATTTTTAAGTCCAGAGAATTTAACTAACTGTTAAAATAGTACAATAGCCCTCAGAATAACAGGATGCTAGAATAAAAGTAACTACAACATATTATCTACATTGTCCAGTTCCTCACAAAAGAAATTATTTGACATGCAAAGAAAAAAGAAAGTTATCAATACATAGGGAAAAAAAAAAAAAACAGTCCATAGAAATTGACTTGGAATGGATAGGACTAAGACTTCAAACTAGCTAACCTAAGTCTGCTTAAACTTATGGAAAATAGATACAAAGAAGTGGAAGGAGATATATTCAAAGAATTGAAAACATATGGAAATAATGAGCAAATAAATAAATATGAGAACAGATCAATATCCAATTCAAATAAGACACAGAATAATATTTAAGGGAAATGAACAGAGCCTCAGAAATCTGCAATACAATAGCAAGCATTCCAACATTCATATAATTGAAGCTCCAGAAGAAGATGAGAGTGGGAAACAGTAAGAAAAAATATTTTAACAAACATAAATCTTGAAAGTAGCAAGAGAAAAATGACAAATCACATACAAAGTAAAAACTATATGATTAATGGTAGAATTATCTTCAGAAACAGTGGAATGCAGAGCACTGGAATATCATTCAAAGTGCTAACAGAAAATAAAAATCAATGAAGATTTTGACGTCCATCAAAATTTTTCTTCAAAAATGAAAGTGAAATAAAGACTTTTCCAAAATAAGGAAAACCAGAAAGCATTTGTTGGCAGGAAAACTATGTTATAAAACATACTAAAAGAAGTGCTTTAGGCAGAAGAAAAATAACACAAAATGATAACTTAGCTGCATTGGAAGAAATAAAGAGCACCAGAAATGGTAAATATGGGTAAATAACACACACACACACACACACACACACAATTTGCATTTCTTTTTTTCTTAACTTCTTTAAGACTCAGAATTGTGTAAAGCAGAATTTTTAATGTTATTTTGGGGGGGTGTAAGGCATAGAGATATAATATACTTGACAACAATGCAAAATAGATGGGTGAGATAGAGCTACACTTGTGCAAAGTTCCTATATTTTATCAAAAGCCAGTATGAGATTATAATAAATTAAAGATGGTATTATAATCCCTAGAGCAATAACTTTATTTTTTTTTAAGATTTTATTTATTTATTCATGAGAGACACAGAAAAGCAAAAAACCAGGCAGAGGGAGAAGCAGGCTCCCTGTGAGGAGACTGATGTGGGACTTGATTTCAGCACCCTAGGATCATGACCTGAACCAAAGGGAGACACTCAATCACTGAGCCACCCAGGTGCCTGAGCAGTAACTTTATATTTTTAAGGATTTTATTTATTCATTCATGAGACAGAGAGAGAGAAAGAGGTCGAGACAGAGGAAAAGGGAGAAGCAGGCTCCATGCAGGGAGCCCGATGTGGAACTCAATCCTGGGTCTCCAGGATCACGCCATGGACCAAAGGCAGGAGCTAAACTGCTGAGCCAATAACTCCGGGGACGCCAGAGTTATTGCTCCAGCGTCCCCGGAGCAATAACTTTAAAAAGAGTAAAGGAATATATCTAAAAAGTCAATAGAGAAGATAAAATGACTATTTTAATTCATAAAAGAGGAAAGAAAGGAGCAATAAAAAGAACTAGAAAACAAGTAGCTAAATACTGTATCTAAATCCAACCCTATGAATTATATTGAATGTTAACTTACTAAACACATCAAACAGTAGAAATTTTCAGACTGGGTAAAAAAGAAACTCCAACTATGTATAATGTGCATAGGAAACACACTTTAAAATTTAAAAATGTAAATAGGTTGAAAATAAAAGGGTGGAAAAAGTTAAGCCAATAAAATAAATAGGAGTTGGAACTGCTTTAATTCCAGAGAAAACAGACTTCAAGAGAATAAATATTCTTAGAGAAAGGAACTTCATGTTTAATGATAAAAAGGATAATAAATCATAAGTCTATAACAGTTACCAAAGTAAAAGAATCAAACTACAGGGAAAATGGCAAAGGAACATGAGGGACATCTGGGGGATAAGAGAAGTGTTCTAAAACTTGATTTTGGAAGTAGCCAAAATTCATCTCACTGTAAACTTAGAATGGCTGGAGTCTACTGTTATACAAAATACACATAAAAGAGGAAAGAAAAAAAAAATATACAGAGAGAGATAGGAAGATGACCTTAGCCTCCATAGGGCTGTCCAGGGTTTGGAGGGCCCTGGGCAACTATTTTTGGTAATGTCCCTATCTATAGAAGCAATTTGAGTGCTCCAAAATCAACGTCAGTACTCTTCTGTTAGCCTGATCTCATATGATCCTGAAAAGAAATTATGCTGTGGTCATCGAGAATGACTCACTGACTGGCCAGGTTGCCTCTCAGGTATGAGGACCTGCCATAGTGCCCAAGACAGCGGCAGTCCATGGAGTTTTCTGAGGTAGAAAACGAGACACATCCTACATAAGTCTAGGTCTGGCTCAGGACCCATCCTAGATGCTTGGATGATTTTAGGCAGACGATATTTTCTATCATGGAGGGAACTCCAAAACTCAAAATCCTTTGAGAGGAGTCAGGATTACCAGGCACAGGGCCAGTGGTAATACTGAGACTGTGCTTATATATGTACATTTGCTTTCATTAATTCAGTTAAAAAATGAGGTCTTCAGATAAATCAAATCTAAACTCGGTTAACTTGTCTGTTTTCAAACACTTTAGGGTATTTCAGTACTATTTAGCAAATATAGTGATTGTTGTGTTCCAGTTACTATTTTAAATGTTTAGCAAATATTAACCTCTTTCATAATGATAAAAACTTTGTGGGGTAATGCTGTTAGCCTAAACCATCTTTCTAAAAAATCTATTTTATCTAACATAAATTAAAAAGAGGGGCAGGAAAAAAAAAGGAAGGAAAGCAGAGAGGGAGGGAAGAAAATGGATTTGAATATAGCAAATCTCAAGATTTGAAATTCAGCTCCTAGTTGAAGGGAAATTATAACTTTTCAATGAGCTTTATTCTCATTTTTACTTATTTCAGGCTTTCACTAAAGTCACAGAAAGGAAGTGCGGGGATCTAGGATTTCATGGAGTTTGCTACCTGCCTATAGTGGCAGAGCTACCTAGTAACAGAACAGTTCTCACTGAGTCCTGTTGACTCCAACAAACTTCACTCCAGAATTTCCAAATCACCAAACTCCAAAGTCACAGGAGTTTGTCGCTGGTGGGGAAAAAACAGTAGACTTTCTGGTATGATTTATATTCTGGAAATCCCAAACGCATATTGCGTGATTGCAGTTTGACCTCCCCCAGGCTGGCAATTCTTGGGTTTTGTGTTGAGGTGGCTCTATTTTCAGTGGTTTAAAAAGAAGCCTAAAGGTAGGATTGTTACTTTCTGGCATGGAAGTGAGACGCATTTGTAATTTCCCTCCCACCGCTAGCTGACATTGTAAGATGGTTGACAAACAGGCCAGATTTTGGATGACTGCAAATGCTCTATTCCTGGAGGGATTATCTATTTTCCTTTCAAGGATATAATTATGTACCATGCTGCCCTCCCAAATATCTTTAAGTACCTAAGTCTGCCAGCTGAGCTTGTATTGTTATCCGAAAGTAAATACTACTTTCTTCAGAAAACACCAATTATGTGATTATTTCTTGCAAGCCTCTGGAGATGAGTGTGTCTGCTGAGTTTAAGTTTGTCAGTTCACTTTTCTTTCCATTTGCTGCACAGGACCCCTTTCTGACTCAGAAATTTTTACTATTAGCTGCCTCCTGAGCCCAGGAGACAGGCGGTCTTACAGTAGCTTCCAAGACATTCCCACACAACAAAGGCTTAAAGTCTATTACCACTGTATCAAGTTTTTATCATGAGGTCATCAGAAAACTTGAAAGAACATTGTAAAGAGAGTGAAAGATGCCCACTCTCTGAAGCTTTTTGTGTGGTAAAGGCTAATGGATAAGCTATTTGTGGGCTTTCCTGAACCTCCCCCCTGAGTATTTACCTAAGACTTTCCACATCCCCTTTGCTCTCTTCAAAGCAATGCTTCAGAGTCAGAAGTACAGACAATCAAAGGCAGGTAGATTCATTCTTCTTAGAGAATAAAAGGCTGGTTGATATTAGTATAAAAATAAGAATTTGAATAAGTTTTTATCCAGCAATACTGAAGAAATTAAAAGGAAATAAGAAAATGCCTATACTTGCTAGAAAATGGTTTTCCCACAGGCGTAACAAATCTCTAGAGCAAACTGCCTTCAGATGTAACCAGAATTACTTATAAGAGAGACATCTAAATGCTTTTTGTGCTTATAAAAGTCATTTCTGAAACAAAGCCACTGACTGTATTAATGATGGTTCTAGTTTCTGTAAGTTTGATATTTTAACATCTACGATACCTTGCCATGGTCTTTTGTCTCCCTCAACTAACCCAACTACTCCTTAGGGGGATCTTCTTCCCAGAGTTGTGCTTTCTCACATACAAACCAATCAGTCCAGAGCCCATACCCAAATAACTTCTTTATGAGGCTTTCAGGCTCCTGGCTACTATACATCTGTCCTGATCATCCCTGGAACTGATACCAAACTAGAGACAATCCTTTTGCCCCAGAGCCCACTGAAATGATTTGAACTAGCTAATCCTAAACCTGCTTAGCCTGCCTCACCCATTCCCTCCTGTGAGAAGCACAATAAAGGCTCTTGGACACAGGGGTTCTCCACTCCCCCACAGCCTCACTGCCAAACCTGGTGCTTTTCAGTGTGGCCGTGTGTGGTGTGCTCCCTCTTTTTTTTTTTTTTTTAAGATTTATTTATTTATTTATTTATTTATTTATTTATTTATTTATTTATGATAGACATAGAGAGAGAGAAAGAGGCAGAGACACAGGAGGAGGGAGAAACAGGCTCCATGCCGGGAGCCCGATGCGGGACTCGATCCCGGGACTCCAGGATCGCACCCTGGGCCAAAGGCAGGCGCTAAACCGCTGAACCACCCAGGGATCCCCTGTGCTCCCTCTTCTTGGGATTGATGAGTAACAAACTACCTATTCAATGACAGTTATCACCTGATCTATTTGTCTTACTATGTTTCCAATTTTCTATTAATATATATTTTAAAATCTAGTATTTATTATGCAAAATTACAATTCTATGTACATCATTCCAGATGGCTGGTCACAGATAATTGGTCCAGGATGATCATGTGACACAGAGAAACCATCTAAAGAATGGACAATGGGCAATGAGTTGATCTGGGATATAAGTCCAATGGAACTAGGCTTTGTGGATTACAAGTGTAGGAGTAATGGGAAAATCGGATATCCACATGAAGAAGAATGAAACTAGACCATTCTCTTACACCATACACAAAGATAAACTCAAAATGGATGAAAGATCTAAATGTGAGACAAGATTCCATCAAAATCCTAGAGGAGAACACAGGCAACACCCTTTTTGAACCCGGCCACAGTAACTTCTTGCAAGATACATCCATGAAGGCAAAAGAAACAAAAGCAAAAATGAACTATTGGGACTTCATCAAGATAAAAGCTGCACAGCAAAAGAAACACTCAACAAAACTCAAAGACAACCTACAGAATGGGAGAAGATATTTGCAAATGACCTATCAAATCAAGGGCTAGTATCCAAGATCTATAAAGAACTTATTAAACTCAACAGCAAAGAAACAAACAATTCAATCATGAAATGGGCAAAAGACATGGACAGAAATCTCACAGAGGAAGACATACACATGGCCAACACGCACATGAGAAAATGCTCTGCATCACTGGCCATCAGGGAAATACAAATCAAAACCACAATGAGATACCACCTCACACCAGTGAGAATGGGAAAATTAACAAGACAGGAAAAAACTAATGTTGGAGAGGATGTGGAGAAAGGGGAACCCTCTTGCACTGTTGGTGGGAATGTGAACTGGTGCAGCCATTCTGGGAAACTGTGTGGAGGTTCCTCAAAGAGTTAAAAATAGATCTGCCCTACGACCCAGCAATTGCACTGCTGGGGGTTTACGCCAAAGATACAGATGCAGTGAAATGCTGGGACAGCTGCACCCCAATGTTTCTAGCAGCAATGTCCACAATAGCCAAACTGTGGAAGGAGCCTCGGTGTCCATCGAAAGATGAGTGGATAAAGAAGATGTGGTTTATGAATACAATGGAGTATTACTCAGCCATTAGGAAGGACAAATACCCACCATTTGCTTTGGTGTGGATGGAACTGGAGGGTATTATGCTGAGTGAAATAAGTCAATTGGAAAAGGACAAACATTATATGGTCTCATTCATTTGAGGAATATAAAAATTAGTGAAAGGGAAAGGAGAGAAAATGAGTGAAAATATCAGTGAGGGTGACAAAACGTGAGAGGCACCTAACTCTGGGAAACAAACAAGGGATACTGGAAGGGGAGGTGGGGGGGTGGTTGGGGTGACCGGGTGATGGGCACTGAGGGGGGCACTTAACGGGACGAGCACTGGGTGTTATGCTATATGTTGGCAAATTGAACTCCAATAAAAAGTTTTTTTAAAAAAAGTGTAGGAGTAATGGGATCACAAATGTGGACTGATCAATAACTGGGTGCTTTCCACCACTGCAATCCAAAGTGCAGTACTTGGACCAGGGGCAAAAGCAGATCATGGGAACACATCAGAGCTGCGGAATCTTAGATCCCTCGGAGGACATGCTGACTCAGAATCTGCCTTTTTACAAAAATCCCTAAATGACCTCTATGCTCATTGAAAAGGGCCACTTCTGGTGGTCATGAGAATCATCTCTCAATA
This sequence comes from Canis lupus baileyi, assembly GCF_048164855.1. Classification (NCBI taxonomy): domain Eukaryota; kingdom Metazoa; phylum Chordata; class Mammalia; order Carnivora; family Canidae; genus Canis; species Canis lupus. The sequence goes on along the minus strand of NC_132857.1, from coordinate 45,332,109 downwards.
CCACAAACTGCTGAACTCTGAAACCCTTCACTGTGTTAGTACTGAGACAAGCTTCCCAGCAGCTGCTCCTAGCTTGTAACTGGTTGCAACAGGAATATTATGTAGGCCCATTGTCGGGAAACCAGGGACTCCCGCAACAGGTAAACTTGACTCAAGGACTCTGGTGACCTTGCTCAATTTTCCTTAGAACTGTATTCTAAGATGTCTGCACCAACCTTCCTTGCCTCGCTCTCTCCTTCACTCAGAGTCAGACCTGCACTGTGGTGTGATGGCTCTACCAATACTACTGTGTTTTCTCCCACAGGCATGACCCCAATAAACTGCTGACACCTTTAATCCTATCTGAGAGTCTGCCTTTTGAACAACTTGGATTAACCCACAACCTACACCATTTCAAGTAGCAGATCTACAGATCTACAAAAACTACAAAAATGACAAAGAAACTGCCTGAGTTTGAATTACATGGATATAGATATTTATCTTCCCTCGAGAGAAGCAGGTCTCAGATATCTCTTCCTAAAGTTATGATCTAAGACTAAATATCAGACAAATGTTGGACCCCAGGTAAGTACATAGAAAAGGCAAAAAAAGGGAAATCTGTGATAGGGATCTGATTTTTGTTTGACTCAATCATATTTTTATTATATCAACAACTATTTTACGTAAAGATCATACTAAGTCTCCTTATTGAAAGGACAGGTGTTGGAATTGTTGCTATTACTTTGAGCAAGTTCATAAAAATAGTCAACCTACATGGATTAGATGGGAAGGAAATAATCCAACATCAACTCTGAAAGCTGATATCTCAGCAGAGCAGAATAGGTTGAGAAACAAGAGATAGACCTTTAAATCCTTTAAATTAGGCAGATGAAATAATAAATATTATCACCTAAAATACATACAAAATATTCTTTCCCTTACATTGTATTCCAACATATAAGCATATATAATTTGCTTGTATTTCTACAGTACTCTAAGAATGTTATAAACTTATCACCCTGAAAAGAAACATTATGAGCCAAGACCCAGGGAATTAGAGATCCTGCACAGGACTGAGATGGACCAGAAGAGGTCTTCAAAGTAAATATAGTTTGAAGATAAGGTATGTTCAGTACCATAAAGGGGACAATCACTGATTGGGTGAATCCTCTACAGGATCCGATTTCTCTTTTCTACACTTTAAGTGGGTATTATCCCCATTTAATAGGGGAGGGACCCAGAGTTCATAGAAGTTATGGAACTTGAATGAAAATTATGCATTAAGAAAGTAATAATCTGGAAGTTGAAAGCAGATCTGTTTTGTATCAAATCCAGTGCTATTTTTACTGCTGTCCAGCTGCGTTGCTTAATATTCTTCTCATGAGAAAAGCATAAACATAAGATTATATAACTATAGTATCTATATATGCAGAAGGGTAGAATTTTCAAAACACTTTCACATGTTTCTGTCCCCTAACACAGCACATGCTTACTAGTACTGCATATGGTGACAAGCTTAGGATGGGGAACATTGCTTCAACTAGAGTGGTAGTTACACAAGTGTATAAACTTACCATAATTCATTGAACCGTACAGTATACTTAGAAATGCATCTTATTATAAATATTATAAATTAAACCTCAGTGAAGTTGATTTTATGAGTTAAAAAAAAAAAGTGTCCCAGAGTTATAACAATGGTATGCTTACATATTATATGTTCCATTTGGATGCATGATATTCTGCAAATAGCCATGATAGAATGAAAGTTTTGCTTAAAAATATCATTTTGTCTCCACTGCTTCTTTGGAAATGTTCTTATCATATATAGGCCATTACATAATATGTATAATCTGCAATAATGACTATCATTCTCTAAAAATTACACAGGGCAAAGATTTTTTTCCAATCACATTATATTCTATGAACATACACACTTTGCATGATTTTCTGCAGTGCTTTAAGAACATAAATTCATCAACCTGAAAATAAACATCATAAACCATGAGCCATAGAGTCAAAGATATCATAGGAGGCTGAGATTGATTAGAAGTGGTCTTTTAAGTAAGGGCAATTTAAGGAAAAGGTAAGTCACCCCTGGGTTAATCAAAGTGGAGACTGTCCCAAGGTGTAAAAATTTCAATTCATTTAAATTTACCCAGTTAATATTTATTGCAGCCATGATGAAAATGTTAGTTCCCCAGAGTCAGCTAATTTTGCCACATTTTAGTCTTAATCCACAAATAAGGTAGGTGATTTGGAAGCATTTACTTAGGGCCAAGTTTAGAAAGGAGCTAGATTGTATTCAATTTGCCCTTGAGGTTCCCTGAACAGACTCAATGCACTCCCTTTCAAATGTCAGAGTTGTTTCTTCTCTCTCACAACATATGTGGACACAGTACACACACACACACACACACACACACACACACACATATATGTATCTACCTATCTATATTTAAGGAATTATGTTGTACAGTGATCCTCCTGATTTGACTACTAAGAGAACTGCTAAAGTGCAAAATCATTTTGATGAAAGAATGTTAATGGTGAAAGAATAATAAACACGAGGATCCTAGTTTTAATGCACACAACCTGACTTCATCACCATGGGTTTTATTATCTAATATATTTTCAGTTTATGCTAAAACGTTTCACCATGCATCATTTATTGGTTTATGAGTTTCTTGCATTTAGGCTTAGGATAAGCACTGAGAGCAGACAAATCAACACTTTTAGCTTGTGCATTGATCATCAGTGCCCATTTAATCCTTTCCTGTTTAAATTACTCAATTCATTAGCCAGACCACAGCCGCAAAAGCACTTCCCAGTTGCATTCAGGAGAAGCTCAACATTCTGCATTGTAGGAAAGCCATGCCTGGATTTCTCTAACTACCCTTACATTTAGGCTCTGAATTTAACTTACCTCAGCTCTTCTGTGGCTTTAGAGATGTTAATTTCCTCGTTAACCCACAATTAGGGGAGTATATCATAGGCAATTTTCTTAAATAAATACTGAATTAAATGCAAATTACTTGAGTGATTCTTATAAGTACAATCATATTAGTAATGCATCCATGACTCTTTTGTGTTGTGGGAAGGGGACAGGGCTAAATTTTATTCTATTTTAAGGCAAGTTTCCCATCTCTGAAGCCATCTACACTAGTATCAATTAATATAAGTAAAACAAATGGATGGAAGAATGGATTCATTTTCATAGCACGTCAGAAAAAAATCCAATCAAAACCTTTTTTAGAAATGACCTGTTTTCACCTCTTTAAAACACCTTTACCAAATTCATTGTTTTCTTTTAGAAAATGGATGCAGAACACCTCAAGGTGATAGTGAAATAATTCTGATATTAAGAGTGAATTCATTCTGCATTCTATACTGACAGGGCTTCCATTTTATTGTAGATATTTTGTGTGCAGAGATATACCATTTTCTGTTAAGAGAGATCATTCCCCCTCCTCTCTGCTACATTGTGGCTCCTCCTTTCAGTCTATGAATACCCTTCAATATTGGTTAAAGAGACACCTTTCCATAGTATACACCTATCATTTTGTTTAATCCTTAGGGAAGCTCCCATAAATACATATTAGTATGCATATTTTACACATTTAAGAAGTAGTTTCAGGGAGTCTAAGTGACTTTCAGGGTTGCACTGATAGTAGGTCATGGACCTGGAAGGCAAACATAAGGGAGCCTGACTTAAAACAGGCTTTTCTAATTCCCTCATTTGCTTTGTTGTGTTAATTCTCTAGGCTCTGGAAACTCTTAAGAACAAACTGGCATCTATCAAACCGAAATGTGAAGTGGGCCATCAGCCTGAATACGCACATCTATAATCAAGATCTTTGGTATTGAGCCAACAAGATGCATCTCTGAATTACTCACATAAGCACTTTAATTTGTATTTTTGATAGCAGATCTAAACAGAGTCAGAACTTATTCTTAGCTTATGTTAGGTTGTTTTATTATACTATCTTACACACCCAGATAGGTTTTGTTACCCAACATTCTTTATTCTGAGGTTTCATAATGGGTCACAATTTCACTAATGACTGATGATTTTCAAGTAAAGAGGAGTCTTCAAATGGAACTGAGGATTTTTTTCTGAACTCCATGCTTACATAGCGGGTGTCTTGAAATCCGTCTGCTTTTGTTATTTTTCCTCCTACGTTATCAGAGATTAGACACCACTACAGTCATTTACTATCCATTTTTTCTTCATAAGCTGCATTCCTTTTGATTTAGAATATTTTAACCTCATCTTCCCCAGCTGCTCCCCGCCAGCCCTGCCCTGGGATTTATATGTATTCCAATATCCTTCTCATTGATCACAGTTCATATAGTATGGCCTGATCTCTTGCAACGTGTTCCTTCCCCCAAAATTTGGTATTCCTCAAGAAGGAGAGGGAGGAGGACAGTGGGGATAGTTACACCTACTCACTTTCAGCTATAGTCAGCTACCATCACTACATGGCATTTCTCAATCAATCCTCTCCTCTGCTCTACCTCATATTCCTCATTGTTGATACACTCTGTTTGTGAAGCCACTTAGATTTTCCATATCAAGCAGGCCAGGTGGCTCAGTGGTTTAGTGCCGCCTTTGGCCCAGGGCGTGATCCTGGAGACCCGGGATCAAGTCCCACGTCGGGCTCCCTGCATGGAGCCTGCTTCTTCCTCTGCCTACGTCTCTGCCTCTCTCTCTGTGTGTCTCTCATGAATAAATAAATAAAATATATATAAAAAAAAAAAGGTTTCGATATCATCATAGCTCATGGAGCCGCTGGAGAGAATACTATTACCCATTGATGGGCATTGCTAAGAATGTAAGCAATTCAATACTTATCAGATATAAATAGCATCAGAATCATATGAAAACCCATCAGAGTTCATAGGCTGATATTCTTTGATATAAGATGTTGAAAGAGCATAAGTAGAAGATGAGAGGGCTCCTCCACCACAAATTTCAGAGTGGATGCAAAATCAGAGGAATGAGTTGCAAGAAAATAATGAACTGTTGGAATGAGAAAATTATTTTGTTGTTACTCATGGAAGCATCAGTTAAAATGTATTTGTGCTTCGACCCGGCTAAAAATATCCATATCCTTTTTTTCTGCAGGTGCCAAGATATATTTAAAGTTTCTCAAAATAATGCAGGTTGGGCAAGTCTCTGAAAACTCTATATTAACTTATGTTTACAATGAACAATTGAGACTAATAGAAGAATTGGTCTTACATTAGATTGGAATAGATATATTGAAGAAGCAAATGTTCTGTGGACCTCACTATCTTCCATGGAGATAATAAATCCCATTAGATCAAAATTGAGATTTTTTTAGTCTTATCACCAGACCTCCCATTTTGTGTGTCTCCTAAAAGAGGCTCCCAGAGTACTCCAAGTTTTCTAGAAGTCTGGAGTAGGTGTCCACAGATGTTCATGAGCCAGGGTCTTAATCACCATCTTACATAGGAGCTCCAAAACTCCCTTGTCTCTATTCTATACCCAGGAAACCAGCTGAACAAACTCAAACTGTCCCTGCTAGAGGTCATGGTGACAATGCCTAAATCCATGTCAAGGTGAAATTTGTCTGGATTCTCTAGAGGTCAGAACACCATAGGATTCTTGGCAGAAGGGAAGTATATCCCTTTCCCCATCAAGGTGCAGCTTACTCTCACTTAGGTCCTAAGATTGTTTTTGCTTTCTCCTAGAGTTTCACAAAGTCTACTATAACGATCATTTCTCTAGGATTATGTTCATCTCTCTCTCCATTAACAACTCATCTAGGTGGGCAATTCCTATCCTTCCCCCTTTTTCTCCACTTTATCTCTGACTATGTCTCTTTTCAGCAATAAAATACCCCCGTCTAATAGACCCAAAAAAGAGGCACTGACAAGTAAACTTTATAAACTCTGAATCTTAGTTTGGGATTGGTGGGGCATCATTTTTGAGATTATTCAATTTGAGGAGATTATATAGGATCCCCTGGTCTGATGTTTTTTATTTAAGGACAGGAGACTGAGGCCTAATCTGCATGTTCAAAGTTTCTGGGCTACTTAGTCATGAAATCAATTAAAATTGTCCAAATCATGATAATAAATTCTGCATGTGAAAAAAACCTCATTGTCCATTTACAGAGACTCGATATACTGAACTAAGTAGTATCAATTCACCTTTTTATTCCCTGTGCCTAACATAATACTTTGACACATACAGAACTGGAGTGGGGTGTGGAAAGGAAGTGGCTCAAAAAATATAACCTCAATGAAGTCAAAGTGAAGATAGTATAATGGCCAGATTAATTCCATTTCCTATTTATCTGAAAAATACTTAACCAATCACAAGAACTGTTAGTTATTATACTACCATTTTATATATGGCTAAGTTCTTTATGCCTTAGAAAGAAGGCATATGCCTTCAAATTGCAATGGCAGTGAAGTTGGTATTCTACGGCACAATGAGTCCTATTAAGGTGCTTAGCATCCAGGACTGCAAGGGAAGTAAATTACCAGTGAATCTAAGATCTCCACATGAAGGTTACATTTTGTTTCACCTTGGTGAAAAATATTCAATTTCAGACTTTTGAGGCTTAGAAGGAAATCAGCTCTCCATGAAAACCAATATTAGTTTACTCTCTTAACGTTGCACATGTGTGATTTTAAAAATGAGAGCCAATGAGGGAGTCATGAAACCTTCCTGTTACCTAACAATGCTTTTATTTCATGAGGGTAACTTTAGTTTGCAGTAACTGGCAGTAGGAAATAATTTATAGTGCTATTAGGGATTTTTTTAAAAGGAGTTAATTTTTCCCCATATGACAAGGAAATTGACCATTCAGGAAAATTCTTTTTTCTGTATTCAATCAAGGAAAGGTTGTATGCAATTGCTACATTTGGAAATGGATCTAGCCTCAAAACAGTGCTAAAATAACTATATTTAACAATACTGAGCTTGGAGGAGATGTATACTATTTATAACAAAGCTAAAACAATTAGGTCCGCATTGAATATTTTTAGGATCTAAGATTTTTCTGGCCAGGAAGTATTTGAAAAAAAAGTAATTCAATTAAAAGTTACTGATCATCAGTGTTAATAAACAGAACTTTACCTTCTTTAACAAGCTGAAAGAGACTTAAAGTAAGAGCTAGTTTGTGTGTATATTAAGTAAGAGCTAGTTTGTGTACAGGGGAAATTCCTGTAAGAAGCCTAACAAAGGCAATGAATGATATTTCTGGAAGTTTGGATTTATTTTATTATAGTTTGGGTAAGGGCTAGCTTGAATGAGTATTTCTTAGCCATTTTTTTGGATTATAAATCTTTGAAAAACCTAATAAAGCCTATGACTGCTCTCTGTAGAAAAAAAATATATATGGACAAATAAACAGTCATAGAATTTTTCCTACGCTTTTAGGTGGTTCACTGACCCCAGAAGAATACATGGACTGGGTGATTGGAACCTTCCTGGAGCAACCTCTGAATGTATTAATTTCTACATTCTACAACTCTACATTCTACTAATTTCCTACAGTCCAGGAGCATTGTAGGCACTCAAAAATTATGGCTGAATTAAAAATTATCTTTATGAAAAGAATTAAAGAGAAGTCCCAACTCTATGGATAGATATTAAATCCATTTTTTAGGCGATCCCTGGGTGGTTCAGCAGTTTAGCGCCTGCCTTTGGCCCAGGGAGTGATCCTGGAGTCCCGGGATCGAGTCCCACGTCAGGCTCCCGGCATGGAGCCTGTTTCTCCCTCCTCCTGTGTCTCTGCCTCTCTCTCTCTCTCTCTCTGTCTATCATAAATAAGTAAATGAATAAATCTTTAAAAAAATAATAAACCCATTTTTTAAACTATCCCTACTTGCAGGGTATCTATAACATCATGATCACATCAGAAACTCTTCCAATTATAAGAGTTTATCTTATAAATAGGTGGTTCAGAGATTTACACTGCCCAAAGAGCTCAAATATTGTCCACAGTTTTTCAGAAGTGAAATTGAAGGAGAGAAGAATGTATGGCAATTATAATTGGTAATAACTTAAAAGAGCTGGCACATAAGAGAACTCAGCATGTAAAGAAACTGCCCAAATATTTGGTAGTATAAGGAAAACTACAAAACAAAGAGGACTCCAAGAGGTATAGAATGGGTCTGTAGGTGAGGAGAGACAAAATTTTGACAGGGATCATGGATTAGTATACCCAGATTTAACTTTAAAATCTCAGAGGACACAGACCTATATTAGTTGGAGTGCACAGATTTGGTTGTCAGGAAATCTAGTGCTGGTCTAAATCGGTTACTCTTTGGCTACAGAAGGAGACTTTAGGAAAGTCATTTGTAAGTGTTAGTCTGGAATTTACTCATCACCTGCACAATGAGAGGGCTCATTAACTGAGCTTGAAAGTCTTGGTGGCTTTAAAATTTTAGCTTTCTTTGATCCATCTCTACTTGCACAATTTCAAAGGATAGTTCAAACCACAACTCACTGATATCAAATTTTTCTTGCTTAAATTTTTGTGACTGATTTGGGACACATAATATTTTTAAAAATAAGAAAAAGGTAAAATGTAAATAAGTCTACATTCAAATGTGATTCCCTAGAAAGAGAACTTGTTTTTGATTTTTTAAATGTAAAAAAGAGAGACAAAATTTGCAAATGAATGTAGTGGGGTTGCAAGGAAGTAGAACTTTAATTTTGTTTGGACAGAATGCATCATTTAAAAGTTGAGAGGCATATATCTTGTCTAAGTATAAATATCAAAGATATTTTAGAGAACTTTGTTTTGTTAAGAACCATGTGTATAGTGTCTTTCAGTTACATTACCACTCACTGCTCAGAAAGGTATGAAGTAAAAGGGCATTGGAGAGGTTGGTAGACAGTTGGAATTTTGGGACCCCTTAGCAGACCCTGGAACTCATCATTGGGATGCTAATGAGAGCTGAGGTTTGGATCTTCTAAATGACTAACTTATTCTCAGGTTACTCTCAAGATAGCACTTGGGTTGATGAGGGAGTTAATCTCAGAGTAAATCTCTCCAGATTTTGGAATTATTATGGGTGAAGGAAGGTTAGATCTGACTTCCTGCCAGCACCATCAGGGAAGAAGGGTTCGTTCAACTGGGTAGAGTAGCTATAAAAGCCAGGGATCAGAAGGCAGCTTTGAAAGAAATGAAAGAAGTCAAGGCTAACGGGCCTACTGTCTTATTGCCTGGCTAAACTATATATTATATCTGCCATTTTTTTCATGGGTATTATTTAATCTGAAATGACATATTCACTGCTGTTTTGTTGTTTGTTTGTTTTATTCATGAGAGAAACACACAGAGAGAGAGAGAGAGAGAGGCAGAGACACAGGCAGAGGGAGAAGGAGGCTCCATGCAGGGAGCCCGACGTGGGACTCGATCCTGGGACTTGATCCTGGGACTCCAGGATCACATGGTGGGCTGAAGGCAGAAGCTTAACCGCTGAGCCACCCACGTATGCCAAGAAGGGAGGTTTTAATAAAATTCTAGATGACTGAGGTGTCTATAGAGAGATTGTAAAAGCCATGGTTACAAAGCTAGAGTATAAACCTCTTGATATAATACATAGTAGCTACAAAAGTTATTTTAAAGGAAAATATAGTTTAAGAAGTTAAAAGTAGGTATGAGATAGAAAAATATGCAGAAAGAATAATGGGGGAATGGGCAGGGATGGTGGAGTGACATAATAAATGCTTCGTAAGGAAAAGGAGATTACTATTTTGTATTACCTGCTAAACTAGATGTTTAAAAAGGGCAGGAAAAGAAGATGATAGATTATATTCTCTGTCCATATATTACATGGTCACAGGTTCATCTCAACAGGGTATAGAAAGAAATCAGAATATATAGGATCTTAACTAAATACTTTCCTCATGTTTTTCCATACTTAACACCCCGAAAGAGAGAAAGGTGAGGAAAACTGGCAAAAAGTATAAATTTATTTTTCAAAAGAGTAAATTCTAAGGAATATTTATAGTTCATTTGATGTACTTGCCTCTATTTTATGAACCTTTATTGTACTCTCAGGTACAAAATAATATTTAGAAAATATATGAGATCTAATCATCAGAGAATATTCCATTTTTTTACATTCATCATGCCATGCTCTATTTAATAAGGCTATGAAATAGACGAATAATTTGAAGCTATTTTCAACAGCAAAGATTAAATTAGTAACTTTCTGTTAACCACAGCTTTAAATTTTAATAATGAATGCCCTCTCTCCATGCATTTTAGTTAATCAAGAGTCAGGAAGATTGATTTCTCATGGGGAAATGATATGCTATTGTTCAATTTATTTACTAGTAAAAATTTTATATTCAAAAACTCCATGCATCAAATTTAATTACTAAGCAGATGATTCCACATAAAAAAGGGTAAAGTACTAAGAAAAGTGAAGATTTAAGCTGTAAATTTTAACATCATTTTCCAAATGATGCAAAAGGTAAAATGTGCCCAGTGGTAGGTCCATTTCCCTGTATGTTGGTATCACTCTTCTTAAACTACATGCTGATCAAAATGAAAAAAAAAAAATTAAAAAAGAAATAGGAGCAGGGGATAACACATTTCCAGTATGCTACTATTCTCTGCCTTTTTAGACAATTTCAGACTTTAAAGGTTGTCAGCACCTTGCCTCACATCTGTGTGGCTTTGTTTCTCCCCAGTCCACAAACCAAAGGTAAAATTGGACTCATGAGCTGACCTTTACCATCAGCCATTCTTTTATTTGAAGATGACAATGGATTTTCCTCATGGAGGAAGTTGTGAACCACAAGAGCCCTCATTTATCATACTGTTCAAGTGTGTGAAGTGGTGACAGTGGGGGGAACAGGAGGCAGCAGCTCCTAGGACAACAGTAGACAGGCATAGCTGCATCATGGTTTAATACTTCAAAACGTTCTTTGATTACATAAAATAAAGTTAATCTCTTGCTGACATTTAACTTGCATCTTTGTGGCCAAAATAACAAGACCCATTCTGCAAGCTGTTAGAGAAAGCATTTGTTAAAACTATAAAGGAAAGGCCTCAGTAAGTTTTACTCCTAACTTCCTATAAATCTCTTTCCAGAAAAACAAGGCAGATTTGAGGAATACTATAGATAAAATATGAAAACAACAAAGAGCTGCTGTCCAAAAATATTTTCTTTAGTGTATTGGCAAAATACTTAAAATTGTACCATTTCTAAGTGCTGATTTTTTTGTGTTATTTATTAGCTGCTAATTTATGTTGGACCCTATGCTTGGTGCTTTAAAGTATATCATCTAATTGCATCACTGCAAGGTTCCTGAAAGCTAGACACTGTCAAACCTTTTTACAGAGCAGGAAACAGGACTGAATGGGGCAAGAATGACCACTCAAGTGTTCCTGATGCCAAATCTTAAGTTTTTTCCATTAAGCCCATTTACCTACTCTCCACTTAGCTTGAATTAAGAATTTTTGTTTCACAGGGCAAATTGTACTGGACAGATGACAATACTATGCCTATCAGCTGCTTACTTAAACCTTACTGTCATTTCATTTCAGGTGATTTCCACCCTAGAGTTGGTTTAGTTAATGCTAGAATGGGAGTTTATAGGTACATAAGTAAAAGAGGCATGCTTAAAGGGTCCTATTAGGCACATGGATACAACAAATATTTGGTGGTGGTGGTGGGGTGGGCAATGAACCTTGGAAAATAGGTGCAAAAAGGAAAGAAAAGGAAGTTTCAAAAATTAAATTCATCGTTTTGCTATTAGCTGACCCTGCTTAACTGAAGTTGGATTCTATTCTGAAAGTTGGTATCTAAAGTCTCATTTTCCTACCATTGCAGTCCTGGGTATGTACTTGTATCCTAAAGTAGCAGAAAAAGAATTCAGGGTTAAATGTAAAATTGTGAAGGATGGCTATAGTTGAAGATAGAACTAATCAAGAAATTGCTCTTGTCTTCTTAATTGAAGTACCAAGAGATTAGCTAAAACCAAGACCAGATTAGAAGTAGTACTCTTAAAGAAAAAGAGAAGGAAAGAAAACACTTTAGATTTTGCAAAGATGAAACACAGCACAGATTGCTTACTAAAATCAGGTAATAATCATGGCATGTAGGAACCTGGAAACAATCTGGAAATTAATAGAGTTGTACACTAATTTTCTAGAAACAACTCAATTCATTTCCTTCAAAGAATTTTTCTCCCACATGTAAATCATAAATGGTTTACCATTCTTTCAGCTGACACTGAAAATAAGGAAGGCAAAAATCTTATAAATCTCAATTGGAATATTATTTTAAACAGGATAGCGGATAGCATGAAACAGGTCTGGGCTCAAAGTTGTGGCCTACATAGTAAGCCAGTTTCCAGCAGCCTGAGAGTACAGAGGCTTATCAACTGCTAAGTCTTCTGACCAAGCCTGTATCCAAACTTGTATCCACATGGCGGCAAAATAGTCTATCTAGTTAAAACATATTGAGAAGAAGGGGGAAAGGCAGTAATTAAACACATTCCTTGGCACCGTGTAAACAGACTGAGCAGCTGACTTGACTTTGTATTATTTCCTCCAGTTCCTTGCTGTTACACACATCTAGACTAATGGACACAGTCAATAGGAATAGTCCTACAGGCCACCCCTATAATTCCTGATAATCTTTTCCAGTATTTAATTCAGAAAAAAAGACAGATGTGTTTTCTCCCTCTTCATCCTTCCTTTTCACTTTAAATCCAGCTCTGTGTGTTTCCTTTCTTCAAGGATCCAGTGAAAAGCTACCTTTTTATTTTAAGAGGTCCTAGCTTTACTACATAGTATTACTATGCACATATTAAGTACTCAACTAGACAATGGCCTATCTGCTGGAGAATACATCCTTGTAATTATGTGGGACAATGTGTCTTTAGCTTAAAAATATAGGAACACGTAAAAACTTCACTCCCATGTTCACTGCAGCATTATTCACAATGGCCAAGATGTGGAAATAACCTACATTTCCACTGACGGAAGAATGGATCAAGAAAATGTGGCATATATGTAAATTTGAATTTTTTTTAGCCTTAAAAAAGGATGAATCTTGAGGATACTATGTTAAGTGAGATAGTCCAGTCATTGAAAAAATACTGCATGATTCCAGTTGTATGAAGTATCTAAAAGAATAAAAATTCATAAGAGCAGATAGTAGAATGGTGGTTGCCAGACGGGGGGAAGAGAGGAAAGTAAGTAGTTAATTTTATTTATTATTTAATTAATTTAATCAATTAATTTATTATTTAATTAATTTTATTTATTATTCACAGGCATAAAATTTTAGTTATTTAAGATGAATAAGTTCTAGAGATCCACTATACAACATTGTGCTTTTAGTTGACAGCACTATATCGTACACAATAAATTTTTCTAAGAAGGTATATCTCATGTTAAGGGTTCTTACCACAATAAAGACAAACCAAAACAAAAACTGGGATCAACTGAATAAATAACTGTCACTGGTCTGCGGATCTCAAATTCAGATTTAAAATAAACCTTTGAGGTAATTACTTGTTATTAGTATGACCAGAAAGGCAAATGTAAAGGTTCAATTATATCCTATATAAGTTTATAAAGCATTTGTTTGAAATCCAGAATATACTTAAATTAATTTTTACAAGAATTATCTTTGTAATAAAACATAATCATATGTACATACATGGACTGTTCTTTTAAACAACTTCTGGCATGTCTAGATTTGTCCATTATCCCCTGGAGATCCTCAGGCCCTGATGGATAAACTTTCATGTAAAAGATTATAGCATATTTATCACTTTCTCAATAATAATGTTTCTGTTAGGATCTTCCAAGGGATAAAAAACAAAACAACGGAATTCTGGCATCCTACTAAAATCCTTATCCTACTTTCTACCATCATTTGGAATGGATTTATAAAAATCTTATGTATTTAAACTGAATTGTCATCAATAAAAAAACGTAATTAAAATGTACACTTTGAATTCTATAACATCTAGCAGAAGGTTCTAAAAAGTCTATGTCCTGTTAATGATCCACAGAAGGTCACACTTCGCTGGTACTCAATGCCTTTTGAATGTTAGTAGGCAAATATTAATGGTCGGAAATACACGTTTTAGTTGTATCCACTTTACCACTATTTACACATCATCATCCACGCTGGCTGGGTGATTACTCTGATCTCACATTCTGTCCAATATATTTGCATTTTCTCCTTGGGGAAACTCAAATTACCACTGATTTCTCTGATGGATTTTTTTTTTTTTTAGAGATTTTATTTATTTATTTATGAGAGACGCAGAGAAAGAGAGAGAGAGAGAGAGAGGCAGAGACACAGGCAGAGGGAGAAGCAGGCTCCATGCACCGGGAGCCCGACGTGGGACTCCATCCCGGGTCTCCAGGATCACGCCCTGGGCTGAAGGTGGCGCTAAACCGATGAGCCACCCGGGCTGCCCTCTGATGGATTTTTCTAATGAATATCTGTTGTTTTTGAGTTGCTCAAGTGTTTTCTCCATGTGATTCCATGCAGAACAAAAATACTGTTCTGTGCACTTCACAGTCATATGGTGTACAGCAAGTGGTATGCATGTAGTGATTCAGGAAGGAGACTATAGAGGAAGAAGAGGTTTCCTCTTGAAACTGAGGGATGGCAGAGAAATGGTTGGTGATTTCAGTCAGTGAAACATAAGAACATTCCATATTGAGGATGTATCTAGGTTATGTGCGTGTATATACACATCAAGAATAATGCTGAGTTCCAATTTGGGATTTCCTCCTTCCCCCACAAGCTTATTGAGGTATAACTGAATAGCTGCACATTTGATATATACAATTTGTTAAGCTTGATATACACATGTCAAACACGCTAGGCTTCAGATCTCAATATCTAACAATTGATTGAAAAGCTATGCCTAACTACTTTAAGGAACATTTGACATGTACGTACCAACCCCTGATACTATCACCATAATCAAGGTAACAAACGTATATTATCCTCGAAATTTTCTTTCTGTCCCTGTTTTGTTGTAAGAACCCTTGAGATTTATATACTTAAGTTTAAGTTTACAACATCATATTTTTAACTACAGGCACTATTCAGGATTTCCTACTTTTAAACATTCATTTAAAGAATAACTCCATAGTGATTTTAAAAGCTATGGTTAGAATTTTTAAATATATATTTGATTTTAATTCAATGAATGCAATTCTTAAAACAAAGAGAAAGCAACTTGTGGTCCTTAAGACTAAAATTTTTAAGCACCAAAGAAACAAAACTTAATTTCTTTTATTGGTAATGTGATTAGGTAAATCGGTAAATTTTCTTTTTTTTTTAATTTTTATTTATTTATGATAGTGAGAGAGAGAGAGAGAGAGGCAGAGACACAGGCAGAGGGAGAAGCAAGCTCCATGCACCGGGAGCCCCACGTGGGATTCGATCCAGGGTCTCCAGGATCGCGCCCTGGGCCAAAGGCAGGCGCCAAACTGCTGCGCCACCCAGGGATCCCTAAATCGGTAAATTTTCTTAGGAAGAGGAGAAATATGAGACCAAATCAGTGTTTTCTATTTATTAGCATTATAAGCCACCCAGAAAATAAAATGCCTCCCTTGATCAAATTTAATAAATATAGGGATTAACATAAATAGAATTCAATTTTATCCCTAAAATCAGAGAACTGAGGGCAGCAAGGAGATGCTGCTTTGGGAATGCTGGAAACTTCATTCTAGTCCTGGATTTGCCTGTCATGATAGGAAAATTATATTACTATATTGTACACATAAAATTCGGTCCTGATGATTTGCAACTCTCCTCTCAAGCGATGCACAAGTGAATGCTCCCTTCTCCAAAAATTGATGGGACAGGTTTTAGTTTTTTAACCTCAGAAGACTTGTGATTCTGAGTAATCTACTGTGTGTACATGTACAAACATGAAATGGGGAAATAGAAAATGGTAAGACAAAACTGTGAGGTCTCAGTCCCATTGAGACAGAACCACTTTGTTAATAGCTTTTAGAGGTCAGCACCTTTATTACATATACCTTGTGTGGCAATCATTTCTCACCCTGAATGAGTAACATCTGGGCCACTAGCACCTCTTTTCCAATTTCATGATCAATGAGAATGTATATTTTACATTGTAAGCAGTAGATAAAATTATGAAGGTCCAATCTTAAAGTCATATCCCAAATCTACTTCTATACCAATGTTTTGAAATTCAAAGTGCCTTTTCTCATAGAAGATACACATATTTGCATATATTTATACATATATTTATGTATAGCGAAGGTACATCTAGAGAAGATAGAAGATATACATATATGCATACATATATCAAACATATGCATCTTTTATTATATATAATATATAAAATATACATAATATGTGTATTGTATACATATGTATTATGTACACATACACATGATATGTGAGACTACCTTATCTAGTGTTTATTTCATAACTTTAATAAGTTACTTCTGATTTTATTATAAAAGTTAATAATAGATGAAATGGGGGATCCCTGGGTGGCTCAGCGGTTTAGCGCCTGCCTTTGGCCCAGGGTGCAATCCTTGAGTCCTGGGATCGAGTCCCGTGTCGGGCTCCCAGCATGGAGTCTGCTTCTCCCTCCTCTTGTGTCTCTGCCTCTCTCTCTCTATGTCTATCATGAATAAATAAATAAATAAATAAATAAATAAATAAATAAATAAATCTTTAAAAAAAATAATAGATGGAATATTTCTACCTTCTTCATTCTACCCCAGTTTGTCCTATACTGTTTTGCTATGTTTGAGATCTAAATACCAAACAATTGATTGGAAAGTTACACCTACTACTTTAAGGAACCTCAAATTAAGCATGTCTGGAACTAATCACATCTTGTCCAGCGCTCAAGGTTTTCTCTGTCCATTAATAGTGTTAGCATCTTACTAGCCATCCAGCTTGAAAAATGATTCTTCCTAAACCCTCTCTCCCTCGAGTTCCAATCCATCAATATGTCCTACAAATTCTGCCTGTGAAATGATTTCTGAGGCTATAACCAGTTATACCTGACAACTTACTGTTCCTGGCCCCCACCAATGGCTGAGGACTTTTGTCTTCTCCTATGCTCAAAAGACCTTTTTTTTTTTTTTTTTCCATTTCCTATTTGTTAACGTCATCTTACAGGCTCAGGTCAGTTGTAACTTTCTTTATGAAACCCTCCCTAATGTTATTACTTAGAATTAATTGTTCTCTACTCAGTGCTTCTGAAAATCCAACTATAAAAAAAAAATACACAATAACTAGAATTCAAAGAAGCAGGTACTGTAAGTGCTTTCAGGGTAAGGGCTAGATCATATTTACTTCTGAGTGTATTGCTCCTGGAACAGTGCCCAGCATATTCAGTGGTCATTAAAACTTTCAGCTGGGATTAGGAGCTTCTGCTCCCTCAAGTACCATGTCAGAAGAAGCAGGCATTAATTCAGACTCTGGAGACAGGCTTCCTTAGGTTTTAGTCCTTTATCTATGAGTTACTAGCTGTGCAACTAGAGCAATGACCTAAACCTCCATGAAGATCACTTTCTTCACCTTTAAAAAAGGCAAGGGAGCAGCACCTTCCTCACAGAATTAATCCAAGAACTAAAGAGACAACACAGGTAAAACATTCTGCTCATCAGTTTGAACTCTTAATATTATTATTTCCTTGAGCAGTAGAGCCAGCAGAGCATCAGAACAAATGATGGTTTGGTGCAGCAGAGGATCAGCACAAGCGAGGAGCCATAGATCCTGAGGCTTCCTGTTGAGGACACTTCTCACTCCTAAATGAGACAGAACATACTCTCATAGCTTTTACCCATTACTTCTTTCACTTAATTACTTTTAAAACTCTAGACACTTCCACTCTTTCTGCCTCCTCAAGCTGTTTGTTAGAACCAGAGTATTGTGCAAAGTTTTCATGTTCCAGGAGTCTGAATTACAACTGATCTATAATTCAGAGAACCTAGGTTGAACCTAGGCTGTAGTGGGCGTAAGGATCCACCACATTCCTTTCCCCAATTCTTGTCAGTTCTCCCTGTTCTGAAACAAGGTGAGAAGTCAGGATACAATCAAGGTGGAAAGGATGGTGCTAAGAAGAGAAAGCCCTACATGCAGACTGAGGAAAGGAATAATTATCCTAAGGAGCCTACTGAGCCCTTCAGCCAGGAAAGCTATTTCCAGATGGCAAGTTATAATTAAGAAGGCTGGTAGGCGTCCTGAAGCCCAGCACTAGCATTTCTCAAACTATGTTGCATGTATCTCCTGTGATTGCTCAATGGGGCTTTCATGATTAAATAAGTTAGGGAAATATATCCACGTCATCTGGAGATTTACATTATATATTAGTAGATAGTAAAATTTTTATAAATAAAAGTTTAATTCTGTATTTCTGAAAATTATTTGTACATGAGAATTCACACAATTACTTCTACCTTAGAATGCTAAGTAACTTCTTGGTGATCATGTGAGATATACTTGAAAAGCAAGCCTATAATAATAAGTAAGTAGTCAACAGTTTTGTATGCAGAAATGAACCTTATGGCTAAGCTTTCACAGAATGCTATTTCCAAAAGCCCAGAAGAAATGCACTCTTCACTTTTATAGGCACTGTTCCTGAGAGCCCTTGGATGTGTGAAAGGCTAATGGGATCTGCAATTTTATTGATGTGTTCTGATTTTTACTATCTTCTCTAACTCCAGATATTCTGTGAAGCTATTTATAGGGGGCTTGAGGGTTGGTGAATGACTATCCATAGGCCAAATCCAGTCTACTGCCTGTTTGTGTAAAGAAAGTTTTTTGTGAAACCCAGACATGCTCTTTGTTTATTTACTGCTTATGGTTAACTTTGCCATACAACAGAGCTGAATAGTACTGATAGAGAGCATGTGGCCTGCAAAGTCTAAAATATTTACTATCTGGTCCCTTACAGAAGACACTTGCTGACTCTAATTCCTAGGATTATTATTAAATTTAAAATTAGATATCTTCTAAAAGTAAGATTACAGACTTTATTATCCATTTAATTCAATACAGAAAATGTTTACTTGATAACTTTATCTTGTGCCAAGAAAAAAACCTTAGAACTGTCACAGATATAAAACTAAAACATCAAAACTGGATGTTTCAGGCTCAGTGGTTTAGCACAGCCTTCAGCCCAGGGTGTGATCCTGGAGACCCGGGATCTAGTCCCACGTCAGGCTCCCTGCATGGAGCCTGCTTCTCCCTCTGCCTGTGTCTCTGCCTCTCTCTCTCTCTCTCTCTCTCTTTCTCTCTCTCTCTGTGTCTCATGAATAAATAAATAAAATCTTAAAAAACAAAACAAAACATAACTGGATGTTCCATATGAGTGCAAAAGCCATGGCATGCAGATAGTCTCAGTGTTTTGAGAGATACCTAAGAGTTGCATACTTAGAGAAATTTTTTTCAGAATTCTGACAATTTTCAAAGCTTTACTAAACTGTCTTCTTAAAACTCTAGACACTTCTCATAGTCTTTCACATGGTTAAAATTTTAATCTTGTTAATTTATTAATGCACTTAAATTTAGCCTCTTCTGAACACTAATGAAAATCTCTATTTGAATTATAATTAATTGGAAAGTTCTTGAAACATGCAATTTAGCTTTAATCAAAAGTGAAAACTCTCATCTTTCCTCAATAAAGACAGAACTTCAGAGTTATTGCTCAGTAGTAGAACACTCTACATATAAATTGAATAAAATAAATCTAATACTTATAGCTGGTTTTTTTATTGAATTGCAGTATCAAATTGCAAAATTTGATGAGACCTACATGGGTACTATGATAAACATCTTGTATTGGTATTTTAAATCAGCATAATATCCTGTAAATCAAAATGAGTTTCCAAAAACTCTAAAATAACATGGTCACAGACTTTTTGTAAATATTGAGATAACAGTTATGATTTTAAATTGCTATAAAAGAGTATCCTGAACATATTCTTTGTAGAATTACTAGTGGTGATCTAATATGACATTCTTATCTCACATATTAAAGAGCATTCCAAAAGTACTTTTAAAGTGCTAAGTTGGAAGACATTAACATTGATTGTACATATAAATACATGTGAACTCCAACGGACTGTTAGAAATACACATGGAGAGTAAATGACATTATTCACTTCCATTGAGGGCACTGGTCCCTCTGAAAAGTTTATTTCCCTTTTAGAGTCTCTGAGAAGGAATACCCAGTCCTATAGCAACTTACACTTGGACAAAGAACTAAGTGACTAGAGGGACACCTGGGTGGCTCAGTGGTTGAGTGTCTGCCTTCGGCTCAGCACGTGATTCTGGCGTCTGGAATAGAGTCCTGCATCGGGCTCCTTGTGGAGAGCCCGCTTCTCCCTCTGCCTATGTGTCTGCCTCTCTCTCTCTCTCTCTCTGTCTCTCATGAATAAATACATAAACAAATAAATAAAAGAAAAAAAATAACTAAGTGAATAGAAATGGGATATAGCATTTAGAATGATCTGTTAACATTAGCAGTGACAGCTATCATTTCTTGAGGATCAATATAGTTATAAACTGTGGTACAAGAATTCTGTGTATTATTTTCCATATAATAATTCAATAATGTAGATATTATTACCATTTGTGATCAGGATGTCAGGATTCTGAGAGTTTAATCTTGCCAAAGGTCAATTCAATAAATGAATACAATTTTAAGGCATGCTTACTGGATGGACTCTAATGCCTAGGCCCTTATAAGTATGCCCTAAGATACTAATGAACAGGTTCATTAATTAGAGCAGATGAAAAGATGAAGAAAGCACAATTAGAAATTTTAAAATCTTGACAGACACCTAAGGTATCTGTGTTACGATCCAGAGTTTGAACTAACACAAAGCTTATGGGAGTAAATAAAACGACACATCTTGTGAAATATCTGAAAATCCTACCACAACCTGGTCAAGTTCAGTAGTTGACTTTGTGGTCTCTATCTTGGGAGAATGGGTAAAGTGTGTTCCACTGGTAATACTAAGGAAAGAGGAAAGGAAAGGAAAGGGAAAAGGAAAGGGAAAAGGAAAGGGAAAAGGAAAAGGAAAAGGAAAGGGAAAGGGAAAGGGAAAGGGAAAGGGAAGGGAAGGGAAGGGAAGGGAAGGGAAGGGAAGGGAAGGGAAGGGAAGGGAAGGGAAGGGAAGGGAAGGGAAGGGAAGGAAAGGAAAGGAAAGGAAAGGAAAGGAAAGGAAAGGAAAGGAAAGGAAAGGAAAGGAAAGGAAAGGAAGAAAGAGGGGGAGGGAGGGAGGAAGTAGGAAAAAGGAAGGAAGGAAGAAAGAAAAATAATAAAAGAGAGAGAGAGAGAGAAAGAATGAATGAAAGAGAAAGAAAGAAAGAAAAGGCAGACCTTGGGGGATCCCTGGGTGGCTCAGTGGTTTAGCGCCTGCCTTTGGCCCAAGGTGTGATCCTAGAGCCCCCGGGATCAAGTCCCACGTCGGGCTCCCTGCATGGAGCCTGCTTCTCCCTCTGCCTATGTCTCTGCCTCTCTCTGTCTCTCTCTATCGTGAATAAATAAATAAAATCTTTAAAAAAAAGATTGTTCATAAAAAAGAAAAGGCAGACCTAGAAGAACATACTTTGACAATCACAATCTGAACCCATCTGATAGCTTTTCTTGATCTGATGACTTAAATGAGACCTGGGATAAGCAAAATTCAAGGAAAGAGACTAATTAATGGCACGCAAAGTAAGTTTTTTGGAAAAGCCTAACATTACCAAAAACCAGAAGATTAAGGAGCAACTTAAGAGCAGTTACAGAGAAGAATTATATAAAGCATGGTAAGAATATGTACTCACACAGTGATCCTAAACTTCAGTAGGAAAGATTTTGGTCATGAAAGAAAAGTAGCTTTCTGAAAGTGAGGATCATAAGAATTGTTATGTCTTGGCAAAAGGAGTTAGGTAGCATCCTTTAAAAGTGTTTTTTTTTTTTTAAATCCTCTAAAGTCATTTATAAATGGCTTTATTATGATTAAGTGGGAAATCTAAAAGGGAAATGCTGATTCACTTCAAGAGGTTCTACACTCATCCTTCTACTGTTAAGGTAGTAAGTTTTGTTTTTTAAAGATTTTATTTATCTATTTGAAGGACAGAGAGTGCACAAGAGAGAGCATGAGCAGGAGAAGGAAGCGGGGCAGGAGAGGAAGAAGCAAGTCCCTTGCTGAGCAAGGAGCCAAATGATGGAGCTCGATCCCAGAACCCTGATATCATGACCTGAGCTGAAGACAGATGCTTAATGAACTGAGCCATCCAGGTGCCCCAGTCGTTTTGAAAGTATGGTTTATGGACACCTGAGAAGTCCTTGAGACACTTCCAGAGGGTGTATAGATCCAAACTATTTTCATAATAGCAATAATATAGATGTCATTGGCCTTTTAGTTTAATTCTTATGCATCCGTGATGATGATGTTCAAGCAGTGTGGGTAAAACTACTGGTATCTAAAATGAATCAAGGAATGGCATAAAACTATACTATTGTCACTGCATTCTTCCCCACTACACACTTGGCTATACATCTTTATAATATGCTGCATGACTAATTTTGAAGCGTGTATAAAGCAATTCTGCATATTGAAGTTGGATGGTTCTCTCAAGAAAAGGCACTTACACACAATTGAGTTGCAAGCTAAACTCATTCCTTTGATCATGTGTTAACACTTTTACTTAAAAGAACATTTTGCAAACTATGGTTATATAGACTTCAACAGTCAGCAAATAAATTCTCAAAAAAAGAAATGAAATGAAGAAAAATAACTAATGGTATCTGCTCACAGTGATTAAATCAGGCTTCCAAGGAAAAAGTAAAATTGTGGAAAATCTGAATCTGCACCATAAGCTTACAAAGTTCCTCAATACTTATTTTTTTCCTGATGAGATCAGTAGTGATATTAATATGATTTTTTTATATTATGTAGTGAAAAGTCAACATTTCAGCATAACTCAATAGACAAATAAATATGTTCTAAATGACCAATGCATGATGTTACAAGATCATGGATGAAAGATTTATACAAAATGTCAGATAGCTCACTGGATTTTAAAGCAACAAAACATAAAAAGTAGATTGTTAGGATTTCATGTTTTATACTGCAATTAAACTTTGAAAAACTACTGTTAGTAAAATTTTGCTATATATCAAAGACTACCCAAAGTTACCTAGAAAGGTCTACTAAAATACTTCTTTTTCTATCTATATAGCTGTGGAACACTAGGATTTCTTCTTATGCTTCACTAAAACACCTTATTACAAACAACTGCACACAGAAACAGATATGAGAACTCAGCTGCCATCCATGATGCTAGAGAAAAAAAAAATTACAAAATGTCAAACAAATGGCACTTTTTAAAACTTTGTTTTGGAATATATAGTTATTTTTCATAAAACTATTGTTAATATGTAATGGATTTAATTTTGATTATTTTAAAGAAATTCTTTAAAAAATGTTTCACTTTATATTTTGAAAATAGTAAACATAGATACACAATCCATATAAACAAAAGTTCCTTTGAATCTTCAATTTTCAAAGGGCCTTAAAACCAGAAAATTTGAGGATCATTGTTTTAAAGGCACTTTCCTAAAAGTCTTTTTATTTTTTCTAAAGATTTTATTTATTTGGGCAGGGGCATGAGGGAGAGGGACAACTAAACTCCCTGCTGAGCAAGGAACTTGACATAGGGCTTCTTCATTCTGGGACCCAGAGACCACCACCTGAGCTGAAGTCAGATGCTCAACCAACTGTCTGAGCCACCCAGGTGCCCCACTAAAAGCCTTTTAGATGAAACTGATTAATTTCCTATTTCAACTGAAATGATTTATTAAGCGTTCTACAAATTCCAGTCTCTGGCATTAAGACAATCAATTAATATTCATGAACAACAACTATGTACCATAAAGCAATACAAAAAGGGCAGCAGAATGACTAAGACTTTGAACTCAAACACCTGCAGATTCTAGGCATGTGACATAAATACATAAAATAATCTCCATCTAAAAACAGTCTTAAAATTCTCCACACTATTATTCCATCAGTTGTGTTATTTTTCATAGAAACTTCAATTCCAAGAATAATGCTTTCACTGGAAAACTCCCCCCCCCCAAAAAAAAAGCAATATCACAAGTGTCACCATAGTCACTGACCCTATTGTCTCTGGCTTCTTCCCTGAGTATAGAGAAGCCCTCTCTGGCCCTGTTCTAGGTGCACCTCTTCTTTATGGTGAAGAATCTACACAGGCAAGGAAGGGCACATGCCTGTAGGTGGTCTGCTCTGTGCCTCTTTCTAGAATGTTAGACCACATTCCACAAGCCTGAACTCCAGATTTCTCTGCCAAATGTTTCTCAAAAACTTAAAAACAGAGCTACCCTATGATCCAGTAATCACACTTTTGGGTATTTACCCAAAGAATATGAAAACACTAAGTTGATAGTATATATGCACCCCTATGTTCATTGCAACATTGTTTACAATAGCCAAATTACAGAAGCAGCCCAAGTTCTATTGATGGGTGAATGAATAAAGATGTGGCATATATACATACAAGGGAATATTAGCCAGAAAAAGGAAAATCTTGCCATTTATAACACGGATGGATGTACAGAGTATAGTGCTAAGAAAACAGGATAGAGAAAGACAAATACCATACGATTTCATTCATATGTAGAATTTAAGAAACAGAGCAAAAAAATAAAGGAAAAAAAAGACATATAAAGAAAAGCAGACTCTTCACTATTGAGCACAAATGGTTACCAAAGGGGAGGTGGAGGTTGGGTAAAATAGGTGAGTGGGACTGAGGACTGCGTTTGTTGTGATGAGCACTGAGTAATGTGTGGGACTGTTAGATCACTATAGTGTACTCCTGAAACTAATATAGTACTGTATGTTAACTATACCGGGATTAAAGTTAAATGTGTATACACACACACCCACACACCCACCCCCACACACACACCCCACACAGAGCAGTAAAAAATGTTTTCTGCTGAGTGAGTCTGAATTGCTTTCATAACTGGGTCTCTTCCCTAGGTTTATTCTGAAGGATGGGACTGCACCTCTGCCTGCACATAAGCACTCCTAGGCCTGAAGAGTGGACATGGGGTATTAGTCTGCAGTGGACAGAGCTTGCACAAATAGTGGGGTACCATATGGACTGGAAGAGCACAAGTACAAACCATGGGCTGAAGACTGGTTCTCCATATAGCCCCATATTGCACTCCAAACTTCTGAGAATCCCAAATTTAAATTTAGCCTCCGGGTTGTTATAAAGGTCTATTTGTTAAGCTAGAAAGATGCAACATATTTTTTCTCCCTTTCTTTCCTCTCTCCTGGAAGCAACATACTTTATGTTGCCCTGATCTATAACTTAATTATCAATAATGAAATGTTGGTATCTGCTTGTATGCTGTTGCCAGGCTATAACTATTAAGGGATAAGCCTGGCTATTGATGCCTGGCCTAGGTGCAGGGCAGGATGGGGGTACAGGGAAAGATGATGACCATTGAACTGATGGAGTCTCTCTAAAGAGGACAGGCATTTTCAGATTTACCTGAAATTTGCCAGATATTCTGATTTTTAGAGATATTAGGAATCCAAATTTTAATGAAGAAATTCTTATTTTCAAATCTTGACAGTTAATCAGAAAAATACCTGATAGCAAACACTGATCAGTCTAAAAAAATGAACTCAGAAGTTGATAACTTTCTAGTGGACCACCAGATTATGTGAACTGGAAGGAAGGTTGTAATATGATGAGGTTTTGAAAACCTTCTCCCCAAATCCCTACTAGTATCATAACTAATAATGATGTTAATAATAGCTGCTACTTACAGAATGCCTAATACAAAGCCAGACATATATTGTTGACTATGTTATCTCAATAGCATTTATACTTTTGAAGGTTTTCTCATCCATGGGAAAGCTTTGGAACTCAACCATCAGTTTCCACTTAGCCAGTCCCATTTATAATTCTTATCAAGAAGTTTGTTTACATTTCTGCGTGGTTACTTGATTGTGGAAGTATAAAGTATGCGCTTGTAGATTAGAACAATTTACCTGATCTGTGGAGGGATTAAATCTTGGCACAAATTGTAATCAAGTGAGTTAATCTGCTTCCCATATTGATTCCACGCCTGTAATTCAATAACAGGTTCTGGGCAAGTACAAGTTGAACCCTTTTGAGCAATATGGGCATCAGGCATGAAACTCTTCCCCTCCTATGCCAATAAAGTGTCATCTCTTGATTATGACCTCTTTTATAGCTTTTCCATAACTCCTAGAAATGGTATTCTAGATGGGCTATAAAGTAGTTAATCAGAATAAATTAAAATTTGTACTTAGCACTAAAATGTAAATTAATTGTAGGTTTTCTCTCAAATCTAACCATTTTAAACATCTGGTATATATATTTTAGTGCTTCATTCACTCTAATGGTGATAATTTTAGCAAGTTGTTAAAACTACTTTTCACTTCCTCATCATAGCAGTTCAAGGGATGCAGCTAATGTGTCAGCATCGAAGCATCTCTTACATACTCATTAGAGAAACAACCAGTCAGTCCTCTTTGGTTCATCATAAAGTAAAATAGAGCAGAACGTTATCATCTGCCCACTGCCAACCAGAAAATGAAACCGCTGGCCTTACTGTGAAGAAAGTTTAAAGTTTCCAAGAATCAAGGGCATTGAGTACAGAAAATTAATCTTTTCCCTGCCATGTTTTATACTTCTGAATATCAATTTTCACCAGCTGTGATAGTTTCTTTTGTAACATCTGCTAGAGAGTGGAAAAGATGCACAGCGATTGTATTTAAGCATAGCAATGCTTTTTTCTTGATGATTAAGGCCAACAGAATTATGGGAAATTCATGACTTGCAAATGATATAAATTATATAAAGATTGAAAATGCTCATAACTTACTTTTAATTAAGTAATAAGCCAGAGCAGATTTTTCAGTAGTTTTGAGTAATGTGCATTGCAAATGACAGGCAATAATTCATGCAAAGAGGATCATATATTGAGTTCAAGATGTTCATATTTCATTTTTACACTCCAAAGCTGTTTCAATTCAGTTTTTCTCTTAGATCTTTGCTATCCCTATTTTGCACTAAACAGCCAACTTGACCAGTTGTTTCCCCGGAATTATTCAGTATTTTACTCAATTGTCTTTCTTTCTTTCTTTCTTTCTTTTTCTTTCTTTCTTTCTTTCTTTCTTTCTTTCTTTCTTTCTTTCTTTCTTTCTTTCTTTCTTTCTTTCTTTCTTTCTTTCTTCTTTCTTTTTTTTTTTTCCAATTGTCTTTCTGATTTGGTTTTCTAGATACATAGGACTTTAGCCCTAATGCTTACAACTCTGGGGTGAGAGTAAAGATAAAATCCAGATAGGTCTTGATTCACATCATCAAATGTTCCACTTTCATAAATGATTTTCCCTGGACTTTACTGAACTTGCCATTTGTTCAGCTTCATATAGACATAGCTTTAGTCACTACATGTAGAAATTCACCATTTTTTTTAAAGTGGACAAATATAAAGTTAGCAATTCAGTTTTCAACAAAAATGGTGCATGGATATACCGCTTATGTGATGTGAAGTCTGCTTATTTATTACATGGACTGAGGCACTGGAATGTTTGTTATGCCAAATAACTTGCAAATTAGAATGATGCCCTTCCAAGAAAGAAAGAAAGAAAGAAAAAGAGAGAAAGAGAGAGAGAGAGAGAGAAAGGGAAAGGGAAAGGAAAAGAAAGGAAAGAAAAAAGAAAAAAAAGATAAAAGAAAAAAGAAAAAAGAAAAAAGAAAAAAGAAAAGAAAAGGAAAGAAAAGTCAGTCAGTCATAGAAGAGTCAAGGCAATTCAGGCAATTCATATCCTCACAGGGTAAGTTTTTTTCTTCACACAAAAGAGACTTGCAGATACTTGTTTAAAAACTTTTTTTTCCAAAAACACCAAAAAACCAAAAAAACATTTTTCCATATCAATATAAGGCTCAAAATGTTACTTAAAATTGTGCCTTATCAAATTAAATGTTAAAAAGAGTAAAATTAAGAGTATACAGTGGGCATTTTAGTTCACTCCTCAAAATATATTCCATCCCAGGTGATTCTCTAGTTTCAAAAAGAGCTCCTCAACTGCTATACACTAGCTTCTCAAGGTGTAATCTGCAGACCCAGAGCTTTGCCCCACTCTGGGAGCTTGTTAAAACCACAGTCTCTTATCCTCTTCCCCCCAGACCTACTCAGTCAGAGCCTGCATTCTAGCAAGATATGTCATATAATTCACATGTACATTAAAGCATTGCCCTGCCACATCAGTGTCCCTTAAGTGGATTTAAGATGTGCTTGAGACATTGAGTCTAGGATCTCAGACCATTCACTCTTGCCATAGACAGCTTTAAACACATATTCTAGTTTGCCAGATAAGCATTACTGATTGTGCCATGAAATTAAAAAAATAATAATAATAAAAGTTTGGAAAGTTCTTGATTGAGCTAATCAAGTCATCTCATGACTCCTTCCAGAGATGGCTTAGGAGTGAACACAAAATCCAACTTCAGCCAAGGAAGCATGAGGTAGTCTTTCAGGGGAATGAGGGAGGCTCTGGGAAAATTTTGTTGTTCGTAAGTTCCCTCAAAGAGACACTCTCTTATTTTTCTGGTTGTTACTGCATCAGGAGGCTATGCCTGAAACTGCTGATGGCAGTCTTCCTAAAATCCTGAGGATGAAATCAATATCAAAGATGACAAAGCAGAGAGATTGAGAGCAACTATATTCTTGAAAATAGTGCTGAGCCACAGAACCAACCAGTCTATATCACCACTAGATTTCTTATTACATGAGATAATATATTTATTTTTTCAGCCAATTTGGGTTGAGCTTTCCATTAGTTGCAAATCATCTTAATATAGAAAAGGAATGGATATTTTTGCTGATTGGGTCCAAATTGCTTCATGCATTTTTAAAGGTAAAGCAGCTCTGATACCATAAGCATCTAGAGTATTATCTCTAATTCCAACCTATCCAACCATTCACTTGAGCTTCCAGGAATGCAAGTTCCCAGTGGAAACTGAACAGGGGTGTTGTAATGAGTATAGATGAGATCTCCTTATGGCATAGCATTTATGCTCAGTGTTTACCAAATGAATGAATGATGGCACAGGTGCACAGAATTAAAGTTGCCTTTCAAAACATTTATAATTACCTTGAGTTCCATTTTATTTTTACCTCATCTCTTTCTGAAAGCTACCAGGGCTCATTAAAAAAATTACTGTTGCTAAGAAGTCCCTATCAACATCATACACTTAGGTAATCTTACTTGCTACATTTCTCTAGGTCTCCTCCCAGTGTCCCTAGTTATACGGCATATATTTGAATAATTCAAAGTAAAGCATACTAACTACCATATCGTATCACTCCAAACCATGGGTCTGTCCAGTATCTTATGTTTTTCTGCATATTCAGGGGTATTTGCACAGTCAGTAGGTAAGTCCCCTTATGCCTAAGGAAAAGGGAGTTGCTGGAGGCCATATGTTCATTTAAATCATCTCCCTGAAGAGGTTTCTTCCTCATGGTGAAGGTGATTCTCCCCTTTAACGGTACAGGGAGATTCACTGTCGGAATAGTGTTGCAGAATGAGGTCACAGTGCCCCTTACTTGTTTTCCTAGAGAATAGTGAATATGTAGTATACACCTGTGTCACTGATATTTCTTACTGCACTTTCACCATGAATATACCAACTTCCTGGCCCTTTAGGTGTGAAAAAAAACTTGGGCATAGGTTTTGCAAGTCTCCTAGAGTTCCCAGAAAGCTTCAGTTTTGGTGGCTGCCATGGTTTCTGGCTTAATAACACACCTCTTACTGGTTTTTACCCTCCCTGGAGTACTTCTTATTTTCTTCCCTAGTGGTGCTCCCTGCACTTGAGAAATATAATTCTTATTTTTGAATCCTGTCTGAAGTCTGCTTCTGGGAGAACCTAATCTAAAACCTCATCATCACTTTTTAAGGTGCTCATCCAGTACCAGGGAGTATACCTGTTTTAGGGGTAGCATTGAGAGACAGCCAAAAATTAAAATCAAAAGGAAATCAAGTAGTAAGAAAAGGAGAACCAAGGAGAGGTAAATGGAAGAAGCGTGGGTAAATAGGTGGTCAGGTAAGACACTCTTAGAAAGTGAATTTGAGCAAAGATTTAAAAAAAATATATATATATATAAAACTATGCACTTATCACAATGTCTTTTTAAATGAACAAAATGTAAACTTTTGGATCTGCAGTGACTTAAATACAATTGTGTTCCCTTGCTCCAAAACAGAGCAAAGCAATAGCAATTTCACTCTGTGTTATTACCATTCTAGTTTATGACACATGGAACCTGCTGGCCTCCATTTGACATACAGGGCATTGGAGAGTCGGCACAACTCAAACTTCTTCCCTAATATTGCTACTCAAATCAATTTACCTTCAGATCCAAGGGTGACAAGATTGTTGTCTATTAGGATGGAAGATGGCTTTGGACAACCCTTCTGCTATTAGAGAATATTCTTTGGAGGCAGACTTTGCAATTGGATCTGTACTTTCATGCTTTCAGCACAGGTAATAAGCAGTGTCCCTTACCTTGCCATCTAAGAGAAAGATTTCTCTCAGGGAAGATAGTGACAACTCCAAATGGCCTTGGGCAGTCTATATTTAAATAGCAGTGGAGCAGGACTTTATTTTTTTTTTTTAAAGATTTTATTTATTTATTTATTTATTTATTTATTTATTTATTTATTTATTTATTTATTTATTTATTTATTTATGAGAGACACAGAAAGGAGAGAGAGAGAGAGAGAGGCAGGCAGAGACACAGGCAGAGGGAGAAGCAGGCTCCATGCAAGGTGCCTGACGTGGGACTCGAACTGGGATCTCCAGGATCACACCCTGGGATGGCGCTAAACCACTGAGGCCCCCCCCCCCCCCCCGACTCCGGGCTGCCCTGGAGCAGGACTTTAATCCAATGTGGAGGGAATTTGATGAATAGCTTCCAGAAAGAAGGCAACAGAGTAAATCCAAATATCTAACATCATTAAAGAGTGGTGAGTGTTTGG
Source organism: Canis lupus baileyi (assembly GCF_048164855.1). Classification (NCBI taxonomy): domain Eukaryota; kingdom Metazoa; phylum Chordata; class Mammalia; order Carnivora; family Canidae; genus Canis; species Canis lupus. The sequence continues at coordinate 45,301,051 of NC_132857.1, read as the reverse complement.
TGACTTGCAAATTGAAAGTCAATTTTTGTTAAAAGACAGCATGTTAGACAACCACTTGATTTATATGATCAGCCTTAAAAGGTGAGATTCTCACTCTCTATGAGAAAGCCTGTATGAGTGCTGTTGAGGAGCCAGCAATAGAGAAGTGGCTCTTACCTCCTGACTCTTAAGCAGCTTCCCCGGCCTGAGGGTCTTGCTAACTTGAAAGGGATTCTGAACTCAGAGACATGTGTTTCAGGCAAGATCATTAAATGTCTTATTAACTATATTACGTAGTTTGCACTTTATCCTGAAGGTAACAAGAGACCCATTAAAAGTTTTATGTATGGGCAGATCTGTGATTTAGGAAGTTCACAGTGGCTGCTGTGTAAGGAATGGGGTGTAGGGGTGGTGGGGGTGGATTAGAGACAGAGGAAATATAATGCTTATAATGGTTGTTTAGAAAAGAGGTGAGCAGAATTTGGCCAGGAGGCAGTGCTTGTATACTTGTTCTCTTTGGGAAGGCAGATGTGACTCTAGGGTAGACACCAGTCACAGATATGCCTTGAGAGAACACGTGCTGAGATAAACATTTAATGTATCTATATGACTTCCACACCACTTTTCATGATGCCAGACAGGTCATATTCCAGGTCATTATCTAGAAGTCTATAGTATCTCTGTTTAGGACAATCTGAGATAATTTACAAGTTAAAAAGAAATGCCATATTTCTGAAGTTGAATTTATATTCATATCCTATGACAGGAATTCTACTCTTAGGTATGTACTCAATAGAAATGCACACATATGAGCACCACAAGATGTGTAGAGGGATGATCATGGCAGTGTTATTTCTAATAGCTCCAAATGTCCAACCATCAACAATAAAAATAGGTAAGATGGGTGAACACAGTAATGTGATATACATAAAGACATAACAGAGCAATGAAAATGAAATATTAGCACAAATCACAACATGGATAAATATCACAAACATGATGAGAAGGAAAAGGCAGGCACAAGGAGTACATAGTGCAAAATTGATTTATGTCAAGTTTTTTTTCCAAGTTTTTTTTTTTTTTTAATGATAAACTATAGTGAAGTGGCAAAGTATACCATTAAAGTATACCACCTAAAATATGCCTCTTTTTGGCATATTGATTCTTTTAATCTAGTTATTTTTAAGAAACTGCAAGCACAGGAGAAGCTGTGAAAACCAAGTAGAAGTTAGCCTGTTATAAGAGATATTTACATGTATAAAGAAAACCTCCATTTGTAAGGATACCTCCCTCTCTGTACCAGGAAAGGGGGTATGACTCAATCTCTAGAAACTCTTATCAATGGAGAAAGCAACAACTTAAAATATGCATAACAACCTTACTTGTGTTTACTGTGTTTTCTCTGTAACCTGCCATGACTCACTCCCCAATCCCAACATCTTCTTTGTCTTTAGTTGAAGATGGTATTTAAGGTGATGACTTCTGGCCATCTGGAAATCAGGGAGTTATTCAGTATCCCTGGGTCACTTCCATGCATACAAGACGTATATTGTTATTAAACTTTTGTTTTTGTCCTGTTAATCTGTCCCATGTGATTTTAATTCTTAGACCAGCCAGAAGAATCTTGAAGGATAAAATAAAAAAAATTTTCCTCCCCAATAATAGTGTTGGAAATCTGAATAGTAGTTCTATTTGGTGAGAGGAAGGTGGTAATAAGAAAGATGGAGCAAAAGGGGGGCATCTGAGATATTGATAACTGAAAATTCACAGAGCTTTACTCATAACGATTTGGCTTATCTTTCTGTTATACTCCTTAACAAAAATATTTATAAAAATAAGGATGTAAAGAATCACAAATTCATAAGGAATTAGTCACAAATATACGTAAAGCTATGTTCCTTTCCGCCACTAAAAAAATGCAGTGCTGAACAGGATGTTTAGAAATAAAATAAATTAGGTTTCCCATACAGGAAGCAGTGATAGCAGCTTTTACAATGTATCTAATCTGAGTTATTACAACGAAAATGTTTGACTACAAATGTTCAAGTAGCTAAATGCAAAAAGAGAAGCGATAAATGCATAAATTAGTTCTAGCAATATGGTATAGCTGAAAGCAAATGGAGTTGGAAACACAAATTATGTGTTAAAAGAATAAAGTGTTAAAGGAAAAAGAATCTTACCTAACATTTTTCAAGCACCTACTATATGCCCAACAACGAGATAGAAAGTTTGTGTTTTCATTTTATATTCATACAGTAATTTTATGAAGGTGTTGGCATTATTATGCCCATTTGACAGATTATGAAATTGAGACTCAGGTTAAATAATTCTCTCCTGTTCCCACAGCTAAGAGATGACAGGGCAGCATTTGATCTCGATGTCATTGACTCTTAACCTCTTCTATGTATCAGTGGGTGGATTTGGGCAAGTCATTACACCTCTGTAAGCCTCAGTCTCCTCTTCTGTCAAGTGGGAGGGTCCTCCCAGATCTGCTTTGAGTATCAAACAAATAGTTGTGTTCATTGTTTAGCTTAGAAAGGGCAGCCTGAGTCAACTGCAAAGAAAATCTTTTCCAGAGCTGAACTCAGCAGAAAAGGTAGCCTCAGTGGCAAGAATCTCAATTCTGGCAGCGTTTACCAACTTCCCTGATCTGAAGAGCCAGCAAAACCAAACCGTTGTTAACAAATACACATTCCTGGACCCGCTGTAACTGTGCAGGCCACAGTCTCCAGAGCAGGGTCTGGGGAAACCGTCTTTATATCACTCTCCACCCCCATGGTGATTATTCTGTTATGATCAATAAAAGTTATGAAACAATGAACTCTGGATTTCAAAATATTTAAATAAGCTTCTCTGAGAAACTATATTTATCCTGACTCTTAAGTCATGTAGAAAAAAATAAATCATGATTTCACTAATGCTTTCCTGTAGGGATCTATTACAGGATCCAGGTAACTTGCTTTCTGGTAACAATATTGGCATAAAGCTTAAAAAATCTAAACGGGATAAACTTCAATTCATAGGTGAGTCCTGAGGATCTAATATACAGCACAGTGATTATAATCAACAATACTGTAAGCTTCAAAGTTGCTAAGAGACTAGGTCTTAATTGTTCTCACCACAAAAAGGAAATGATAACTACGTGACATGGGAGATGTGTTAGTTAGCGCCTTGATAATCACATTTCAATATATAAATGTATCAAATTGGTACACAGTACATCTTAGGCTTATATAATGTTAAATGTCAAATTATATCTCAAAGAGCTAGAGAATTAGTATGCCATTAAAATTTTACTTTCAAGTAGATATTCAGCAAGTTTTTTAAAGGTGTTACACTCCCATCATTTCAATTTAATTTTATAAAAAGTATGTTTATAAAATCAAATCTTGAGGTTAAAGTCAAAACCACATTCTTTCAATACCTGAAAAAAAGAGAGAAACTTCCACTCTGTATTTAAGGCTTTAGGACAGAATGATTCAAGAAGGATATGAAAAGTAGGATATGCCACTATTTTTCTAGAAAAATACTTGAGAACTGCTACTTTAAGTACTTGGTTAAGAAGATAGTTTTATAAAATTGTAAACATAGATGATGTGATTTCCTACTGAAGCTGATGTTATCCAATGTAATATTTCAGGACTTCAGGAGTTAAGGGACCAAGGATAATATGAGGTATGGGAACATAGTGAAAGTGTTACGAAGACCAAATTTGACAAAATTTGCTTGCTTCATAGCTCTATGGCTGTCCCTAGCCAGTCCTAGTGTTTCTGCCTAGAGACAGTATAGGGGCTAAGGGCAGGCTGCCCCAAGATGGGCTACTTTGCCATGAAAATTACTGTAAGCTGAAAGCAATCAAGACCCTACAGGCTCAAGAGAACTTCACAGAAGAACCTAAATTGGAGGTCTTTCTCAGAATAAGTATTATTCTCAGAGATTAATTTTATTGGAGTGACTCATCTATAAAGCAGGGCAAACATCTAATTACCAAACATCCGCTCTTCTTATCACCCTGTGAATTTCATTCCTTTCCTCTAAAGTCCCAGACTACAGTCCCCCTTTCCCTTAGTTCAGAATGACATGCATACCTCATATTGCCTATCTTTGGGATTTCCATGTCTGTGTGGATTCCCCGTACATGCAGTACTAAATTTGATTTTCTCTTGTTAATCTCCCTCAAATGAATTCCATTCTTAGTCCAGCTAGAAGGACCCTTGAAGAGGAAATGAATTCTTGCTCCCTGACAATAGCATTAGGAACATTTACTAAGCCAGTTTAATAAAGACCATTCTAGAGGTACATAAGATCATCTTGAATAAGAATTAAAAGTGATTTTGAGTACTTGCAGAGTAGCAATACCCAATATTAAACACAGTAAAATTCAAGACAGTGGACAACAGGTATAAGAAAATTGCTTTCATGAGTGATTTTGGCAGCTCTCAAGAAAAATGATCAAAGTTCCAAAACATTTTAATAAGCCTGAGAGCTATTACTTTGGAATGATCAAGAATAGTTTATGTGTAGACACAAATGTCCAGGGGTGGGGGAAGAGAAATTTCTTAAGAAAAACAATTTTTCTTGGGAGACGGTGACAGGGCAAGAACAGAAAAGAAAAATTGCATCCCTTCTGAGCTCTACTCAGCTCAATTAGTGAGCTATCAAGCCTTTGGGGTTGGCACACAGACATAAAGGATAAACAAATGGAAAAGCACTAGACCCTAGGAGCTAGATTGTGCTGCTTCTGGGATGGAGTGTAGTGTACTTAGGTTTTGGAATAACTACTACTGTGTTGGGGAGAGATGAAATCTTCTAGGAGTATCTGCCCTATTGAATCCTCCCAAGTAACCCTGAGGAAAGAATCACTGCGCTTCCCTTAATTCTATGGCATATGATATTTCATACTTAAAATCTTATCAAAGGTGCAAAAACCAACACCCCTCCCCACACAAGAATGGTATACCTGAATGTACTTAATCATGGATAAGCCTGGGCTGTCTTCAATATTAATGCTTGAGAACAGGACTTCTTACTGCATTACAGTCTGGGTCTCCTGCCAAAGTACTAAGTCCAAAGTGAGCAGGACACTGCCAGGAATGATTTGGACTAGCCTAGAATGAGTGATAGTTCTGCTGGTGGAAAAGAAGCAAAAAGCCAAAACTGGTTAACTCAAATTAAAGCTTAAGCGTAGCCATATTTTTCTGGGTAAACCGGCATTCAGATAGAGTGACAGTTCCCACCGTAATATGCTACTATTAATGTAGTATCGAATGAGCATAAGCTCTTTCTCTTTAGCAACCTTTTTTTTTTTCTTTTTTTCATCCAAAAGCCTCTTCTAAGGAAGAAACATTCATGCTAAAATATTTTTATGTATCTTTGGGAAGAAAGTATTTTTAAAAACATTATTGGGGACCCCAGGTGGCTCAGCGGTTTAGAGCTGCCTTCAGCCCAGGGCTTGATCCTGGAGACCTGGGATCGAGTTATGATCCTGGAGACCTGGGATCGAGTCCCACATTGGGCTCCCTGTATAGAGCCTGCTTCTCCCTCTGCCTGTGTCTCTGCCTCTCTCTCTCTCTGTCTCTCATGAATAAATAAATAAAATCTTCAAAAGACAAAAACAAAAACATTACTACCCTGCTATGAAAAATAAAATGCATCATATTCATTTCCAATTTTAGACCATTTCTCTTTTAGGGAAAAGACACAACTTTAAAATAGCAATTGTTTCTAAAAAACACACATATTCAATTTATATACTCTCATTCAGTTGCGAACTTAATCAAAACTCTTTCAAAAATGTATTTAAGTAGACAGCATACATTTTTTAAGAGTATAGGTAATGAATCTCAATGTATGATTTTTTTCCACATCTACACTGTGAACACACAAGATTTGCAACCTATAAACAAAGGATTATTTTCTAGAACTCTTGTCTTCAGTCATATGAAGAACTCATAAGGGGAAATATAAGTCCAACAGAGCTTTAATGTCCCTATATTTAAGCTTCTATTAAGGAGAAGTTCAAAAGAAAAAAAAAAGCAAAAATAAACAGTATAAATAATCTACTCAAAATATTATAGGCTGTGAAAAAATTAAAATGTATTATGTATTTTATTATGCAAAGGAGAGTCAAGGGCATCAGCCAACTGACCTGATAATCCAATAAACTGTTTAGAAGTTTTCTGCCTTGATAAGAGTTTTGGGTAAACTGTATGCCAGAGCTACTTAGCATCACAAATATACTTAGCAGAAAGCTATTCAAGTATTGCCGTCATTTTGGCACTTCTAGAGAAAAAGCTATCACATTGATAGGTTTGGGTTTAAAAGAGAGGCTTTTTATGAGAGATTATAAAAATTGATTCCACTAACAGGTTCAGAACAGTTTATGATCTTGTGTATATAACACCAACCTCCCCCCACACACACACACACTTTTTTTTTTTTTTTTTTTTTTTTTTTTTTAAATCACTGAATTAGATTTCAATGGGCAGTCAACATCCAGGAGTTTTCAGACAAATCCTGAAAGACTTTTGGGGTAATAATAGTTTGGAGGTTACTTTTTTCTTCCAGAAGGACTAATGTTTTTGAGGATTTGAATGACACATCAGAGCACAGGAGACCAGGGTTCTAACATTTTTTCTATGGAACTAACCACCCACTCCTCCAGAGAAAAGGCTTCTTTTAAAATAAAGCATCTAGTATATGTAATCTGACAATACACAAGGTAGTTCACTAAAGGCTGGAATGAGTTACAAAAGTAGAAAGACTTTGTCTTCAAAAGACCTCTCGTCCTAAAGAGAAACGGAGAAGAATGAATAAGCATATGTAGGTATACTGACATTTACGTAGGCATATATGTTATATATACACACACACAAGTTGTATATATGTTTACAGATACACTTATGGACAATATATTTAGCTCAATCTGACATATACAGAATTTTCCTCTTGTACAGGTACTAAAGATATGTGCCTCTCTTACTGTTAAAATGTGGTTATATATTTTTCTAAGCTCTTACTTATGTGAATGGAACAGAGAACATTAACCTGGTTCTAAAAATAGGAAAAAATAAATTTAAACCTGAGAACCAATTGGAAAGGAGACAAATAACCTAAGGCCAGTAGTAAAATTTAACTTTACAAACAAGCCTCAGTGGGTGTACCTTTAACTGGATCACAGCTTATAGAAACAAATAGCAATCTTTTCTAAAGAAGACTTGCGGTAAATAATGTAAGCTGGGGAATATTTCCTCAATAATGAAAATTCCTGTCAACCCAATTTTTTTCAGTTAAGAAAATATGGATAACTTTAAACAGATTTCCATATAGTATGTAATGTGCACACACACACACATACATACACACACAGGGGCTGCTATTGGATTTAAGAACAAATATATAATGAAGTCAGCAAAGATAGCTTTCCACAAATCTTAAGGTAAAAGTGTGCCTACTTTGAAAAAGGAATTTCTCTAAGTAGAATTCTGTCTAAATTTAGAATTTTTTTTACAATAAAATTTACTATTTACAATAGTATTTTACAATAGTATTCTCCTTATAAATAAGAGGGAAGCCTTATTACTTAATGCCCCTATCAATTAACTTATGTTAAAATACAAAGTATGGATTAGGGTGAAGTTTTTCCAATTTAAGTTGAATTAAGCCACACACGTGCTAGACATCTGAAACCTCATTATAGCAGTATATATACCACAGTAAATTTGAGTTCTCATTAAATCCTAGGATTCGTTTCAAAGCATAAACAAATGTCTCTGGAATGCCAAAATTCCCTTCTTGAACTCAAGAGTTAGAAATACCTCTTGCAGACGGCCCCATCCTCACATAATTTTCACTGATGGAAATTATCTAAGTTATCCTTAAAAGTTGGGCTTATTTTTTTTTTTTTTTAGCTTGTACTACTTCTGAAGGTTACCAGTTTTATACGTCAATCAAGCATTTTCAAAAAAGTTTCCTTTAAGTCACAACAGCTTGACAAGTATCTTCATCTTCTTTATACTCTCAAATTTGATAGACACACTTCTACACATTTGCCTTTGCATACTGAAAATAGTCTTCAATGAAGTCTGCACTCCAAAGAAGTCCCTTTAATCCCTTGCTAATTTCCTATTTCATATAATTAGCATATTAAAAACTGGTGTTTAGCATAATTGTTATTAAGGTTTAGCTTTCATTGAAGATTTTGAGAAAGAATAAGAATTACCATGCATTGTTTATAAATTCTTAGCAGTGATTTTCCATTTTAAATGCCTAGAAAATCCTCTAGGGAGGGTCAAATAGTCCTCAGACATAGAAGTCACTTGAAAATCTTCCTTGTAATCATAAAACTGTCTTATATATTTCTTTGTACTAAAGTAAGGCTTATCTCTTAGACCACCTCTGCTTTGTCTATTTCCCTCCTGTTTTTATTAATCATATCTTAATCTTCCCTTCACCAAACTACTATATCTGTGGTGTTTAGGGGGTTTCTTTGCTTGTTTTTGCAACCTCTATGTTGATTTTATGATCCTCTGCCTTGTCTTTCCCCATAGGTTTGCATTAGCTTTGAGAGAAGAAACTATGATCACTATTTTACCATAAAACCTTAAAAAAAGAAAACACTCTGCCATCTTAGAACAGAAATATTCCTTGGTGGAATGGTAATTTTTCACTTTTCAATGAGCTATGGGTCTTTTAACAAAACTTTAGGGGAAAAAAAATAGGTCGAGATACTGGCCTTAATTGACACCTGATATCTTGTGTCATGTGTTTGTATGCTTTTCAAATTAATTAAGAATAGACACATGGATTTCCCTTCCATTCAACAACCTGTATAGAAAATCTAATCAAAAGGAGGTATCATAGTGCAGAAATAAATAGAATTATAATAGATGCCTATGCAGCTATTCTGTTCAAATATCTGCAGGATCACACTTTTCACAGCTTTAAAAATAAGGAATTTTCAACTATCATCAATTTATGCTCTATCTATTCAATTGATTAAAAAAATACATATTGGTCCTAATCTGATAGCCACTATGTAATCATGGGAGAAATTTGTGGTCTTTATTATGATTCTTAACTAAATCTTCAGCTCTGTTACATAGGAAAAGCCAACTAACAAGATCTAACAAAAGTTTGCCTGGGATGGTAATTTTATTAGACATCTATCTATATGGAAGGGTATCCTTCAGGGTTCCATTTATGAAAATGGCTTTGACTTTGGGGAAATAGGTAGAGAAATAGGTCAGAAAAGATATGAAAAACCGGAAACTTTGGTGTTGTTGAGAAGAAAAAATTTAGATGAAGAGTTTGGTGATGGAAAATAGTATTCCATTTTTAGAATACATGGATGAAACTACTAACTCTACTTATCACCGTAAAGTACTAGACATTCTTCCTACATTAGTATTTATATATTTTTAATACTTAAATATATGTATTTATATGTATAAATATATATATACAAACAAATTACTTTTATAATATGAATAATCAAATTACACTTCAAGACCATATAAAATCAGTTGGATTATTTCTTGTAAACATTATTATTGCTAGTAACACCAAGTTGGTCTCTGCATTACGTAGGAGTGGGCAAGGTTTCTATTACTAACTCTGTTATATTACTTTATGTCCTCTTAACCCTTCTTCTGAGCTTGTGATGACTTTTTATGAGCTACTTGTAACAAGACAATGACTTCAATTTCCATGAGAAATAATCAAGTGGGTAATTTTTTTTTTCAATTTTTTTGTTGTTGCTTCATACACTTTACCTGATTCTTGAGATCCAGTCTGGGACATGGGCGACCCCCATTGTAAGGTTTTTCTTTTAGCCATTTGGACCGAATTCTCACTCCAATCCCACAAGATGAACTGCAAGACCCCCAACTAGACCAGTCGCTTAACTTGCAATCAAAAGGGCATGGGATGACACATTCTTCTTGAATATAACCTGAAAGAAAAAGATTTATGTAAAGGGAGGAAAGCCTAATCAAAATGTACTGATCGAATTTACTTATTTACAGAAAGTAAATAATTACAGCTCAGATTTTTCAACAATGTCACTGCAATGGCTTCAGTGATTTTTCTGTTCAAATAAACAAAGATTTTAAGAGACAGGTACAAATTGTTAGGTTTGCATTCCAAATTTGTGCCATCTAACACTTTATAGCCAATTCTGTGAAGGAAGAGCAAAGTAGTTAGTCCTGCTTTCTGTTAGGAAGAAATAGTGTTTCAAAGCTAATGATGGCACTATCTCCCCTCATTGAGCCTTGGGTTCTATATAATTCTCACAATTCTCCATGTGGGACAGAGTGTATAGGAGAGTCCATCTCTATTAGTATCTGATCTGCAAGGCTTTCACTAAGAGAGCTCTTGATTCTCACTTTATGGCTTGGAGGTGGAAGAAGTACAGAGTGGACCAAAAATTAGGAAGAACAGGATATTATTTACCAACTACGGGAAGAATGAAAGATTGCATGATGAGATTATACTGGAATCAAGAGGCATGGGTAGACATGTACAGGCAGATGTTCTAGCTTTACCTAGACTTACACCTAATCCCAGTCCACTTCTTGCTATAGTCTTTCTCCGGATGATCTCATAATTTAACTATTACCTTTACTAATTATTACCAAATACATATTTCCTATGTTAATCTTACTACTAACTTCTCTAAGACCTACAGATCCACTCCTATTGGATTCCTAATTATCTTCAAATTCAACATATCTAAAACTGAAACCATCAATTTCCTTTAAAAACTGCTAATTCTCTTGTATCATTCATCTTAATTAAGTGCAACATATTTGATCCCTGTACCTGGTGTGCATGCCTGTATAATTTAATCCCTTTAAGTGTGGGCAAGACTTTGAATATAATGGGATGCCACTCCCATGATTAGGTTATGGTATATAGCAAAAAGGAAGGGAATTTGCCAATTTAATAATATGTCATATTAGTTGATTTTGAGATGATCAAAAAGGAAGATTGGGAGATTAGCCCAGGAAAGTAGCATAAGAAGACCCTGAACTCACCTCCTCTGTGGACATACAAATCTACACCTAGTTATATAGCAATTCCTCCTGAAAAACCGTGGCTGATTGAAAACCTTCTGCCCCAAAAAAGGTAGACCATGTAGAGAATGGCAAGACAGATGGTGACATGGTAGCTAAAGAAACCCCACAAGTAATGCTGGGAAGTACAGTGGGAAAAGATAGTACCGAGGGACCATGAGCAGGTTCGTCTACCTGGGGCCCAGAAACAAACAAACATGGTTTTAAAAAGCAACTAGAATGAAAAGAACAGTCTTAGAACCCTGCCAAATAGGCAGATGTTAGAACTCTCTCCAGGTTGGACAGGCTGGCTAGCATTACAATATACATTCCCCTTCCATCCTGCAGACATGAGCAGGGTCCACGCATCCTAGTCAGCCTGCTACCTCAGCAACCCCTGGACCCCTACCCCCATAAGCCCTAGATTATCTGGGGCACAGAAAAAAGCCAAAGTTTATTTATTTTTTTAAAGATTTTGTTTATTTATTCATGAGAGACACACAGAGAGAGAGAAAGGCAGGGACACAGGCAGAGGGAGAAGCAGGTTCCATGCAAGGAGCCTGACATGGGACTTGATCTCGGGTCTCCAGGATCAGGTCCTGGGTGGAAGGCAGCACTAAACCGCTGAGCTACCCGGGCTGTCCAAAAGCCAAAGTTTAAAAGAGCAACTAGAATATAAAGGATTCAGTCCTTGATCTCTGCCAAACAGTGGAAGAGTTTGCTGACTCCAAGGTGGAGAGTCCGGCAAGTGCCACAGTTAATGTTCTCCTTCCATCTTGATAGTGTGGACAAAAATAGGATCCAGGCACCATAGTTGACCTACTGCCTCAGTAAGCCTTTTGTCCCTAACCAACACTAGTGCCAGCTGTCCCATCAAGGAAGCCCCATGGCAGCCCATAATGGGACACACCTGGTCAGCACTCACCGTAGCTCCAGCCATCTTGCCAAGATGGCAAAGGCACAAAGCACCCCAGAACATTCCAAGTTTGTACCACTTAGCTCCATAAAACTTGGCAGGGTGACGCCTACATGAAGTGCTTTGGGAATACCTAGCCCATTTCCATCTCTGTTCTAGCCACTGTGCCAGGATGCCTTGGTATGGCATTCCTGGGATAGACAGCCCACGCCCATATAGGCTCCAGTCACCCTGCCAGGGTACTCCTATGCAGAGTACCCTCAGACATCCAAGCTTGCATCCACTTCAACTCAGCTGTCCTAGGACAGTCCCAGCATGGATAGTCCCAGGACTCCCAGCCCACAACAGCCATACCTCCAGCCATCCAGCCAAAGTCACCAGACACACCTCTAGTTTAGGTGAAGTAGCTGTTCTGCTGAATTCATACAAACAAAAACAAAGTCAAGCAAAATGAAGAGACAGAAGAATATGTTCTAAATGGGAAAAAAAAGAGGCAAAACCTCAGGAAATGAGTAATATGCTTGATATTGAAAGTGATGGTCACAAAGGTGTATACCAGACTGGAAAGAGGAGTGGATAAATTCAGAGAGAATGTCAAAGAAATAGAAACATACAAAAATAATAATCAGAGTTGAATATAATAACTTCAATGAAAAAATACATTAAAGGGAATCAACAGAAAATTAGAAGATGCAAAAGAATGAACCAGTGATCTGGAAGACTGGGTAATGGAAAGCAGCTAAACTGAATAGCAAAGAGACACAAGGAAAATAAATGAGGATAAGTTAAGGGATCCTTTGGACAACATCATATAAACACACATAAGCATTATTTGGGGTCTTAGAGAAAAGAGAATAAAAGGCAGAAAACTTATTTGAAGAAATAGTAGCTGAAAATTTTCCTAAGCTGGGGAATAAGAGATATCCAAGCTTAGAAAGCACAAAAAGCCTCAAACAAGATGAGCCCAAAGAGGTCCATATCACAACACACAACAATGAAAGTGGCAAAGACTAAAGATAAAGAGAGTTTTATGGGGCACCTGGATGGCTTAGTTGGTTAAGTGTGTCTGCCTTCACCTGGGGATATGATCCAAGGGTACTGGGATCAAGCCCCAAATCAAGCTCCCTGCACAGTGGGGAGCCTGCTTCTCCCTCTCACTCTGTCCCTTCCTTTGCTTATGTTCTCTCTCAAATAAAATCTTTAAATTAAAAAATAAAGATAAAGAGAATTTTAAAAGCAGCAAGAGAGAAGCAACTTTATGCACAAAGGAATCTCAAGAAGTCTATCAGCTGATTTTTATTTTTTTATTTTTATTTTTTTGAAGGTTTATTTATTTATTCATGAAAGATAAAGAGAGAGAGGCAGAGACACAGGCAGAGGGAGAAGCAGGCTCCATGCAGGGAGCCTGATGTGGGACTCCATCCCGGGACTCCAGGAACACGCCCTGGACTGAAGGCAGGCACAAACTGTTAAGCCAGCCAGGGATCCCCCTATCAGCTGATTTTTAACAGAAACTTGGCAAACCAAAAAAGAGTGGCATGATTAGTCAAAGTCCTAAAGGGAAAAGAAAACAAAACAATATCCATAATTAAGAATACTCTTTTAAACAAGATCATTAATCATAATTAAAGAAGAAATAAAATGTTTTCCAAACAAAAGTCAAGAGTTCATCACCACTAAACTTACCTGAAAAGAAATTTTAAAGGAACTTCTGGGATCCCTGGGTGGCGCAGTGGTTTAGCGCCTGCCTTTGGCCCAGGGCATAATCCTGGAGTCCCAGGATCGAGTCCCGCATCAGGCTCCCTGCATGGAGCCTGCTTCTCCCTCTGCCTGTGTCTCTGCCTCTCTCTCTCTGTGTCTCTCATGAAAAAATGAATAAAATCTTAAAAAAAAAGAGAGAAAAGAAGAAGAAGAAGAAAGAAGAAGAAGAAGAAGAAGAAGAAGCAGAAGAAGAAGAAGAAGAAGAAAAAAGATGTAAAATATGACAACATGTACATGAACTATGGAGGGAAGAGTAAAAATGTTATTTTAGAATGTTTTCAAACTTAAGTGACCACCAACTTAATACAGACTGCTATATATTTAGGATGTCATATATGAATATCATGGTAACCACCAACCAAAATTTATAATAGAAACACAAAAATATAAACAGAAAAAAGCCAAGCATAAGACTACAGAAAGTCATCAATTACAAGATAAGAAAGGAGCAGAGAAGTACATAAACAACCAGAAAACAATAAGAAAATGGCATTGTGTATAAATATCAATAATTACTTTCAATGTAAATGAGCTAAATGCTGTAATCAAAATATGTAAGTTAACTGAATGGATGAAAATCAAACCCCAACTCTATACTACCCATAAGAGACTCACTTGCTATAGACCTAAAGATACATACAAACTAGAAGGGAAAGTATAGAAAAAGATATTCCATGCAAATGGAAGTGAGGGAGAAAAAAGCTGACATAGCAGAATTTATATTAGACAAAATAGCTTTAAATCAAAGATTGTTTTGGGCAGCTGGGTGGCTCAGTGATTAAGCATCTGCCTTTGGCTCAGGTTGTAAACCTGGGGTCCTGGGATTGAGTCCTGCATCAGGCTCCCCACAAGGAGTCTGCTTCTCCCTCTGCCTATATCTCTGTCTCTATGTGTCTCTCATGAATAAATAAAATCTTTAAACAAAACAAAACAAAAACAACAAAGACTATATCAAGAGATAATGACACTAAATAATGCTAAGGTGATCAATTCAGTTATAACGATTTCATATATCAAGTCATCCAACACTGGAGCACCCAAATACATAAAGCAATTATTTGAAGACATAAAAGTTGAAACTGACAATAATAGAACAATAATAAAGGACTCTAATATCCCATTTATATCAATGGATAGATAATCCAGGTAGAAAAAATGAATAAAAAGCAGTGGCTTTGGATAACACATTAGACCAGGTGGACTTAAGATATACACAGAAAATTCCATCCCAAAACACACAATACACATTCTTTTGGGGGCCCATGGAACATTCTCCGGGATAGATGTGTAGGTCATAAAGCAGGTCCCAATAAATTTAGGAAGATTGAAATCTTATCAAGCATCTATCTTTTCCAATCCCAATGGTATGAAGCTAGAAATCAATTATAAGAAAAGGACTAAAAAAAGACACATTCACATGGAAGTTCAATAATATGCTACTAAACAACCAGTGAGTCAATGGAGAAATCAAACTGAAGAAGGTTTTAAACCTGAGACAAATGACAATAAAAATGTAGTGGTCTGAAAGTTTTTGGACATTATGAAATGTATTCTAAGAAGGAAATTTGTAGTGATACAGGCTTATCTCAAGAAACAAACAAAACCAAATTATCTAATCTTATGACTAAAGAATTAGAAAATGAAGAATAAAGTAAGCCTAAAGTTAGAAAGAAGGAAATAATAAATTCAGAGGAGAAATAAAAGAGAGCTGAAAAAATAGAAAAGATAAAAAGACAAAATTGACAAACTTTAGCCAGATTACAAAAAAAGACCCCCCCAAATAAATAAAATCAAAAATGAAAGAGAAGAAGTGACAGCTGATACCACAAATACATAAAGGATCATAAGATTGTAGGCCAACAAATTGGACAACCTAGAAGAAATAGATAAATGCTTAGAAAAGGAAATCTTTCAAAACTAAATCAGAGGGATCCCTGGGTGGCTCAACAGTTTAATGCCTGCCTTTGGCCCAGGGCATGATCCCGGAGTCCTGGGATTGAGTCCCACATTGGGCTCCCTACATGGAGCCTGCTTCTCCCTCTGCCTGTGTTTCTGCCCCTCCCCCCCTTTGTGTGTCTCTCATGAATAAATAAATAAAATCTTAAAAAAAAAAAACTAAATCAGGAAGAAATTAAAAATCTGAATAGAGGGATGCCTGGGTGACTCAGTGGTTGGGGGTCTGCCTTCCACTCAGGATGTGATCTCAGGGCCCAGGATTGAGTCCTGTACTGGGCTCCATGCAGGAAGCCTGCTTTTCACTCTGCCTATGTCTTTGCCTCTCTATCTCTCTCTGTCTCTCATGAATAAATAAATAAAATCTTTTAAAAATATGAATAGATTATGAGTAATAAAACTAAATCAGTTATCAAAAAAAACCCAAAACTATAAGACAAAAGTCCAAGACCAGATGTATTTACAGGTAAATTCTATTAAACACTTACAATGCCAGCATTACCAAAGACACTATAAAAAACTACAGGCCAACATCCCAACAAACATAGATGCAAAAATCCTCAACAAAATATTAAGAAACTGAATTCAATAATACATAAAAGGATCATTCACCGTGATCTAGTGGTATTTATTCTGGGGATGCAAGGATGGTTCAATATCCACAAATCAATCAATATGATATACTACATCAATGAAACAAAGGATAAAAATGATTAGGTCCTCATCTCAATATACACAGAAAAAGCCTTTGACAAAATTCAACATCCATTTATGATAAAAACTCACAATGGAGTGGTCTTATAGGGTACGCATCTCAGCATAATTAAGGCCATATATGACAAATCCAGAGCTAACATCATACTAAACAGTGAAAAAAAAGTTTTCTGTAATGTTAGGAAAAAACAAAACAAAACAAAACAACAACAACAAAAAAAACAAGGATGTTCATTCTTACCAGCTTCATTTAACATAGTGCTAGAAATCCTAGTCATAGTAGTCAGACAAAATGGGCATCCAAATTGCTAAGAAAACATTAAATCTTCACTATTTGCAGATGACATGATGCTATACATATAAAAAAAAAACCTACAGAAGGCAACAAAAATTATTAGAATAAATGAATTCAGTAAAATTATAGGGTATGAAATAGAAATATGTTGTGTTTCTATATATTAAAAGCAAATTAGCAGAAAGGGAAATTAACAATCTCATTTATAATTGCACCAAAAAGCATAAAATACCTAAGAATAAACTGAACCAAGGAGATGAAATACTTATACTCTGAAAACTATAAAATGCTAATTAAAGAAACTGAAGATGACACAGACTAGAACATATCCCAAGCTCGTGGATGAGAAGAATCAATATTGTTAAAATGTCTATTTTAACCTCAAGCAAAGGACAGATTTAATGCAGTGCCTCTCAAAACACCAATGTCATTATTCATAATATAGAACAAATACTAAAATTTGTATGGGGCCATAAATGATTAGCCAAATAGCCAAAAGCACTCCTAAGAAGAAAGAACAAAACTGGAGTTATCATAATCCTAGATTTCAAGATTTACAACAAAGCTCTAATAAAACAGTATGGTACCAGGCCAAAAAGAGACACACAGGTCAACAGAACATTATATAGGGCAGAAAAATAAAACTATGTTTATATGATCAGTTAATCTATGACAAAGAGTGCAAAAATATACAATGGAGAAAAGATAGTTTCTTCAACAAATGGTTCTGGGAAAACTGGACAGCTACATGCAAAAGAATGAAACTGGGCCACTTTCTTACACTATATGCAAAAATAAATTCAAAATGGATTAAAGACCTAAATGTGAGACCAGAAACCATAGAACCCCTAGGAGAAAATAGAGGCAGTAATCTCTTAGATGTTGACTTTAGCTACATTTTTCTAGATAGGTCTCCTCAAGTAAGGGAAACAAGCTATTGGGGCTACAACAAAATAAAAATGTTTTGCACAGCAAAGGAATCTATCAATAAAACAATAAGGTAACCTGAATGGGAGAAGATATATGCAAATAATATGTCTGACAGGGGTAATATCCAAAATATATAAAGAACTCTTACAACTCAACACAAGAGAAAACCAAAACAAATCCAATTAGAATATAAGCAGAAGACTTGAATATTTTTCAAAAGAAGACATACAAATGGCCAAGAGATGCATGAAAAGATGTTTAATATCACTAGTCATCAGATAACTGCAAATAAAAACCCCAAAGAGACATGATCTTATACCTCTAAGAATGGCTAGTACCAAAAAGACAAGTAATAACAAATGTTGGTGAGGATGTAGAGAAAATGGAACCCTCACACACTGCTGGTGGGAATGTAAATTGGTACAACCACTGTGGAAACCAGTATGGTGTTTCCTCAAAAAATTAAAAACAGAAATACCATATGATCCAGTAATCCCACTACTGGGTATTTGCCCAGAGAAAACAAAGTAACCAGCTTGGGAAGCCATATATGCACCCTATGTCTATAGTAGCATTATTTGCAATAGCTAAAGTAAGAAAGCAACTCAAGTGCCCATCAGCTGATGAGTAGATAAATAAGTAGTGTGTATATATAATGGAATGTTATTCAGTCATAAATAAGAATGAAATCTTGCCATTTGTGACATGGATAGACCTAGAGGGTATTATTCTAAATGAAATAAATTAGGGAAAGATAAATACCACATGACTTCACTTATATGTGGATAACAACCAAACAAAAAACAAGGTAGAAACAGACTCAGAGAACAGAACTTCAGAGAACAAACCAAAGGTTTCATTGGGGAGGATAGTGAAAGGATGGGCAAAATGTGTGAAGGGGAATGGGGGGTACAAGCTTCTAGCTATGGGATGTGTAAGTCAGAAGGAAGAACTTTACAGAATAGGGAATGAAGTCAATGGTATTTTAATAGTGTTATATGGTGATAGATGGTAGCTCCACTTGTCAGCATAACATGAGAGAAGTAGTCATCAAAGCAATGTTGTAAACATGAAAATATTATGTTTTGTGTTAACTATATTTCAATAATAATTAAAAAGGACACTGTGTCCATGAAAGAGTATTAGGTGCAAAACAAATAGCTACCACAACAAGAACAAAAAAGGAGGGAGGAGTTAATCTGGGGGTGGGCATGACTTAATCAGGTGAAAACTCTTAACAGAGTTTCTGTGGAGTAAGAGATCTTCTGTTGGCCTTAAAGATGCAAACAGCCATGGAAAAAATGCCTGTGGAGTGGCCACACTTCAGGCGACTGCAAGCACCCTCCAAAATCTGAAGGCAGCCTAGGTCTGTCAACCAGTGGGAGAGCAGGGACCTCAGCCCACAGTTCTCACCAGATGAATTCTGCCAAGAATTCCAAGGGAGTTTGGAAGAGGAGCTTCCCCAAGTCATGCCTCTGCTGGCATAACTGTAGCCTGTTGAGACTCCTAAGCAGAGAATCTAGGAAAGCCATTCCTGTGCTTCTGACCCATGGAAATGGAGATAATAAATGTTTTGAGCTGCTGAGTCTTTACTGATTTACGTGGCAATTAAAAATTAACATATTATCCCCAATAAAAATCTGTTCTCTTAAACCTTCCTCTATCATTTTATTTATTTATTTTAAATATTGTTTTTTTTAAGATTATTTATTTATTTATTCATGAGACACAGAGAGAAAGAGGCAGAGACACAGGCAGAGGGAGAAGCAGGCTCCATGCAGGGAGCCCGACGAGGGACTCAATCCTGGGACCCCAGGATCAGGCTCTGGGCTGAAGGCAGCGCTAAACCGCTGAGCCACTGGGGCTGCCCCCTCTATTATTTTGTACATATATTATTAGGTATAATAAATTCCAATTGTTGAAGCATCACAGACATGGTCATTTGCTCTATAATTCCTGGTTCAAGATCTTACAGTTTCTGGCCCCGAATACCATAATATTTTCTCCACCAGTCTCCCTTTTTACTAATCATTCCTTTTGTTATTGGCCAGTCACTCCAAAGGAAAAGTAACTTTTCTAAAAGTAACTTATGGTATTCCTACTTTGAAAACCTTTGCTGATTTCCTTAAAACTAAACTGCCATCTACTTTGCAAAAACTATAAAATTCCTTACAAGAGGCTCTATAAACAAAGATTTTTGACCCTGGCTGTAAGATATATTCCCACTGCACAAGACACACTACAGATCAATTTGACCAGAATGTCATGGAATAGGACCTAGAGGAATACCAAGAGGAATCTAAAGTGTAGTCAAAGCTGAGGGCCACCTCCAGAACTCATTCTCCACCTGCCCTTCCCTCTCCTGAATCTTGAAGTATGTCCCCATAGACGAATTCATCTTCTCTAGTAATGCCCATGCGTTTCCTCATGCAGAAAAATTTTCTCCAACCGGGTTAGCCTTCCTCATTCATTACATCAGCCACTCCTTGCCAACAGAGTCAACCACCTGGTGCCACCATTTGTCTGCCGTGCCAGTCTGGCAAAACTTCAGACCTAGATTGGTCCAACTGTTTTCCTATTCTGCTTCATCCTGGATGACCAGCAGAGATGAAGAAAATGCTAACTCTACACTTGTGACACTGTTAATTTCACACTTGTGACAACCACATTCTCATACCGACTAGAGATTTTTCTGAGTTTCCTCTCACTCCCATTTCATATTACAGCTTGTTCAAACCTTTTCCACCTGTTCTCAAACTTTTAAGACCTCAACCCTTCTTTCCCAGAGAAAAACAGAAATAAGAACTCCTTTAAACTCCTGTGAATATGTCTCTACTCATTCCCATGTTTTTCTTTAGTCTACATATCATAATGGAAAAGACATCCATTTTCCTATGTAGGACACATTTTTACTGTTTAAGTTCTCTACAACTCTTTCAGGACCTTATTTCCTTGATTGTATTTTCCCCTGCCTCCCCATATGTGTGTGTCTGTGTGTTTGCATATATGTGTTATATACATATTTTAAGTTCTACATTAAACAAATAATAAAAATAAATAATATTTAAGTTCAATTTCTCTTTAATATTATAATGATTTTACACCAAACATCTAAGGGTCATCAGGAAGGATCTTTGTGAGGTTGAGAAAAATTACTCCATTTGAGGTCATTAAAAGACTAATTTTCAGGCAGCCCTGGTGGCTCAGCAGGTTAGCACCACCTTCAGCCGGGGGCGTGATCCTGGAGACCCAGGATGGAGTCCCACGTCAGGCTTCCTGCATGGAGCCTGCTTCTCCCTCTGCCTGTGTCTCTGCCTTTCTCTCTCTGTGTCTCTCATGAATAAATGAATAAAATTTAAAAAAAAAGACTAATTATCTACTGTTTAACATAATTATAATTCTATAGTTCTTTCTAAGGAGACTTAAGTACAAATTTAGGGTTAGGTACATAACAAATGCTAATGTAAGATTAAATACATACGACAAGCATTGCTTAATTTTATAGAGGAACTGAGTCAGAACATGACTCCATTTGCCACTGAATGAAAGCAGAGGACTAGTAAGTGGAATTAGTTCTCATAGCATGCAAGTTTCAAATATAAAATTCCAGGAGACTTTATATAAATAACTTTTAAAGATTTCAATCCCTGGGGTGCCTGGATGCCTCAGTGGTTGAGTGTCTGCCTTTGGCAGGTCGTGATCCTAGAGTCTTGGGATCAAGTTCCACATCAGGCTATCCATAGGGAGCCTGCTTCTCTCTCTGCCTATGTCTCTGTCTCTCTCTGTTTCTCTGATGAATAAATAAATAAAATTAAAAAGAAAAGATTTGAATCCCCATATAGAACCTATTTTAAAGTGTATTTTGAATTAGATGCTCTTTTAATGCAATGAGATTTTTAGATCATTTTCATCTATGCTTGCATGTTGAAGGATTTTAGAGAGCCTGTAGCAACACATTTTTTTTTCTTTCACCATAAGACATAAACCCAGAGGATCTCTATGAAAGTCAAGGTCATAAATTCAAGGAGTATAAAATAATTTTGAAATTCAACAGGATTAAGCAACAGTGACATTTATTTTCAGGAAAGTTTTTTTTCTTTTCTTTTTTTTTTTTTTTTTTTTTTTTACAGGAAAGTTATTTTCATGCTAAAGCATACCCCAAAGGAAAGGCCATAGTAAGAACTATTAATAATTGCATATTTTTATACCTATTTCATAATTGAAAGGATTAGCTTTACCCACATACTTAATACTTACAATTTTTGGCAACAGAATATGATCAAATGTGACTACATACAAGGTTAACCTGCCATATGAGAATTCCAAATCTTGACTATGTAAACTTCACTAATGTTTTAAAAACTCATTTACATAAAATATACCACAGAATAGCTTCACTGGCAACATTCATAGATCTAAATCCAATTGCTATGAAAGAGGCAGTTTTTCTGACAAAAATATTTTACGCTACAATTTATATGCAGAATACATTGCTTGACCATCATATTACTTGGCCCACGGATGCCTCATGTTCCACCTTAGTTATCCATATGCATATGAAGATAGGTATGAAGTAGTCATTATAGGATTATCAATAGAACATGAACCCACACTGTGATTGTAAAGTAAAAGACATTACACATAGCAGGTGCTCAAAAAGTGCCTGTTTATATTATGGATAAAGATGAACTGAATAGGATCCATTAACAGTATCTCTTATGTATATTGTAACTAAAGAAATTTATTCAATGACTTATACCCAATGAGACTGAAGCCCAGAAACCTGGAATGACTTTTCAATCTATATTACTAAATCCAAACTTCGCTCTTTAGATAGCTACAACGGACACAGGTGGAAACACAGCTCGCTGAATCAGGTGGTCTCAGATAAAACTACTTCCAAGGATATTACCCATGCATTGTTTTTCTTCCATCATTCAAGTACTAATAGTAACACATCCCCACCACTTGAAAGATCTTGTTTTGGAGAATATGAAATATTGATGATATTAAGCCTGAGGAAATAACCTAGATCAATTTATTAATATTTTCCTACTGTGTAAAAATAACAGCAAACATCCGAACTAGACAGGGCATGTTCTATTTACTGACACTGCTAAAATAATGAGAATACAGTCCCAATAATAAGACAGGGAGAAGATAAAATGTTGATCGTTGCTTTCTCACTTCCAAATGAGAAATCTGAGAGCACCTTGTGAATTAAAATGAGATAGTGTCTTAATTTATTAATCTTTAAAGATTTACTATTTTAATTTATATATCTTAGTGGCACTATTTACCTATTAATACCCCATACTGAAAAGTATCTAATGGCTTAAAGTACTTTAAAGTATTTGTTTAGGGGAGACACCTGGGTGGCTCAGCAGTTGAGCAACTCCCTTCAGCCCAGGGCGTGATCCTGGGGTCCTGGGATCGAGTCCCACAACAGGCTCCCTGCATGGGGCCTACTTCTCCCTCTGCCTGTATCTCTCCCTTTCTCTCTCTCTCTTTCTCTGTGTCTATAATGAATAAATGAATAAAATCTTTAAAAAAATGTATTTGTTTAGGGGAAGTAGCCAGAAACATGATGGCTAATGTTTTGACAATGTTGCAATAACAACTTGAGAAAGTGGATTAATACTTTGCCATTGTTCTCAAGGGAAGAACTGACTATATTAAACATTTATTTAAAATATCAATCCAGGGATCCCTGGGTGGCGCAGCGGTTTGGCGCCTGCCTTTGGCCCAGGGCGCGATCCTGGAGACCCGGGATCGAATCCCACGTCGGGCTCACGGTACATGGAGCCTGCTTCTCCCTTTGCCTATGTCTCTGCCTCTCTCTCTCTCTCTCTGTGACTATCATAAATAAATAAAAATTAAAAAAAAAAATAAAAAATAAAAAAAAAAATAAAATAAAATATCAATCCAGTGACACCTGGATGGCACAGTTGGTTAAGATTCTGACTCTTGGTTTCAGCTCATCTCAGGGTCATGAGATTGAACCCTCTGAGCCTACTTAAGACTCTCCTCTCTCCCTACTGCCCTCCCAAAATAAATAAATCTTAAAAAAATAAAATAAAATCTTGATCCATTAGTGTGTGGAAATGTAGATCAAATTCAGTAAGACTGCCAGCTTGTTTTGGTAAATTTTTATTTTGACCTAATACTGCTTCTAAATAGCAGCTACGTTTCTTTCGAAGACAGTACCGACTTTGTTTAGGCCTCTGTGGGGTCTGAGACAGGAAAGTTGGAAAGCCCCAGAATTATCATTACCTCTTGTTTTTTTTAAATTCTGAGTTATCAAACAAAGGTTTTGAAAGACTCTCTAGTAAAATGAAAGTATCTTTACTGCATATTACTTTTTAGGCCATCAGAAAGCTTCTCTAATGTTAAACCTTATAAAATGATGGTTATGATATTCCAAATAAGAAAGTATCTGTTGGACTGACAGCCTAATCAGATACCCGAAATACAGTTGATTAGAAGTTACACAAAATTCAAACCATCATGTTGAGGAAAGAGTATTCTTGGACTCTTTAAAACTCAAATATTTCATAACATACTTATTAAAATTTAATCATCTAAGTATCAACTAGTTTCTTTAATTAAAAATATAACTTACTGGTGTTCTTTTAGATGCAGATGGGCTATTCAAAGTCATGTAAGCCAATAGCTTCATTTTATAGACTAGTCAGTAATAGAAAGGGAACTCTAAACCAGACTTGATTGAGCTACTCAGCTCACTGGCAAGAAGAAAAAAAAATCACTATAGGGACCCAGAATGTTCTTTTTAGTGCTAGAGTAATAAAGTAGGAAATCAACCCTGCCCTTAAAGAAATTCATATTTTGGAAGGCATCAGTCTTATAAATGGGGAAAAATGGCATATAATTAACTACTTAAATCTTGTGATAACAAATAATAAACAGAAATTTTAAGACAATAGGAGGTATAATGAATGCACATCTGATCTATTTTTAAAATAATTATTGTGAAAATATTGGCATAATATGTGGTAGACAGATTTTTGTCTAATTGCTTGAGATGGTTCACCTGCTAAGACTAAATGTATCAGTGTCAATTTATTAGTCAATCAACCAAATCATATAAGGAACTGATCTTTTAAATTGAGTTGTCCAAGCAATTTAATTGAGATGGTATTTCCAGTTGTTCATATAGACCAAGTTTCACATTAACAACCTTGTGCCCAGTTCCTCCAGGCAGACAAAAGAGATGTTTTTCTCTTAGAAGACATGAGAATATTAGGACAAACAGAACATTAGACACAGAACAATCTGAACTGTTCAATTAGGACAGTATGTACTAAAGCAGTTTTTATCAATACTACAAATAAATGCTATTAAAATTAGTGACTGAAAGCTTTCACCACAGAATAAATTTGACATTTGAAACACTACAAGGTACACAGATGGTTGACAAACCAGTAGTGCTGTGTAATTCTTAGAACTGTGGCAGCAAGAAACTGTATGAAGTCTGTCATTACATTTCCTTCCCCTAAAAAATCTTGACTCAAAACACACCCAACATTCTCTACACTTCTTTAAAAAAATCCTGAAAGTTGATCTGAGAGAGTACCTTGTATTCATCAGTGTTATTGCCCAAATATTTTAGGTTCTGCTCCCTGATCCTTGAAGTTAGGTGTGATCTTTAATTGCTTTAGCCAATGAGATGTGAGAAGTGAAACATGCCACTTCTAGGTGGAAGCCTAAGAGCTCAAATGTACTTTGCATACTCTTTCTTTCCTTTGAGCCACAGGGACCAAAAATGTGAGATAGTGGCAACTCCATTAGCCAGGGTTCCTGAGTAAAGCAAAACCCCTAGCTAATCCAAGATGGACATGTATAGTAAGTGATCTATGTGACTTTCAACCATTATGATCTTGAAATATTGGTTGCATTTATTATTGTACCATAATCTACATCATCCTGATGGATCTACCTTGGAGTAGCAAAGTTTATCTTTCAGAAAATAAAGAGCAAGTCCCACAGAATATTTAAAGCATTTTGAGAACTTATATATAATGCCCTGACACCATAAAATTAAGCCATATCAGCAGTTAGTCTATTTTAAAAGGGAAGAGCATCAAATGAGAACTTGACCTTGAAAAAGTTGAGCCTATGGATATGTAATTCAGGAAAATTTATAATTTATTATTTAAAAAAAGAACTAGAGATATGGATTATAAATCAAGGTCTAACCTTATGTGATCTGGAATAAAATATTAAATTCTAATAGTTCAGTCTCCTCATATGAAAATAAAAATGCAACAATACTTGTCCTTTTAAACTTGTTTTAACTTGTTTTAACACTGTAAGGTCAAAAAACATAAGCAGGCTGTTGTGGAAAAAATTAACATACAGCATA
Organism: Canis lupus baileyi; assembly: GCF_048164855.1. Classification (NCBI taxonomy): domain Eukaryota; kingdom Metazoa; phylum Chordata; class Mammalia; order Carnivora; family Canidae; genus Canis; species Canis lupus. The sequence continues at coordinate 45,275,066 of NC_132857.1, read as the reverse complement.
AATGACATGGTAATAATTTACCACCACTAAAAGGTTTACAGCAAGGTAAAAATGTTTTGTCTTGTCCTATTTTTGGTGCTAGTGATTGATGGAGAATATAATTCTGTAAAGGTGCTTTAGTAAAAAAAAAACAAAAAACACTGCAGTGTAATAATTTTCAAATTTGGGTGCCACTTCTCATTCCAAATCATTCTCATGTAAATTAAAAGCTAGGCTAACATTGACAAAATGAGAGATTCTGTATTGCATCAGTAAATCAGTTGTTTGAGTCCATCTCTGTCTTTCCAAGTATGCCGCAAGCCAAGGCCAGACATTCATTATCTCTCACCTGGACTATTATAATGGCCCCTTAACTGACTCCATGTCTCTAATCTCTTCTCATCCATTCGTGTCTGCTCAGTTCCCATATTAATGTCCCAAGGCATGTTTAATGTCCTAAATATATCATGGCCTAACTTTAAATAACTTCTAAAGCATGGCAAAACTTTGATAAAAAGGCAATCCAGGTGGGAGAGATATCACAAATTAAATTTAAAAGATGCAAATGGACATAAGATGTTCACAAGTCAATACAGAAATATTTTGTATGAAAATCTGAGGTTGGGGAGAAGTATAACATTGGCTACATCAGGTGGGGCTGTACTGGAAGGTCATGCTGGAGGGCTTAAAAGTTATTAAGAATTGTGGCACTAATTCAGGTGTGCTATTGAAGAAAAGACACCATGAGAACGGGGTACCCTCTTAAAAGAGGATTTGAAAATTCAGAACTTTAGTGACAAATGACTAGGACTTAGGTTAAGAAACCATTAAGTATAATAGACATATATTATATTTACTTATATATAGTTAGAGAATAATATAAGGAAATACAATTGACTATTACTTATAATTAACTAGCTCTGACATGTACATATGGCTAATATACTTTCTAAATGGAAATTATTATCTTCAAAATGATCAATGAACCAGCTCTTTAAATAGCAGCTTCATTTCCCAACTGTTAAAGACAGGTTTAACATAACACGTTCTAACCATGAGCAATGGCCAGTTTATGAGATAGATGCTTCTAAGTATTCTATGAGATTCAGAAATAGATGAGCTTCAAAGTGTCCTTTTTGCTTCATCTTGTAGATACCTAAAGGAAGCTCTGACCTAAATCCAGACATAATATTAGACCAGCATATTGAATTTATTTATTGTCTCTTTTCTTATTTGTCTATTTTGAGACTAAAAGTTCACTACTGGGGGATTTCATATGAAAATAAAGATTTCCAGCTTCTCTTGAAAATGTGGAGGATCTAGGAACACCTGGGTCTCATTCTAGCATGGCAATAATTGGCTGAAACTGAGTAGCAGGGCCTCTTCAGGTGAAATATGCCTTAGCAGTTCTCTATAGTCCCTTGGAGTAACAGTCTAAATTTCTAAACCAAGGACTCCCCCCCCGCCCACAACTAAGGCAAAACTTAACTCACAATTCTAATAGGAAAACAGATGAAAGGGGGCTGCTTGCATTGTAGGGGAAGGAAGAAGATAAAGAAGCCCATGAATCAGGGCTCAACCTACTCATTATATGAAGGCATCCATAAGGAGTCTAGCTAGAAATTCCTATCTTGGAAGAAGCCCAGGCAACAATGAGTTCCTAGAATGTAAGCTTCATTGGGGGGATTGAGTTCTACTATCATTAATACCCTGCATATTACTCATATCAGCACTTAAACTTAATTCCTAAAGGTGTCAAAAGAGACATCAAAAGCACCTAGACCAGAATGTATACCTAAAATGAGATGGAGGAAGGCATTCTTCATTCAGAGCCAACCTTCTCCAATCTCTGAGGCACAGAACAAAGCTCATAAGTGGTGAGGTGTGCATGAAAGAGACTTCAGAGATGAAATTATTTTTTATTTGTTGGAATTTTGGGTCATTCAATGATTTGTATTCATGAACAACAAAATGCGTTATTATAAATTCTAAATTATGGAGTACATGATGAAGAAAATTTACCTCCAAAAGTTTGCTTTTGCCAAAGAACCGCATGTTTCACTGAGCTAATGCAGAAATCAATGTACTGGAATGAATTCACAGTACATTAACTTTTTGCAAGTTACTGTAAAAAACTTTGAAATATCGCCAAGGTGTAAAATTAAATATGACTCCCCACCTTGATTTATATTGTAAGCTGGTAATGGTGAGTTTGTTTCACTTACCAATAAATTTGTTTACTAATGGATTGTGCATCACCTAACCCAGAGATTTAGACTTTTCTTATCTCCTATAGACAAACAGCCATGTTATGATTTTATTTAATAATATACCAGCTAAAGGAAAAAAGTTATGAGAGTGGAGTGAGGTTTTTTTTTTTTTCTCTAATAAAACTGAAATAGTCAACAATCTTCTAGTTATACTAATAATGTCAAGGAACTGTGGCAATTCCAATTGACTTAAAAAGAGGACCTTTTAAACCAGGAAAAGTCTCTCAGGCCTTGAGCTGAAGGTGGTATGGAACAACTGAGCCACCCAGGCTGCCCTCCTGCCTTTTCTTCATGGTCATCTTCCTTGTGTTTCACAACTCCTTCTCCTTTCTCTTATAAGGGCATTAGAATCCTCACTAAATTCCGGATAATCTCATCTCAATTTTCTTAATTTTATCTGCAAAGACACCGTTTGCAAATAAGTTCACATTCATAAAGAGCATGAGTTAGAACTTAAACACATCTTTTGTGGGGGACATAATGCACTAGAGTGAGGAATAAAGATTATGGTAAAGAAGACAATATAACACAAGGATGAGAACCTGACCTTTGAGATCAAACCTACCTAGGCTTATATTCCACTTTAATATCAACTGCCTAGATCCTCTAAGCTTCAATCTTATTATCCATAACAAAAATTGGTGAACTATGGCTTATAGGTCAAATCCAGCTTCTGCTTGTTCTATAGATAGAATTTGCTGGAACAAAGCCAAATCCATTTAAGTGCTCTCTATGGTGGTTTTGGCACTGCAACAGCAGAGGTGACTAATGCAAAGGACACAGTATGATGTGCAAAGCAGGAATATTTACTATCTGGACTTTTATAGAAAGAGATATGCAAATTACGATTTGTAAGAGGAGAATGACAGTACTGACTGCATAGGAGGATCAAATGAGAACTCTAAATACGGCTAAGCAAACAAGCACTATGAGTCAGCTGTTTCTTTTTTATTTTTTTTAAGATGTTATTTATTTATTCATGAGAGATACAAAGAGAGAGGCAGAGACATAGGCAGAGGGAGAGGCAGGCTCCATGCAGAGAGCCTGATGTGGGACTCGATCCCAGGACTCCAGGATCATGCCCTGGGCCAAAGGCAGGCCCTCAACCATTAAGCCACCCAGGCGTCCCAAGTTAGTTGTTTCTAAGAGAGAGGCAAAGTGCCATGGCCTATAATAGCATGGGCTTAGAATTAAGATACACCCGAGTTCAAAGTGAAGCAGGCCACTTCTTACTAGTGGTATTTTTTTTGTGCCTGTCAATGACCATCTTCGAGCCTTGATTTTATCATCTGCAAAATGGAAGTAATTATTATCATCAATCTCAAAGAACTGTTCTGTAGACTAGAGGATCTGAGACAAGGGGTGAGCTATTGCTGCTACTATTATTATTCTCCAACAAAGAAGGTATAACACATCTTAAGTGTATGACATAGGGATGGGAAATGGGAAGACAGTCGAGTTTGAGAAATCCTTTACAAGGAAAAAATCTAACATCTTGAGTCTTCAAGAATGATATGTTCTCCTCAAGGCCAAAACCCTGTGGCATGCAGGAATGGGTAGAGTGCTTGAGAGAATTTTGAACACACAGAATAGGTAATGATCAGCTTTTGGTATTTGGCCATTAATAGTCACATGCTAATTAAAGCAGGCATATCAAAATATTAAACAAATAGCTTGAAGGCACATAAAAATGGGGATGACATCACAGACTTTAAAAACTAAATGAACAAAAAAAAAAAAAAAACAAAAAAAACTAAATGAACTCATTATCACCCCCACCAATCACATTCTTCCTTTTGTGTTACCTCTATCCTGCTCCTATATTAAAGTTCAGGCTCTTGACGTGACTTACAGAACTTCCCTAATCTGCTGCTTCCATGTATCTCCATTGGTATTTAAGGTACATGAGATTCTGTAACTTCACAATGATCACCATGTGGTAATAACCTGGCAAAGGGAAGATTTAATTCAGGAAGCACTTAACACCTCTTTCTTTAGTTTTACTTCATGCAGTACACACACATCATAGCTTTATAGGTATCCCTTTACAATCATTATTAGTTTAGGAAAAAAGCTGAGACTATAGCTTTGGTTCAGGTGCTGAATTATTTCATCTAAAGTTGAAGTGCACTACACGCATCCTTCCAATGTCTCCAAAGATGATCAGATAGAAAAAATCTTCGCAAGCCTTCTCACTCAATAGAATTGAAGTAGTACCAACCAAGGTATTTTAAGGTGTGAATTCTTGTTTTGCATTTGTTTTTGTACCTGATTTATTAAAAAATTAGATACACAAAATACAGACCATAGAGGTAAAAATTACTCTCAGACTTTGATTCTGCATATGAGACTCAAAATGTGAGGGTTGTCAATAGTATGACTCTAAATGTAGAGATAGAAAATGGAAAGCAAAAAGAGTAAAGAGTTTGAGGAAGAAAACATTCTTACCATTCAAACGCTACCAACTACTGATTTTTTTATATAGATCTTTCTTTCTTGCTAGTGTTCTTAATTGGGGAGGGGGGCAAACTGTACTTATAATATTTTACTAGCTACCTAGTGATCATTCTGGAGCACAAGGTATTATGATAGGACTATTCACAACATCCTTGGTTATCTGGCCCAAACTGAAATGAAGCCTGGATAATCACTACCATTGGAAAAGAAATATAAAATGTTAAATATGTGTAAAAGATAGAATATTATACAATGTCCCCAAAGGAACAAACAAATATATAAAAGGAAGAATGGAGGCAGTTAATATATTAAGAGATATACTCTGGAATCGAATTGCATGGATGAGAAAACAAGCTCTCACATTACTAGTTGGGCAATCTTGTTCAACCTCTCTACTCATTAATTCCTTTATCTAACATAGTAATAAATAACTGATATTATTGATATAAAAATAAAATGAGCTAATAGAGCACTTAAGGACAGGTATAGCCTATTATAAATGCTAAGTACTAGCCGTCATTATTTATCAGGAAAAAAAATAGGAATACAACTCCCTATGATCCAGCAACCCCACTACTGGGTATATATATATAAAGGAAATTAAACAGCATACTGGAGAGAGATCTATACTCCCATGTTCATTGCACCATTATTCACAATAGTTTAGATGTGGAAACAATCTATATGTTGATGCATAAAGAAAATATGTCATTTGTATAGAATAGAATAGGACTTAGTAAGGAAGGAAATTCTGTTATTTGCAACAGCATAAATGAACTTGGGGCCATTATACGAAGAAGCCAGACACAGAAAGACAATACCACATGATTTCACTTCTATACAGGATAAAATAGTTGAACTCAGAAGCACAGTAGAATGGTAGTTGCCAAAAGTTGCAGGGTAAAGTGGGGAGACACTGATCAAAGGTGCAAAGTTTCAGTTGTACAAGATGAATCAGTTATGGAAATCTCATGTACAGTATGGTGACTATAGTTAACAATACTGTATAATATCCTTGAAATATGTTAAGAGGGTAGATCTTAATTGTTCTCATCACACATTAAAAAAATGGTAACTATGTGAGGTGAATGTGTTAACCAGCTTGATTATGGTGATCATTTCCCAATGTACACATGTACGAAAACATCGAATTATACAACTAAAATATACACAACTTATATTTATCAATTATATTCCAATAGAGGTGATAATGAGATGGATGTATATTATAAATGTAAATGAAAACACAAGCTAAATAATCACATGTATTTATACTTCAGAAATATATATACTTTATGATAAACACAGGCAGAGTGGATTAGAAGGTTATAAATTAAATATGAGGGAAGTTAATAGGATTGGGGATAGAAAATGAAAGGGGAAATTATGAAACTGAATTAGAAATCAAAGAAGTATGTGCATGGACTGAGGATGAGAGCATGCAGTAACCCAACAGATCCTCTCTCCAAGTATTTTATTTATTTTATTTTATTATTTTATTTCATTTTATTTTATTTTTATTTTTATTTTTTAAAAAAGATTTATTTATTTATTCAGAGAGAGAGAGAGAGAGAGATAGAGAGGCAGAGACACAGGCAGAGGGAGAAGCAGTCTCCATGCAGGAAACCCAACATGGGACTCGATCCCAGGGCTCCAGGATCACACCCCAGGCTGCAGGCGGCGCTAAAACGCTGCGCCACTGGGGCTTCCTCTCCAGGTGTTTTAAATATGAAACACAGAGAGTGGGAGAGACAAGTCTAGGTCATCAAGCAAAACTCAAGAGACAAAAAGACACAGAGGCACATGGTGGGGAGCAGTAAGCAGAGCCTAGAACCAGGAGTCAAGTGTGTTTCCTCCTGGGGCTGAAGAGGTTCCCCTTTCTTCCATCATCTCCATGTACCTAAAAATGGGCCCCAAAGCCTGAAGTTACTTAAGTTTGTCCTCATTTTTGAGACTAAAATTAGCCTGATAATGTGTCAATATGAGTGTGTACTCCAAAGAGAAAATTTCCCCAAGACACACACAAAAAAGTACTTTAGTTCAGCTTGAGACATAAAATACAAGGACAAAATCATGATGACTTTCAAGATACTTGTTATTTTCTCTCCTGTCCAAAGCCTGCAGTGGACACTGGGAGGGGCAGTAATGGGTAAAATAGTATATTTGAAATTTCTGTGCGTCATGATCCATGCTTCCACTTCTTTGTATCACATGGAGAATCTGAAAAGATTTAAAATACATGGATTTCTTCCAATGCTATACTGTATCAAGACTGGGTTGTGTGGGCACTGAGATTTTATTCTATGTAAATGGAGGTTATATATTAGGCAGATTGCCTAGCATATTTGAGAAGCTAATGTCTTAAACCTCACCTTTCCTAGGCATGGCTCCAATATCCAGAAAGAACTGTTAAAACTTAATTGATTGTTACTTTCATTGATGATATCAGTGGGAAAGAATATAACTGATGAGAAATCTGAATGTAGCTCCTAGGACTTAACAGTCTTTGATGTGAGGATAATGGATTTGGGAAGAAACAGTAGAATCAAGAATACCTTTGAAAATTGAGTCCAGGATGGATCGGGACACTGGCAAGAGTACAATACAAACTTGAGAGTGGAAAGTGGAGAACTCAGTTTCAGAAAGTTTGCAGGCTGAGAAGAACAATTAAAGAAGTTAAAATAATTGAAAATATTTGAAGTTGGGAGAAAATAAATCACTGTAATTACAGGCCTGGGATATAAATATTGGCATAGTATCTAGGTGACAAGGTAGGTGATAAGGGTGATGTTGAGAGCAGGAAGAGATTTTCTCAGAATGCTAGGCCATCTTTTTTATTTGGGATGATGAGAGACGAATCATCTACCTTCTGCTCAAACCTCCTCACTGACTAGAAACTATCCTACAACAGTCAGCTGAACAGCTGTAAAATTGGAAAGATCTTTTTAAAATCTAAATGGAGCTCCCTCTACTCACTGGTTCCAAATTAACTTTATTTGATTAAAAATCCAAAATATTGTCTACATAAAAGTATGAGTATTTCAAAAATCTGAATATATATACATATATATATGTATACATACACACACGCTGTATATATAGTTGTGTGACATTTATAAGTTTATAAACATTTTACTTTTCAGGCTAAATATAGAGTGTTTTATAATGTAGCTCATATGCAATATCTAGCCCTTGATTATTGTGCTCATTTTTCTCCAATATGTTTCTATTTGGCAGTAAGCACTTAAATGATGGTAAAAGGAACATGGTGTCCCAATATCACTTTAAGCCACAGATTTCATGTACCATCTGCTACAACCATACTGGACTTCCTCCTACTGCTCCCCACGCACCTTCTGCCCTTGAATGACTCCTTCCTTTGCTTATTATGTTCATTCCTCAGTCTTTTCTTTTACAAGTGTCTCTTTCTCTTTATAGTGAACGTCCACTCATCTTTTGAACCCTCACTCAAGTCCCTTGCTTCAAGAGCATTTTTCCCAACTTTGCCAGACTGGTTCTATATTCTTACAGAAATATGGTCATACTTCCATGTAAAACATGATTTATATCAGATTTTATCTCCTTACATGTTTTTCTCCCTTTTCAAATTATTAGTATCCAACTCTTAAGCTCATTAATTCACTAATGCAGGACCTATTTATCGAATACTTAGTATGTGTCAAGCACTACACTATACTTTGGTTATGCAGTGTGAGACAAAACTTATGTGATCCTTGCTTTCTTGGGCCTTGTAGTTTAGTTCTTGACAGATATATTAAGAAAATATATAAACGGGAAATATAATTTCACATTATCTTAAGTGCTAGGACAAAACTGATCAGGGAACAGAATAAGGGAATATTATTTAAAATGGGTAATCATGGCCAGCCTGGGTGGCTCAGCGGTTTAGTGCCGCCTTCAGTCCAGGGCGTGATCCTGGAAACCCCGGGTCGAGTCCCACGTAGGGCTTCCTACATGGAGCCTGTTTCTCCCTCTGCCTGTGTCTCTGTCTCTGTCTCTCTCTCTGTGTCTCTATGAATAAACAAATAACATCTTAAAAAACAAACAAACAAATGGGTAATCACAGGCAGCCCGGATTGCTCAGCGGTTTAGCACGTCTTCGGCCCAGGGCATGATCCTGGAGACCTGGGAGCGAGTCCCGTGTTGGGCTCCCTGCATGGAGCCTGCTTCTCTCTCTTTGCCTCTCTCTGTCTGTGTCTCTGCCTCTTTCTCTGGGTCTCTTATGAGTAAATTAAAAAATGAATAAATAAAAATAAAAAAATAAAATGGATAATCAAACAGGGCCACTTTAAGGAAGAAAATATGATCTAAAAAAGTGAAGAATGAGTAGATGTATAATAGGCAAACACTACTCTTCAGCCAAAATAGATGCTCAATGTCTCTTGAATAGAAAGGAGTACAATATTCTCCATATTATAATGTATTTACCCATTTGCTCTGGGCCACTTAGGTCGTACTTTTGTGCATGTTTTGTTAATCATCTCAAATACTTCCCAGTAGATGAAGTTAACATTAAAATAAACAAAATGCATAGCCTGTGGAGCGAGAATGATGCATTTTCAGTTTGTAGTCAAATTTGAAAGTCTTGTTTTTTTAGAATCCGCTACAAAGTTTTGTATTCTCCCAGCCTGAGTATGTATGTTCAGTTGCCTTTTGGGTACCATAATGCAGAACGATGCTTTTTCCTATCTTTTTTCTCCTATTCTTAGTTGTAGCTCATTATGCTAGCTTGTTAAGCACTCTGGATCTTGATTCTGACATCCAACATATTAGCTATAACTCTCAGCTTTATATCATCCCAAAATTTGATAAGCATGCCATCTGTGTCTTTATCGGAGCTGTTAATCAAAATGTTGAACAAAAAGGACCAAGCATTTTCCCCTCAGCATCAGCCTGGAAAATAAAATGTTTATAAATTTGTAAATGTAGGGAACATTATATTGAATCATATATACATTATACTGAATAGATATATATTTTTCAGAGTTTTTTGAAATACTCTTATGTGAACAATATTTTAGGTTTTTTAATTGAATAAAGTTAATTTGGAACCAGTAGTAGAGGGAGCTCCATTTAGATTTTAAAAAGATCTTTCCAATTTTACAGCTGTTCAGTTGATTGTTGTAGGATAGTTTCTAGTAAGCGAGGAGGTTTGAGCAGAAGGTAGATGATTTGTCTCTCATCATCCCAAATAAAAAAGATGGCCTAGCATTCTGAGAAAATCTCTTTCTGTTCTCAACATCACCCTGCCACCTAGATACTATGCCAATATTTATACTCCAGACCTATAATTAGTGATTTTTTCCCCCCAACTTCAAATATTTTCAATTATTTTAACTTCTTTGTTCTTCTCAGCCTGCAAACTTTCTGAAACTGAGTTCTCCACTTTCCACTCTCAAGTTTGTATTGTAGTCTTGCCAGTGTCCCCATCCATTCTCGACCCAATTTTCAAAAGTATTGCTGATTGTGCCCTGTTCCTCCACCTCTTACCACTGTTGTCCCCCTCTCAGATAATTTCTTTCCTCTGCTCCCCTACTGCCTCTGCCTTTTCTCATTCTCACAGGGGCTGCTACAACTCTCTCCTGGCCGGTTCCTCTACCTTTAATTTTTCTTTTATCTAATCCACAACCTCAAACCTGAAATCAGAATGATCTTTCCAAAACAAATATGAAATCCTATCACAGCCCTGATTAATGACCTTATGTTTTTTTAAAAGATTTTATTTATTTATTTGAGAGAAAGAGAGAACACAAGTGGGGAGGAGGGGCAGGAGGAGAGGGAGAAACAGACTCCCCACCGAGCAGGAAGCCTGATGTGGGGCTTGATCCCAGGACCCTGGGATCATGACCTGAGCTGAAGGCAGAAGCTGAACTGACTGAGCCATCCAGGTGCCTCAACAACCTTATTGCAGTAAGGTCTTGACATTTTGAAATTTGTAGAATCAGTGGCAGGGACAAAAGTACAGAGAACAAGATCTCCTGGTTTTACCTGTCCTCAAGCATTTTTACATATGAGGCAACCATTGGGAGTATCTACTACCGCTGAGTGTATCCTAAGCAAACATAATGGGATATAGAAGTCCCCAGAGTGAAAAAAGGTTGAGAACTACTGTCCTAAAGCTGTTCTACAGGTATGGCCATGGCTCTTAAACCCTGTAGTATTCCTTAGAGAACAGTAGATTTCAAGTTTCAACATTTAAAATTTTATATGTCGGGCAGCCCGGGTGGCTCAGTGATTTAGCGCCTCCTTCAGCCCAGGGCGTGATCCTGGAGACCTGGGATCAAGTCCCACGTCAGGTTCCCTGCATGGAGCCTGCTTCTCCCTCTGCCTGTGTCTCTGCCTCTTTCTCTCTCCTGTGTTTCTCATGAATAAATAAATAAACTCTTAAAAAAATAAATTTTTATATCTCTTTCAGCTTTATATAGCTCTGTCCCATGAGTATAAGGAAATTCTGTTTTATATTGATACATTCTTTAGTTTTATCATTAAAGTAATTTTAGTAACAATGAAGCCTTGTTGGATATCCCTTTTAAAAAGTTCAAACATTATTTAGGTGAAAAAAAAAATGTATCCTGAATAACAGCCTTTCTGCCATTTGAGTTCCTATACAAGTTAACTCTAACTTGTATTTCCAACCTTGTATTCTAACACCTACCTATCTCCTGGTCACACAGAACTAGTCACCTTTATGAAACCACAATGCCCACTCTTCTCTTAAGACCCACTTCCAATCTCTTTTCTCTTCTGAGACACTGTTACTAAAATTATCATAGAATTAGTTTATCACAGACTTCCTCAAATACTTGGCTCATATTTCTCTTCTGGCACATTCTGTATTTGAGTTTACTTATTTACAAGTCTATTCATTTTTTAATGATGTATTTATTTATTGGGTACGAGGGGACACAGAGAGAGGAGGGCAGAGAGAATTCAAGGCAGACTCCCTACTGAGCATGGAGCCTGACACTGGGCTTGGTCTCACAACCCTGAAATGACTGACCTGAGCCAAAATCAAGAGTCAGACACACCAACTAAGCCAACAAGGCACTCCTCCAAGTATATTTTCATCAAAAGAGATTCTCAGGAAAATCCTCAAAATGAGTCAGAATCCCTAGGGCCAATATTTTAGTATGTGTATGAATATATGTATGTATACATTTATATATACATGTATGTATAAACAAATATGTAATGAGTATATATTTTACATTAAATCATTCTTTTGAATTATAAATTTCTGATTAACTTTTAGAGTTTACTCTTAACTTTAAGTTTGAGATATAATTCACACATTAAAGTAAAGTATACAATTTTTTAGGATATTCAGAGTTGGACAGCTACTACCACAATCAATTTTAGAATACTATTGTCATCCCCCAAGAAAACTGCAGATCCATTACCAGTCTGCTGTAGTAAGAATTGTATTCTCCTAAAATTCAGATATTGAAGCCCTAACTCCCAAAGTGATGATATGTGGTAATTAGGCTTGGATGAGATCATGAGGGTGGGATCCTCATAATGAGATTAGTGCTCTTGTAAGAAGAGATATCAGACAGGGGTCTCTTCTCCACTCCACTGGATAGATGGAGGATATATCTTTGTTTCTTTGTAATTAAAAAAAACAAAAAAACAAAAAAACAAAACTGAAGCATGTTCTGACTTGGAAAAGGGGAATAATACCAAATTTAGAAGTCTTCCAAACAGTCTTACATTAGATTGAATATCTCCGATGTGTATTACCCACTCATCTTTATAAATGTACTGTTATATAGAAAAAAGCCTGATATAAACTAAACTAAATGTTTCATTGATGTTTGTTGAAAGAATAAATGATTACATAAACAAAAAGGGTTGCATTAGGAACAGTGGTTCATTAGTTGAGGTCTTAAACTAGGAGTTCCTCAAACATTTTTAGTAGTAGGCTCCTCCTTCAAATGAGAGGTTATCAGTAAAACTTTGTCTCTAATAATTGTTAAACAGGTCAAAATTAGAAAATAAAAAGAAATAAACTACATAATATAGGACCTAGATAGAAGTGGATCCCCTATGCCCTACAACAAACAAAACCCCAAAACAAAAAAAAAGTAATGGAAATATCACTTCCATATATTGTTCAAGAAAATAACCAAAAGCCCAATTTTCTTTCTTAGGACATTTCAGCATTATATTTTGTCAAGTAATTTTCCAGATTGTGATATCATTCACATAAATCCCCTTGTGTAGACACTATACATATGAAGAAATAAAGAACTAACCCTAGATGAATGTTTCTAATATTTGAGATGTTTCCAATTGTTTTTCATTTGCACATCTTTAAAAAAGTTGTTTCAAAAATTTAACAGGCTGTGGTAGGCTGAATAATGGCCTCCAATGATATCCTAATTTTAATCTCTAGAACCTAGGGATGTTACCTTATATGTCAAAAGAAACTTTGCAGTTGTGACTAAATTACCAATATTGGGATGGAAAAATTATCCTGGATTATCAGCACAGGCCAGATAATCATAAGTGTCTTTTTAAGAGGGATGTAGAAGGAGACTTGACACAGAATAAGGAAGCAATGAGACAATGAAGCAAAGGGCTATGCCACTGGTTTTAAAGACCCAAGAAGAGGCCATTAGCCAAGGAATGTAGCTTTAGAAGCAAGAAAAGGCCAGGAAACACATTTTCTCCTAGAGTCTTTGAAGGGAGCATGGCCCTGATGACACTTTAATTTTGTCCCAGTGAAATCGATTTTAGATTTCTGACCTCTAAAACTATGAGAGAATAAAGGTTTTATTTTAAGCCACCAAGTTTGTGGTTTTGTTATGGCAGTCTTAAGAAACACATATACATTAAAATTCTTGATACATAAACATGGATTTACATCTTGTTTTGTTAATTATTGAGTATATATGATGTGCTGACTCTGCCAGATGTTGGTGAGGAAAGAGTGATGGAGTAGACAGTCCCTTTCCCAAGGAGCACATGTCACCCTCTGGCAGGATTAACTAGCAATAAAGTAAATGAAATGTGAGAAGCATCTTTCTAAGAGACAACACAGATATTCTCAGCTCTTAACGGATTTCTAGAGGTTGGGGAGGGTGGCCTGGCAAGATAGCTTGTGATCTCCTGGAGGGGGTGATATACCAAATTAACAAAACCAAAAATAAAAAGCACATGGTCATCTCAATAGATGCAGAAAAAGCATTTGACAGAATGTAACATCAATTTATGATAAAAACTCTCAACAAAGTGTATACAGAGATAATACACCTTAACATAATATGACAAGCCAACTGCTAACATCATACCTAATGATAATAAGCTGAAGATTGTTCAAGGATTGGTAACAAAACAGGATGGCGACTCTTACTACTTTTATTCAACATAGTAATAGGAGTCCTAGCCAGAGATAAGAAAGAAAAAGCATCCAAATTGGAAAGGAAGAAATAAAGCTGTCACTATTTGCAGATGCATGACTTAGTGTATCGAAAACTCTCAACACTCCACAAAAAAAACAAAACAAAACAAAAAAAAAATCTTAAGAACTAATAGATTAAGGGGAAAAAAAAAAAGAACTGATAGATTAGGTAAGCTTGCATAATACAGAAATGTAATATATAGATCTATGGTCACTTGGATTTCTTTTTTTTTTGGTCACTTGGATTTATATATATATATATATATATATATATATATATATATATATATATGTATATATGTATGTATATATGTATATATATACACACACACTACTAATAATGAACTACCAGAAAAAGAAATTAAGAAAACAATCTCATTTATAATTACATCAAAATAATAAAATACCTAGGAATAAATTTAACCAAGGAGATAGATGAAAGACCTACAAACTGAAAACTATATGACACTAATACAAGAAATTAAATAAATGGAAAGAAATTCTGTGCTCATGGACCAGAACTGATATTACAATGTCCATACTAATCAAAAGAATCTACATAATCATTGTAATCCTTACAAAAATTCCCATGGCATTTTTTCAAAGAAATAAAACAAAATCCTAAAATTTCTATGGAGCAACAAACACCCCAAGTAGCCAAAGTAATCCTGAGAAAGACCAAAGCCAGAGATATCATGCTTGATGTCAAACTATATTACAAAGCTAATCACAATAGTACGATCTTGACATTAGAAACAGACACATCTATCAGTGTAACAGAATAGGTAGCTCATAAATAAACCCACACCTCTATGGTCAATTAATTTATAACAAAGGAGCCAAGAATATCAAATGGATAAAGAATGGTCTCTAACAAATACTGTTGGGAATATTGGACAGCCACAAGAAAAGAATGAAATTGGACCACTATCTTACACTTTACACAAAAAATCAACTCAAAATGGAATAAAGACTTAAATGTAAGACCTGGAACCACAAACTCCTGGAAAAAAAACATAGGTGATAAGCTCTATACTTCAGCGTTGGTATAATGATTTTTTTTGGATTTGACGCAAAAGGCAAAAGAAGCAAAACTAAACAACTGGGACTACATCAAACTAATAAGACTTCTGCAATTAAAGGAGACCATCAGCAAAATGTAAAGAACCTATAAAAGGAAAGAAAATATTTGCAAATCATATATCTGATGGGGGTTAATAACCAAAATAGATATAGAATTCATAGAACTCAGTAGCAAACCAACCCCAGAAAAACACTAAAAACAAGAGGGAAAAGAAAACCCCAAAAAACTAAGATTAGGAAGTGGATAGAGGATCTGAATAGACTTTTTTTTTTTCAGACAGATAGATGGCCAACAGACACATGAAAAGATGCTCAACATCCCTCATCATTAAGAAGATGCAAATCATAGCCACAAGAAGATACCATCTTGCATCTCTTAGAATGGCTATTATCAAAAAGACAAGAAATAACAAGTATTGGCAAGGATGTGGAGAAAGAACATTTGTGCACTGTTGATCAGAATGTAAATTGGTTCAGACATCATTGAAAACAGTATGAATGGTCCTTAGAAAATTAAAAAAAAAAAATAGAACATCTGATCCAGAAATTCCACTTCTGGTATTTATCTGGAAAAAAAGAAACAAAACATTAATTTTATTTTATTTTATTTTATTTTAATTTTTGTAAAACATTAATTTTAAAAGATATGTGTACCCCCACATTCGCTGCAGATTATTTCCAATAGTAAAGTAACCTGGATATCCACTCATGGATGTGTAGATAAAATAAGATAGAAATATACAACACAATATCATCCAGCCATTAAAAAAAAAAAATTGCCATTCATGACAATACAGATAGACTCCGAGGGCGTTATACTAAGTGAAATAAGTCAGAGAGAAAGACAAAATAATGCATGATCTCACTTATATGTAGAGAGGGGGAAGAAAAACCACCACCACCACCACTAACAACACACACACACACACACACACACACACACACAAAACCAAAGGCAAAACTCAACTCAGACATAACAGATGGTGGTTGTCAAAGGTAGGAAATCAGGAGTCGGCAAAATGAAAAAAAGGTACAGACTTCCAGGTATAAATAAGTCATGGGTATGTAATGTACAACATAGTTAATAATCTATTGTATATTTGAAAATTCTAAGTCTTAAAACTTCTCATCACAAGACTTGTAACTATATATGGTAATACCTATTAATTAGAATTATTGTTCCAATTTTACCATATATACAAATACTGAAACATTAGGCTATATCCCTAAAATTAACATTGTATATTAAAAATAATTTTTAAAACTTAAGTTGGATTATATTACCTGACATTTTCAGATATGATTATACTTAAATTAGATCTGTACTCCTTGCTTTGTCTCACAAGACTCTGCCTACTTTTTCAACCTTATTTCACAGAATTCTCTCCTCACTCCCTCAATTCAAACCATAGAGCTTCCTTCGTTTTGTTGCCAGAACTTCTTTCCTACCCTACTCTTTCGGACATGCTTATTTCACTACTTAAAATGATCCTGTATGTACTTTTCACATGGTTGCTTCTCTCTCATAGTTCACATCTCAAATTTTTGTCACTTTAGCATGGACCTCCCTAAATATTATTTAAAGATTTTATATTTAGCATCAAAAGAGTTAAAAAAAAAAACCTTGAAATTCCTTTTATTTTTATCCCCCACTTGACAACAAACTTCACAAAAGACTCTATTTCCCCTTAAATATGCACTCAAGTCATAGAAGACCAGGTATATAGCTGATGTCCAAATATAGATTTTGACCAAATGAATGACTAAATCAATATGTAGATGACCTCAGCATCATAATGGTAGGAATCACTTTTTTCTTCTTTTTTAATAACTAGAATTAGACATCTGTAACAGAACAAAAGTGCCTTGGCACAATGCACTACAGGATCCAAGAGATTTCTAGTTAACACATGCATCCAAAAGTAAACAAACGGTTCAACAGAAAAAGCATTTGACATAGTACAATATCCATTCATGATAAAAACCCACAACAATGTAGACTGATTATGTTGAGTATTATAACTCAACATAATAAAGACAATGTATGAAAAACCGACAGCCAATGTCATCCTTAATAGGGAAAAAGAGAGCTTTTCCTCTACAGTCAAAACCAAAACAGGGATACCCACTTTCACCACTTTTATCAGACAACAAAAATTTTAAAAAGGTATCCATGGGGATCCCTGGTTTTAAAAAGGTATCCATGGCTCAGTGGTTTAGTGCCTGCTTTTGGCCCAGGGCGTGATCCTAGAGTCCTGCATGGAGCCTGCTTCTCCCTCTGCCTGTGTCTCTGCCTCTCTCTCTCAGTATCTCTCATGAATAAATAAATTTATTTTTTAAAAGGCATCCAAATCAGCAAGGAAGAAGTCTAACTTTCACTATTTTCAGATGACATAGTATATAAAGAAAACCTGAAAGACTCCACCAAAACAGTACTATAATGGATACACAGATTCACTGAAGTTGCAGGATACAAAACCAATGTACAGAAATCTGTTGAATTTCTGTACACTGATAATGAAAAGAAATTAAGGAATCTATCCCATGTACAGTTGTACCAAAACAATAAGATACCTAGGAATAAATCTTAACCAAAGAGGTAAAAGACCTGTACTCTGAAAACTATAGAACATTGGAAGAAAATTGAAGAGGACAAAGAAATGGAATGACATTCCATGCTCATGGATTGGAAAAAAAAAATATTGGTAAAATGTCTGTACTACCCAAAGTAATCTACACATTCAGAACAATCCCTAACAAAATTCTACCATATTTTTTACAGAGCTGGAATAAACAATCCTAAAATGTGTATGGAACCACACACTGAACAGCCAAAGCAATCTTGAAAAAGAAAAGCAAAGTTGGAAGCATCACAACTCCAGACTTCAAATTATATTATAAAGCTGTAGTCATCAAGACAGAATGGTACTGGCACAAAAACAGACACTTAGATCAATGGAACAAAATAGAAAATTCAGAAATGGACCAACAACTATATGGTCAATCTCTGATAAAAGCAAAAAAAAATATATCTAATGGGAAAATAGACAGTCTCTTCCATAAATGCTGGGAAAACTGGACAGCAACATGAATGAAACTGGACCACTATCTTATACTATACACTAAGTTCCAAAGAGATTGAAGACCTAAATGTGAGACCTGAAACAATAAAAATCCTAGACAGTAATTTTGACATCAGCTGTAGAAACTTCTTTCTAGATATGTCTCCTGAGGTGAGAGAAACAAAAGCAAAAATGAACCATTAGACTTCATCAAGATAAACAGCTTCAGCACAGTAAAGGAAACAATCAACAAACCTAATAAAGCAACCTTCCGAATGGGAGAAGATATTTGCAAATGACACATCTGATAAAGACTTAGTATCCAAAATATATAAAGAACTCCTAAAATGTAACATCCAAAAATGAGTAATCCAATTAAAAAGTGAGCAGAAGACATGAACAGATACTTCTCCAAAGACGACAGCCAGGCTAACAGATGCATGAAGAAATACTCAACATCACTCATCATCAGGGACATACAAACCAAAAACTGTAATGAGATATCATCTCATACCTGTCAGAGTGGCTAAAATGAACAATTCAAGAGACAATAGGTATTGGCAAAGATGTGGAGAGAGGGGAACCTTCTTACTCTGTTGGTAGGAATGCAAACTAACTCAAGCACTCTGGAAAACAGTATGGAGGTTCCTCAAAAAGTTAAAAATAGAACTACCATATGATCCAGCAGTTGTACTACTAGGTATTTACCTAAAGAATACAAAAGTATTAACTGAAAGGAATACATGCTCCCTGATGTTTATAGCAGCATTATCAACAGTAGCCAATTCATGGAAGCAGCTCAACTGTCAATGGACTGATGAATGGATAAGGAAGATGTGGATATATGTGTATATATATGTATATGTATGTATATATATTTATATTTATATACACACACAAATGGAATATTACTATTCCATTTGCAATGATGTGGTTGGAGGTAGAGGGTATTATTCTAAGCAAAATAAGTAAGAGAAAGACAAATGCATGTGACTTTACTCATGAATGGAACTTAAAAAACAAAGCAAGTGAGCAAGGGGAGAAAAAAGAAAAGGAGAGAAGAGGAGAAGAGATAGGCAAACCAAGGAACAGACTCTTAACTATAGAGAACAAACTGTTAGTTACCAGAGGAGAGGTTGGAGGGGAGATGGTTAAATAGATGAGGAGGATTAGGAGTATACTTGTGATAATGAGCTCCAGGTAGCATATGGAAGTGTAAAAAAAAAAAATCATCACTATATTGTATACCTGAGACCAATATTACACTGTCTGTTAACTGGAATTTAAATAAAAACCGAACGGGTGCTTGGGTGGCTCAGTCAGTTAAGCATCTGCCTCTTGATTTTGGCTCAGGTCATCATCTTCAGGTTGTGAGACAGAACCCCACATCGGGCTCCACACTGGGCATGCAGCCTGCTTAAGATTCTCCCTCTCCCTATTTCCTTCCACCCCTCCATGTGAGTGTGTGCTCTGTCTCTAAGAAAAAACGAAAGAAAGAAAGAAAAAAAAAAGAAAAACTTAAAAAAGGTAAAAGAAACTTTGCATTTGATCAGAATATAAGAAATTGGTATATAGAAGGAGAAGAATGGTGCAAATAGGCAGAGTTTAAAGAAACAAAAGCTGAGAACCTCCCAAACCTATGGAAGGACTTAAATATACATATTCAGGAAGCTGAGAGAAGACTCCATTACTTCAGTGCAAGAATACCTTTTCCAAGACACATCATATTGGAACTGTCAAAAATCAATGGTAAAGAATCTTAAAGACAACCAAGGGAAGGAAGTTACCTACAGAACAACCCCCCATTAGGCCATCAACAGATTTCTCAGCAGAAACTCTACAGGCCAGGAGAGAGCAGATGACACATAGATGGTATATTCAAAATGTTGAAAGATAAAAACTGCTAGCCAAGAATAACTGATCCGTAAGCTAGCTTTCAGATAGGAGAGAGAAATAAAGGCTTTCTCAAACTAAAAACATTGAGGGAGTTCACTACCAATAGACTCACAAAAACAAAAACAAAACAAAACAAAACACTAAAAGGAACAAGGTGGGATGAAAAGATATTAACCAGAGGCAGGAGAACATAAAGTACATAACAGTCTGGTAAAGTTGAAGAACAGAATTAGAAAACTAAATCTGCTAGAATGTGTGTTAACCATTGAACTGTAGTATAAAAGTTAGAGAGTATTAACAATAATCATAGTGACTACAATTTGTTAAAGAATATAAAAGCATAAAGCATAAAAGAAGTAAACATCAAATATATACAAAAGAAGAGTCTAAGGGTAGAAACTCTATAGGCAAACTGAGATTATTATCAGCAGAATATGGACTATTTTATCTCTGGGAATGTTTGAGTAAAGTTCATAATAACTGCAAATAAAAAATCTGGAGTAGATGAAATAAAAAAGGGGAAGATAGAACATATCACTATGGAAAAGTATCAATTTACAAAGGTAGGCAGAAAGAGAAGGAAGAAAAACAACAACAACACTGGAGATACACAACAACCAGAGGCAAAGAATAAAAATGGCAGTTGTAAGTCCTTACATATCAATATATAATCACTCTAAGTATAAATGGATTGAATTCTCCAATCAAAAGGCATAGAATGGCTGGATAGATTGTCTTGTTTCTCTATTGTATGGTACCTACAGGAGACTCACTGTAGCTTTAAAGACACACATACACTCAAATTTTCAAAAGACAGAAGAATATATCTCATGCAAGTAGATACCAAAAGAATGTAGGTATAGCACTATTTAGACAAAACAGGCTCCAAGCCAAGAGAAAAAAAAAGGCAATCATAAACATTAAATAATAAAAGTCAATACACCAAGAAGATATAACATTCATAAATGTATATACATCCATTATCAGAGCCCCTAAATGTATTAAGTAAATACTAATGGATCCGATGACAAAAATAGACAGCTATATAAAAACAATAAGGGAGTTCAACACCATACTGTCAGTAATGGCTACATCACCCAAACAGAAAACCAAAACCAAAACAAAAACCCAAGGAATTGTTAAAATTGAACCATATTTTAGAACAAATGGACTTGATAGATATAGCACATTCCATCCAACAGAACAATATACAGTTTCCTCAAGTACACATGGAACATTCTCCAGTATAGAACATAGAGTAGGACATAAAACAGTACTTATCAAAATTTAAGAGTGAAATCATACCAATTATCTTTTCTGACCACAATGGTATGAAATCAGAAATCAGTAGGAGAAAGGTAGAAAATCTACAAGTATGTTGAAACTAAACAAAGAGCTTATCAAGAACAAATGCATCAAAGAAATCAAAAGAGAAACTAGAAAGTTAACTCCAAACAAATGAAAATGGAAAAACAACTTATCAAATCCTATGGGATCCTGCAAAAGTAGTTCTGAGAAGAAAATTTATAGCAATAAATGGATACATTAAGAAATCATATCTCAAACTAACCTAACATCTCAAACAACTAGAAAAAGACCAAACTAAGCCCAAAGTTGTCAAAAGGAAGGAAATAATTAAGATCAAAGAGGAAATAAATGAGACAGGAATCAGACAAATTGGAAAGATCAATGAAACTAAGGGTTGTTTTTTTTTTATCTTTTTTTTTTTTTTTCAACAAAATCGACAAACCTTTAGCTAAGAAAACAAAGGCACAAGCTTGGAAATGGAAGATGTTATAACTGATACCACAGAAATACATAGAATCATAAAAGACTACTATGAATGATTGCATGCTAAAAGATTATATAATGTAGAAGACCTAATTTTTAGGAACACACAACCTACCAACACTGAAAAGCAGAAAAATCAGAAAAATCTTAACAAGCCAGTAATGAGTAAAGGGATTAAATCAGTTATGAAAAACCTTCCAAAACAGAAAATCCCAGGACCAGATGGCTTCACTTGGGAATTCTACCAAACATTTAAAAAAAATTCATCCCAATTCTTCTCAAACTTTGCAATGGAGGAAAAATGAACTGGAGAAAACATTCCCAATCTCCTTCTACAGAACCAGCATTAACCTGATGTCAAAGTCAGATATGGACACCACAAAAAAAGAGTATTACAGAACAATATTACTTAGGAAATATGTGAAAAAAAAATATTAGGAGACTGAAATGAAGAACACATTGAGAAGATTATACACCATTATCAAGTAGGATTTATCCCTTCAATTCAAGGATGATTCAACATATACAGATCAAAATGTAATATAATACATCACTGGGGTACCTGTGTGGCTCAGTTGCTTAAGTGTCTGCCCCATGGCTCAGGTCACAATCTCAGTGTCCTGGGATCCAGCCCTGCACTGGACTCTCTGCTCAGCAGAGAGTCTACTTTTCCCTCTCACTCTCCCTCTGTGCTCTTGCTCTCTTTCAAATAAATAAAATCTTTAAAAAAATAAATGTAATACATCACTTTAATAGAATAAATGTAATACATCACTTTAATAGAATAAGAGATAAACATCACATGGTCATTTCAATAAATGCTGAAAAAGCATTTGGAAAAGTATCACATCTTTTCACAGTATAAAACCTCAACAGGTTATGTATAGAAGAAACATACGTCAAAAGGATAAAGGCCATATATGACAAACTTACAGCTAACATTATATTCAATGTTGAAAAACAGAAAACTTTCCTTTTAAGAACAGGAAAAAAGACAAAATTGTCCACGCTCACCTCTCTCTTATTTGATACAGTACTGGAAGTCCTAGCTGGAACAATTATATAAGAAAAAAAATGATATTCAAATTGGAAAGGAAATAAAATTGGCACTATTTGCAGTTGATATTATTTTGCATATAGAAATTTTTAAAGATTCAACCAAAAAACTGTTGAAACTAATCAGCAACTTGAGCAAAGTTCCAAGATTTATAAAATAAATGTACAGAAATCAGTTATCAGTTATGTTACTATACACTAATCATGAAGTATCTGAAAAAGAAAACTATCCCATGCACAATTGCACCAAAACAATAGAATATCTAGTAATAAATTTAACCAAGGAAGTAAAAGATCTGTACATTAAAAACTACAAAAGTTACTTGAAAAAAATTGATGTAGATACAACAAATGGAAAAAAAAAAACAACCTGTTTTCATGGATCTGAAGAATTTTGTTAAAATGTCCATGCTACCCAAAGTCTTCTACAGATTCAAAGTAATCTCTGTCAAAATTCAAATGGCATTCTTCACATTAATAGAGAAATGGAATCACCGAGTACCCAAATAGCTAAAACAATCCCGAGGAAGATGATGGAGGTATCACTTTTCCTGATTTAAAACTATACTACAAAGCTATTGGGATAAAAACAGAATAATTTTTGGTATAAAAAGACACACAGACCAAAGAAACAATCAAGAGCCCAGAATAAAACCCTTATATATTCAGTCAACTAATACTTGACAAGAGAATAGGTGTTATTTACCTAATGGGGAAATGGTTTCTTCAAATGGTGTTGGAAAAACAATGTAGAACAATGAAACTAAACCGCTATTTTATATCACTCCAAAAAATTAACTCAAAATAGATCAAAGCCTTAAATATAAAACCTGAGGAAACTCTTAGAAGAAAATGTAGTCAAGAAGCTCTTTAACATTGGTTTTAGTAATGATGTTTTGCATAGGTCACCAAACACCAACAAAAAAATCAAATAGGACTACATCAAGCTTAAACGTCTGAATGGCAAAGGAAACAACAAAATGAAATGGCAACATAACAAACAGGAGAAAGTTTTTTGCCAACCATGTGTCAGACAGCAGGTTAATATCCAAGATACACAAAGAACACACTCAAACTGAGCATGAAATAGGCAGGGAAATAGACATTTTTCCAAAGACATCTAAATGGCCAACAGGTACGTTAAAAGATGCTCAACAAAATCATCAGGGAAATGCAACTCAGAACCACAGTGAAATAACACTATATGCCTATTAGGATGGCTATAATCAAGAAGACAAATAATGAGTATTGAGTAGGATATGCAGAAAAGGGAACCCTTGCACATTGTTGGTGGGAATGTAAATTTGTTCAAATGCTATGGAAAATGATATTAAAGTTTCTCAAAAATTAATCGATCTACTATAGGATATAGCAATCCCACAACTGGGTATATACCCAAAGGAAATGAAAATAGAATATCAAAGATAATATATATACTCCTGTGCCCAATGCAGCATATTTTGCAATAGCCAATATATGGAAACAACTTAAGGGCCCATCAACAGATGAATGGATAGAGAAGATGTGATATCTACAATAAATATATATCTCATATATAAAAAATGGAATATTATTTGGTCACAAGAATGGACATGTTACCATTTGTTACAATATGGATGGACCCTGAGAACATTACATTAAGGTAAGTCAGACGGAGAAAGGCATATACTGTAGGATATCACGTATATGTGGAATTTAAAGAAGTCAAACATGTAAAAACACAGAGTAGAACGGCGGTTACCAGGAGATGGAGGGTGGGGAGGGGTGGATAAGACAGACATTATTAAACTGTATAAATTTGCAATGAGCAGCATAAGTCCTAGAGATTTAATGCACAGTATAGCCAATATACACACCAATCTTGCATTATAACCAAACTTGCTAAGAGACTAGAACTTCATTATTCCAACCAGTTTAAATATATATATATACATATATAACTCTAATGTGATAGCGGTGCTAATTATCACTACAATCACTTCCATATAAAAATCAAATTAGTATGTTGTACACCTTAAATTTATACATTGTAAATCACACGTATTTCAATTGGAAAAAGGAAAAGCAATTTTTAGAAAATAAACCAATACATATTTAAAAACCAAAAGACAAAGATTAAAGTCAATCAGCTTGGCTTCCCTAAGATGGGTCCACTACTTGCTTCTGAAATGTTTAACATTTCTCTGACCCGACTGCTGAAGACAATTTTATAACCCAGGAAGCAGAGCAATATCACCAATAAAAAAGTCATTAAACTTTAAGTTAAATTCAGGGGCAGCCCATGTGGCTCAGCGGTTTGGCGCCGCCTTCAGTCCAGGGCCTGATCCTGGAGACCCGGGACCGAGTCCCACGTCGGGCTCCCTGCATGGAGCCTACTTCTCCCTCTGCCTGTGTCTCTGCCTCTCTCTCTCTCTCAGTGTGTCTCTCATGAATAAATAAATAAAAAATCTTAAAAAAAAATCATATAATGATAGGGGCATATTTTAAAGAACAGCCAATCCATTGGCAATGCAGACAAATTGTCATTTACCTGACTTCTGTAATAGAACTGAATTCAACTTACCATTATTATTATTGAGAAAGCTTATTAGAACATAAGGCTTTGATGACAGAGACCAAAAGATTTTTTCCTCCCACAGTTTGCCAGTCAGACATGAATTCTTTCATGTACTCTGTAAAATTCCTAACTTTTTAAGTCTTAAAACAAACCACAGAGTATGAAATTCATAAGTTCCATTGTAATCATTAGTCTCAGCACCACCCCCATCAACATTTACCCTGACTGTATTTAATCTCATTCTTTTCCCCATTAACCCATATCTTTTGAATTCTCCCAAGGTTCAAAAAAGACAACCTTCTCCCTGCTTAACAGCTCACAAAATTCTCCCAGATTGCCCTTTTTTCCCCTACAGTTTTATTTTATTATTGATTTGGGTATACTTATATATTGCATTGTTAAAACATTTTAAATCAGCTTTTTCATTGGTATTTTGTCAGCTAACTTAGAAGGAATTCAAGGCCTGATGCTTTGTATATGTATGATCAGAGCACAAAAAAAAAATCACAAAATATATTTTGTATTAAATATGGCTTGTCCAGTGCAGCACAGTAACTGCACTTATCCACAGTTAACCAAACGGCCAAAGATGCAGTATGGAATGAGGTGAGTCAAAGATCCAAAACAATCACATTCCAAATAATCAATCACATTCCAAATAATCACTGAAATGTGTATATGTGCATTCCAAATGCTTATACTTTATGAAAGGTAGTGTGTTATTAACAAAGGAGAACTGAAAGAATGATGAAAGAACAAAGCTACTAATTCCAGATCTTCTACACTACCACCTAGGCTATGTGTATGTTCCCAGGTTACTCCTCATCCATCTCCTTACCAGAGCTGCTGCAGTGGGAGGGGTCAACAGGTCTTCCATTTTTATCAGAGCAAGCTATTGCTCGAAAGCGCACGCCTTTTCCACATTCTTTGCCATCTCCTTGTATCTGAAATCCTCGTTGAGGCTCCCTTCTGCCTTCTGGAAGAATGCAATCTGACCAGTTTCCATAAGGCTGAGATATAAATACATCACAAGGGCACAGTTCTGTTTCTATGAGAGGGTACAGGTCAGAGTCCTGACACTTCTCCTTCTTCCTGCTTTTCCCTGTTCCAAAAAGAGACATTGATATATTAATTTCACGTTTGTTTTGTTAAAAGTCATTGTCTTTACTAGCTCTTCAAATATTAAGTGCTAAATAAAATATAAGGTTCGCCTTCCTTTCTCCACCTTTTTGCCCTGAAAATAAATCCTAGGACAATGGAAGCAACTCTCAAATCAATGGTGAAATTCAAGTTAATTTGAAAAAAAATTAAAAATGGTTTTATATTGGAGAGTGGCAAAAATGAAACTAAAAAGATGTTTGCTTCAGTGACTCAACAGCTAGAAAATTATTGTTAGTTTATTTAGTATGATTTTCCCTATAACTTGTTGGTAAGAACAGATGGATTACCTTGTCTCCATTTTCCTTTGAATTAATGGTTTCCAGGGAAACCAACCTAACGGCAAATATTAACATCCTCTTTTTGAGGTACATTTTTGAAAACAGTTCGTGTATTCAAAGAACAAAATTCTATCCTTCCATACAATGGCCCTGGAGTGAGGCTAGGTGTCACTCGGGACGTGGCAAAGTACAACTTATTTTGGTCCTTGCCATGAGGCAGCTCACAAATGCTGACATAATACAGTGAAATAAACACTCAAATACTGTTGGGTAATTTAATCTGAAAAAAGTTATGGCTTCCACTTTGAGAGACCTTTTTAACTTACATGTTCTAGAATATGACTTTACCTTAACCAATTGACTTTGATGGACCTTTCAGCTATGATCCTGTCTTTGAGTAATGAGAATGCAGAATCATTTTCCACTGCTCTGAGTATTTGATAATTATGTTTAATGGGATTTCAAGTCAGCCTGTAGCTTGATTCAACTTTTCTGCTAACACACTTCCACTAGATTCCTAAAAGTTTTCTAATAGATCTAATTATATTTTGTTTCCTCATTAATAAGTCAGCAGCTGGAGTGTTGGCTGCATATAAAAAAAAAATTAACAGGTTGCTTTATTAGTCTTACTCCCAGTGTTTATAGGTGTTTTAGAAATGTTTGATTTCAGCTGATGTAATGGGATATTATCTCACTGTCAAATAATTTATACATAATTTTGCAGTTGCTGCCCGGATGATTGGTTCTGTGGTCTAACATGTTTGCTTATGGCCACAATAAATAAGGATTCCTGCAGGACCTGAAATGGTTAGCCATGCCACTATCTCTCTGGGAGGATGTATTGACTTGCCTCCACCATAAGGGGCACTTCATGAAAAAAAAGTTTGAGGGGGGCAGCCTCTATCATGGCTATGAGAATGTACTGGTTGAGAAATCAATGTGTGGTGTCTGGTTTCTTCCTACCAGCATTTAACATACCCAAGTCTCTGGTAGTTCTTAAATGTCTGTGAAGAACTATTGTCTCCATCTCTTCAATTTCTATCTGTTTTCAATTCACCTCAGCCTGGATTCAGAGTCCACCTATTCTTTGAAACTACTTAGTACTGACAAAGTAATAAAACAAAGGAAGCCGTGGAATATCTTTATACCTTATCCTTCAGACTCAAAGATTGTTCAGAATGTTGACCACACCGTCATTGTTGAAATAGCCTTCCTAAATTCCATCATACCTTACCTTCTTGTCCCTCACCCCCAACATTTCTCTGGGAACAGCTCATCTGTTTGTTTGATTATTTCTCCTCTGTACATCTCTTAACTAATGGACTTTCTCAGGGCACTGCCCTAGGTTCTCTTCTTTTCTGATCCATTATCTTCACTCACAGAAAATTTTTAAAACCTTCTCTATCTCTTGATTCCTAATTATTATCCCCATTCTAGAAATTTCTTGCTCTAGCTTCGAGCCACAGACTGGAACTTCAAAGGCCAATCAAACTCAGCCTGGCAAAATCCATACTCAAGCTCTTCACAGGATGACCTTCCTTTCTCCATCTTCATTTCCCAATTATTCCAATATGACCAAGTGTAAAATCTCAAATGTCACACTTAAACTCTGTTGTACTACCTGTATCTGTTTAACGACAAAGATCTATCATTTCAAATGTCTAAGTACTTCTTGAATCAGTCCTTGTTTCCATTCTGACCAATACCACCCATATTTAGCCCATCTCCAGATTTCCAGCTTAAATCCTCACAACAGCTTCTTCAGGTATCATATTGCCATTGTGCCTCATATTCCCTTTGATCTTCTCCCCACACTGCAGCTAGAACTAGCTGACAAAAGACAGAAGTCTGATTACATCATTCATCTACTTAAAACTCTTCAGAAGTCTAAACTCCTTGTTATGATCGTCAAGACTCCATAGTATGAGTTCACTAGCATGTGCCCTTGCCTATGCTGTGCCATTCTGCCTCTGGCAAGTTACCAGCTAGATATACTGAACATCTTTCAGATCCTGGAAATTAGTCATTGGTTTCTGGCCTTTGCATTTCTCACACCAGAAATATTCTTAAGTTCCAAACTCCCTCAATAGTCTAGTTAATGCCTACTCATCCTTCAGGTCCAAACTAATGCATTGCCCCTACCAGAAAGTCGTACAGAGACTCTTCACCCCAGGTACAGAAAAGGTACTCTTCTGTACTTTCATTATTCTGCCTATCACAAACTATGCCTTTCCAAGGATGTTCACATCTCAGTTCTTGGAACCTATAATCATGCTACCTTAGATGGAAAAACAGATTTTGTAGACGTGACTAAGATTATGGATCTTAAAATGAGATTATTCTGGATTATACAGGTGTTTTCAACCTAATCATGTAGTCAGGAAAGGCTTTTCTAATTTTAAGACCAAGTCAAAGGAGAATAATCAGAGAGACTCAGTGTTACTGAATTTCAAGATGGAAGAAGAGAGTCATGAGGCAAGGAAAGTGGATAGCCTCTAGATGCTCTAGGGTGGGCGGGGGTGGGGGAAGGAAATACATTTTCCCCTAGAGCCTCCAGCAAGGCATGTAGTTCCACCAACATCTTATTTTCCATCTCGTGAAACTGGTGTTTGCTTTAGATATACACAACCATGAGATCATAAATTTGTGTTGGTTTTAAGCCACTAAATTGGTGTTACACCAGTAATAAGAAACTAATGTAGCACTAATATAACAGCTATTGTCACAAGTTCTGTACTAGGTTAAAATTATAATAAAATCTCTGTCTCTCTCCCATTATACTGTAAGAGATGTTCCCTCCCTTAAGTCAGAGGGAAATTTGTGACTATTCCCAAACATAAACCTACAAGTACATGTTAAATATTATTTATTTAGTTATTTTGTACGTTAACAACCTGAACAAATCTACTTAATAGATTTTTTCAGCACTGTATAAACGACTGCTAAAACTACCATCCAATCTCAAACCTGTGATGATCTAGTTGAAGTACAGCACCCAGGATATCCAGCTATTGAATTAAAGCCTCTTGTTAAAAATAGAAAAAAGAAAACATTCTAGATGGTCCCCTATTCCATAGAGTGGCTGGTATTTTTGTCTGTATGCTTCTCTATGTGTGTCTGTGTTGTTAAAGAGAGTCATGCTGTTTTACAGTCTAAGTCCATGCCTTTTATTGCCATTCATGTTAGAGATTACTTAAATTTACCACCAAATTACATGGGAGAGACCAAAATACAAGCATAGTACTGCAACAATAAACATAAGTCTTAAGAAGTGAAAAATTTCAATTCTTTACTGTACTGCACAATGATATAGTACTGTGGATTTTTGTTTGTTTGCTTTTGCTACAACTCATTTGTTTCAGAAGACTGACCAGTTGTTTTGGTGTTTCCAATATATGAAGAGACAAAAAGATTAATTACCCAGCAGAAAACGTAACCAATAATAATTTAGAAAAATTCTAAATAGTATTTTGGTATGGTAATTCTTGGGATAGAGTTTGCAGAAAAGTGTACAAGGGTTCTTCAATATTTACACAAAAATTATATTTTAAAACAAACCAAATTAATTAGTTTTGACAATTCATAGCAAAATGTACTAGTTAAATAAATATTCTAGATTTTTTCACTATCCCTATTCTCAATTTGCAGGTATAAAATACCATTAATAAACTCTCAAGAAAAGAAAACTGGCCACTAATTAAAAATGTCCTTTGCTTCTAAGAGAAATTTTCATCTCAAAGGTAAAGAGAATTGCCAGGATGATGGCTTCCAAAGCCTTCTGCATGAACCTGCACACTAAGTTTTATTGTTACACCTGAACTTGAAATTACTCCTAACACACTCTACCCCATTATATTCCCTGTAAGAGTTTCTTTCATCTTAGAAACACAAGCAATGTTGCATAAAGTTATATATGCACAGATTTTTGTAGAAGAGAGCAAAGAGTACAGCATTTTTTATTTGATTATGTATTTTACTTATGCTCATAAATGGGCTTCTGATTTGTGTGCAGAAACCCTGTTAAAGGCTCTCATCGATTAAGTAAATCCATTAGAGTGAGTTAAATTTAAAACATAATCTTGTAAGCCATACATTCAAACAAAGGGAATTTGAAACCAAGAGAATTAGCATTTGAACTGCTTATAAGAACAAATGGTCTTCTGTGCTTAATTCTTCAATGTCAACAACTATTTTATTATCCCAATGATTATTTTGGCATTTTTCCTTTGGGTCTTCATTACCTAAATTAAGTTTTCTGCATATTCAAATACATCTAAAAGAAATTCTGGGATATTTATCTAGATAAGTAGTATAATACACTACACTGCATCAATTATTTGTATATTACAAGCAAAAGTGGCTCCAGCACCTTGATTAAACTATTAATTGCTTTAATTTCCATTAAATTGCATGGATGTAAACAGAACCAAAATAATAGACCACAAAAGTCAAATTACATATGTGAGTTCTGCTTTTATCTTACACTACTAAAAATTTAAAAGGTCAAATTGCTTGTAGAGTAATGGCAAAAGAGAATGATACAGGTTAGAGATGCCTTTGATGTGTTTTACACATCAGTCACTGTTTTCAACCCCGCTGAGATCCACTCATGACGAAATAGCAGAAATTTGCCATTAACTACTCCAAGGTAGTAGGGCTATGTTGCCATTCACCACTCTAAAGATTATAAAGCCATATAGCGAGGAACTTCATAGCTATTGAATGGTTCACATCACTCATTTCACAAGTATTAACCAAGTACATTGTGTGTGTCAGGTGTAGGCCAGAAGAGACACAACGTCAGGGAGGGGCTGGGAAAGGGAGAGGCCCAACACAATTTCTAGTCTTGCTTCCAAGAGTAAGTGGAAGTACTTACTTCCAGGAGTACACCCCTGGTCTGAAAGGCATACCCTACCCTACCCTACCTGTGAGCTGTCGCCGTCGACTTCGGGATGTTTCACAGTTTGCGGAGCAGGGTGTAAACCTGGACCAAACCGTGAAGGTGCAGTCATCTCGACAGGGTACTGCGCATTCTTGTACAAGGGGAGGCATGCCATTGGTCTGCTTGAGGCATTCCATCACTTCCGCTGACTGGTTATCATCAGAGATACAGGAGACCACTTTTAAAAAAAACATGGATTCTTTTGTTATTATTTTGATTAAATCAGTCCACTGCTTGCTGTTCAACAAAATAGCAATCCCCCAATGTTTGAAAATTTGGTTATCACTGTGATTATAAAAGGCGTTCAACACAGCTAACCTTATTCCTCTCTGGAAATTAAATGTTTATCGTCGCCAGTGGCGGTATTTGAAGATTTAATTGGTTTCATTATTAATCCAATTTGGTTGCATTGACAGCAACCAAAATAACTTCCAGTAATTTATTGTACATGAGCTTATGAGTATCTGATCTCTAGGGAAGATCTAAAAGTAGGAAAAAAACGTGCAAGAGTAAAATAGGAGGACAAAAAGGGGACAAAATCATGGATATCACGCGGATTCTTCCTAGATTTTAATTTGCTTTGCTTGTTTGAATGCACTTCTAGAAATAGGACCATTTTCACTCTACAATCAGTATTTAAAAAAATTTCTATTGTTTATTAGTAAACTTTTTTTTCCCTTATTAACACTGCAGGATTAGGAATTTTAAATATTTTTCAAGTATAGGCATAACCTACCCAGATAACTCCCATTATATGTATTCTATTAATTGCAGATAATTCTTCAAAATTTCACTCACAAACTTTTTCAAGTAGAAGGTCTCTAGTCATATCATAAAATAATCAGTAGTCTTAAGGTAAAGAATTTATGAAATTTTGCTTATTTCTTTATTTGATTCTTTGGGCTAATGATATTTTATTCACTTATAAATGGTATTTTTATGCATCTTTTATTCATCCTAATTAAAGACAATGTAGGGGTGTGTCTTTATGTTCTCTCGAGCAGTATTTCTCAACGATGGCACTATTGACACTTCAGGTTGGATACTTTGAGTAGGTATTTCTTGTGCACTGTAAGATTTTTTTTAATATTTTATTTATTCATGAGAGAAAGAGAGAGAGGCAGAGACACAAGCAGAGGGAGAAGCAGGCTCCCTGTGAAGAGCCTGATGTGGGATTTGATCCTAGGACCCCAGGATAATGACCAGAGCCAAAGGCAGATGCTCAACCACTGAGCTACCCAGGTGCCCCATGTGCACTGTAAGATATTTAGCAGCATCTCTGGCCTCTACTGACTAGATGCCAGCAGCGCACACACGTTCCCAGTTATGAAAACCAAAAGCTACAGACATTGTCAAATGTTGCCTCGGGTGAAAACTACTTTCTAAACTGATTCCTAATCATGGAGATAGAGGAGAATACATAGATTCTATGGCATGACTTCAGACCTACTTCAACATCTCCAGGATAGAATTCTAGGAATCTTTTTATTTTTAAGTGTCCCAGAGGGTTCTGATCCAGCCTGTCTACTGACAACCCACATTTGGTATGGTACATTTTTTTAAAAAGATATTCATTTGAGAGAGAGAAAAAGAGAGCAAGTGAGCAGGCACTCATGCCAGGAGAGGGAACACGAGCTGGGGGAGGGACAGAAGGAGAGGCAGGCTCCCCACTGAGCAAAGAGCCTGATGTGAGGCTCAATCCCAGGACCTCAGGATCATGACCTGAGCCGAAGGCAGCTGCTTAACAGACTGAGTCACCTGGTATGGTGCATGTCAATGGATATTTGCTGAATTTTTTATCCTACAGAAATCATTTAGGATCATTTTTATGACAATTCTAAAATCAACCAAGTTACAAGCAATAAACATACCACAGTTTAGGATCAACATTGTTAAGAATGCTTTATATGAAAACTTCTACAATGCAGGGTAACTATATAGAGGGGATTAATTTAATTGCCCATTCTTCTTATATTCTGAACTCCTTTCATTATTCTGAGTACAGAGAACAATTCAATCTGATTTTTTTTAATAACTGAAAGTCAAATCCATTGAATGTTTTAGGATTAAGGAATTAGCTAAGATAACAATGGATGCATACACAATACTTCCCAATTTGTACATCTGCTCTATGGCAAGTGGGTTTATTCATTGATTTTGAACAATTTTTGCTTTTGTTTTTAATCTACATCCTAGGAATAAATCCATTGCACATCAGGCCAGCATCACCTGTGTTTGTTTGGTTGAGAATACCACAGCCATTCATGAATATACCAACATACCTTACGTAGGCTGCAAACAATTATTATTTGAATTACATGTTTAGATAACCCATCTGGAGTCAATTTAGGGGACTTTTATCTTGCCAAGCTATTTCTCCCCCCAAAAGGACACTGATTAACATGAAGAGGAATTTTAAGCATTTTTAAAAAGCTTTGCTATTTGAAATATGAACACTCCAATGAATTTTTTAAAAATAATTTTTCATATGAGTTCATAATTTGACAAGTATGATAAACATTCAATGATACTTTGAAATTCTACAAACTAAATTCGCAAACACTGGATTTATGAATGCTCATATTGAGCTATTTTGTATTAATGAAAGAAAGCATTAAAAATAAAGAATAGCTTAAAATTTTTTTTTTAATTTTTAAATTTTTATTTATTTATGATAGTCACAGAGAGAGAGAGAGAAAGAGAGAGGCAGAGACATAGGCAGAGGGAGAAGCAGGCTCCATGCACCGGGAGCCTGATGTGGGATTCGATCCTGGGTCTCCAGGATCGCGCCCTGGGCCAAAGGCAGGCGCCAAACCGCTGCGCCACCCAGGGATCCCAAGAATAGCTTTAGTATATGATGCATTTCAGAGACATTCTTATCAAATGGTATGAATGCAAATTCCAACTCCAAACATCAGGAGTTACATGAATGGAGTTATTTAATATTTATGCTAAATATTGTCTCCTAATCTTTAAAATGATTATAATAAGAACACTCATAAAAAAGAGTTGTGAGAAGTCTTAAAACAGTATCTCTTATACACTGAGGGTTCAATAAATGCTGTCAATTATTATCCTTTGGAATTTTTAATTTATCTTTTAAAGCAAGCAGGCAGATAGTTCTCCTTGCATGTATACATGTACACATTGTCACTCTCTGTGGCTTATGTCTTACTTGGCCATCCTCAGAATCTGAGGGATAAAGGAAAGAAGAAAATCATAGTTGAAACTCACAGGGTTCTGGCATTGTACTTAAAATGACCATTAGTCAAACTATGTCAAATACACCCTAAAAACTTTCACTACATTAATAGGGCTAGGTAGAATGAATCAGATCCATTGCTCGTATACAAACTGATGTATCAGAGTTGTCTAATGGAGATGTTAGAGATCTCTAGGGGCCAAAGAAAACATTCACAGTTGTAGCATGAAGTTTCACAACATCCACATTTAATCACAAGACCATTGCTCTGTGTCATTACTGATGGTCTATTAACTCAATGGTGAGTGGCAACTGACACACTGCATACCATACAATCATGTGCTTAGGTCAAGCATTATGATTTTCAGATTTCTCCAAGTTCAAGATTCTAATTTTTTTTTCAAGTGTGGAAAAAAAAAAAAAAGACAACACCAGACACAAAAACATAAATGAAAGGCACTTGGGTGGCTCAGTCGGTTGACTCTTGGTTATATAGTGTTGGGGTTGTAAGATTGAGCCCCCTGCCACATTCCCACTGGATGGGAAGTCTGCTTGGAATTCTCTTTCCCTCTCTCCCTTTCTCCCTCTCCCCACATTGCAAGCCTGAACATGCACATATTCTCTTTCTCCCTCTCAAATGAAATCTTATTTTTTTTTTCCCTTGGGAATGTTCTAGTATAAATAAATCATTTAATAAACATTTATTGGATGATTGGATATTGAACTGTACTAGTGGGTAGGAAATTACAGAAGAAAAACTGTAAGCACAAAGTCTGCAGGAATGGAAAACCAGAAAATAAGAAAAGATATTTGGAGTAAATGAGAATAACTAGTAGCTAGTGGCACAATCTAATTCAGAGTCTACTTCCATTAAGCAGCTCACAGGGAAAGGATATTTTTAAAAAAATGTATTATTTTAGATCTACAGTGTATTTCTTAACCAGTAAAGGTGTGTGGACTCCTTAAGTCAGAGAACTTATTTTGAGAAAACAGAGTGGCAGAGTATACTGATAAAATTATAAGCCCTGGTGTCACATAGGACTAAGGGTGGTCCTTCATTTTTTATTTTTTTGTTACCTGGGCAATTTATGTGAAAAGACTCAATTAACTCATCCACACAATAAGAATAATACCTCATCTTATAATAAATTGATGCAGATGAAGTACTTAGCACAATACTAAGCACTTAGTACTTATGCCCAGAAAGTGACCTTTTTTCTTTTTTTTTTTTCCTTTTTCTTAAGAGAGAGAGTGCAAGCACACAAGCACATGTGCAAAAGGGGAGGGCCAGAGGGAGAGGATTACAAGCACATCTGTGCTGAGTGGGGAGCCCAAAGTGTGGCTCCATCTCACCACTTTGAGATCATGGCCTGAGCTGAAACCAAGAGTCAGACTCTTAACCAGCTGAGACACCCAGGCATCACATGGAGAGTGACTTATTATTATAATAAAGCCCTCTCTAAAGAGGGGGCGCCTGAGTGGCTCAGTGGCTGAGCATCTGCCTTGGCTCAGGTCAGAATCCCAGGGTCCTGGGATCGAGTTCTCATCAGGCTCCCTGGAGAGAATCTGCTTCTCTCTCAGCCTATATCTCTCCCTCTCTTTGTGTGTCTCTCATGAATAAATAAAAATCTTTAAAAAAATCTACTAGAAATGAAAACATAACAAGCATCATGAAAGAAGAATCCAACATCATTTGACTTGGTTCAGGAAGAATTTTCCAAATCCCATCGATAGTCTTGGCCCCTAAGAACTGGAGCCTCCCTTCATTTATAATATCAAAGTCAGTAGCCTATTCCAAAAACTGCACAGCATTCCCCAAGCTATTGTCTGTTCTAGTTCCAAGTGATACTCTGTGCATTCCACTTATTATTTATAAAAATGGGGCTTATAAGCTACTATATGAGATCAGAACTCCCGAGAAAGTCAGAAACTGAAATCCAAGGCCTGTTGGGAATTCTTTCCAGAAGAACCAAGCTCAAAATCCTGAACTCTTGAGAGTTTCATGAGAGGACAGTTCACATTTGCATAGAAGAGTGCTGGCCATATTTGCAGCTTTCTACCTCATGCACTGAGGTGGTCATATCCAGCACAAAGAGGTACCATGCCTCTCTATGCTACAGCTGAATTCAAAGGCATTTTAACATCCAAGGTTTAGGAGGGTTTAGCAAACTTTTCTGACCCTTAGAACCATTTGTGCTTCATTACCGATCAGGAGAGGACTGAAATAAGGCAAAGAAATATAGCTCATGCCCTAAGATCAGAAATACATCTTGAAGTCATTTTCTCTACTTTGAGGGTGGTCTAAACAGTAGACTTTGCTTCTACACCTGGATCGTTATTACCTACAGCTTGTTCCCTATTGAACTCACTGAACTTGATCCAGTCGTCCATCCAGTCACAATAAGTAAGCAGCCATGAGCAATTATAAAAGAACTGTGTGTATACCACACATGCACATACATATACGTAATCTGGCTTCTGGGAGGCTATAGTAGCAGTCATGACAGAAGAGTAGACAGATTGTACAATACTGTAGTCTCCCTAATGGAGACAACCAATGAGGATACTTGGCTTAGAAAGGAAAAGTAGGTACTTCAATCTGACATGGAAAAGATGTACAGTGGGCAGGAAGAAAAAAAAAATAAGCCATTACAGAGAATTTATCTGTCAGACATTTGCTATTTAGTTTCACTCTAAGTCCTGGGTCCTTTGGATCATAGCAAATCATTTGCAGGCCACCATATGGAGAAAATATTTCTCTTTTGCTGTTTTCAAGTAGTTGAAGTACTGTCCTATATACTAGAAGGCAAAGTCTTTCTATGAGGAAAGGGAGAAGCATTGACTACTGACCCTTTCCGTGACGTATTTCTACCTAGACCGGATTGTAAGTAATGGCAGTTCAATGCTCAATTATGATCATTTATTAAACTTGGAATACTGTTGTCTTTGTGAGAGGAAAATTGTACTCCCAGATAAAATTAGTTCCAATAGCTGCAGAACATTCTCATTATTGGGCATTATCTGAAATTTAGCTACCTTAGGCTTTGGGCAGAAAGTTCTCAGACTAGCTGCCTGGGACAGCTGAGTATTCTTAAAGAATAACGGAGAAGCACGTGTTTGAGCCAAGCCACTTAGAGCAGAGCTCTCAGACAATGGTCACCTAGTAAATGGGTATGGTAGGGTGACCTGGAAGCCTCCAAAAACCTTTGTGAAGACTGAGGTCACATTTTCCCATTCACAGTGTCTAACGAAGTACACAACACATAGAAGGGAGTTCAGCTTTTTCACCTCTCTCATAATTATGACACAAACTGAGCCTTGGAAGGAAAAACATATCACAAAAAAGCAGAGAAGAGTTACTAATTGCTTTCCCCTATTACCTGACTCTTTTCAATTTTAGCAGCATGAAAAGGAATGCCCTGACACAAAGTGTAAAATTATCTGATAATTTAGCAAAAGAAACAAAGCAAGGACTATATGAATTCTCCAAGTGTCTGAGTTAATTTTTTTAAAAAAGAACTACCTGCTGTTAATGTAGGAGGCTTAGGCAGCTTCCTCAGGCTTCCATGGTGACTAAATAATCAGATTTTTAACTGTTACTAAACAGCTCGTCTTTCTGCCCCCCATCACCTCTACACTCGGATAGTCAGATACACCACGATAAGTTGATCTTTTTTTCCACTTATGTTATGAAGAAGGCAGGGGTCACTGTCCTTATAGGAAAGGATGATATTCTTCCTGGGAAGAGTAAGTAAGTCATGGAAGCTGCTACTTCCCATCTGTCTACACTCCTCACCTTCACCAAGGACAACCACATTACTTTCCCCAAGTTGCAGTGGATTAGAGTTCAATTGCCATAGTTGACAGGAAAGGTTAAGAATTTATTTCAAGAGGTCATGATTTCCAGGCAATGAGGGTGACATGCTACAAAACGAGAGGGGCTCCATGAGCCTGCTGTCCTGCAATGGTGAGCGGCTTCAAGTACAAAGCTCCATTTACATACATGTCAAGAAGCAGAAAGGATGGGCAATAGCTCCTCCACTCAACCAACATTCAGACAACATATTCTCTATATCAGGCCCTGCACTTGTAGCCGGGGTACACAGATGGAAGGAATGTGGAAAGAAAAGGTCACTATACTCATCATCCTGTAAGAGCACAGCACTGGGGCCTCTGGCATTGGGCAGTCAGAGCAGCTTTCTGGAAGGACTGGCACAACAAAGTGGAGTAGGATGTATTCAGTAAAGACAACTGGAGTCAGGTCAGGGACTTGACATGCCACAGGCCTGTGCAGAGAACCAGCAAGCTGGTGGGCTGCCTTCCTGTCCTTGTTATGCACACTCCTAGGACTCTACTTCCCTTTTGATAAGATCCATAATGCATAGAAATACATGGGCTGTATCTGGGAAGTTACTAATTTAATGACATTATGCCAAGCTGCCCCAGACATGTGTGGGATGCAGTGTGAGAATGCAAGAAGAGGTCATAAACCAGAAGCCTAAAGAGTTAGAAGCTACAATTGAAATTAACAGATGTGTAACAGATCCATTTGCTTTCATAATGTCTTGGAAAGCTAGGTTCTAATAAAAATTCTGGGATGAAGTTTTAGCCTGGAATGTGCCTGCACCCCATATCCTGACCCCCTTCCTTCCCTTCCCACTCCCAGGTCAATTCTACCTTCAGGCAGGACCTTCTTGGACTTGTGAATGGGCACTACCGTTAATCTTGCAAAGCTCAATCCACAAGTCAGCTGCCTGTCATCCACCCTCAGGCCTAGAGTACCCACAGAGCCAGAGTAAGCTTTCCTCAGATAATCTCTGAAGATAAGCTTCTGATCTTATAAGACTCTGATAAGACTCTGAAGAGGCTCCTTTCATCCTTGAAGCTGGCGTAGGGCCATATGGGCAGAGAGTTCGAGGGTCCTCAGGACTATGCAGACTTTGAATAAGGGATGGGTCAGGAAGCTGGACTCTGGTGGGACCCCTTACCTAGGACAGGGAAGAAAGCTGGAAAGCCCAGAGAGGGGCCCTTGAAGACACAGGAGCTAGGAGCAACCATCTCTTGCTGAGTCTAAGGGAAGAACTGCTTTCCCTTCCAATTATTTCATTACAGACTGATATAATCTTCCTTAAGGGCTCCCTTCTTGGTAGATAATTGGGAGAAAATACAAGCACCAATTAAAGCTATATCGGAATGGACTATTTTAATTTGTTCCCTTTCTATTTAAGACAAATTTTGGGGAAAATTCTTTCCAGTCTTCCTCTTTCAGCTCCTAAGCATCTAGGTGTGGCAACCAGCGAAAGTCTTGCATCTGCAAGAAGGTTCTTCAGAAGCAGTCTCTGGACCTCTTTCAATGTCTGCAGTGAGACACCCTTGTTAATTTGGGGACTGCCAACCCTGGTGACATTCACTGCTAGAGTCTTATCTCAGGGTGAAAACCTCGTGGTGATTCCCTCTCAGCTGTCAGAGACCACCTTCCTTTAGCAGATGAAGCCTAACCTGCCCCGGTGCCTGCTAGGGCTGAGGGTTCAGTGCCCTGGGAGATCCGGAGTAGATTCTCCTGTTATGCCCGCTGGACAAGCACCAGCAGCCACTTCACTTTCCTCATGCAGGAACTTCTGGAGACTCTGTAGCAGAAGAAACTCTGGGGAGCTAGTAAGGTCCTCCTTCTCGAGTGGAACCCCTGTGGGGCCATCTCTTCCCAGGGTTCCAAACACAGCATGGAACACAAAACCCTCAGCTTTCTTCCTTTTCCTTAGCCAAACCCTCCACCCTTATCGCATCAGCTTGAGTCAGAGAAACCATGACACGTATTCCTTTGGCTTTATTTCCCCCTTTCTCAGGCTCTTTGCATTTCCTTCCCCAGTACCCATTCTGGCAGTAACAGGAGAGCTTTCCATTCTTCTTGTCGGGCAGACCCTTCTCCTGTATTGCATCCATCTCCCATGTGAGATGGCCTTTACTCTGTCCTTTTCCCTAAAGCCATAATGGCAGACAGGCTGCAGAGAGAAACCTAATTAGATTAAGTGTATAAATTAAGCAGTATCTAAAAAACGTGAAGCCTGCCATGCACATTCTTCACCACTAGGTAGTGAGGCCCAGGATTGCTGAACCTGAGTCTGGCTTGTGTATGGACTGGTCTCCCAATAAGTGACTGACATATTCAGGAGCCACTAGATACAGGGATGGATTCTTTGAGGCCCATCACGGAGTAGGAGGCAGAGGCACAAAAGCACTCTGGGAAAGCCCAACACTTCCCTTTAGTTTCAGAAAAGCCCCAGGATTTTTTTTTTTTTAATGCTAATTTATTTCCAAGGGGTTATTGTTTTCTTATTGCCATGCCACTGTAACAAATTTAGCTACTGAAAGAACAAAAATTTGTTTTCTTTTAAGTTCTGGAAGTCAGAATTCCGACATCTGTTTCACAAGGCCAAAATCAAGATGCCAGCAGGGCTGGTTCTTTCTGGAGGCTAGGGGGAATCAAGTTACCTCACACACTCTTTCCAGCTTCTAGAGGCCTCCTATACCCTTCAAAGATAGGTCCTGGCTCTAACTTCAAAGCCCACATTGTAAGAGAAACATACCTCCTCTCCATTCCCCTATTACCTTCATCATCACATTGTCTCCTGCATCCCTTATAAAGGCTGTTGTGATTACATGGGACCCACCTGGAAAATCTGGGATAATCTCCCCACCTCAGGATCCTTAATTACATCTGTAAACTTCCTTTTGCCTTATAAGGTAAGACATTCACAGATTCTAGAGATTAGAATCTCTGGATTTTTTGGTGGGATGGTGGGGGGTGGTGGGGGTGGGGGAAGTGGTTATTTATCCTGCAACACAGGGGAGAGGTATTTCTTCCTAGTTCTGAGGTACTGCCTCATTCACTGGAATAAAAGCCAGGCCTACTTCATTTGCTCCCAAAAAGAAGGAATGTGGATTTGACACAATGAGATTTACCATGACTTCCCCATTTCCTGCTCTCACATTGGTTTGGTTTGTTTTGTCTTGATTCTTTGGTTATCAATCACCATGCCTGGCTTTCCTTAGTCATCCAGACTACCTTTAGAATTACTCTCCCCATACTCTGATGGGATATTCTTAGGGAAAACAGACAAGTGGACTTATATCTTATTCAAGATCATGCAAAATTAAGAACGTACATCTAGGGGCACCTGGCTGGCTCAGTGGGTAGAGCATGTGACTCTTGACCTCAGGTTGTGAGTTGACTCCCTACGTTGGGCATGGAACTTACTTAAAGAGAAAGAATTTACATCTACACTAAATAAAAGTGCATTATTCTATTTAGGTCAGTCTGAGCCAAGCAAAATGCAAAGCCACATCCCACCCCCACCTCGCCCCACCCCCATCCAACTTTCATGATTCAATTATTGGCTTCATGAATGAATGAAGGGAAAAATCTCTTCAGGGAAATACTGGAAGAGAGTGAGTCCTAGAAGCAATGGAAAGTTCTATATCCCAAATAAGGCCAATTCTATGCTCTCTTTCACAGCAAGCATATCTTGTCATCTCTATTATGGGGGTATGCTCTGAAGTATCCACCATGAGCTACAGCAGCCCTGAGCCACTCCCATTTTCCACTCCAAGTTCTAGAGCCAAGTGCTGGCTACGGGGAGGATGCATGTCAATATGGTCACTTGCATGCTGTGTTTCAGAATAGAGTCTTCCCATCTTGTCTGTGCTGTTACTCTGGCTGCAGACTAAGGAGAAAGACTGCTCTAGTCCTCTCTGAATGTGGCCAGTCCTGGTGGGGGGTAGGACCAGAAACCCTGGTAGCAAAAGGAAGAACAGGAAAGCTGATCATTTAGCACTTGGATTTCCTACGTACGGATATAAGGGTCACCCAGGCATACCAAACCAACTTCTCCATACAAGGATCAAACCCAGACCCTTGCCCTTTGGACTTAAATCATATGAGCTGAACCAACCAATTACTCCACATATTTTAAATTCACTCGGTGGCTATCTTAGCAATTGCATTTCTGTAAATTAATTGTAAATTAGTAGAGAAGACATTTTTACTTGCTATATCCAAATAAGTTGATTTGGAAGTAAAAGGCAGTTCTTGCTGTACCCCACATGCATTTGTTTTTCCTTTGTATTTTCTCTCTCCTGTGCAGAGCACGGCATGTGGGAGCACAGTATTTGGAAGTCCTATTCTTCAAAACTGGAGTTGGAATAAAGTGTGTGCTTATGATTACATGCTGACTGACATATATGCAACTTTTGAGTGGAACAGCATGAATTGTGGAAATTGAATTAAACAATAAACCCGTAATTGCTTGTTAGGGTGCTTTAATTGACTCATAAGTACCATATGCGAAGCTGGGTGACTGCAGGAGCCCAATTATAAGCTTGCTTATGGAAAGATACAACTCATTTTGCATGTTGGAAATCTACTCCCCAATTATTGTTGCTCTCAGAAAAAAAAGCATTTTTAAATAAATAAGAAATACTTGGTAAGCTAATAATGTATGTGTAATCCCAAAGTAACCCTGAAGCACTTTATTTAGGTTCTGATACAAGATCAGAAGATGCACAGTGAAAAAATGCCCATTTGCTTTATTCCAAGGCATCCGTTAAGCTCCGGAGCTTTGTGTTCACAGCTAACCAAAGTGTACACAGATAGGGTTCTTGGCTTAAGGGATTCTTTCTCCTGACAAAAACTGAAAAATAAACACATGTGGAAAAAAGAGAACAAAGTAAAATTACAAACAACTCATAAATTAGATTTAAAAATAGCTAATATGGGCCAGGGTCACAGAGGAGAAAGAAGGGAGATCTTAAAGTCTGGCTGCCAATCTAGTGGGGCAAATTCCACTAGAATTTGATTCCGCTAGGAATTGAGGTCAGGTTATCTAGCTGGAAGCACCCCTGATCAGGATCGGGGGTGCGTGATGAAAGTGGGAAACACAGGAGGTGCTCGTTGAACACAGTAAAATCAGGAAATCAGGAGGTTCCAGATAAGTAGAGCGAGCACCTTCATAAACTAAAGTGGAGAAGAAGCAATCCGTAGGAATCCTAAATCCAAGAAGAAAAAGCACAAATTGTCCTCTAGGGTGCCATAGAGCCTGACCATGGTGTTTGTATGAACACAAATGGTCTTAGAGTACCCCAGTGATTTCCAATAAGCCACAGTGAAATCACCCAAAGTAA
The DNA here is from genome assembly GCF_048164855.1 of Canis lupus baileyi. NCBI lineage: Eukaryota > Metazoa > Chordata > Mammalia > Carnivora > Canidae > Canis > Canis lupus. The sequence continues at coordinate 45,230,731 of NC_132857.1, read as the reverse complement.
ATATGTAAATACAAAGAGCAGCTTGTTTGTTAACAACGCTGCCAGACAAGTCTTTTAATCTCCAGCTACTCCCTCCCTTAAACTAGACCAAAAAGACATACACCCTGAATAGAAAGACAGGGCATGGTGTGTAAACTGAGTTTAGAAAGTTCTTAGCTACTCCTGCCAGTTAGATTGCCTCTTTGAGTCCTTCCTCCTGCAGAGATAGTAAGACCTGTATTGAAAAAAAAAAAAAAAACATTATAAATGCCTATAAATCATCAAACTCAGCAAGACATTGGCAGCAATCACTCTAAGTGAAGTCATGACAGTGAATAGAAGGAGCCATCCAAGCTTGTTATACATCAGCGATTCTCTCCCTGATTTTACAATTCCTTAGAGTAGCTCCATTTATCTCAGTTGACTTTCTTCCATTAAAAATAATTCAATGGGGAACGACTGCTAATGGGATAGTGTTTCTTTGGGGGACGACAAAAATGTTCTGGAATTAGTTTATGGTGATGGTTGCACAACTCTGTGAATAAACTAAAAATGACCAACTTGTACATGTTGAAGAGCTAATTGTATCCCAACCCAATAAAGCTGCTCTAAAAAATCATAACGTAAATATTCTGAATCTTGAACAAATAGAAATTACAAATATAATTCTAAAGAATTACACCTCAAAAGGCATGTCACAAAATCATGTCAAGTAGATGCTGCATTTCTAGAAATCCGGAGAATCATAAGCAGTTAGAAGCTACAAAAGAAATTATCCTCCCAAAAGTTATGCTGAAAACCATTTACATTAACTTTTATAAACAAAGATGTTCCTGTAAATAATGAATTAGGATTTTATAATTAATACAGTTCTTTTCACATGTTTCTGACCTGCAAAGTTTCATTTTTAAATTTTGTCCTCCATTAAGAAAAACAAAACATAAAACCAAAAAAATCCCACATTTGCCTAGACTTTCCGTGGTGCCACTCTTGACAAATTAGAATCCTGTAGACTGTTATTTGGAGGCAATAGTCAGTTGAACCATGAAACATAAGAGTAATATAAGATAGAATTTCTGCCCTAAGAGGGTTTATAATCTACACAGAAAACTTGTAATGTGTGTGGGGAACCCGGTAAATACATAAATTCCTAAGAACCACCTGCGTGTAAATGGATTTAGAATACAAAAGCATTGTGTGGTGGTTAGAGCTAATTTATTAACACATTTTAAGAGCTGTCAGGTAAGAAATTATCTAACTCCCCTTATAAATTATTTTTCTTTCCTCTGTCCCTTTCATGGCCTCATTAGAGGTGTAAACTGATGATGAGATGCTTTCTAGTATTTTCAAGTCATTTTTCTCACTACCGCTAAAAACTCTTCAGATTCCTTCAGAAATACCTCCCACATCTAAATTCTGTGTCTTATGCTGAATGAAGTCCTCAATTCAAATCATATGAAAGTTTCTTGACGTTTCTTTTATATATTAAGAAAAAAATTCATACACACTTCATTCTACAGAATATTGCCTATAACTATGCAATCTGCTAGAAGCTTTATACTCCTCCAGCCCCTATTTTATGTACATGTACAAGGGAAATGTATATTTGGAAGCTGTGAAAGAATAAATATGCTAATTCATACACTGCATGTAGAAGGTGATTTATTCCATTTTTAAAGGAATATGGCAGTATTTACATAAGTTTCACCTGTATCTCTGCAAACAGCTGTTGTGCAAACAACTTCCAAATCAGGAGAAAAAATGGGCTGGGTATTTTTTTAACAGTTGCTCTGGGCTTGACAGATGGATGGTGCTTTAGTTACCTACTTCACTTCACAGAAAGGCACAGGGTAGTCTCAGGGCAGATCACTGCACCAAGTAATTACAGAATTAAAAGGAAAAAAAAAACCCACAAAACTCACTCTTGGAGTATGAAAGCTAAGATTCTTAGACCCTGTATAAAACAGAAGCTTTAACTATATGTATCCACCATGAAATAAGCTATCTTGATAATTAGTGCTCGATCGTTTATCAGGATGCTAAACTTGGGATCATATAATTCTTCTAGTAATAGTAACTAACAAATGAGATATGAAACTCCTAATTAAGAGGTAATCTGGTGTTCTCTATTGAAACCAAAGATCCAGAATATTAATCTCACTGCTACAGAGAAACAATAAATCAGCACAATATCCACATGTACCCCCCCCCCCCCACCCCTTGCCGAAGTATACTTCATTGTCTTGTGGATCTACTTAAAACATGTTTGAAGAAACTTTTTCTACAAATGATTTCCTCTGTAGATCACAATGAGTACTCATGCTTTACATGAAATCATAATCACTGCTATTATAATCAGTTGTCTGTTATGTACCAAGCTGATGCCATGTCAAGAAGACATTTGTTTTCATTTTGTTAGGTCTCCTCCTCCATACACTCTGCCAAGATGCTGCTGAAATTATGTTTATTCATCCCTATTTTGTCTTTGGTCCCTCTGGAGACCATGTATTTGCTGCATCTTTTATGAAAAACAAATTTGTTACTCTTTAATTCTATTCTAGAATCTCAAACTTAATAAAACCCTATAATAAAAGTCTGAGTAATGGTGGATTCAGAGGATCATATTGCATGTCTTACGCACTATATATATTCGCTAGTCACACAACTTAGCTTCTCTCACAAGATGTTTTAATGAGGAACAACTCACTTCATACAATATGCAGATGGATTCCTGAAAAGTTGTATGCGATAAATATGAAGGAAATGAATCTATTTTAATGCAATAGGGAAGCCTGCTATCAAAAGGTTTTTCTATCCAGAATAATGGTACTTAACCACAGAGATTCATTTTTCAATGTAAACAATGCATGTTCTTATGTGAAATTCAATTCAGTTGAAGTGATAGATCGCTCAAAATCAAGTGACCTCCGATTTCTTATGTGTAATGATTTTTAACCTGCTAAAGTTAGCTCAGTTAAGACTAAAACTGCCTTCCAATGTCTTACCAGTTAAGAACTTGATCTATTTCTACCTTTAAGCACTGAGAAATAATTAACCTTAATGTGACTAACAATATTCAATTCATATACTTAACTACTTTGAGCTAGTACCAGCCACCTGCATAATTCAAATTACCAAGGCTAATTGGGGCCTATAATCAAATCGTCTGATGATTCATTGTTTTACACATTTACGTCAAGTCTTCATAGCACCCAAGTGGCACCTGCTTTTTAACCATAGGTCTACACAAATGATAGGACCCAAACACAGTCTGAAGAGGCAACAGGGTCAGTCAGGAGATTGAGCCTGGCTCTGGCTTCTCCTGTGAGAGCCGTTCTGGGTTGGACTCAGTAAGAATCAAATATATTTATGTGCATAATGAAGGAGTTGGACTAGGTTGATCTATGTCCCTTCTGGCTGTAATTCTCCATAATGACATTGCTAGTACAGGCAGGACAGAGCATTCTCAAATGTATTGTGGTAATCCACAGTTTCATTGAGAACTTGCAAGATTAGCATAGCCAGCTGGAACTAAAGTAAGCATTTATGCATAATTGTTTTTATTTCCTTTAATGACATGTTGTTAAATCCATACAGCATGCTAACACATGGGTGCTAAAACATTCTATAATTTTGGTAAAAATAAATCCATACTTCACTTAGGAAGGCACTTTATATAACACATATAAATTGGTTGGACTTCTAGGTAAAGATGGCAGAATGGAAACATGATTATACTTTCACGTTCTTCTAAGCTTTGTGATTCCTTAACACATTAAGAGAATGGGAAAGAACAGAATGGTGTCATGATTTTGGAAGCCATAAATCAACGGACAAAAGGCAAAGGACTGAACAGATGGAGGAAAATATTCAATTCTAAGCAGTCAAGAACAAAAGCCAAAAGATAATCTGACTTGCAACCAGACTCTCTAGATATGAGGCTGAATGATTGAAATTGAGATTGAATAGGTCAGAAAGACTTATGAGAGTTTTTCTGAAATATGATACTGAAAGATCTGATTATCTTGAGAAAATATTTACTCCAATCAGTGGAGAGTTTGGGAATTTTTTAGGGTTGAAAAGATGAAAAACAAGGCAAAGAAAAAAAAAAAAACTAGGGTCACCTGGGTGGCTTAGTTGGCTAAGCTTCGGCCTTTGGCTCAGGTAATGATCTCAGGGCCTGGGATCTAGGAGTCAGGCTCCCTGGAGTCGGCTTCTCCTTCTCCCTCTGCCCCTATATTCCCGCTTCTGCTCCTGCTCTCTCAAAATAAATAAAATAAAAATCTAAAAAATGGGGAAAAATCTAGAAAATTAATAACTCAGGATAATAAATAAAATGTTTCAATGGGATGCCTGGGTGGCTCAGTGGTTAAGTGTCTGCCTTTGGCTCAGGGCATGATCCTGGAGTCCTGGGATCAAGTCTCACATCAGGCTTCCTACATGGAACCTGCCTCCTCTGTCTGTGTCTCTGCCATTCTCTCTCTCTCTCTCTCTCTCTCTCTTTCTCTCTCTCTGTGTCTCTCATGAATAAATAAATAAAATCTTTAAAAAAATAAAATTAAAATAAAAAAATAAAATGTTTCAAGAAAAGAATGATTATCATAGTTCACTTACACATAGTAAGACTTTAAAAAATACTTATATTGATCATACCAATATAAACAGCAAATATATCGATCTAATGAAATTACATGATAATCATATGGGGGAAATGGGAGGTGTACCAGCATATTGAGGGCAGGATAAAGCAAGAGAACTATATCCTTATTATTGATAGTGAGAAGGCAATAGTTAATGTTCAAATATGAAAATATAACAAATCAAAAAGCAAACACAGTTTCTGGAGATACTGTTTAAAAACAGCATAATCAGCTAAAATAGTTGAAAGTAGTTGAAGCAAATGGAGGCAAGGAGAAAACCTCACAGTTATTTAAGTTTTTATTTCTGTTAAGGAACTATTTGATCCTTCAAATTATGAAGATGTATACATTTGATAAGACTTTCAAATAAAATCGACTAACTCTAACATATTTAAAATACTCTCAGGTATATAAAATACCTGAGAATAAAATCGACTAACTCTAACATATTTAAAATACTCTCAGGTATATAAAATACCATATTAAATTAAATCCATAATATACTAGATGATGTCTCATAAATACATTCTTTATAGGCAAAGCCTTTCCAAATTATCTTCTTTTGCCAATAAACTAAAATGGAGCTTAATTTCCTATTTTAATACTCCAGATACTCTACCTATGTATTTATCTTTCTCAAAAAAAAAAAAAAAAAAAAAAAAAAGCAATGTACCAAAGGTGGGCTATTTTTTTTTTTTTGACTTCGTAAAAATAACAGAAACAGCTACTCACTCATTTCATATATTAATGGCTAACTATGTGTTCTATTAAACATTATAAAACAAAAACACACACGAAAGAAACCCAGTCCTTGGCTTTTAACAGTTGAAGCAGCTGGTTGGCCCAGGTGGCTGATGTAATTTACTTTTAACCTCTAGAAAGAAAAGCTAGGGCCAGCCACAGAGAAAACTATTGATAACAGAGGTCAAAATGATGAAGACAAAGTGCAATGGTTCTTGGCTTATAATGAGAGACGAACTTGCAGAATCACTGGGGACTATAGACCAGAGTAACTTGTTCCTGAGCTGTGTAGAAAGGCAAGTGTAGCTGGTTATTTAGAAGTTTTCAGTTCACTTTCCTCCTTTAGAACAATTCTGTCCCTTTGAGGACATTCAGTCCCCAAAGACCACTGATTCAGAAATCACAGAATCTCACATTTCCATATTTTTATTTCTCCATTTCTAGAAGAATAGCTCAAACTTATGTATCCCTTAGATTTCATGAGTCACAAAGAAAAGTCTGGTGCAAATTCAAAGCAGCAGACATGAATCTTGGTATTAAAGGTGTCTCCAATCCTCCAAGCTGCTGCTTGCTAAAGCAAATAATGTCAGAAATCAATTTGAGAGATTGCCGATGACAATTAACAAACCCAAGCCAAAATAATCTAATTTTATTCTCAGCCAAACTCATTACTATGAGATACCTGCTTCCTCCAAAACTGTGGGATCTTGTGGAGTAAAGAAAGGGAAAAGTCTGAAGTTGTTTTGAACAACCACCACCAGGAAGGGATAATTTATGAGTTCAAATCAAATCCAAGGAAAGACGATGGACTGGGTGGGAAAATAGTAAAATATTCTTTAAAAATTTGGCTTTAACACACTTAAGTAATGCTAACATTCCAATCTGCTACTGAGTCTGTTTACTTGGGAAAAATCAACCCTATAAAAGAAACTAAGAAGACATAGCAAATAAATATCAAAATGGACCGAGTTTGAGGAAATATCAAACATAGTTCTAAGACTACTTAAATATGATTGAGAATTCTGAAAATTATGGGATGGAGTTTTTTTGTGGTCAGTGTTCCCAATGCAAGTAACATAATGAATATATTTATAATTGGATGGAAATTGGGAATTAATGAATCAGGATAAACTTAAAACTCAACACATAATTTTCTTCCTAAGGAGTTGGTAAGAACATTTAGTTTCTTTTTAATAATACTTTTCAAGGGTGCCTGGGTGGTGCAGTTGGTTAAGTATCCACCTCTTGGTTTTGGCTGAAGTCATTATCTCAGGGTTTTGAGATTGAGCCCTAAGTTGGGCTCAGTACTCAGTGTGGAGTCTGCTTGAGACTCTCTTGCCCTCTCCCTCTGTCCCTCCCCCCCATTCTCTCACTCTCTCTCAAATAAATAAATAAATCTTAAAAAAAAAAATTCTTTCCAAATGGTGGAAACTTAGACACTTATTTTTTTTAAAACACTGAAGTGTTATTGACTCTATAATCTTCAATTCTGATCATCTAAATGATCATAGTAAAACAAATGTCTGGAAAGGAACCCAGTTATTTTAATATGACATCATTGACAAAATAGGCTTGTATTGAAACCAGCTGAGTTGGTATATTACCCTCTAAGAAACAATTCAATGTAAGCTAGCTGAAGAATCCAAAATTAAGTTAGCTAAATACCTCCTTCACTGACATAATTTTCATATTGCTGGAGGAAAACCAAAGGGTTAAATAACTGCCAAAATTACTGATCCACACTTTTTTTTTTAGGAGGAAAAAAAAAGAGGAAGAAAGAGGAAAGAAAAATAGGTTAGCATTTTGGTAAGAAATTTTAGTATAAAATTCTGTGATTTTTTTTTATTTTTTTATTTTTTAGTCTAGAGATTTGGGTTAATTTACAATTTTTTTTTAACATTTCCTAAATCTATCCTTCTTTAATATTGGAAGGCAATTCTTTTTTTTTTTCCTCTCATTAAAAGAGCCCGAAAATAGTGAGCTCATATTCTCTCCCTAATCTCTGGGTATAAGGAAGGTTTTAGTCCCTTTCAACCATCTCTCTTCAAAGGAAAATGGCCCTCAGTCTTTTAGGCCCTCAACCACTTTCTCCAATATGATCAGGGAGATACAACAAACGGGTTATGTTATGGACTGAATATTTGTGTCCTCTAAAATTCATATGTTGAAGCCCCAAACCCTAATACTCTGGTGCTTAGAGATGAGAACTTTGAGGGGGGCAATTAGGATTAGATTAGGTGATAAGGGTGGGGCCCCATGGTGGGACTAGTAACTTTATAAGAAAAGGGAATGTGGGAGAGAGAAATATCTCTCTCTCCACTGGCACACACCCAGGAAAAATCATATAAGCACATAGCAATAAGGAGGCCATCTTCGAGCCACAAACAGAGTCCTCATCAGAACCTGACTCTGCTGGAACCTTAATCTTGATTTCTAGCCTCCAAAACTGTGAGAAAATAAATTTCTGTTGTTTCAGCCAACCAGTCTATTGTGTTTGGTTATGGTAGCCAAAACTAATGTAGCTATAAATATTATAGCATTTATATTATATTATATTATATTATATTATATATATATATAGCTGGAAAGGTACACACAGGTGACCCAAGCAATCCACAGATTAAAAACTGGTGGTCTTCTGAATTAGCCTGCAAACTTGTTTTGTAGGTGTGCATAGAATTAAAGAATACTTTAGGGGTAATAACTGTAATTTTACAGAAGCCCTGTTATTGTCAATTGCATCACTCCTGCCCTAGTAACACATTTGTATAACTTGCTTCATGCCTGTGTCTCTGATTTCTGTTGACTCTCTCCCTTTATACATGAAGAAACTAAATTTCAGAGATGTAGGGGGACCTAAGTTGAGGCAAGTAATTACAATGAAAAGTGGGTCTAGAATCCAGATTTCTTGATACCGTATCTGGTTATCTGCTATGTAGGCAGTCTAAGGCTTAGCTAGCTACATATTAGTTATGCTAGTTAACCATATCACCAAGACATGAGACTAAAATAATTTGGCTACCTGAAGCATGAATGACAGGAGAAAATATCAAGGAAAAACAGTCATTTATTTTTCATTTTGTCTATTCTTCTGCTGAGAAGGATTAATTCTGAAAAAGTACATAATAACCTTGAAGGTAAAATTCCATCACTCTGAAAGTAAAGAGGCAGAGTAAAAATTTCATACTATCCTCCTTGAGCTAGTTCTGTTCATATTCATTTCAAATTGAATTTAAAACATTTTTGGTAGACAAATATGATAGCAAAGGAAATAACATAAAAAGGAAAAAATAGTTATGGAAATTCTATAGTTTAATATTGTATTAGAAGGATGAACACATCTATTAAAATCTCCATATTTTAATTACATTATGTAATTAAATGTAATTACATTTATAGGAAATATTAAAAATTATTTAAGGTTTTATTTATTTATTTATTTATTTGAGAAAGAGTTGAGAGAGAGCACAAATTGGGGGAGGAGCAGAGGGAGAGGGACAAGTAGGCTTTATGCTGAGTATTGAATCTGACTCGGGGTTCGATCTCACAACCCTCACACATTCCTGGGTGTATGCCAGTGGAAAGAGAGATATTTCTATCACACTCCCCTTTCTTAAAAGGTTTCTAGTCCCATTATGGAGTCCCATTCTATGACCTCAATCTCATGGCTTGAGTTGAAATCAAGAGTCGGACACTCAACCGACTGAGCCACCCAGGCACCCCTAAAGATTATTTAAATATTAAATATTAAATAAGTATTGCAATTAAAATCCCCCAAAGTTTGCTTTTCAGACACATCCTATGTGTTACCCATCTCCTTCTGGTATTTCTTCTAACAATATCTTATTGGTATATAACCAGTAAAAGAAAAATTGGAGAATAATTATGCCTTTTTTGCAAATATTGCAAAAATCTGAAAAGGCAAATAGTGATAGCTAAGGCAGGGAATTATTCCATTTCAGAGAAGAGGAATATAAAACTCAAAAATGCTCAACCTCAAGTCCAGCAGGATCAGCCACAAATCCACATTTTCTGCATTCTGGTTATATTTTATATGTTGAGATAAGGTCTCTGAGGACATTGTTTCCCAAAAAAAAAAAAAAAAAAAAAAGTCATAGACTTCCATGTATTTTTATCTGGTAAGTTAATTTTTATTTATTTATTTTGTATTTTATTTTATTTTTGGCAAGTTAATTTTTAGTACTCATTACCTAAGCTTAAAAAAAATAACAGTTACTTAGTTAATGTAGCACTGCTAGATATATTTTAAACCTGTATTTTATCCATATTACTGGATTTCATATTAAGATTTCTATATCATAAGTGAGCTATTCATTATTTCAATAAAAATATTTCAGATGCCACCTGTCTTGGAATCTTGTATGTATTTGTGAAAATGGAGTCGGGAGGTCTGGAAAGGATAGAAACCTAAGTGTGGAGTAAATCCCACAGGACTCTACAGTAGAGCAGAAGAGGTGTGTCATATGCACATGTGAAAAGACTACCTGGTGCATGACCTACTTTCCCAGAAGTTCATGGTGCCCTGGAGGGAACTAAATGTTTTAGCAAGTGTTGAAGGTTACTACAATAGCCCACAAGTTAACATGTTCTTCCAAAATGTAGGTCTGGAGTAAGTCAAGGGGAGTTTAAGGCCAGAGACCTGTCTGTAGCATCCTAATATCTCTGTCCAGCTGCCCTCCCTCAATGAGAACCTACTCTGGATCTACACCCCCACCCCTCACAGCTTTCTTAGAAGTACCATGGCTTGAAGTTCCCCATAATCTCTCTAAAATTTCACCTCCTTTTCCTCTGCTCTGATGCCTTAACACTGACTTCCCTTTTCTCTAACTCTCAGATTATTTTTAGATAAACTGTTCTTTCTGTGTCCTGCACTAAGCCCTACCAGGCTTTTCTTTCAAATGCAACCTATACAGTCCTGGTCCCCTCCCTGTCTGTGGCTCACTCTACCCCTGGACGAGCAGTGACTGAGATGCTCTTGGATATAGCTCCTTCCCAGGACCATGAATGATGCATACAGTTTTGCCTGATAATATGGGGAAGGACCACATCCTATAGAGAGGGAATGGCATGGCTAATTAGCCCTCCTTGGACTAAAATCTAAGATTTATGTGGGAAATAAGGCTATAAAAGCACACACAAAATTGTAGTAGACCCTAGATGCCCTATTAAGGACTTTGGTCTCTACAGGTAGTGGGGATCTGTGGAATTTGTTTTGTTTTCAGCAGAGGAATATGTATTTTAGGATATCTGATGAATGTCCATAAGTAAAGGCCTTCTCTGTAAACAGCTGCAGGCACTCAGAGAACCCACAAATCCATACATTTATAACCAAGGACACCAATATAAATGATTCACGAAACTTGACAACCAGATTGTGATACTTAGAAAAGTGAAATTATTAAAGCCATGATGAAACCATCACTCACGGAGTAAGTATTCATAAAGCACCTTCATGACACTGTGTTTGGCACTGAAGGGATCCAGGGTATAAGACGGCTTATTGTGTCTACAACAACTCTTGATCACTGCTGCTTCCTGCAAACCTCCAGGTGGTGACAATAGCAGAAATAGATTGGCAGAGGTCACTGACGGTGCTAGGGGGGCTGTTTAGCTGAGAGCCATTTTCCCAAATGCATTCCCTTTGCTTCCTGTAAGGTGATCTTTCATAAACCATAAATAGCCTTGCAACTGTTTGAGATACTGTTTTCTCAAATTAATTTGCCATATTCATCTCCAGAGTTAAATATACATACTTTTTGTAGTTGTAGTAAGTTTACATCTAAATCATCTACTGTCTTCAAATTAAATCAGCCCTTAATCATCACCAAGAATGCTCTTCCAGATGCTATTAAATGAGATTGAAAGGTCTGTTCTATTTTGAAATCATTTTATAAAACAAAAGAAAAAGAAATAAGGTTCTTAATAGAGCCTTGGATAGCAATTAAATATATACATATATGTGTGTGTGAGTTTTCAGGGAACATGACCATGAAGAAATTTCAGTTGGAAATCTCAGAATTCCTTTTAGAAAATAAAATGACTAAGAAGTCTTCTATATCTCAAAAGAAGTTTGCTTTACTTATTCTCAAATACTGGAAAGAGACACATTTCAGGACTGGTGCCTGAAGACAACACCGTGAATAAGGGAACATGTCAGGGAAAAGGCACAGACAATGGAGAAATATTTGCTCTTTAATGTGATTATGTGATAGGATTAAAATTCACACTTACAAGGGGACTATTAGAAACACAGGCTTTACTCTCTATTTGAAATGTTCTAACAGGTGTGAGTAAGTGTGAGCTGCAGAGTAAATTATCATCACAGCTCTTCCCACAGTTATTATTACATGGGCTACTGCAGTTTCATCCCTATGATGTGTCTCGTCTTACAACTCTTAACATTTGGGGATGGGAGATAAGAGAGGGGGTATAGGCATTGGTCATGCATTATCCTTAAAAGAGAAACTTAGAAGTTCTCCAAAGTTAGACTGTCCATTTTCTCCAAATATCTTTTTCAAATAGCAACACATTCCAGTGGTTTTATTGGAAATCTGTCCAGATGGTCTCAAAACTGGTAACCTGTAACGGCAAGGAGAGCCCTGAACATACTCAACAACGAAGATACGGAGGGCCCAACATTTTGCTACATGCTTGATGAAATCATCTAATACCTTAACAGTCCTATGCAAAGGACAATATAGTCCTTGGCTTGTAGATAAAACTAAAGCTCAGAAAAGCCTATAATTTTTCCCCGTATCACAAAACTAGTAAATGGAGATGCTAGAAATTATACCTATGGCCACCAAACTTCATAGGATATGGTCACTGCTATTATACTTAGATGTTTCCAAATGGGGAAACAGATACTTTTGAACCATAACAACATCTGCAGATGTTTAACTGTAAAATATTGATTTTATTATTTTTTATTCTTTTCACACACTTTCCTTAAGGTTGAATTTTCTTAATACCTAGTAAAATCGAAAAAAAAAAAAAAACTAGTAAAATCGTTTCCTGGGCATTTACCAAATCTTTCATTTAATGAATCATACACATACAATTAATCATTAATCTGCTTTGACAAATATAATTATAAGCTACATTTCTTATGAACACCTAATAGTTTCCTATAAACACCTAATACATCTTCAAGCCAAGCATAACAGTGTCTGCTATCAAAGAGTAAAAGTATATGCGTGGTGTGCGCATATGCGTGTGTGTGTGTGTGTGTGTGTGTGTGTGTGTGTATGTTCTCTTCACCAGGGAGAGAGGTGTTTGATAATACTTTTGTTTGATTAGTAGGCATTGACACTGTATCAGTTTGTCTATTGATGCATACAAACCAGGCAAAACAAAGGCTTATAACTGTGGGTTGTCTGGGCAATGTTCTTGGTGTTGCCTGGGCTCACTCATGGGATAGCATTAAGCTGGAGGATCAGCTAGAGGCTGGACTGAACTGTCACAGATAGAATGGCTGGGCTTCTTTTCCATGTGGTCTTAAACCCGAAAGAGGGCAAGACTTCTTCAAATAACAGCAGCCATCTAATGGGCAAGCACTTGTCAAATCTATGCTTGTGTCATCTTAACTAATATCCTACTGGGCAAGTCACGTGGGCAAGCACAGAATCAATGTTGGAGGGTGCTACACCGTGGTCATGGATAGTGGGCTATGAGACTCATTAGGAGCTATTAAAATAACACTCTACCATAGATTTCTTTTTGGACTTGAAGACAGTTTTCCCTTGGAAGAGTGAGTGAGCAGCCTTGTTGTTCAAGCTCATAAAGGGATGTTATCAGATACTTGGTGTTTAAGGATTTAAGAGACAAGTGGGGCAAGTGTTATAGCCCATTTATTGGTGGATCATGGAATCGGTTCTGAATGGACATACTAGGACAGGTATAGAACTCAAGGGGATATGCTGGAGAAATAAAAGTACTGAGCAAAATTGGTAACTTGTGACAGGGTACCCTTGGCCAGGGTACCTATGGGTATAGAACTGTCTTCAGATTAAGAACCTTGGTGGCCCAGTGATACCCAATGAAGATTAACACTACAGGACCACCACAACAGACTAGCTGTCAACAGCAACTATCTGTATCGCTGAAAAGTCATGCCTACAGGGGACTCCCTGGATGCCCATTCTTACCCCCTTACATGTGCATGGCAGGCCACTACATACATCTATGATTTTCAGGAAAGAATAAGATAGGGCAAAGGGGCAAAAAAGCATAGTAATTAGTTAAACATTGCATAGCATTTACTTTGTGCCAAGTACCATCCTATCCTATACACTCTACAGTTACATTCTATTATCATTGCCACTCTTTACAGAAAGAAATAGAAGAAGAAAAATTAACTTTTCAAATCCAAGGAGCTGTTATAGAGGTAGGATTCAACATCAGGAATTCTCACTCCAGAGTGTAGGCCTTGAAACACTGGTCATTCTGCCTTCACAGAGGATCAGTTAATTAGAATAATTAATGGTGTGTCTATATTTACAACTCTTTGGAAAGTTCATGCTGATTTTAAAAAGCATTCATGCATTAGGAATTATCTATTAGTATGCTTTAATCTTAACCAAACTGCAGGTCCCTCCCAGATCCCTGTGTCTATACAAAGATCTATATTTTTTCTCAATAGTAAATGGGCATTTCTTATACTTTTCATCCTGTCTTAAGATACTTTTAGAAGAATAAATAGGTGCTATAATATATCTTTACAAAAGAAATCCTTTATTCTTACTGAAATATTCCTGCTATATCTGTGTCATTTTCTTTCTTGTAAAGTAAATACCAGTCATATAACGTTGCCTATTTTGTAATACAGCTTTGATGGGTCATTCTGATCCTCAGCCTTGCAGCATTTAAATGACCATCCACATTTCTGTTAAGAGTTGATAGCAACTGGCTCATTTTTTATTGCTCTGGCTCTAGCAAAAATAAAACCCTCCATAAGAACATGAAGCCTATAAAAAGCTTTAAAGTTTGTGGCTCTTCTTAAAAAGCATAAATATTTGAGGTCTGAAACTCATTCATGATTACTACTTTCACAAACCATTAAAAAATCAATCATTCCAAATAAATCTATTAAAGATACTTATAGTGAGTGCTTACTAAATTTTTTTTATTTGGTTGTTTACTTTTCCATTTCCTTACTAGACTGCAGTAGTCCCTTGCTATTCTTTTTATTTAACAGTTATTTCCAATCTCTCATAACATCTGCTTGAAGCCTCACTGTTAATTTTAGACAAAATGAAAATGCATTCAGAATATTCCCTTTTGATTAGATGATCAAGTCACAGAAATAAATGGCTGTTCAGATATCCAGAGGGACCTGAAATTCAAATTTTGACCAAAATAGGACTGAGTTTATGAGCTATTTTTTTAAAAAAGTAGTTCCATCTTGATTCCATAGTTCATAAATACAAAAAAATTCCAGATTACCATAGATTTCACAATATGATATATAACCACAAAGGCAACTGTTAAACAGCCCAGTGACCGGTGATGATGGAACCTGTATTCACAGCTCTTAACTTGAGGTGATTTCCTGTATGCCATATGTACTCTATGTTATTTTATTTATATATGTATAAATATATTTATAATTTTATTTTTTTTTAATTTTCTTTTTTTTAAAATTTTTTTTTTATTTATGATAGTCAGAGAGAGAGAGAGAGAGAGAGAGAGAGAGAGGCAGAGACACAAGCAGAGGGAGAAGCAGGCTCCATGCACCGGGAGCCCGACGTGGGATTCGATCCTGGGTCTTCAGGATCGTGCCCTGGGCCAAAGGCAGGCGCCAAACCGCTGCGCCACCCAGGGATCCCTATTTATAATTTTATATACATTTTTATATATAGTATATGAATATGTACATATTTATATAAATATAAAAACTGCTTGAACATCCATAACATAAAGAATCTAAATGTACTAATATGTTGCCTTTATGTTGCTTAGCAGAGGATCTGAATATATGAGTATTAAAGAAAAACCCATTCAACTGGTGAAATCATGAATATAAATTATTGGCTCTTTCCAACAGTGGACCTACAGGTAATTTAATCAGTTTCCTTTTCCTCTTAAAAGAGGGACTTTTAAAATGTAAAGTGTCATGAATTGCACATTTACCAGAATTAAGATATCAAGAATAAAGAATTCTATCCTGATGGCAGTATTATGGTCATGCATTCAACATCCAAAATCTATGAGGTTGTAGGGATAGAAAGGAAATAAGACACTATTCTAGCCCTTAAGAAACTCATAATCTTACAGGAAAGACAAATATATAAACAAATAACTATAAGGTTACATAATAAAGTCTTTCAGTGGAGATAAGCACATAGTTGTCTAGAAGCAGAGGGGAGAGAGACATTTGCTTTGCCTCCAGGGCCGGCCACGTAGTTACAAACAGGATTACTGTGAGAGAGAGGAGCATCAGATATCAGACCCATTTAGAAGACTGGAAAGCAGGCCATTTGGCTGTAAGATTACCTTTCTCTAACAGAATGTGACATAGAGATTGATTCAAATGTGCTATATTTTTTTTGGTACAGCCACAGCCTAGTAATTCTCCTAAAATATACTTTATCTCTTTTCTTCAACTGTGTGTGGAATTTACTAAATATGTAAAACAAGGATTATGAAAGATTTGAAGGAAAGCTTCTATATGGCTGAAGCACCTATTATGTTCAGCAGAGTAGGCATAAGATTATTTTATTCATATGTATTTATTTACAAACCTTTATTGAGAAAAATGAAAACGATAAGTCCAGGTCAGTTCTCACTAGTAAAGAATTTAAAAGAGCGCCTAATATATACAGGACACTGGAAAATCTGGAATAACAATTCCTCACTCTTATGATTCTTTTAGGGAAATCTGTGCCATCATCCAGGACAGGACAGAGTGAACAGAGACATTCCAACTTCAAGGAATATGGTTGGTTAGCTGTGTTAAGGATACACAGGGAGGCAGGGATGCTGGACCACCGTCTGTAGCTGGACACCTGGCCTTGCAGAGAACTGGGACAAAGGTTCACTACTGATCAGAAGCCAACAGTAACAAGAATGGTCTAACAGCACATTTGATAACTGATGCATCTTGCTAAACTCTCAGATGAGTCCATCTATTTCTCCTGAAGTTAACATATCATCATACTCATTACTTAGTTTCTTTCTTATGGCTTTTCTTACTATCCATATCTCCACTTACTTCTGACTTCCTTCCAACACTGTATACCTGTCTTTAAAAAATTAAGACTCTGAGTCCAAAAGTCACTGACTAATGCAGAACAACTCAACTGAGCAGATTTTCACAACTAGGTCAACTGATACGGTACCTAGTCTCTTTTAAGGCTACCTCAACATTTCTACTCTATTGGAATAGTCCCTGGAGCAGACACTAATTCTACCAGATGTCAAGCAGAGTTTACTCTGCCATCGAAAAAGCTAGTGAAGATGTATCCTAAATCTACTTATTACAAAGTCATATATATATTTATGTATTGAAGCCTCTATAATGTCCTAAAAGAAAATCAGTTTATGTTTCAAAGTTAGTTAGTTATTTATTTATTTATTTATTTATTTATTTATTTATTTATTTATTTATTATTTTATTTATTTATTCATGAAAGACACAAAGAGGGAGAGAGCGGCAGAGACACAGGCAGAGGGAGAAACAGGCCCCATGCAGGGACCCTGATGATGGACTCGATCGTGGGACTCCAGGATCACACCCTGGGCCAAAGGCAGGCTCCAAACCACTGAGCCACCCAGGGATCCCCTACCTTTAAGTTTTGAGACAATGAAGCTGCAGAGCCAATCAAACCAGTGGCTCTCAAACAAAGTCTTTTGGATAGATGGGCTTCCCCAGAGTTTCTGAAGACTTTTTTAATTTATTTTATTTTTTGTATTTTTTTTTATTGGAGTTCAATTTGCTAACATACAGTGTAACAGCCAGTGCTCATCCCGTCAAGTGCCCCCCTCAGTGCCCATCATCTAGTCACCCCATCCCCCCGCCTGCCTCCCCTTCCACTACCCCTTGTTCGTCTCCCAGAGTTAGGAGTCTCTAATGTTCTGTCTCCCTGTCTGATATTTCCCACTCATTTTCTCTCCTTTCCCTTTTATTCCCTTTCACTGCTTTTTATATTCCCTGAATGAATGAGACCATATAATGTTTGTCATTCTCCAATTGACTTACTTCACTCAGCATAATACCCTCCAGTTCTATCCATGTTGAACCAAATGGTGGGTATTTGTCATTTCTAATGGCTGAGTAATATTCCATTGTATACATAGACTACATCTTCTTTAACCATTCATCTTTTGATAGACACCCAGGCTTCTTCCACAGTTTTGTTATTTGGACATTGCTGCTAGAAACATCGGGGTGCAGGTGTCCTGCCGTTTCACTGCATCTGTATCTTTGGGCTAAATCCCCAGCAGTGCAATTGCTGGGTCGTAGGGTAGCTCTATTTATAACTCTTTGAGGAAGCTCCACACAGTTTTCCAGAGTGGCTGCACCAGTTCACATTCCCACCAAGAGGGTTTCCCATTCTCCACATCCTCTCCAACATTTGTTGTTTCCTGTCTTGTTAATTTCCGTCATTCTCACTGGTGTGAGGTGGTATCTCATTGTGGTTTTGATTTGTATTTTCCTGATGGCAAGGGATGCGGAGCATTTTCTCATGTGCTTGTTGGCCATGTCTATGTTTTCCTCTGTGAAATTTCTGTTCATGTCTTTCTCCCATTTCATGATTGGATTGTTTGTTTCTTGGGTGTTGAGGTTAATAAGTTCTTTATAGATTTTGGATACTAGCCTTTTATCTGATAGGTCATTTGCAAATATTTTCTCCCATTCTATAGGTTGTCTATTAGTTTTGTTGACTGTTTCTTTTGCTGTGCAGAGGTTTTTCTTGATGAAGTCCCAATAATTCATTTTTGCTTTTGTTTCCCTTGCCTTCATAGATGTATCTTGCAAGAAGTTGCTGTGGCCAAGTTCAAAAATTCTAAACAAGATACTAGCCAATATGATCCAACAGTACATTAAGAAGATTATTCACCATGACCAAGTGGGATTTATCCCCAGGATGCAAGGCTGGTTCAACACTGGTAAAGCAATCAATGTGATAGATTATATCAACAGAAAAAAACAAGAACCATATGATCCTCAAAATAGATGCAGAGAAAGTATTTGACAAAATACAGCATCCATTCCTGATCAAAACTCTTCAGAGTGTAGGGATAGAGGGAACATTCCTCAGCATCTTAAAAGCCATCTATGACAAGCCCACAGCAAATATCATTCTCAATGGGTATACACTGTCAGCCTTTCCCCTAAGGTCAGGAACATGACAGGGATGTCCACTCTCACCACTGCTATTCAACATAGTACTAGAAGTCCTAGACTCAGCAATCAGGCAACAAAAAGAAATAAAAAGCATTCAAATTGGCAAAGAAGAAGTCGAACTCTCCCTCTTCGCAGATGCCATGATACTCTACATAGAAAACCCAAAAGACTCCACCCCGAGATTGCTAGAACTCATACAGCAATTCGGCAGTGTGGCAGGATACAAAATCAATGCCCAGAAATCAGTGGCATTTCTATACACTAACAATGAGACTGAAGAAAGAGAAGTGAAGGAGTCAATCCCATTTAAATTGCACCCAAAAGCATAAGATGCCTAGGAATAAATCTAACCAAAGAGGTAAAGGATCTATACCCTAAAAACTATAGAACACTTCTGAAAGAAATTGAAGAAGACACAAAGAGATGGAAAATATGCCATGCTCATGGATTGGAAGAATAAATATTGTGAAATGTTAATGCTACCCAGAGCAAATAACACATTCAATGCAATCCCTATCAAAATACCATGGACTTTCTTCAGAGAGTTGGAACAAATCATCTTAAGATTTGTGTGGCATCAGAAAAGACCCCAAATAGCCAGGGGAATATTGAAAAAAAAAACCACAGCCAGGGGCATCGCAATGCCAGATTTCAGGTTGTACTACAAAGCTGTGGTCATCAAGACAGTGTGGTACTGGCACAGAAACAGACACATAGATCAATGGAACAGAATAGAGAACCCAGAAATGGGCCCTCAACTCTGTGGTCAACTAATATTCGACAAAGCAGGAAAGACTGTCCACTGGGAAAAAGACAATCTCTTCAATCAATGGTGCTGGGAAAACTGGACAGCCACGTGCAGAAGAATGAAACTAGCCCATTATCTTACACCTTACACAAAGATAAACTCAAAATGGATGAAAGATATAAATGTGAGACAAGAATCCATCAAAGTTATTTATTTTAAAGACTTGTATTATATTTTTCTGAACACTTTTAGCCCTCTGCACATTTAAACATATCACCACAAGTTGAAACTTAACTCTAGTTTGGGAAGCGCTGCTCTGGTCAGCTTCAAGTAGAGGTCTGATATTTGGTCCATGAGTTGTGGGGTGAATGTCAGGGACACATGAAACATACTCAGCAGTTTGTGTCAGGAACCACTGGTGAACAGCCCTCAGGAGAGAGGTGAGTCATGGGAGGTATTTTGAATCTTGTAGATCCCACTCTAGATAAACCCCATAAACCTTGAGACAATAATTTCAAAAACAAGACTGGTTAGATCCTCTAAAGCTGAGAGGATTTTTTCTCAACCCATGAGCTGAGTCAGATTCTGAAAAGACCAACAAAACTGTTGAGTAGGAAGGAAAACAAATTTTTGTCCCTCCTTAAAAAGTGGGACATTAAACATTAAAACATGTGGACTTTCAGAAGAAATCATGGTTCATTTCAGGTGAACCATTTGCCTAACAACTTCCATTTGGATTACACAGGCAGATGAGAAAAGCAAGGGAGAGCCAGTGTCTATTTTGTCCTGACCGGCACACAGAATCCATCTTTCTTTTAGAACTATAGAATTTTTTTCTCTCCTTTATTTTTCTCTTTTTAAGGTAAAGTGTTCTTTGGAAAAAAGAATAAATGATATGGCTATTTAGTATTTTGTGGCTTTAGGGAGGATCAAATTAAAATTATCAATCTTATTGAAAGTCTATCCTTAAAAAGTTCAGTTGGCAAAATTTATCTGTATGCTTTCCCATCTTCTAATTGTCTTAGCTACATCTGGGTCTTCTTTTCACCTCCCATGTTCTATGTCCTCATGCTAAGTTTGACCCAGAGTCCCATGCTGATAATCACCTACATTTTATCTATTTCCTAAACTCTCTTAAGACTTATCTTGTCTCATTTTATCCACCTCTATTTTCTCCTTAGTTGGCAATTATCCCCAGTATAAATTTTTGCTAATGTTGTAACTCACTCTGCTCATGCACAGAGGGTTAGGCAGTCTTTCATTTTACCAACAAATAATCTGAAGCTTTAGAGGACCAGACTTGTCTGAAATTTCAGACGTATTGTGTGCATCCTGGTGAAAATACAGTACTTCATTTGATGGTGATGAAAAACAATCTAGCAAATGCATGACTTTAATATTCTAATGTTCTATGTTTTTTTTTCTAATGTTCTATGTTTAACATAACTTGCTAATTAAATAAATTATTAAATGACCATGTTCTATCACTTGACCATCATATGTTGGAGCTCCTCAGGTCTTGGTCTTAAGTCTTCAGCTCTTCTCACTTGACATTCTCCATCTCTCAAATCAGTGGCTCTCACCCAATCCCAAAGATCCAATTACTAATACTGAGACCAAGGATTACCAGGCTTGAATCTGCAATCCAAATTTTTCTATTTAGCTCTAGTTGTCCACTAGACATTTCTCCTAGGCTATTTTTTCAAGATTTTCAAACGTGACATTTCCAAAGTCTTTTCTCTATTCTGTTCCACTTTAGGGGCTAACTTATTAGTAACATCAATGCTGTCATTGCTCAAGCTGGAAACCTGAGTGTTTTCCTGGGTACTTCTCTCCATTTTACTCCCCTATTCCACTTAATCTTGGGTAGTCTCCTTTTAAAATACTTCTCCAGCACCTCCTTTTCTCTCCATCTCTACTGGTATGTTGATAAAGTTACTACAAGTCTTCACTGGATTATGAAAACGGTGTTTTATATGGTCTCTCTCTCTTTTTTTTTTTTTTTTTAAGATTTTATTTATTTATTTGAGAGAGAGAGAGAGAGAGGCAGAGACATAGGCAGACGGAGAAGCAGGTTCCATGCAGGGAGCCCAATGTGAGACTCAATCCTGGGACTCCAGGATCATGCCTTGAGCCAAAGGCAGACGCTCAAACACTAAGCCACCCAGGCGTCCCTTATATGGTCTCTCTTAGTCTAGTCTCTCCTCACAAAAAATTCGTTCCAAACACTGCTGCCAGAGTAATTCTTTTAGAACCTAAATCTAATTATGTCACTCCCAACTTAACACCCTACTATGGTTCCATTACTTTCATCATAAAGTCTAGGCATACTGGCTTACAGACTCCCATATGATCCTTCTTCCCTCTCCACTGATGTAGCTTTACTTAAGGGTAGTCTCTAACTCTATTACTGGCTATACTTTAGCCACTAGTTCTATTTTAATTATTCCAATGCACCGAACAATTTCCTTACATACGGATTTACCTATACTACTTCTTTTGTTGGAAATAAATAACCCTTCTTGACCAATCAAGTTCCTTTCATCTGGCATCAATTTTATTAAACTCATTTATTTTATTCTGAACTTTTCCTTTATAGCACTTATCGGAATAATAATTATTTATTTTTATAAACATTTGTTTAGTACATAACTTCCCCATTACATTAAAAGATCCACAGGGGTAATGTTTTATATACCCTATTCTCCATTCTATCCTCAGAACCTTGATACATAGCAAGTTATCAAAGTGCTTCTTTTTAAAAATAATTATGAGAAATACCTATACTACTTAAAAGACCCTTTTAGTGACATGTGATAGCAATATCACTCTTTCCAATCCCTATGTGTTTCATAATAGAAGTATGAAAAACTTAGTCTAGCAAATTAAGATGAACAATTACCACACCTTATGATTTATCTGGGGTTGGCAGAAAAGGCAGATCCTTTAAAAAGACATTTCTCACTCTTAATCTCTGGTAGTTATTTGATGTTATGACTTTAGCATATAACAGTTCCCATTGGCTGATCACTGAGCAGGATTCTGATATAGTATGGACTCATTTTAAAAAATGAGAGAGAATAGAAATTTGAAATAACTATCACAAGTAACTACCTGGGTATTCAAGAGTCAAAGAAAAATTGTCTCAATAAAATGTTGAACACAGCAGGCAGTAGCAATAGCCTACTTTGAAACTGTAACTGGAAGCAGAGTTTGCAATAAGTATAAGTGGGTCAGACAGCTTTGCCCTCCTGGCATAAGTTTTTAAGGAAATTGAAAGGTTCATGAATTAAAGATAGACCTTTCTAAAATATTACAAATCTATAGCTATCACCTGGCACATTATTTAACAAATTGCTAAGGATTTTCATGAACTTTGCACATGCTGGGCATGATTCTTATAAACAGCATTGGGGTACTATGTCCCAGCTGGCTTTAATCAGCTGAAATGGAATGCAATCAGCATCACAAATTAGTAATATTCCTTTTCATGATCATCTTGTTCCATAAAGAAATGACAAATGGGTAAAAACGCTGTTAACAAAATCATAAAATAATGTCTCCATAGGGAACATAAGTTAGTTTGATTTGAAGATTCCCATGATTGCTTATACGTGATTTCCCAAAGCAATAGACTTGAACGGACTTCTGAAACTGTTTTTCATTTTGATCATGGAGTCAAATAAAGGGTTTTACCAGAGGACAAAATGTATCAGTAACCTTATCTAAATTTATCCCAGTCTGTGGGAATAGTTATGCACACACATAAATACACACATGAGCACATACATGCACGTTCAGGAAATTACGTGCATTTTAGATTGCCAGAAAAATATTATTTCATAATTATTTTAGAATGTTATTGATTTTTTAAAACTTTCAGATTTATTATCACTTTTTAAAACCTCAAGAAAAGTAAAGAACAATATCCTGTAGCCAGGGATATGCTATCCATATGCACAAATTAATAAGCTTTCAAGACAATAGGAATAAAAAAATGCATATGTAGATTCTAGTGCCTTGACTTTGACCATGACTAAGTTAAACTTTTGTGCTTCACCACAACCCAAGGAAAACTGCAAAGGTGAAACAAAAATCAAAATAAAACAAAACAAAAAAACCCTGCATTCTTAGAGATAGGATAAAAAACTGTTCTACCCAGCTCATGAAATACTACTACTGTTTCAGATAGACACTTTGATTTAATGTGCATTGCAGACAATTCAAAAATTATGACTGAACCCTTATGTGACACACGTACTTGCTACAAAGCTTGAATTACTCATTTGTTTATCTCATAAAGCATAGGCTGGTGCAACATAAGGACATTTCTAGCACACTCCATGGAGACATAATCTGTAACTGTTTAAAATGATAAAAGGCTAACAAAATGGATTGAACACTGCATATCGAGGGCATATGATTAACAGCACTCAGAAAATCAAAAACTAAAGAAAACACACAAAAAAGTGAGTCTGAACATCTGGCCTTGCAGTTATGGATATTGTCATTAGGCATTCAGTGGCAAACAATTGCTTTTTAGTTACTAAATCATATTTGGCTCTTGACACTACCTCGTGTAACCTGAATCTAGATAGTCTATTGGTGACATTTTAATCATATCTTTTGTTGACTGTCTATGTCAATTGAATATCCATGAAATTTTGCATTTATTTTTTTTTCATGATATCTTTCTTCACACGAGAGCCTTTAAGATGGGTCGAATGCCCCCATATGGACTTTCCACACTGGTGAATTAACACCAACAAAATGATTAATGGTTCAATTCAAGTGCAGCTACTGTGAAACTCTGGTCTAGAGTCCCTCTAGTAATGCTACATTTTTTGAAAATGAATCCCCTACAACTCAACAACAAAAAGAACAAATAACTCAATTGAAAAATGGCCAAAAAAAAAAAAAACCCTCAAAACCCTACAAAAACCCTTGAATAGACATTCCTCCAAAGACACACAAATGGCCCATAAGCATATGAAAAGCTGCTAGTTGATCAGGGAAATACAAATCAAAACCACAATGAGATATCACCTGACACTTATTAGGTGGCCTCTATCAAAACCTCCCAGGGGTGCCTGGGTGGCTCAGTTGGTTAAGCATATGCCTTCAGTTCATGATCTCAGGAATCTGAGATGGAGTCCCATGTCGGGCTCCCTGCTCAGCAGAGAGCCTGCTTCTCCCTCTCCCTCTGCTTCTCCCCGTTTGTACTCTTTCTCTCTTTCTCTATGTCAAAACAAAACAAAAACAAAACAAAACAACCCTCTCAAACCCTGTCCTGCCCAAAAAATAAACCCAAAGGTTTGCAAGGGTGTGGAGAAATAGAAAACCCGTGCACAGTGTTGGTGGGATGTAAAGTGGTGCAGTCACTTTGGAAAACAGTATGGTGATTTCTCAGAAAATTAAACATACAATTACTATATGATTCAGAATGCTGTTTCTGGACATATATCCAAAAGAATTGAAAACAGAATTTCAAAGAGATATTTGCACACCCATACTCATTGCAGAATCATTCACAAAAGCCTGAAAGTGGAAACAATCTCACTGTCCATTGATAGATGAATAAAGAAAATGTGGAATATGCAAACACTGGAATATTGCTCAGCTTTACAAAGGAGAAAATCCTGTTATATGTTACAGCATGAATTTTGAAGACACCGTGCTAAGTGCAATACGTCAGTCACAAACAAAAACAAAAACAAAAAACAATAAACAAACCATACTGCTTGATTTCACCTATATGAGGTATCTAAAGCAGCCAAATTTAGGAACAGAAAGAATGGTGGTTGTTAGGGGCTGAGTGAAGGGGAAAGATGGGAACTTTTTATGAGTATGATGTTTCAGATTGGCAAGATGAAAAGGTTCTAGTGATCTGTTGTACAGCAATGGACAAATAATTAACACTGCTATACAGTACACTTAAAAACAGTTTAAATGGTTAATTTTATGTTGTGTTTTTTGCCATAGTAAAAAAACAAAAAAAAAAAAAAAACCAAAAAAAACACAAAAAGGTCCTGGACACAAAAGTAAAGAAGATAAAGGAAGGCGAACAAGATCAAGAAGCAGCTGATAGCACTCTGGCCTTACACAGATACAAGGAGGCAGATTCTCCTTCCCGCGCCCCCTACCACATAAAGCAACTCAGAACACTTCACCAAGGTGGAGCACAGGGGTTACTAAATTAAAAAAAAAATATATATATATGTCATATTGAGATGTATTTTCTTATACTGCTTCTAATTTCTTTTCCTTTCTATTACCTATTTATTTTGCATCAGCTGAATTGCTCACACCTAAATTTCTCTTGTAATCTCACAAACTAGTCCATGGGATCTTCAAGTCCCCTCTTTCCTCCTGCTCTAGTCAGATGGGCTGTTTTCTAGGCCTGATACACTGGTGTTTTTCTCTGTCTTTATTTAATTGCTCTTCTTGATCACAGTCACTATTTTTGTGATTCCATATCCATTCTCTCTTTCTCTATTTTTAAATTTTTATCTCTTATTTCGATTGAGCATAACCCTCAGTAGCACTGATTCTTACATCCAGTTATTTTCCTCAATTGTTTTTCATCTTTCTGAGGCACCTATCTTCTAATTCTTTCAGAGAGGTCTATGTCTACAAAGCACTCTATGTTTTTGTATATCCATTTTTTTTAAAGTTTTATTTTCTCCCCACTTATGAGTAGGATAGTGTGGGTTTGGTATAAAGTTCTATGTGCCAAGTTGTTTCCCTTAGTTCCCTGAGGATACTGCTTCATTAAATTCATGTAGCTAGAATGCTTAGTCAGAAAACCAATATCTAAATCTGCTTTATTCTCAGTGTGCTTCCTTAGTTAACTCCTGCTGGTAGGAGTAGATTCTTCTATTCATTAAGTTTTCTTCTGTGCTTTGGTAATGGAGGCTTTCCTTAAATGTCTGATGACTAATAATTATTTGCATTTGTTTATAGTTGAGATTTGATGTATCATTATACACTTCATGTCTGAAGGTGGCAGGTAGCAAAGGCAAGAAATTACTACTCTGGCTTGTATTCATGTCCATTTTCAGAAAGAAGGAGTAGGGGGCTTAATATGTAGTTCCAAAAAGACCCTGGATAGGGTACTCCCTATTTCACTTGGGAATCACCAATTTTTCTTTTCCATCCATATAAGATATCAAATATCAGGCCCCATTTGATGACATGTACCTCTATCACTGCTGCTTGACCCAGGCTGAAGTAGTGTATCTCCCTACAGTACTTCAGATACACAAGGGTCAACCTGTTCTGTTTATAACTACCCATCCTTTCATTTGCCCTTAGACCATCCTCATGTTCTTTCTGCTCCTTATGGCCACCTCTCTGAGACACGCCACACCCTTGCTTTTGTAGCAGTCAACTCCAAAGTAATAATTAAATAAATATGACTTTTTCTAACTTATGTTTCTTTCCTCTATATGAATTAAGTTCCACCAGCTCTAACACTCCTAGTCCATCTCTTCTTTTTCATTTTCCCTCCCATGGAGGGCAAGAAATTGACTGGGGTATTTGGAATAATACAGGTATACAAAATATAGCACCTTCCTTTTCATCTCATTGAAAATTAGGCCTGCCTGCAGAACTCATGAGGTCTCCTCTGATCATCCACACTATGGACGCTACACAGGTAACAACCACATTTCTAGATGTGGGAAGGCCTGACCCAGTCCGGTGCTGCTATGACTAGCTGGTAAGTCTGTTTCATTCTCATATTTTGAAAACTCATTTGTCCTCAGATATAAACCACATTCTCCAATATCAGCTTGACAAGCAAAACATTTAATTACCTGTGCCTTAGCCCATTGTCCTTCTTCTCAATTCATTCAGAACTCAAAGAGGAAAAGAAACACGATTTATTAGGCCATCTCAAAACTCAACATGTGTATTTGAGACCATAGCTGTCATCACCTATTGAATCTTTTATGTAGGCAATTTCTGGTCCATGAAGGACTCAATATATTTCAAAAGAATGAAGGTATGCATTAAAATATCTTTTCTACCATTTCTAAGGATTAAGTACACTATGGCATATATTTCTATACTATACAAGCTCTATAGTATTTATGCACTATAGTATGTGTTCAGCCTAACATCTAGAAAAAAACCCTTTTGTAAAACAAACAAATAAATATATAGTCTAGTCCACAGGTTCTCAATTAAGAGTGGTAGTGCTCCTTTCAGTAGAATTTAAAAATGAGAGGCATTGTTCTTGTTGCAATGATGAGGTGGTATTTAGTACCTATCAGAAAAGCTAAACATCCTGCATTGCCCAGGGCAATCTTTTAAAAGAGAGTCATCCTGCCCAAAATATCAATAGTGCCAATGTTGGAAAACAGATCATCTAAAACCTGGAGTTATATTTTATTCATTTATTTAATTTTTTAAAAGATTTTATTTATTTATTCACGAGAGACACAGAGAGAGGCAGAGGCAGAGACACAGACAGAAGGAGACGCACACTCCTCGCAGGGAGCCCAATGTAGGATGCGATCCCGGAACTAGGATCACATCCTGAGCCAAAGGTAGACGCTCAACTGCTGAGCCACCCAGGTGTCACTAAAAACTGGAATTTTAAAGTGAAAT
This sequence comes from Canis lupus baileyi, assembly GCF_048164855.1. Classification (NCBI taxonomy): domain Eukaryota; kingdom Metazoa; phylum Chordata; class Mammalia; order Carnivora; family Canidae; genus Canis; species Canis lupus. Next base: position 45,202,641 of record NC_132857.1, on the reverse strand, counting down.
TGGAATTTTCTTAAATTATATAATATGGAAAACGTATTTCAGATTTGTATCTATTTTATGGAAAGAAAAAGTTATGGACATAAGAGCACAATTCAAGATAAAATGTCTATAATAAAGGAAGTGATTTCAATTTTCATGGACTATAAACCATAATAATATATATATAATATATATTATATAAATAAATAAATAAATAATATCTCCGATGTATCAGACACTGAACTAGTAAGTTTCTATCAAAACAAACCTATGATGTACTTATTAGATCTACAGAAAAGAAAACTGGAATATCAGAATATCAGGCAACCTACTAAATATCACCTGGTTAATAAATAGAGAAACTGGGATAAAATCCCAGATCTGTCTGATTTTTAAAAAGAAAAAAAAGTCTTCTTCTGTTCTCTCTAGTCAATTGTAGTCAATGCCTAGCAATATGGCTAAATTGGGAAGCAAACTGAGCTAAAGAGGGAAGTATGGGCAGAAAAGGAGACAGGCATGTATGTAAGTGAGAACACTGCATCCCTTTCTGACTGTCCCAAAGCCATCAAAGCCCACAAATAAAATCCTATGGCTGCTTTTCACATCATGATAATCACTTGGCTCAAAACACTTTTCTTTATTACTCTCAATAAAAGATCAATTTATTAACAATAGCTGCCAAATAAATTTCCCCCAAAGCACAAGAGTGGTTTCATTTAGAAATTAGGACATCTACTTAACTCCTGTTTCCCAATACATCCTCCCGTACAGCACTATTTTTTTTTTTTTCTCTGCTTCAATCACTTCCATGCTCCCAAGTATGGCAAGAAATATTTCTCTTGATATTTTTATTTTTTTCTTTTCTCATAGCACTCCATAGAGCATTAAAGAGCTTGTGATTGTTTGCTCTTCTCTAGTTATTTTTGCATCTACCACAAACACACCTGCTTCAGTGATTTCTGGATGCACTGGGTGCCTGCCATCTGACAGGAACAGTTGTGCTTATTTGAGCAGAAAGACTGCAATTCTAATGGCACAAGACTCCGGCTGATGATGACACAGGTCTTAGAAGAAAAGCACCAGAGGTCAGTCTTTAATTTGTCTTCAAAAGATATTTATTCAGAAAAAAAAAATTTGTCCTTTGTCAATTTTTAAAAGAAAGTTCACACTGGTACTTCCTTATGTCACAGAGAAATAGATTATAACTTCCTTGAGAGCAGATCCCTGTATCTATTTGCAGAGAGCAAAATGGAGTCTCTCATGTCAAGCAGGGGCCTGTGTCAAGCAATGATGCAAGCAGTTAAGGTACTGCAGCTAGGAGATAATGCCAGGACCAACGTCAGCTGACACCCCAGAACTGATAACGAGCAGAACCAGAAGAGGTGTGCAGAGACCCCAAAACAGATTACATCCCTTTAAAAAGGGAAGGATTTTGGCAGCAAACTGTCCAACTCTTCAGACGTGACCCCTCTACGTTGACCACTTAAAAAAGGCAACTGCCACCAAAGGCTTTGCCGGATTGATCTCTGAACAGAACTGAGATCCTTCACTGCTTGAACATAAGAAGCAGTAAGTGCCGAGAGCTGACCTGGGCCAGACCGAGGCCTTATCTCAACTGCGTGCCTGTAGACTGACTTCGCATTTGGTTGGTTAACTTCCTGCAACCCTCTGGTATCTTGTTTGTTGTGTGGTTTGTCTTCTGTCCCGCTTTGTGCGCTGTGTAAGGAGCCAAGTTTAATCACATGGTGAAATGTCATTGAGTTTGGAAGCCTGAACCTGCTTTATAACTGTGATTTAACTTTGTTTTATGATTGAATAAAGCTGACATTGTATAAAGACATAGCTCATGTGTACTCATGACACCACTAGACATACTATCTTGTTGACTAAATAAAAGTAGTCAGTCAGTTATAGAATCATGGAAAAGATAACTCCCTAATGCTAAGGGGCCTTAATAAAATCTCTAAAACACATTTAACCTCCACAGACATGAGCTTTACTACCTTTTCTGTCCTTCTTCCCTTCCTTCCATCAGCAAATGATCTCATGATGTGCACTATTACAGGCTGGCTTTGTAATTAATTAAAGGATGAAGTTTAGGATGCCAGATTCAAAAACTTCCTTTCAGTATTTAGTACCACATCTTAAGCAGATTTTTGGCTTTAATGAAGCAACATCAAATGTCATGTAAATTAATATTGTTAATTAAAAATATATGGGATTTTTAGTTTGGTTTTAACTTTTCTTACTTTATAATTAATAAGCACTATAAGCATAAATAATATTTTCTTAGTTTTGTGGATTTAGATGTATTAAGCGGCATTAAAATTAAACTAATTGAAATCAATACTAGGTATGTGTGGTGGCTTGTCTCTAAGACACCATCATCAATTTCTTCTCTCCTTTTTGTACAGGGCATTTCCCCTTGAAAGGAGTTGGCCAGGCCCCACTTTTTAACCTTGAATCCACTGGCCTACAATGACTTTGATCAATAGAATTCAGCAGAAGTAATAACATGTGATTTCTGAAGCCAGGTCACCAGGAACCTTGAAGTTTCCACATGGGTCTCTTGGAACACCTGGTCTGGGAGAAATTACCTGCCATGTAAAATGTCCAACTATTTTGAGACTGCTGTAGTATGAGGAGCCTAACTAGCCATTTGGAGTGAATATTTTGAGAAAGAAATACCTGACCAGCCTCTTCCTGTTCCAAACATTCTTGGACAATCTTCAAATACAGAAATAAAGAAGACTTCAGCAGTCCTATCAGCTGACCTGACTATAACTGCTTGATGGATCCCAAGTGAAATACACCAAGCTAAGATAGCCAATTCCTCAAAGTATGAGAACTAATAACACTGCAGTGTTTTGGGTTTGTTACAGCATCATGTAACCATAACACTGTCCATAAGAATATATTTTTTCCTCTTTAAAATATGTTATAAGGAGCCTACCAACTTGAGGGAGCTCTCAAGGGCCAAACCTGGAACAACCTGAGCAACAAAACATTCATAGTAATGGATTATGATTCACTGAGCAAAACAATTATCCATGATATAATATATTATAATATATTTATAATTATAATATATAATTATAATATATATTTATAATTTATATAATTTAATAATATATTTATATATTATATTTATATAATATATAAATCCATAATATAAATAGTTGAATAAATTGACTGGTGGAGAAGAGACAATTTTTCTTCTCAGTATTATTCAAATGAAAAAATATAGTAAGAATGATGGAAATAGAAAATTATCACTTGACAAATGTTACATTTATGAACTTTGCTAGTTAGAATCATTGTTGCTAAAATTAATGGGCAAAAGAATGATGAGAAAAAGGATATCTGTATAGTCTCAAAGTAAATTCTCACAAAAACATTTAGTTACAAGAGAAAAATAGCCACTCCACAGAGGAGAAACCTTCCAGATAACACATTAACAAAGTGATCAAAATTACACTGTAAGATGAATGGATAAAGATGTTGTATACATACATACAAAAGAAAACAACTCAATCATCAAAAAAATGAAATCTTGCTATTTGCAATGTCATGGATGGAACCAGAAGGTATTATGCTAAGTGAAATAAGTCAGAGAAAACCAGTATCATACAATTTCACTCATATTTGGAATTTAAGAAACAAAACAGGATCATAGGGTAAGAAAGGGAAAAATAAAACAAGATGAAATAAGAGAGGGAGACAAACCATAAGAGATTCTTATCACTGGAAACAAACTGAGGGTTGCTGAGGGGGAGGGGGATGGAGGGACAGGGTAACTGGGTGATAGACATTAAGAAGGGCACATGATGTAATGAACACTGGGTATTATATAAGACTGATGAGTCACTGAACTCTATCTCTGAAACTAAAAATATATTAAAAGGATCCCTGGGTGGCTCAGCAGTTTGGCGCCTGCCTTTGGCCCAGGGCATGATCCTAGGATCCTGGGATCGAGTCCCACATCGGGCTCCCTGCATGGAGCCTGCTTCTCCCTCTGCCTGTGTCTCTGCCTCTCTCTCTCTCTGTGTCTCTCATGAATAAATAAAATCTTTTTTAAAAAGTAAATAAAAAAAAAGTAAATAAAAAATAAAAAATACATGTTAATTAATAGAATTTAAGTTAATGAAAAGATTTAAAAAATGAAATGAAAAAATAATGCTGTAACTATAGTACTTTGATAAAAACCTAGGCATTTATCAATTGGCACTTACAAAAAAATAAGCTCTAAGAAGACATGTTGATATCATGCAACTCCTGATTTGATACAATTTTTTGCCAAAAAGATATAACCTCAATATAAAGAAAAGAAAAATGTCAGACAAACCTAACCTGAGAAACATGCTATAAAAGAAATGATGGGTGATCTTCACAGTTGTCTGGGTCATGAGAGAAAAAAAACTGAAGAACTGTCCCCAATTGAGGGCAATGAAGGCAACATGACAACTAAATGCAATATAGAATCCTGAATTGACTCTCAGACCAGAAAAATAAAAATCAAAATTCATGGAACAGTTGGTGAAACTTGAATAAAATCTGAAGATTACTATTAGTATTATATCACTATTACTTTCCTGGTTCAGATAATATTATTATTTTAAAGATTTTATTTATTTAAAGGTTTTATTTATTTATTTGAGAGAGAGATAGCGAGGAAGCATGAATGGGGGAAAGAGGGGCGGGAATAGGAGAAGCAGCCTCCCCACTGAGCAGGTAGCCTGATGAGGGCTCTACCCCAGGACCCCAGATCATGATATGACCTGAGCTGAAGGCAGATGCTTAACCAACTGAACCACCCAGGCGTCCCAATCATATTATTGTTTTTATGTAAGATGTTAACAACAGGGAAAACTGGCATACAGATAATCAGTATACTATTTTGCAACTCTTTCACAGGTCAAAGATTATCTTAAAAAGAAAATAAATATAAAGCTGATACACAAAAAAGATTGGAGTGGAGGAGGATTTGGCATGATCTCAAAGATCTTCATTTTATTCTCGAAGTATATTTAAATTGTTCATTCATTCATTCATTTATTCACTTACAAAGCACATGTGTGAAGGGTGCAGGAGGGGCAGAGGGAAATCAGGAATCCCAAGCAGGCTCCTCACTCAGCCCAGAGACCCACATGGGGCTCGATCTTACAACCCTGAGGTTGTAACCAGAATCAAGAGTTTGATTTAGTTTGATATGCAGACCATTTTGAAGGTACAGCTAGAAGGGAAGGGAGTTTAAGTTCTACAGTACTATCTCTGTAAAGTATTTTCTGATGCACAGCGTAGATCCTTTGCTATCATGTGGATGCTGCAAAATCCTGCCCCACTGGCCATAGACATTCGACCAAGAATTGAATGGATGAAAATTAAACTTATTTGAGTTGAAGTGGAGTCAGACAGATGCCATCATATGGTGCTAGTGTAACTTCCAAAGATAATAAAAGTAGAGTTTGGGGAGGAGGCAAGTCACTTTGTAGTTTTGCCTGCTTCAGCTCTTTATATTACATTCTTGGCAGGCAGTGAAATTTCTTAACATCAGACATAAATATTAACTATAAATGGTCCCCAAATATTTCGAGTCACCTTGAATATTTTGGATAATCCAAGCCTCATGATTAACTGCTCCTCTGACACTTCAGTATTGATAATTGAGCATTTTCTTCTACTGACTCAAGAAAGTAACATATAACTTTCAATAACCAAGAAACGTTTATATTTGTATACAGATGGTTCCTGACTCACAATGGTTTGACTTAATAATATTTTTTGACTTTACAGAGGTGTGAAAGCCATACACATTCAGTAGAACCATATTTGGATTTTTGAATTTAGATCTTTTCTTGGGCTAGATATATATACAGTGCTCTCTTGTGATGCTGGGCAGTGAGATGCAGCCCCATGGCAAATAACCAATCACTTAACAACCATTCTCTACCATACAGCCATTATGTTTTTTTAACCTCAGTACAGTATTCAATAAATTACATGAGATATTCAATACTTTATTATACAATAGGCTTTGTGTTGGGTAATTTTGCCTAATGGTAGGCAAATGTAAGTGTTCTGAGCACAGTTAAGTAGGTTAGGCTAGGATGTGATGGTCAGTAGGTTAAGTGTATTAAATGCATTTTTAACTTTCGAATATTTTCAACTTACAAATGGGTTTATCAGGGTAACCCAATGGAGTATTTTATGCTTCTGTAAGTAGTAAGCATCTCTGTTCTTTGAAAATTAAGTGTACTAAATATTATTTATTAATGGTTCACTAGTGGAATATCTCAAAAGAAAATTAAAATATATAAATAAATAAAGCAGGAGAAAGAAGAAAATTACCAAAAACTAAAAAAAAAAAAAAAAAAAAAAAAAAAAAAAAGAAAAGAAACACTAAACGTCTCAAATGTGGGAGGGCAATATTCCTTATATTCCTTACTTCAAACTCAAGCCAGTTTTTTCTTGAATATACTGTCTGAATCTTAATCACTATTCTCTGTAAAAGTAAAATCACCAAAAATCAATATTCAGGCCTTTTCTAGGCTTTTTCTATCTTCAAAACCTGCATTTGATCTATTTACTTTAAGTGCACTGAAGGGCAATAACTACAATTCAAAATCACCTTAATACCCGCTCTGTCCTTAATCTGGTTCCAATCTGTCTAACTAATGTAATGTATGCCAAACACTTTTTCTCATCCCAAACCAATATTATCACCAACTGTTGCTGATTTATATAGAGGCTCTGAGCCTGGGCTATTAGCTCTGGTAGGAAAATTCAATGTGGAGAAGAAAAAATTCTTTCCTGAGGGTGGGAAGAATAAAAGAAAGGTTAAAATAAAAGAAGCAAAATCTGATGCATCTAATCTGTTGTATGTGATGCATTGCTCATCTGTTCTCTCTTGTTTTATGGACCCTTCATGGAAATAGCAGAAGGATAAAGATCAGATAGTGTTTACAGAGCCCATGGAGAACACTCACTTCCCTGGAAGTCTATTACTAATAGTGCTTTTGTTACCTTATCTGCGAGTACTCAGAAAATCCCAATACTAGGCAATTTTTGGCTTACACAGGACAAAGAGACAGTGTCTAACCTATGAGTGGTTGTATACTTAGAGTTTGTATGTTATGATTACCTCAATTTGAATCTCCAAATAACTACCATATGTTTCCAAAGAAATAAAATGTTCCTGGGGGTACATTACAGAAATCTAGTTAACACAATTCTAAGCTTATTTAACAGTCTTCTATTAACAGGATCTATTTGGGAAAACATATCAGGTCTCGGCCAACCACAGCCTGTGGATCCAATTTAGATTGCTACCTGTTTGTAAATAGTTTTACTGGCCTGCAGCCACACCCCTGTGTTTACATATTGTCCATGGTTGTTTTTGGGTTGAATGGCAAAAACGAGTAGTTGTGACAGAAACCACATGGTCTGCAAAACCATAAATATCTAAGCAGGGGAAAAGTTTGCTGACTTCTAGTTTAGAACCATCCTGGAGAATGGGTTTAGCTGAATTAAGAGAACTCATATCAAGAGAGAGAGCTTTTCCATCCAGCCTTTCTGCTCGTTCCTTCACCCCATCATCAGCATGCATGTTCTGCTATAGGCAACTGTGGCACTGAGATGATGCACTAGAAGGAGATTAGTGACAAGAGAGAATGGAGGGTTCCTAAGCAGCGATAGAAAGTATAGAACTAAGGAGAGGGAGTGAAGAGAAAGTACCTGGGTATCAGAAGGGAACAGTTATCTTTAGCTATCCAAGGAAAGCTGCTTTTCTTACAGAAGGTCAAATAAAGACCCCCCCCTTGCTAGCTCTCTTTTCTCTAATTATCTGTGCTAAGAAATTTTGGATTTTGTCTACTAACTGGCTATCTTTTTAATACATAAAGGAATCTGATTTTCTCATCTAGGCAATAATCTCTTTATGTGAATATACTATATCTTTTACATCTACCATGATATCTGGCATAGGCTAGATAGGCATTTGCTGAGTAAAATAATCAAGGGTGACATCATGATGGATGGATTAGGTACAGAAGCTATATTCATGCAGAGGTACTCAGAGATAAGAAAACACAAGACTTAATTTGTGGAGGCCGAGAAAATTAGGGCCATTCAAGTTTAACATTGGCACAAGTACAGCCTTGCAGCTTCAGCAGCCATCTCAGGCCACTGTGACCAGGCCACTGTGACAAGGTACTGAACTCTACCTTACCCCAGTTATAGAAAAAAACACAAAGCGCGCCCTTATTGGAATAAGGAAGCAAGAGCTTGTGAGACCTCTTTACTGGAGATTCTAACACCCCCACCCTTACTGAAAAACCCCATCTTACCCCTAGACCAGCCCATAAAAACCCAGCTGTAACCCACCTCGGGGTCCAAGTCCCTGCTCCGCTATGTCGGGTATACCTAGACCCAAGCTCGAGCTTGCTAATAAGACCCAGCTGTAACTCACCTCGGGGTCCAAGCCCCTGCTCCACTGTGTCGGGTATACTTGGACCCAAGCTCAAGCTTGTTAATAAACCCTCATGTACTTGCATCGGTGTTGGCTTCGCAATCTTGGGCACAACAAACTGAGTCAGGTGAGTGTTTCTAAAAATTTACTGACTGAAGAACCATTTTTATAAATATTGACATTTTCCTGAATCTCAAGAAGCTGTAATTGGAAAAAATGTATATTTATTAAATATTTTGTTTTTTATCTATTTTTGGAAATTACATTGCAAAAAGGCTAAAATTTTCTTTCTTTTTCTTTCTTTCTTTCTCTTTCTTTTTCTTTCTTTCTGTTTTGTTTTTAAATGTTGGCTCTCCATTGCATAGTTGCTATGCCATCACTCATGATGTTCCCAGTAGTTACGTGCTAAAGAAAAGATATTCTGGCAAACATTCAGTGATGAAAGAAAGCCAGTGAAAAGAGCCAGATAGTAGACAAAGTCCAAAATTTTATAGCATAGACAATTAGAGAAAAGTAGACAAGATCCAAAATCTAAAACCTTATAGCTAGATAACTGGAGAAGAGTGAGCCAGAAATCATGTTCATGTCCTGATCCCTGATGGCTCTTAAGGACGTCAAAGAAATAGCAATAAGAGATTGCAATTTTAGCATCATACTGTGTATTCAGCTAGCTTGCCATAATATGGCCTTAAAAGGAAATTAGAATGTTGACTAATGCAATTTTAACATAGAGCTAAGTACAATAATGGCATAATATTACTGGGAATAACATCATTAAGACATTATCTAATTTAATTTTTATAATCACTATGTGTTAAATTATTAGCCCTGCTGTAAACTAAGTTTATGGATGATTATGTGACTTGACCAAGGTTACACAGCTAGATAGCAAGGAAGCCAAGACTGGAATTCTAGTCCACCTGACATCAGATCTCACATCTACTATCTTATACTTTCCTTCCACGGATAGTCATACATTTATATATGCATATATAAGAGATCCTAACCATATTAGATTCTGGGAAATTTGAAGTAAGTGCAACAGACATGACTTTATAATTTGGTTATCATGGAGTCTTTTATCTGGTCTTGTTGCATCATTAATTAAAGAGTAGTTATTAAGTAACTAATTACACAAACTCATAATGAGCTATAGAAAATGCTACAATGACCAGGGTGTGTGGGGGTGGTCACAGGGAGATCTTAGCACTGTGAAAACAGAGAAGTTTCCTTTCCTGAGAGTATTCCAGGAAGAAGGGAGATATCTGCAGAGGGCCTGATGCTCAAGAGAACATCTCTTCTAGGAACTGAACAAAGACCAGTGTAGCTTGGCATGTAGAGTCTGAGGGGTAATGTGCTTTCCAGGTCTGAAAACCAATACAGATATTCAGGTCTTTCTCAACCATGTTAAGGATCATGCTTTTGTTCTCAGAATAGAGGTAAATCACTGAATCATTTTAGGCAAGGAAATGACATTGTTCTGTTCTTATATTTAAAAGACTGGCTGGGCTGAAGAATGGGGAATGGATTGAAATACTAATGTGAATTAGGGTGGTGGCTGTGGAGGTGGAGACAATCTGAGAGTCCTCAAAAAGTAAATGTGAGAGAATCTAGAACCGGGCCAGAGATGGAGGGGTAGAGATGTCTAGGATGATGCCTTAGCATGCACTCATCTCGTCTCTACTTATAACTATTTCCTCTACCCTACAGACCCTCTCAGTTTTTCTCTGGGAAACTTATGGTGAATTGATGCATATGGTTTCTTGTATACACATATGACTATATGACCACCTAACTCATTCTGTTGCTCAATAAACTCTTCTGTGTTAAGAGCATATGGGAAGGTATGGTGGGTAAGGGAAAACCAGTTGGGCACCACTAGTCAGTAGCCTTCTAATATCATTTCTCCAAGAAAGATACACTCACTGATAATACATGTTCCACTGCTATGTTTTCTTGATTCATGTTTTAGAGAATTAAAAAAAAAGACTTTGTTTTTGTTTGTTTATCACAGTAAAATAACAGGAAAATTAGCAGTGTCCTGATTAACATTTAAATGTTTTATGTGAAATTTCAGAAGTGTTCTCCATGAAATTCAATATAATTAAGCATTAGCAAAAGAGAACAACCAAAGCCTGTTGCTACTGGAAACTGGTTACTGTATTTGTTCATGAGATTTTCTCTAATTTTTAGTAGAGAAGCTCTTAAGGGTAAAATAAATTCAATTAAAAAATTAGCAATTTTTTTCAAATTCATTTTGAAAAATAACATGTTATCTTTACCTAATTGATTGGACCCATGCATATTTAAGAATAAGATGTCAAGTCTCAGAGAACCATATTCCACTCATAAATAAGAAAGAGGGAAAAATGCCAATTACTTGTAAATATCTAATTGTAAAGCAAATTCCCCCATATCAATAAGGGAAAGATATTGCAAGAGCACTGTAAACCTTTGCCTCCATGGTATCTTGAAAATTCATCCAGCTTAGAAAAAAATGTCATCCTGGACAATCTACTTTTCAAAATGCACAAGAAGTCCCCTGAAATTATCAGAAAACTTAAAAAGCCACATCTGTAAAATCTGACAGCTTTAACTTAAAATGATTAATTAATGCTGTTTAGCTATTGTGCTATAAAAAATGCATGTGTATGACTAGAAATCAAAATTAATTTCATTCCCTAATAATTCTGACATTGTTTCTTGAAAACATCTTTTTACTACATCTAGCTTTACACATTTCAAAGTCAGAGCTTACTTAAAATGATGCACTAGAATTGTCTCATATTTATTGATCCATCTATGATAAGGTTGTGATAAATATTTAATGATGGAGAAAGGTAGAGGAGAAGGGAAGAGAGTTGGAGGGAGGAAGTACCAAGGGAGTAAAGAAGAGGGTAAAAGGGAAGGGGACATGGAGGAGAGAAAGGGTAGAGAAGAGAAAGTAAAGAAGGAGGAAAGTAGAATCCATGGAAGGAAGACGAGAAAGACATCACTGGAAAAGTATCAGTCAAAGGTTAGATTAACTAACCACAGTAAGACTATACTGAGTTTCTACTCCTTGGTATCGTAAGTAGGAAACCACTATAATGAGGTACTTTTAATATTAATAGTAATAAATCAAAACAAATCAATCAAATCTTGAATGAACTAGGTGGTTACAATGGCCCAATGCTCTAGTGCAAGATTAATAATTAATTAATTAATAAGGAAGTTCACAATGCTCAGCAGATGTCTCTAAGAGTCTCTAGCATGGCCATCAGCTTGGCTTGCCAGACCCTCCCTGGCCAGATTGTCCCAGCTGTTTTTGTGCTTGCTCTTTAAATCAGGGACTTTGGCAAATTCTTTAAAAGTACACCTAGCTTTCACTTAGAAATGACAAATAACTTACTAACCACTAAAGGAAGGAAAGATGACTTAATCAGATAGAATAAAACCATTAAGTGTGGGGATAACTGTATTTTCCAGGAAAGAATCAACAAACTTAAATGTTCTAGCATTGACCCACAGAGAGATTTTATGCATTTATTATTGTCACAGCTAAACATTTACCATAAAATACATCTAAGCATGCCTGCTACATGTATGAAACTACTATTTTATATTCTTAGAAAGTCTTGTGTTTATAGAGAAAAAGGACACATATAGACATATACGTTAACAGATTGACAAATAGCCTTTTAAACTATTTTTTTAAACTACTATTTTTTAACTGCATGTATCAAGGGGTGTGTGTGCATTCTCCTGACATTCTCATATTGATTTGTGTTGGTTTAGTTGCTATTTTGTGAGGACTCAAGTCATTTTTACTTGTGTACATCCAGTTTCGTCAACTATTTTGTTTTCAAAGAAAATTCATTCCAATGTCTCCTATTTGTTTTTATATCTCCAAGCAGCTCTGTGTTTGGCAGACCTGAAATCAATGCCCTGGACTAACTGACAATTTTTCTTACTCAGAAAGGCAGCATGAGAGAACTGGCAGGCATGATTTTGAGTGGATTTCATGGTTTTAGAAAAAATAGAGCCACTGTTCTCTTTGTCAATGATTCTGCCCCACTGTTAGAAATAAATCTAAAAAAAAAAAAAAAAAAAGAAAGAAAGAAAGAAAGAAAGAAATCTAAATGGCTTTGTAAAATTTGTTCTGAAGTTTCTTTAGTTCAGTTTGCACTGAGCATCAATTACATACCAGGCAAAGATAAAAGCAGGTGTATACGCTGATGCAAAGCTGTTTGCTTTTTATGCATTTATTTATCTACACTTCTCTAATTTTCTTTTAGGTATCTATTGCTCCTCACTATAATTATATGCCTCTAGAGAAGTTAAATCCCTCAATACTGCCAGAAGTAGGCTTGAAAAGTATAAAAGTTATACTCTATAAATATTGTTTGGATCAAGAATGCAAACTTAATTATATCAGTTCTTGATACACTCCTATTAACAAGCTTGGTTCTGGAATGGGCCTGTGATCCAATCTAAGTTGATGGTGTATGAGGGAATATTTCCAAAGGTTTCTAGGAAAAAATGTTCCCTCGCATGTAAGAGAAGTCACTGGGAAGCTACATCTCTTCTCCTTCAGATATCATGGCAACATATGGCTGTTAAATCTGGAACCGTATAGCCATAGAGAAGCCAGCAAATGAAAGAAATACAGAAGAGTCAAAACAATCAGAAAAAAAAAAATCATGCAGATGCTAAGTCTTGACTTCTGGGTAGTAGGATAATTTGGGTAGCATTTTAAATTACTTGCACCAAAATTATCCCTCTAAATCCATTTATGTCATCTCATTTCTTCCTGTCAAATATAAGAAATAGACATCATTCCTATATTATAGATATAAACTTAGCTAACAAGTATTGAGCATCAGAGACTGTGCTAAATGTTTTCTTTTTTTAAGATTATTTCATTTCATTCTCAATCATCTGATGTTGTATCTCATCATTTTAAGGATCATGAAATTGATGTAGGGTACATAATTCTTCACAGTAAGGCAACTAATACATAAAGAGGTACAGATCTGACAAACCTCAGCACTAGGTTTCCTTCTGCAATATCATTTTGTTGAGTACAGGTATTTTTAACCTGCTTTTACTGTTGTCCTTGCTCTTTTCTATGGGAAGCAAAATAGGGAAATGAAAAAAAAAAAAAGCTGTAGAGGAAAAGTAGACTAAAGTAGAAATCAACGGCATGCTTCCACTTTAGTTTGGTGCTTCCTCCTCCTTGCCCCAGACAAGGACCTTATGAGCTATTAAAAAAAAAAAAAAAAAAAAAAAAAAAAAAAGAAGAGGTAGGGAATGGCACTGAAATCAGAGAGATGATTTCTTATTTAGCTGTGGCTGCCTGTCCAGAGACTACTTATTTCTATAGCAACAAAGTCTTGAATAGACACACTACGTAATGCCAACACCTGTGGCAAAGCCACAGGCTGGATAAAAAATAAAACCACTGAATTTGAGTAAGTCCATCATACCATATCTCGGAAACTGAACAACCAGTTGAATGCAGTTAACTATGAAATGGAGTTTGCTGACCTCTATTCTCAAGGAAGAGGCATGTATTGATCAAGCTGACTCATGTCTGAGGCTCTCTTCCTCCTGAGAGAAAGCTCCTTGGAAACCAGTCCATAATATGCAGCCTTGATTTTGCTCTGACTCCCATTTTAACTTGTCTTCCTGGTCCTTTCTTTTAACTAGTCCCTTCCTGTCTTTAGACTCTTGCTTTGACTAGTGTTTCCCTTGGTTTATACAAACAAGCTATTTCTTTAACAAGCTAAAGGAATATACATTTTCCCTCTTATACTGTCTATTGTTAACAAAGGGAGAAGTATGTAAGAATCAATATAAAAGACTAACAATCCCTCCAAAACGTCTGTTGGTTAGTAAACATGTCATTTCTTTCCCTTTTAACTATAACCATTTTGAGGACAGGAACTATAGAGGCTTTTTGTTGTTATTTCACAAGGTTTATAATAAAATTCAAAGCAATGAATGAATGGGTTTTAAAGTATTTAGTGATTTCTCATTGAATGAAATAAATAGGATGAATTTATTAATTATTGGCGGACTACATTTTTCACCTTAAGAATATTAACTCGGGGATGCCTGGGTGGCTTAGTGGTTGAGCATCTGCCTTTGGCTCACAGTGTGATCCTGGAGTCCTGGGATCGAGTCCCACATCGGGTTCCCCGCAGGGAGCCTGCTTCTCCCTCTGCCTGTGTTTTTGCTTCTCTCTCTCTCTCTCTCTCTGTGTCTCTCATGAATGGATAAATAAAATCTTAAAAAATAAATAAATAAAATTTAAAAAAAGAATATTAAGCATAGTAGATACAACAATGGATAGGGAAGAGATATCATTAGTTTATTTTTTCATCCATTAATTAAACAAACATTTATTGAGTGCCTGCTGTGTGTCTAACTACACAAGGCTCTAGGGCTATATATGGTAAAAGGGGTGATCTTTACCTTCAGGTATTTAGGATTCAAAGAAGTAATTAAAAATTGCAAAATAGTGTGATACGTGAAAGGCAAATAGCACTATGTGTCAACTTCAAAGGTAACCACTCACTTTTACCTCTGAAGCATATTATGTCCCCAAGAGTTCTGACAACAGGGGAAGAGATAACCTACATCTCAAATGATGATATCTCTTGTGGCCATTCATTGCTGTGAGCCTCAGAAAGTGATGTATTTTCCTAATTAAAATTCACTTTCAAAATGATTATGACCTAGAGAAAATATGAAAATAAATGAAAGGTATTACTGCTGACAATAATGTGGCATTTTGCTTTGCTAGAACTAGAACATTTATTCTTGTCAAATAAAATCTCATTCATCTTCTGAAGTTTTCTCCTATGAAATGATGAATATGTTCCTGTGAAGCTTATGGAATTAATATCTTTCAAAATTACCAATTTGCTTAAGTTCATCTCCAGTTGGGTTTGGCAACAAATTTGTCATCAAGTTTCCTGTCAGATTCATTCACAGAAGCAAGAGGCTGCACACTCACCTACTTGCTACTACCGATTCAAAATACCTTCCTTTCCTCCCTCCATAGATAATAAGCATCAAAAGAGAGATGAGAGCCCAGAGCTACATGCAAACAAAATTCTCTTCTTAATGCCACACACTACCTTCCAGCATAGTCAGTGAAGAATAGATGCCTTAATTCATTCTTTTGGTTGAAAGTAAGAAGTTACTTATGATACAATGGGAAATGGGAGAGTGCTATAAGGTAATTTTGTCAGGAAAAAAGAAAAGAGAATTTCATAAGAATAAAAGAGGACTCTGAACACCAAGCTTCTGGTGGGAGAAAGACACCAGGGGCCAAGGTGAGTCTACTTGTTCCCTTGCTCACGGGCCAAATGGTGTTTCTATCATGTCACCTCTGCCTCTATCTTCATCTTTTTCCAGTCTCTTCTCTCTGTTAACTGTGATTTAATTAACTAATTAATTTGCTATTCTATTTTATGGATCCTTTTTAATCCCATGGTTTCTGCTCACACATAGTTTTTCTCAAAATTCCTGATTGAACATAATCCATCACAGCCTCTTGACATCTCCATCAACACATTTCTTGAGTTTCTACTAAATTATGTGTGTAAATGTGTGTTCAGTGGCTTGGGTCAGTGGGCCTGCCCAGGAGTCTGAGGAATGTGGAGCCAAATAGTAACAAACATGGTTGCATAAGGGTTGCCCTTTCAACAGGAGCTTTGGAATGACTTTCCATTACAAAAGCTGTGCAAGTGTCAGACAATATTTTTGATGTGTTTATGACAGAGATAATAAAACATCTTCTCTCCCATGTCTTCCCAAACCAACTTAAACTAGGTTTCTATACCTGAAAGACAACAAGAAGAGCCTTTCCTTAGAGATGTTCCAAGTCTAGATGAGAGGGTTTCATTTTGGGGCATTTCTTATATCTTACCTAAATATAACCAACCCTAAGACTATGATTTTAAAATGTCTAGTGGTGTCTCAACTCAAGGTTAAAATATGCTTCTGTCTCACCTTTAGTCAAACCTTTGCCAGCTAACATTTATGAAATGAAGGACAGTCAAGTTAAGGATGTCATTTCTAAAGGGACACAACATGGGCTTGAATCCCAATTCTACACTTTCTTGGTGAATGAGCTTGGCAAAATTAATTTCTGTAAGATTTAATTTCCCAAACTAACATTTCTGAAATGGGTACAATAATAGTACTTACCTCAAAAGTTTATTTGAGTACTAACTACAATAATCCATACAGTCAGAATAGAGCTGAAAAATAATTTTCATTGGCTATGGTTATTATTATAGCCGGGTTCCTGCTATATGCTCTACTTCTATAATTGTACTTTAATCATCATAATTTCTCTACTGGGAAAGTGCTATTGCCTGCTTTTGACAGAGAAGGTGGTAGATCTGGGACTGGAATTAAATTTTTCGCAGGAATTTCCAGTCCAGTGATTTGTAATTTTATAAAAGCTTCTGCTCAAAATCCAGATTAGGGTTTAAATTATGATCCCACACTAGAGAGGAAAAGGGAACGAGTTTTGGAATGGGCAAATGACTTTCTAAAGTTTCAAAATTATATTCCCACAGTGGTATTAACACTTGACAACCATAATGCTCTACAACCTTAAAGCCCCACTTAATTCAACATATGAGGAGTAATGGCAATGCATAGGCAGCCACAATACAAGAGTCTTCGAGTGCGTAAAAAGCATCTGTTTTCCCGTAATGTCTCAATGAATCATTATGACAAACAGAAATAAAGCCAATGCATCTCACTGTATAGCTGATGCTGCTTTTCTGCTCACAAGGCACAGAAGTTAATTATTATGAACAGATGTGCTTAGATTGGACAAGAATTTATACTCCATGAAATTCAGTATGGATTAAAACAACACAATATGTTTGAGATATTTGTATTGGTGGTTGTTGAGAGAGATGTACAGCTCACCATCCCACAGGATTCATGTGAATGCCCTTGAGGACTTAATTTTCCCATTGCCAACATCTTCACGTACATTTCACTCCCCAAGAATCCACTTTGTACATTGCCCCATTGCCTCACTCTTATGGTACCTCATGATTGGTTGGCTCAGCTACTGACATGACAGACTGATGAAGCTAGTCACAGGTATCTTCTTCATCTGGGAAAGTTAATTTTATTCTGTATCATGTGAAGGCTCTCTCACCCCTTCTGGAGGAGGTGATCAGATAAAAATAAATATGTATATATATTTTTTAATGTAGGCTCCAAGCCCCATGTGGAGCCCAACATGGGCTCAAACTCACAACTCTGAGATCAAACCTGAGTTGAGATCAAGAATTGGATGTGCAACTGGCTAAGCCATCCAGGGGCCCCCTGCTTTTTTTGCCCCACAACATTTCTATAATGACTCAGAATGTGTATGTATGACGTTTATATACAATGCACAAGGCATACAAAAATCAATCATTAATTAATTCATGCAAAAGAGTCTTAGTATACTTAATATATAAAGAACCCATATTACTAATTAGCAAAAAATCAAACAATCTGATTTAAAAATGGGCAGAAGGTCTTCAATAGATATTTTTTTTAAAAGAAAACATTCACATGACCAACAGGTACCTGAGAAGATGTTCAACATCACTCATCATCAGGGAAATGCAAATCAAAAGGTCAATGAGGTATCACTTCATGCCTATTAGAATGGCCAAAATCAACAACACAAGAAACTACAGGTGAGGTTCAGGATATTGAGAAATGGGAACTCTTCTGTGCATGGTGGGAATATAAATTGCTACAGTCACTATACAAAATAGGATGGAAGTCCTCAAAACACTACAAGTAAGACCACATGATACACTATTTCAACTTCTGGGTACTTATTTGAAGAAAATGAAAAACTAACTCTAAAACAGATATGCGCCTACATGTTCATTACAGTATTATTTACAATAGCCAAGATGTGGAAACAACCTAAATGTCCACCGACAAAAGAATGAGTATGCAATAGACACACAGACACACGCAAAATATTATTCTCCCATAAAAAAAGAATGAAATCTTGCCATTTACAATGTGTATGAGCCTTGAAGGCACTATGTTAAATAAGCCAGAAAAAGGCAAACAGCATATGATCTCACTTATATGTGGGATCTAAAAAACAAAAACTAAACTCATAGATACACAGGATAGACTAGTCTTTGCCAGAGGCGAGGAGTAGGGTGGGTAAAGGAAGTCAAAAGATACAAACTTCCAGTTATAGAGTAAGTAAGTCATAAGGATACAGTAGACAGTATTGCAACCATACTTAATAATATTGTGTATCACACATTTGACAGTTGCTAAGAGTAAACCTTAAAAGTTCTCATTATACATAAAATTAATTCTGTAATTTTGTAGTGATGGTTGTTAACTAGACTTATTGTGGTGATCACTTCACAGTATGTATAAATTTGGAATCATTATGTTGTATGCCTGAAACTAGCATGATGTTGTATGTCAATTATACCTCAATTAACAAAATAAAATAAAAAATACTTATTTTAGATTTACCCTTCTCAGTTAATCACTATTCAATTTGGGGTTACTCAAAGACAGATAAGAAATTTTCCTGTTCTACACTGCAGAATTTAGCCTTCAAGTGATACAATGCTCTAAAGTATATTTTCAGTGCTAATATGGAAAGAATATTTCTCACAAAGTTAATGAAGAACATAACAATACTGAAAAATTCTATAATTTGAGGGTTAAATATAGACTAACTTCTTTGTGAAAACTTTATGTAATTGACCTCATCTAATCTCATAGCTATTTTATGGCATAAGTATTGTCATTTTAAAGATGAGAAAATTGAATCTTAAAAGAAATTAAGTAATTTGTCTAAGTCACATGTAAGTTTAAAGTCAGAGAACCTTAAAAATTAAAGTCAGAGAGCCTAGATTAATGCATAAATGCATTTTGTTGTGCTTCTCTGAGAAGCTAGAGAAGGGGAGGAATAATTCTCTCTTGGAAGTTTGGAAGGCTTGATGGAAAAAGTGCCATCTGACCTGGGCTTTGAGGTTAAGTAGTATTTTATCAGGCAAAGAATGGAAAGAGCATTCAAGGTAAAGGAAATGCTGTCACAAAGATAAGAGCAGAGAATAATTAATGAATCTGCACTAATCTGGACACACTTCTTCCAGTCTACTTTTGTGAGCATTTTTTACGTACATATAATAAAACTCATTCTTTTTTTTTTAAGATTTTATTTATTAGAGACAGAGAGAGAGAAGTGCACAAGCAGGGAGGAGGGGCAGAGTGAAAGAGAGAAGCATACTCTCTGCTGAGCAGGGAGCCTGATTTGGGGCTCCATCCCAGGACCCTTAAATTTATGACCTGATCCAAGGGCAGACGCTTAACTGACTGAGCTACCCAGGTGTCTCTAAAACTCATTCTTATTTAGAGATGAAAGCATGGTTCAGGCATTTGATACAAAGTGACAATCCCAACACTATTCCACATATTATAGTCAATTTCTACATGGTCCAAATACAGAGATTAACTCAAAATTAATAAGGCTTTACGAAGAGAAAATTCTACATTAAATGTCATTTCCTTTTTTTTTTTTTTTAAAGATTTTATTTATTTATTCATGAGAGAGACACACAGAGAGAGAGAGAGAGGCAGAGACACAGGCAGAGGGAGAAGCAGGCTCCACGCAGAGAGCCTGATGTGGGACTCGATCCAGGGTCTCCAGGATCATGCCCTGGGTTGCAGGCGGCACTAAACCGCTGCGCCACCGGGGCTGCCCTTAAATGTCATTTCCTTAATCAAAGACCAATAAATCTTACTGAAGGTGTGTGATTTCAAAGTAGTTGTACTTCCTAATAAACTTGAATGATTCTTTACAGAAAAAGGAAACATTTTTTCTTGGTATAGGTATGGTACAGTAGCCTAAAAATATTTGACAGTGCTGTGCTATGCAGCAAAATATGTTTATCTATATATATATGGAAAAATATATATGGAAAAAATAGGCTATATGAACTGGGTTACAAAGTGATATGATAATGATATATTTATACTTGGGTCAGACCATATGCTTAATATGGATATTATGGCAAGAAATAAAACAAACAAAAGTGTATATTGGAGTATCTATAACTTAGGAATTGTATTCAGCTGTAATAACAAATCCAACTCTAGTGGTTTAAACACATTAAATTAGCTTCCAATTTTATCCACTCTTATAAATAAACTCAGTGACAAGTGGCCACAGGCTGATAGAACAGTTCCCCTAGGCTCTTCCTGTCTTTCTGTTCATGAATCATTGGTATCTGCCCTCTGTCCTCAAGGCCAGAAGATGGTGGCTACAGCACCAAAGGTCTCATCCACCAGCCAGGTAAGAGCAAGCCAAGGGGACAGCCAAGTCAGCTCCACTTAGGGATATTTTCTAGAAGCCCTACTCAATAATTCCTACTTGTAATTCACTTGCTGCCTCTAGCTTTGAGGAAACCTGGAAAATAATAATAATGATAACAATAACAATAATATATTATATATTTTGATTATTTATTTTTAATTTATTATTTTACTAAATAATAATTTATTAGTAATGCTTATTATTATTATTATTATTTTAAACCTGAGTACTTCTAAAAAGCCACATTTCTGTCAATAAGAAAAAGATGAAAGTGACAATTGTGCAGGCAACGAGAAGTTTCCACCATTGTATCTGATATGAAAAATCCAAACTGCTAGATAAGTTGAGAAAAGAGCAGCAAGAGCAGTGATGGATCTTTGCAGTGCTTCACTTTCTGTCAGATGTTTCTGCAGGCCACACAGTCTTGAACATGAAATAATTAAAGAGCAAAAACCCAGATTAAAGGGGCTGGGGCGCGTAGATCCTGAGAGATAGAAATCCCTGTGGGATTCCCAGTAAGAAGTAGCTTTCTGCCAAAAGCATTCTAAACCGCTCCTCTGTGGCCATGGCAGGCAGAGTGACAGGCGAACACAGACACATTATCCTCAGGTGAGAGTTAGAGCTGTAGGTAGCATCATGCAACCAACACTCATTACTGTGTGGAGAAGGGAGTCAGTAGTCTCCAGAGCACACTAAAGGCAAGAAAAACTGTCCACAGAAACAAAGAGAGAAACATCCATTGTTGAAGCTTTGAACAAGTCCACTGTGAATAAGTGCTCTGAGTAAGAGAAAAGCAAGACTAGCATCCCTCTGTAGATGGTAGTAAGAACCTGAAGCTGGAGGTGAACATCGTGGGGAAAGGTCACATGCAATAAGCCTGGGAGACATGACCATGCCTGAGACAAAAAGAGGATAGAACAGAACAAACATGTAGCACATTATTACCAGAACCTTAGCGAGGACGAGCTGGCTCTCAGGACCCACTATGTGTCCTTTATAGAAACATATACATGAAGTTTAGTCACTTTAATAGATTGATTGATTGACTGATGATTGATTTGGTCTCCAAAATGCCCCAACTTTAAAAACACTCTGATTTTTCATAGGATTATGGAGAGTATAAAGAGATACTTGTAGGAGGTATTACACTAAAATAGAGTAAGATTTTAGGGTGAGAAACAATAAGAGGGCAACTTGCATTACAAAACTCTGTGTAATGAGTCTTGTTTCCAGATATACTATACATTACACCTTCCATATTTGATGCAATTCAATCCTCATAATATGCTTTGAGAGAAACTACTCCCATTCTACAGTTGGGAAAACTGCAGAACAAGGAAGTTAGAAGTTAAAATCAAGGTTACACAGCTATTAGATATACAGAAACAATTCAAACTCAGATAATTAAGATTTCAAATCTCGTGCTGTTTCTGTTGGAAAGGAGCAGGACTCCCCAACATTGTTGTTCAATGTATATTGCTTCCATCTTCTGCTGTCAATACCCTGCTTTTTCCTTGGAGGGGAAAGTTTTGCCTTTGTGGTCAGTAGATGACGGGTTCAGTTCTAGACTATAGCAATAAAGTGAGTATCACAATATAGTGAATCATTTTTTTTTGGTTTCACAGTGCACATAAAAGTTATTATACTATACCATAGTCTATTAAGTATGCACTAGCATTCCATCTTACAAAAACAATTAGATACCTTAATTAAAAATAGATTTTGCTAAAAAATGCTAACTACCAGGGCACCTGGGTGGCTCAGTGGTTGAGCCTCTGCCTTCGGCTCAGGTCATGATCCTGGGGTCCTGGGATTGAACCTGGCATTGGGCTCCTGCAGGGAACCTGCTTTTCCCTCTGCCTATGTCTCTGCCTCTCTCTCTGTGTCTCTCATGAATAAATAGATAAAATCCTTTTTAAAAAATTCCAACTATCATCTTAGATTTTATCAAGTAGTAATCTTTGCTAGTGGAAGGTCTCTGTATCAGTGTTGACTGACCAATGTGGCAGGTTGCTGAAGGCTGGGATGGCTGTGGCAATTTCTTAGAATAAGACAATAATGAAATTTAATACATCAATGGACTCTTCCTGTTTGACAGCATTTAGCCACATTAGAACTTCTTTCAAAACTTGAGTAAATTCTCTCAAATTCTGCTATTGCTTTATCAACTAAATTTATGGAATTCTAAATCCTCTGTTGTCATTTCAACAGCTCTCATAGCATCTTGACCAGGCATAGATCTCATCTCAAGAATCCACCTTTCTCTGCTAATCCATAAGAAAAAAGTTCTCATTCATTCGAGTTTTATCATGAGATTAAAGCGATTTATCACATTTTCAGGTTATGCTTCTAATTCTAGCTCTTTCCACTTCATCAGCAGTTACCTTCTCCACTGAAGTCTTGAACTCCTCAAACTTACCCATGAGCACTGAAATTAATTTCTTTCAAAATCCTGTTAAATGCTGATATTTTGGCTTTTTCCCATGAATCAGGAATGTTCTTAATAGCATCAGGAATGGTAAATTCTTTCTAGAAGGTTTTCAATTGACTTTGTCCAGATCAATCAGAGGAACCACTAAACTTTCTCCATATCAGTAGTAAGGCTCTTTTTTTTTTTTTTTTTAATTATTTGTGTGTACACTAGAGTAGTACTTTTAATTTCTGTCAAGAACTTTTCCTTTAGATTCATAACCTGGCTAATTGTTTGGCACAAGAGGCCTAGCCTTTGGTCTATTTCAGCTTTTGACATCTTCTTCACTAAGTTTAATTTATTTCAAGCTTACAATTCAGTGAGAAATGTGTGGGACACTGGAGGAAGATGGCAAAGTAGGAGGATCCTGAGCTCACCTTATCCCATGGACATACTGAGATAAAGAGTACATCTATGCAACTAATGCTCAAAATGACCCAAAGGTTGGCAGAACAGACTTCCCACAGCTAATCATAGGGAGGAGGCCACATCAAAAAGTATAGATGGTGTGGAGACGTGTCTAGGAACCAAAACTCCTATGAGACTACCACAAGCAGGAGGGACACCAGAAGCACAGAGAAAAGAGAGGAACAGATGCCATACCTGGAACCCTAGGCACCAGGGACCTGCACTGGGAAGACAAATTCCCATTACAACTGGCTTTGAAAACCAATTGGTTTTAACTTAGGGGGCTTCATTATTATTATTATTTAAGATTTTATTTATTTATTTGTTCATGAGACACACATACACACAACACACGCACGTACAGAGAGAGAGAGAGAGAGAGAGAGAGAGAGGCAGAGACACAGGCATAGGGAGAAGTAGGCTCCATGCAGGAAGCCTGATGCGGCACTCAATCCCGGGACTCCAGGATCACACCCTGAGCCAATGGCAGGCGCTAAACCACTGAGCCACCCAGGGATCCCCTAACGTAGGGAGCTTTAAAAGTCAGTAGGCTTACCTCCAGGAGAACTGGAGGACAATAGAAAACTCAGTACCCATCATTAGACAGCCAGCAGAATGAATAACTCAGCTGACACAGCAAAGAAGCAGCAGTTTGAAAAATGCCTTAGGTATGTATGAAGATCTATTTACTAATCTCAGAATGTGTGCTGGAGGAGCAGGGATTTTCAGGAGATGTCTCTGAGGCTCCAAGAACAAAGGAGCTTGAGGGTGCCATTTCTGTTCCCTTACCCTAGCCTAGATAGCCGGACACTTGCAGGAACAAGCACTAGCACTCTTTACATATCTTGCTAGCTCTATATGCCTTGTCCTTGTGTTCACCTGTGAACCAACTACATCCAGTCCCTCTGTCTTGGCTCCAATGCTTCACTGTACAATGTGAGCAGCCCTGGCAGGAACACCCACCACTCCAAGGTGACTCCTAACCTGGAGAGGGGACGATAACCTCACATACCAGCATGTTGGCAGTTCTAGCAGCTGAACCTTTTAGCTGACCACACAGGAAGAGAGCCCTGCCATTCAGTGCATTTACAACTATGGCAGAAGCTGATTGCTGACAAGTAGTCTGACTGTTGTCTCACTAACCAATAAAAGCCTCCATGATACCAACAGTAAGAAAGCCTTGCTGATGGATGCATCACTGCAGAGAGGCTAGTTAGCTTCTCTAGCCAGACTGCTAACCCTGACCATCTACATGCCCATGGAAGTCTCAGAGGGACTAAATCCTACACAGTGCACCCACAGCAGGCAAAGCAGGTCATTGCAGCTGATTGAGCCAATGGCAAACATGGCTCACACACAAGAACAGGGCGCACATAATCAACACAGGATACAACCCTGAAGTGCCTGATTCTGTACAGAAAGCATTGTGCTACAGGGCTAGATGAGACCTCTTCTATATGAGGCCAATAATTTCAAGATCAGGATACATATCTGACCTCTGTGATTCATAGTAACAAACACAGAGTTAGACAAAAGGAATATACCTCAAATGAAAGAAGAGGACAAAATCACAGCAAAAGTACAAAATAAAACTGAGATAAGCAATATGCCTGATAAAAAGTTTAAAGTAATTGTCATAAAGACACTCACTGGACTTGAAGAAAGATTGGACAAATTCAGTGAGATCCTCAACAAAGAGATAGAAAATATCAAAAAGGAGTAAGTCAGAGACGAGGAATTCAATATTTGAAAATAAAACACTGGAGGGAATCAAGAGCCAATTAGAAGAAGCAGAAGAACAGATCAATGATCTGGAACACAGGGTAATGGAAACCAATCAGTCGAACAACAAAAATTAAAGAGAGAGAGAGAGAGAGAGAGAGAGAGAGAAAGAAAAAAAGAAAAGAAAAGAAAGAAAAGAAAAGAAAAGAAATAAAAGAAAAGAAAGAAAAGAAAAGAAAAGAAAAGAAAAGAAAAGAAAAGAAAAGAACTGAGAAAAGGTTAAGGGAATTCAGCAATATCATCAAGTATATTAACACTTGGATTATAGGGATCCCAGAAGAAGAGAGAAGGAGGTAGAAAACTTACTTGAAGAAATAATAGCTGACAAATTCCCTAACCTGTGGAAGTATCAGATATCCAGATCCAGGAGGCATAGAGAGGCCCCAACAAAATTAACCCAAGGAGGTCCACACCAAGACACATAATAGGTAAAATGGCTAAAAACAGAGATGAAGAGAGAACTGTAAAAGTAGCAGAGGAAATAAAATAGTTACATACGAGGGAAATCCCATAGGCTATCAGCTGATTTTTCAGCACAAATTTTACAGGCCAGACATGATATATTCAAAGTGCTGAAAGGAAAAACAAAAAACAAACAAACAAACAAACAAAAAAACCAAAAAGACTAAAAGCTGCAACCAAGAATAATCTATAAAACAAAGCTATCATTTAGAATACAAGGAGAGATGTAGTGTTTTGTCAAAAAGAAAAGTTAAAGGAACTCATCATCAGTAAACCAGTTCACAAGAAATATTAAAGGGACTTCTCTGAGTAGAAAGAAAAGACCATAATTAGAACTAAGAAAATTATGAAAGGAGAGAAATTCATAGGTAAAAGCAAACATGTAAAAGGTAGTGAATTAATCACTTAAAATGCCAGTATGGAGTTTAAAATACAAAGGAAGCAAAATTAATTATATATTAAAAAATGTGGTCAAGGGATATAAAACTTAAAATATGTAAAATATGATCTCATATACATAAAATGTGGAGGGGGAGTAAAAGTTTAGTGCCGTTAGACTAGGGTCTAACTTCAGCAACCATTAACTTAATATAGACTGTTATACGTAGAAGATACACTTAATGAAAACCATAGATCAAAAACCTGTAAGAGATACACAAAGTAAAGAGAAAGGAATCAAAGCATTTCACTAAAGAAAGCCATCAAACCATAAGTGGAAAAGAGACCAAGAAGAACTGCAAGAACAACTGAAAAAGAACTAGCAAAATGTCAATAAGTAAATACCTACCAATAATTACTATAAATATAGATGGATTAATGCTCCAAACAGAAAACATAGGATGACAGAATGAATAAAAAACAAACCAAAACAAAAAGACCTGTCTATATACTGCCTACAAGAAACTCACTTCAGACCTAAAGACATGTAGAGACTGACAATGAAAAAATAGCAAAAGACATTCCACACAACTGAAAGGAAAACAAAAACCAGGGTAGCAATTTTAATATCAGATAAAATAGATTTTATTATTTTTTAAATTATTTTTTATCGGAGTTCAATTTGCCAACATAGAGCATATCACGCAGTGCTCATCCATCAAGTGCCCCCCTCAGTGCCCATTACAAAGTCACCCCCACCCTCCGCCCACCTCCCTTTCCACTACCCCTTGCTTGTTTCCCAGAGTTAGGAGTCTCACATGTCTGTCACCCTCACTGGTATTTCCCACTCATTTAGTCTCCTTTCTCCTGTATTCCCTTTCACTATTTTTTATATTCCCCAAATGAATGAGACCATATCATGTCTGTCCTCCAACTGACTTACTTCACTAGCATAATACCCTCCAGTTCCATCCACGTTGAAGCAAATGGTGGATATTTATCGTTTCTAATGGCTGAGTAACATTCCACTGTATACATAGACCACAGCTTCTTTATCCACTCATCTTTTTATGGACACCCAGGCTTCTTCCACAGTTTGGCTATTGTGGACATTGCTGCTATAAACATTGGGGTGCAGGTGTTCTGGCATTGCACTGCATCTGTATCTTTGGGATAAATCCCCAGCAGTGCAATTGCTGGGTCATAGGGCAGATCTTTTTTAACTCTTTGAGGAACCACCACACAGTTTTCCAGAGTGGCTGCACCAGTTCACATTCCCACCAACAGTGCAAGAGGGTTCCACTTTCTCCACATCCTCTCCAACATTTGTTGTTTCCTGTCTTGTTAATTTCCACCATTCTCACTTGTGTGAGGTGGTATCTCATTTTGGTTTTGATGTGTATTTCCCTAATGGCCAGTGATGCAGAGCATTTTTTCATGTGCTTGTTGGCTATGTCTATGTCTTCTTTGGTGAAATGTCTGTTCATGTCTTTTGCCCATTTCATGATTGGGTTGTTTGTTTCTTGGGTGTTGAGTTTAATAAGTTCTTTATAGATCTTGGATAGTAGCCCTTGATCTGATAGGTCATTTGGAAATATCTTCTCCCATTCTGTAGGTTGTCTTTTGTTTTGTTGACTATTTACTTTGCTGTGCAGAACACTTTTATCTTTATTAAGGCCCAATAGTTCATTTTTGCTTTTGTTTCTTTTGCCTTCATGGATGTATCTTGCAAGAAGTTACTGTGGCCGAGTTCAAAAAGGGTGTTGCCTGTGTTCTTCTCTAGGATTTTGATGGAATCTTGTCTCACATTGAGATCTTATATCCTTTTTGAGTTTATCTTTTTGTAAGGTGTAAGAGAATGGTCTAGTTTCATTCTTCTGCACATGGCTGTCCAATTTTCCCAGCACCATTTATTGAGGATCCTGTCCTCTTTTCAGTGGATAGTTTTTCCTGCTTTGTCGAAAATTAGTTGACCATAGAGTTGAGGGCCCATTTCTGGATTCTCTATTCTGTTCCATTGATCTATGTGTCTGTTTTTGTGCCAGTACCACACTGTCTTGATGACCACAGCTTTGTAGTACAACCTGAAATCCGGCATTGTGATGACCCCGGCTGTGGTTTTCTTTTTCAATATTCCCCTAGCTATTCGGGGTCTTTTCTGATGCCACACAAATCTTAAGATGATTTGTTCCAACTCTCTGAAGAAAGTCCATGGTATTTTTATGGGATTGCATTGACTGTGTACATTGCCCTGGGTAACATTGACATTTTCACAGTATTAATTCTTCCAATCCATGAGCATGGAATATTTTTCCATCTCTTTGTGTCTTCCTCAGTTTCTTTCAGAAGTGTTCTGTAGTTTTTAGGGTATAGATCCTTTACCTCTTTGGTTAGGTTTATTCCTAGGTACCTTATGCTTTTGGGTGCAATTGTAAATGGGATGGACGCCTTAATTTCTCTTTCTTCAATCTCATTGTTAGTGTATAGAAATGCCACTGATTTCTGGGCATTGATTTTGTATCCTTCCACACTGCCAAATTGCTGTATTAGTTCTAGCAGTCTTGGAGTGGAATCTTTTGGGTTTTCTAGGTACAGTATCATGTCATCTGCAAAGAGGGAGAGTTTGACATCTTCTTTGCCAATTTGAATGCATTTTATTTCTTTTTGTTGCCTGATTGCTGAGGCTAAGACTTACTTCTAGTAATATGTTGAATAGCAGTGGTGAGCGTGGACATCCATGTTGTATTCCTGATCTTAGGAGAAAGGCTTCCAGAGTTTCCCCATTGAGAATGATATTTTCTGTGGGCTTTTCATAGATGGCTTTTAAGATGCTGAGGAATGTTCCCTCTATCCCTACAATCTGAAGAGTTTTGATCAGGAATGGATGTTGTACTTTGTCAAATTCTTTTTCTGCATCTATTGAGAGGATCATGTGGTTCTTGTTTTTTCTCTTGTTGATATGATCTATCACGTTGATTGCTTTATGAGTGTTGAACCAACATTGCATGATGGGGATAAATCCCACTTGGTCATGGTGAATAATTTTCTTAATGTACTGTTGGATCCCATTGGCTAGTATCTTGTTGAGAATTTTTGCATCTGTGTTCATCAGGGATATCGGTCTATAATTCTTCTTTTTGGTGGGGTCTTTGGTTTTGGAATCAAGGGGATGATGGCCTCATAGAATGACTGTGGAAGTATTCCATCTCTTTCTATCTTTCAGAACAGCTTTAGTAGAATAAGTATTGTTTCTTCTTTAAACGCTGGATAGAATTCCCGTGGGAAGCCATCTGGCCCTGGACTTTTGTGTCCTGGGAGGTTTTTGATGACTGCTTCAATTTCCTCCCTGGTTATCGGCCTGTTCAGGTTTTCTATTTCTATTACCCTGTTCCACTTTTGGTAGTTTGTGGTTTTCCAGAAATGTGTCCATTTCTTCTAGATTGCCTAATTTATTGGTGTATATTTGCTCAGAATGTTTTTAAAATCGTTTGTATTTCCTTAGTATTAGTGGTGATATCTCTTTTTTTCATTCGTGATTTTATTAATTTTGAGTCTTCTTTCTTTTGTTTTTAATAAGGCTGGCTAATGGTTTATCTATCTTATTAATCCTTTCAAAGAACCAACTCCTGGTTTTGTTGAGCTGTTCCACAGTTCTTCTGGTCTCTATTTCATTGAGTTCTGCTCGAATATTTATTAACTTTCTTCTGCTGGCTGTAGGTTTTATTTGCTGTTCTTTCTCCAGTTCCTCTAGGTGCAAGGTTAGCTTTTGTATTTGATTTTTTCCAGGTTTTTGAGGAATGCTTGTATTGTGATGTATTTCCCTCTCAGGACTACTTTTCCTGTATCACAAAGATCTTGAATAGTTGTATCTTCATTCTCATTAGTTTCCATGAATCTTTTTATTTCTTCTCTAATTTCCTCATTGACTCTTTCATCTTTTAGCAGGATGGTCTTTAACCTCCACGTGTTTGAATTTCTTCCAAATTTCTTCTTGTGATTTAGTTCTAGTTTCAAAGCATTGTGGTCTGAAAATATGCAAAGGACTATCAAAATCTTTTGGTATTGGTTAAGACCTTATTTGTGACCTAGCATGTGGTCTATTCTGGAGAAAGTTCCATGTGCAGTTGAGAAGAATGTGTATGCAATTGCGTTTGGATGTGACGTTCTGTATATATCTGTGAAATCCATCTGGTCCAGTGTATCATTTAAAGCTC
This sequence comes from Canis lupus baileyi, assembly GCF_048164855.1. Taxonomy (NCBI): domain Eukaryota; kingdom Metazoa; phylum Chordata; class Mammalia; order Carnivora; family Canidae; genus Canis; species Canis lupus. Next base: position 45,172,105 of record NC_132857.1, on the reverse strand, counting down.
TCGTTTCTTTGGAGATGTTGTGCTTAGATCTTTCATTTACAGAAAGCGCTGTGTTGAAGTCTCCCAGTAGAAATGTATTATTGTCTAAGTATGTCTTAACTTTGGTTATTAATTGATTGATATACTTGGCAGCTCCCACATTAGGGACACAAATATTCATGATTGTTAGGTCCTCTTGTTGGATAGATCCTTTAAGTATGATATAGTGTCCTCTTCATCTCTTACTACAGTCTTTGGGATAAATTTTATCTGATATGAGGATTGCTACCCCAGCTTTCTTTTGAGGACCATTGGTATGGTTCTCCAAACTTATATTTTCAGGCTGGAGGTGTCCTTAGGTCTCAAATGAGTCTCTTGGAGACAGCAAACAGATGGGTCTTGCTTTTTTATCTAGTCTGAAACCCTGCACCTTTTGATGCGCTTGTTAAGCCCATTCATGTTCAGAGTTACTATTGAAAGATATGAATTTAGTGTCATAATGATACCTATTCAGTCCCTGTTTTTGTGGATTGTTTCTTTGGGCTTCCTGTTTCTTTTACAGAGTCCTCCTGAATATTTCTTGCAGCGCTGGTTTGATGGTCACATATTCTTTCAGTTTCCACCTATTTTGGAAGCTCTTTATCTCTCCTTCTATTTCTGAATGAGGGCCTTGCTGGATTAAGTATTCTTGGCTGCATGTTCTTCTCATTTAGGACCCTGAATATATCCTGCCAGCCCTTTCCGGCCTGCCAGGTCTCTGTGGAGAGGTCTGCTGTTAATCTAATACTTCTCCCCATATAAGTTAAGGGTCTCTTGTCTCTCACTGTTTTAAGGATTTTCCCTTTATCTTTGGAATTTGCAAGTTTCAGTATTGAATGTCGGGGTGCTGAATATTTTTTATTGATTTTGGGGGGGATCTGTCTATCTCCTGGATCTGAATGCCTATTTCCCTCCCCAAAATAGGTAAGTTCTCAGCTATGATTTGTTCAAATACACTTTCTGGGCCTGTCCCTTTGGGCACCCTCTGGAACCCCAATTAAATGTCTGAGGCTGTCATTTATTTCCCTTAACCTTTCCTCATGATCTTTTAGTTTTTTTTTTTATGTTTCTTTCCTCCGCTTCCTTCCCTGCCATCAACGTGTCTTCTATGTTCTTTCTTCTCTTTCTTCCACCTCATTAACCCTCGTTGTTAGGACCTCCAGTTTGGATTGCATCTCATTAAATTAATTTTTAATTTTGGCCTGATTAGATCTAAACTCTGTAGTCATGGGTCTCTTAAACCCTTTATGCTTTTTTCCAGAGCCACCAGTAGCTTTACAATTGTGCTTCTGAATTGGCTTTCTGACATCGAATTGTAATCCAAATTCTGTAACTCTGTGGGAGAGAGTATTCTTTCTGATTCTTTCTTTTGGGGTGAGTTCTTCTTTCTAGTCATTTTGCTCAGTGCACAGTGGCTAAAAACAAGTTGTACTGGAAAAAGGAAGGAAAAAAAGGGAAAAAACAAACAAACAAACAAAAATAAAGAACAAAAACCAAAACCAAAAACACAGAGGGGTATCCTCTGGATCTATACACTGTAAATCCCTGGACTTTTCCTGGAGGTTTCCAGCACTGCTCCATCAAAAACTTGCTGTTCCCCTGTCCTTCCAGTTGGTCTTCTGGGGAAGGGGCCTGCTGTACTGAATCTCAGGTGTGTGCACCTGGGGGAGCTGCCCCACCCCCTGCCAGGTGCAGGGTTCAGTGGGAGCTGTTTATTCTGTGAGGCCCCTGCTCCCTGGTGCCCGCTCCATCCCAGGCACAAGGTGACACCAGGAGGAACAACAACAGTGGTGGCGGCCAGCCCTCCAGCTCTGGAGTCAGCTCCCGCAGTAACTACCACAGCTCCCAGTCCACACTGGCCTGGATGCTCCCGGGCTGGGGGGCACTGATCTGCACAGCTTGGGGATGCTTGGCGGCAGGAGCGTCCTCACCATCCTGTGCCCTTCTTGCCACCGCCTGGCCCAGCGGGAGCGCAGGATCCTGGGCTGTGTCCTCTGGTGTCCTGGGCTCTGGGGCCTGCACCACTGGGATTGTGCTTCCGGGCCGCACAGCCCCCTCCACGTGGAACCACCACCTGAGCTGCTCCCGAGGCCCCACCGGGAGCTCCAGCCCTTTACCATGCTTGGCCTGCACGGTGTGGCGGGCTCTCCCCCAGGGCACACTTCCTCTGTTAGTGATCCCGGGAACCTGGGGGCTCCATCGCCCCTCCTCAAATCCCACCCAAGTTCCCTGTGAGCTCCTTTCCCTCCAGGAAGAATACAGGGCAGATTTTTAAAGTTCCTGCTTCTCTGGGACTGGGGTTTCCAGTCCTGGAGGCTTTCGCCACCTGGCCTTAGCCTGGCTCCTCGTGGGGGCCCTTCCTCCACTGGATTCTTTTTTATTTTTATTTTTTTTCCATCTTCCTACTGAGTTAGAAGCGCAAACTCTTCTCTCTGCAGCGTTCGAGCTGTTCTCTCTTTAAATCTCAGGCCGAATTCATAGGTTTTCAGGATGATTTGAAAGTTATCTAGGTAAGTCAGTGGGGACAGGTGACTTGGGGACTCTACCCTTCTGCCATCTTAGCTTCTCCAGATAAAATAGATTTTAAAACAAAGACACTAACAAAAGACAAAGTAGGGCACTACATAATGATAAAGGTAATAATCCAAGAACATATAACAATTACAAATATCTATGCATGCAACATAGGAGCACTCAAATAGATAAAGCTACTGCTTACAGACATAAAGGCAGAAATTTGACAATAATACAATAATACTAGGAGACTTGACCTAGATTGGGTAAACCAACAATGGAAACAGTAGCTGTGGATGACATGTTAGACCAGATGGACCTAACAGATATATTCAGAACATTCCATCCAAAACCAACAGAATACCCATTTTCTTTAAGTGTACATGGGACATCCTCTATAAGGGAGATCACATGTTAGGCCACAAAATAGGTCTCAATAAATTTAGGAAGAATGAAATTATATAAAGCATCTTTTCTGACTACAATAGTATGAAATTAGAAATCAATTACAAGAAAAGATTTGGAAAGAACACAAATATATGGAGGCCAAACAACATACTGGTAAACAATGTATGGGTCAACCAAAAAATCAAAGAGGAAATTAAGAAAAAAAAAAAAAAACATAGAGACAAATGGAAATGAAAACACAATGATCCAAAATTTTGGAAAACAGCAAAAGCAGTCCTGAAAGGGAAATGGATAGCAATAGAGTCCTACCTCAAGACACAAGAAAAATCTCAAATACACAACCTGACTTTACATGTAAAAGAGCTAGAGAAAATAAAAGAAACAAAATTCCTACCTAGAAAATAGAAGGAAATGAAATAGAGATTAAAAGAGTAATAGAACAGATAAATGAAACCAGGAGCTGTTTCTTTGAAAAGCTAAACAAAACTGATAAGCTTTTATTAAGACATACCAAGGAAAAAGAAAAGAAAAAGAGAACTCAAATAAAATCAGAAATGAAGGAGGATAAATAGCATCTGACACTAGAGAAATACAAAGGAAATACAAAGGATTATAAGAGAACATTATGAAAAATTATATGCCAATGAATTGGACAACCTAGAAGAAATGGATAAATTCCTAGAAACATATAATCTTCTAAAACTGAATGAGAAAGATACAGAAAACTCAAGCAGACTGATTACTAGTAATGAAAGTGAATCAGTAATCAAAAAACTCTCAACAAACAAAAGTCCAGGACTAAATGGATTCACAGGTAAACTCTACCAAATATTAAAGAAGAGTTTATACCTATTCTCAAACTATTCCAAAAAAAATAGAAAAGGAAGGAAAACTTCCAAAATCATACTATGAGGCCAGGGTTACCCTGATGCCAAAACCAGATACTACAAAACAGAAGAAAAAAAGAAAAAGAAAACTATAAAACAAAACCAAAAAAAAAAAAAAAAAAAAAAGACACTACAAAACCAAAAAACTATATAGGCCAATATCTCTGATGAACATAAATGCAAAAATCCTTAACAAAATATTAGAAAACCAAATTAAGAATACATTAGGAACTCATTCTCTGAGATCAAGTAGGACTTATTTTAAAGATGCAAAAATGGTTCAGTATTCCCAAATCAATCATTATGATACATCACATTAAGAGAAAAGATTGAAGAAAAACATAATCATCTTAATAGATGTAGAAAAAGAGCACTTGACGAAATGTAACATCCAGTCATGATAAAAGTCCTCAACAAAGTATGTTTAGAAGGAACATATCTCAACATTATAAAGTCCATATATAACAAAGCCACAGCTAACATCATACTTAACTGAAAAACAGAGATCCCGCCTTACATCAGGAAAAAGACAAGGACATCCACTTTCATCACCTCTATTCAGCATAGTACTGGAAGTCCTAACTTAGTAATCAGACAAGAAGAAACAAAAGGCCTCCATATTAGTAAGGAAGAAGTTAAACTGTCACTATTTACAGACAGCATGATACTATATATAGAAAACTCTAAAAAGTCCAGTACAAAAAGAGTCCAGTACAAAACTATGCAAATTGATAAATGAATTCAGTAAAGTTGCAAAATAGAAAATTAATATACAGAAATGTGTTGCTTTTCTATACACTAATAAGAAAATAGCAGAAAGAGAAATTAAGAAAACAAGTCCAGTTACAACTGCACCAAAAACATAACATAAAATACCTAGGAATAAACTGTACCAACAAAGTGAAAGACCTGTGATCTGAAATGTATAAAACATTGATAAAAAAATGAAGATGACAAAAATGTAAAGATACCCCACACTCAGGGACTAGAAGAACCAATATTCTTAAAAAGTCCATACCATCTAGGGGCATCTGGGTGGCTCATTTGGTTAAGTGTCTGCCTTCAGTTCATGATCTCAGGATCCTGGGATTGAGTCCTATGTAGGGCTCCCTGCTCAATGGGGAGTTTGCTTCTCCTTCTGCCCCTAACGTCACTCATTCCCTCTCTCTCTCAAATAAATAAATAAATATTTTTTTTAATGTCCATACCATCTAAGCAATCTGCAGACTTGATTCAATACCTATCATAATACCTTTTTTCCCTCACAGAAATAGAACAAGTGATCCTAAAATCTGTACAGAACCAAAGAAGACCCCAAATAGTCAAAGCAATCCTGAGAAAGCTGAAGGTATCAAAAATCCAGATTTAGAGATATACTACAAAGCTAGAGTAATCAAAACAGTGTAGTACTGGCACAAAAATAAACATGTAGATTAATGGAAAAAATAGAGAGCCTAGAAATAAACCCATGATTACATGGTCAATTACTCAATAACAAATGAGGCAAGAATTGCAACAGGGAAGAGACATTGTCTTCAATAAAAGATGCTGGAAAAACTGGACCTCCATATGCAAAAGAATGAAACTGGACCATTTTGTTGAACCATACATAAACTCAAAATAGATTAAAGACCTAAATAGATTAAAGACATGAAACCATAAAATTCCTAGAAAATACAGGCAGGAATCTCTCTGACACTGGTCTATGCAACATTTTTCTAGATATGTCTCTTCGGGCAAGAGAAACAAAAGCAAAAGTAAACTATCAGGACTACACCAAAATAAAAAGCTTCTGTACAGTGAAGGAAATCACCAACAAAGGCAACCTACAGAATGGGAGAAGGTATTTGCAAATGATATATCCAATAAAGGGTCAGTATCCAAAATAGACATGAAGAACTTATCCAACACAATACCAACAAAACAAATAATCCTATTAAAATGGGCAGAGGACCTGAATAGACATTTTTCTAAAGAAGACCAAAAGACACATTAAAAGGTATTCAACATCACTCATCATCAGGGAAACGACAATGAGATATCACCTCTCAGAATATCTAGAATAAAAAACATAAGAAATAACAAGTGTTGGTGAGGATATGGAGAAAAAGGAACCCTTATGCACTGTTAGTGAGGATATAAATTGGTGCAACCACTATGGAAAACAGTATGTAGCATCCTCAAAAAATTAAAAACAGAAAAACCATATGATCCATTATTATAAAACCATACTCATTATTTATCCAAAGAAAACAAAAACATTAATTCAAAAATATATATGTATCCCTATGTTCATAACAGTGTGATTTACAATAGTCATATATGGAAGAAACCCAAACGTCCATCAATAGATGAATGAATAAAAAACATGGGAAAATATATGCAGTTGAGTATTATTAACCATAAAAAAGAATGAGACCTTGCCATTTGGAACACATGGATGGACCCAGAGGGTATTATGCTAAGTTAAATAAATCAGAATAAGACAAATATCCTATGATTCCACTTATATGTGGAATCTAAGAAACAAAACAACTGAACAAAGAAACAGACGAAAAAATAAAAGAAAAACAGAAACTTAAATGTAGTGAACAAATTAGTGGTTGCCAGAGGGAAGGTGGGTGGGGTGGTGGGTGAAATAGATAAAGGGCACTGAGAGGTAAAAACTTCCAGTTATAAAAGAAATGAGTTACAGAGATATAAAGTGCAACATAGGCAATAATATTGTGATAACATTGTATGGTGACAGATGGCGATGACACAGTGATAAGCACTGAATAACGTATGGTATTGTTGAATCAATGTGTTGTACACCTGAAACTAATATAACACGTATGTTCCTTATACATCAATAAAGAGAAGGAGTTTTCAAAAAAAAAAAATCGAGAGAGTTGTGACTCTTCCTTTCACCTGAAATGTAGAAGCTACTGCAGGTTATTAATTGGCCTAATTTCAGTATTGTTTCTCAGGGAGCAGGAAGGTCCAAGGAGAGGGAGAGAGACAGGGAATGGCTGGTGGGTGGAACGGATGGAACACACACAACATCTAAATTTGCTGTCTTTACGGGTGCAGTTCATGGTGCCTCCAAACAATAATTGTAACATCAAAAATGACTGATCACAGATAACCATAACAAATACAGTAATAATAAAGTTTGAAATATGCGAATTACCAAAATGTGACATAGAGACAAAAAGAGAGCAGATGCTTTACATAGGATTGACACAAATCTTAAGTTTGGGAAAAAGACAATCTCTGCAAAGCACAATAAATCAAAGCATAATAAAAAGAGGTAGGCCTGTATTTGGGAAAGGCTTGACTATCTCACATCCCCTTCAGTGGGTACTGGACTTAGAGCTAACCTGTTAGAATCATATGGACTGTTTCAGGGACATAACCCTAAATCAGGCATTAGCCTCAATTTGCCACACCTTTTGCAAAGCATAAGTCCTCATTGTCCTGTGGTTGATAGGTCTGAAGTGGAGAAGTACTTCCCTCATGGCTAGGGACAGCCAGAGAATGGAGCCAAGGCATAGGGAAAGAGAGCCAAGAAGGAAACTCAAGCTCTGATGACATTATTTGAATTCTCAAATTCAGTCATGTTTGATGCATGATCTATGTATGCCCTAGAGTTTTGAACTATGTAAGATAAGAAGTTCCATCTTTTTTCAATCAGCCTAGTTTGTTATATTTCCTGTTACAGCAATGAAAACAGTCTTGACTAATAAAGTTGGTTTACAAAAGACAAAATATTGTGTACCTAAAGGATGCAATTAATATTAAAAATCACTTAGAACTCAGTCCAGGTATAGCTACATATAACCCAGGATCCATACCTTTCAGAGCCAAAGTGTGAGTTAGTACAAGTATTTTACCTCCTGGAGACATTTGTGAATAAACTCTAAAAGTATTCGACTAGCATATTCTAGAATATTCTTTTATTTTGACATCATTTGATCCTCTAGAATAAGTAGCCCAGTTACCATATTTCATAAAGTATCTTTATAAGTAGGTAACTGCAGAAAATATAGCCACATTGTATTACAAAAAAGGTTTATGTGTAATAGGCTCATTACACAACGATCAGTAAACACTATCTGAACACTTTCCATTCATAAAGAATATTTCAGTTTATGAAAGGACTTCAAATGACTGTTCACAGATGTTTGTGAAAAATAAAAATAGGTTAGAAAACTGCTATGTAGGCCAGTGTCATTTTACAAATAAAAATAATATATGATCAATATTTTGCAAAGATAAAGGAACAGAAAAAAAATCAAGATCTACAAAAAATTTACATATCAACACCACCTAGGACAAACTGTCAACTGCATTCAGGGATGAATGTATCATTATGAATAAGAATTACATTTATAAATTATTTCAATTTTCTACTCTAAATTCCAGAGACTTCTTCTCCCATGGTTTACTTACTCTTGAAATACTGATTATGTCAGAACCTGCCAAGTGAGAAAATTAAAAAGCCTTAATTATCCATTGGGAGTAATAAATTGATAAAATATTTGCAACACTCAATGATTATAAATTCTGCTTCTTTCACTGATTCATCTTTCCACTTATCCTTTTCCTCAGTAAAGTTAAGAAATATGGAAACATGACCATTGTTTCTTCACAGCAATTAGTTCTTACTTAGATGACTGACTTCTGTGAACTTTGATGTTTTTCAATACATTAGAAATATTATAAGAAAAATTGGGAAGAGGGAAATAAACTCATCAGGAAAACTACTGGAGCAAATTCTTAATAACTTTTTGTTTGGTTGGTTGGTTGGTTGGTTTTTTTGGGTAAGTGTCAGAGGTTATTTTTAGCATAAAAATAAAAACTAGCATTCTGTAAGATAAGCATTTAACCTTTACCATATCCTATAGATTCTTCTTTTTAAGGATTCACTTGAAGCTACCATTTGTAGTAATATTTTCTCCCTCCATGCAGCCTATCCAAAGACTGTAACTTCTAACATATCCATGAAAATATATACCTCTTTGCTATAATTGCTAATATATTTCCACCAGATTTATCTTTCTGAGGTAATATGTTTTACCCAAGCAATAATTCTGAGTTGATGTCAAACACTACAAATGCGTAAAACAGCAAGTCTTTGAAATCAAAATCAACACTTAATAAAGGATTCAAAAGTTCACATAGAAGAATATAGAAATACTTAAAATGGAAAGTACAATGGAAACAATTTGCTCAGAGATGTTAAAACATATTACAATACTAGGAATGTCACAACGGTGGAATTTGTAATGTGTGAGTACATGGATTGAAAGAAAATAGGGCTCAGAAACAGACCCTTACATGGGAAATTTTGATAGGCTGCTTTTCAAACCATGAAGTAGCTGGGATAACTGGTTGGGTACTTAGAAAACAAGACATTCAATCTCTACCTCAATCTTTACCACAAACATGTTACAACTCAATACAATAATTAAATTTAAAAATTTTAATATAACATCAAAAGTATAGGTAGATATTTTTATAAGCTTCGGATAGAGGAACTTTTCTAATATAATTGCAAAGCTATCGGGGATCCCTGGGTGGCTCAGTAGTTTAGTGCCACCTTCGGCCCAGGGTGTGATCCTGGAGTCCTAGGATCCAGTCCCACATCAGGCTCCCTGCATGGAGCCTGCTTCTCCCTCTACCTGTGTCTGTACCTCTCTCTCTTTGTGTCTCATGAATAAATAAATAAAATCTTAAAAAATAATTGCAAAGCTATAAACCAGAGTAAAATTTGGTAGGCATGCCACCAGAAAATGTTTAAAAATTATGTGTATCAATTTCTGAATCCTGTCCAATAATTTTTAAAAACACATAAAAAGTCCTAAACAAGGTTAAAAGATAAATATCAGATTGGGAACATATTTGAAAAACATCATAAATAAAAGTTTACTATTCATAATATATCAAAGAACTTTCAAACTATAGGAAAAAACAGTAAGACAAATAGTCATATAAAAACAAAGAACTTTGAGGGATAATGTTTACAAGGGAATATAATTGACTAAGAAATACCAGTAATCAAGGAAATACTAGTATAAAAACATGTTATCACTTATCCATTTTGATCAATAAATACTAAGTCTTGAGTAGATTTAGCATTAACTAAAATAGGGAGGACATAGCCACTTGCTATACTGTTGTTGAGAGAATAAAATATTACATTTCAGAAGCTAATTTGGAAGTATTACTAAAATTTTTAAAGATATATGATCTCTGACCCAACAATGTCCATGTAGAAGAAAATCCTAAATTAAAAGTGGATAAAGTTATTCATTGCGGTTTCTGATAAACACCTTCACATCAGTCAGTAACAGATTAGTTACCACAAAACAAAGCATGCATATAAGCAGTAGCTTTGCACTAATTAAAAAGGACTCTTAGAAATGTCTATTACAAACTATAAGGAAATTTAAAAAAAACAGGTATGTTTCTGCATGTGCATTTATAAAAAGATGTGTGAAAGATTCCTTGCTAAAATTTAAGTAGTGGCTTTCCTAGGCCTGTGATATTGCAGATACTTTTTATTATATTATTTTCTCACAGAATTCTGTGTAACAATGAGATTTAAAAATATATATGTGTGTATATATATATATAATGTTATAAACAAAACATACTGTATTTTGGAAACTAAGAAAATGATATAAAAATAGTCGTTTGTCTGATATCTATACCTTGACAACTCTGTGTTAGTGTGTTCTACTGGGCAGTTTAGGGCTAGGATACATCAACTATTCATAATGACTCTGAATTAAATCTAAAATAGGTCTTCTTAAATGTGGCTGTTATAAATAATAATACTCCATCACTTGTAAAGACCCTCTAGGACTTCAAAGAAAAGAAACATTTTTGCTAGATCTTTATTCATAGATGAAAGAAGCCTAAGTGGAAAATAAATTGGTCTAGAACCTCATCAGAAAACTCAGGACCAGTAAAATGAGTCATCATACACTGCTGAAAAATTCCTGCTCCCTTATAACTGGTTACCTTTTCTGCTTGGAGCTCTAATGGAGCAGACCCCACCCTACCTGGCTGGTGGTGTGGCTTGAGTTTGTTGAGTGTGTGTGCACATCTGTGCAACATTGTAGGGGTAGATGGGAGGAGCAATAAAAGGTTAACTTAACGCCTTCAGGAAAGCATAATGGGAAGCTTCTATTCTTTCCTCTACAGTACCTCTCATGTATTTATCAAATAGGCAACAGGGATAGGATGACAAAGTGCCTGGATGATAGGAAATAGTTGCTCTACTTGCAACCATTCCCAAAAGAGTTTTTGCCTCTTATTGGCAGGTGGTAGCAGCTCCCATGAGTGAACTATAAAAGACTTCTATTATCAGAGTTCCCAGAGAGGAACATTCCTGCTGGTGAGATTCTGGAATCCTCTGACTGACAAAGGCATCAAAGTCAAGAATGATAAGCCATAAAATACATGCCAATCCTATAATTTACTCTGAGAAAAGTATAATTTATGTTTGTGCAACATAAATCCAATTTATCAATTCAAATTGCACACTGAACAGTAAAAGATGTTCAGTGGTAAATGATCATTGACTTTACCTTTCATGAAAATACAATGTATGATTTCCTATAAGTGGACACCTGATAGCATTTTTTAGGGACACATTTCACATTTGGCACTTGGCATTCCCATTTCCACACTTCAATAAATAAAGCTGCAATTTATCCAGAGTGTTCTCATGGCTATTCTAATATGTGTGTCTTTAGAAGGTAAATGAACACCACCTTTGGATTCCGGATGAAATAGAAATTGATATTGAGTCAGAGCAGCTTCTTCTTATTCCTGGATTGTCAAGACATGTTCCTAGAAAGTTTAGTTCCTCTTTTGTTTTTGTTTTTGTTTTGTTTTGTTTTCCTGCTTGAGATTACTTAATGCCCCTTTTTGTCCTGGGGGATCTGGGAGTTACCTTGACTGAAGGTGGTCCGTGGTAGAAGGGCTAAAAAAGGAGCTTCTCACAGGACTGCTGGGAGCACCACCATCAAAGGCAAAAAGGCAACTTGAACTCCTCTCTTAAGGGTCTCCCTGTGTTGTTAGATCTAAAGGGGTACGAATACTAAACTAATTCTTCTCTTCCACAGATATACCTATTTTGTAATGCTGCTGCCAAAACCCATGTTCCATGTTTAGTCCTTCAAGTGTAAATATAAATGAACAACCAAGAATCCCAAGACATACAAATGATGAAAACCAACAGCTTAACAGAGAAAAACTAAGATGAATAGACTTAATGAAGATTGTAGCAGAGAATTTAAAATATTCTTGTTTTCGAAGACATAAAAGGACACTGTATCACTTTTTAAAAAATGGTTACCGAAAATATTATGTTCTTCTATCTATCCATATACCTATGTCTTCCTTTATACTTTTTGAAAAAGGGACGATCAGAAATGAAAATTATCAAAATTAAAAAAGTAACATCACTGGTATTTACAAACATTCAGTAAACATGTTACAAAATAGAATATACATGGCTGAAAACCATACCTAGACCTGAACAATAAAAAAAAAAAAAATCAAAGGGAAAAAGAAAGGGACAATAAGAGAAAAAAGTAAGGTATAGAACATAAACACAGAAAATATATATCAGTGTAAAGATATTACAGAAAAAAAGAATAGAAAGAAGCATAGAAAATAAAATATAAATTCTTCATTGTAGATAAATAAATCTGTACATTTTGTCCACTAACTATAGAGAAAAACCTAAAATAATAAAACAATATTAAAACGATTAACTATATAGAAGAGTGCTGATAAATACATTGGCAAATTCTTATAAAATTTTAGAAGGCCATTTTAAAAAGAAATCTTAAAGTTTGGAGAAATTGAAATAAAATATCACAAATAGGCTACCTAAAAATATGTGTTTGATGGTTTTTTAACGTGTTAACTTGGCTAGATTCCCAGAAATGTGGACATTTCCAAGGGTCCCCTTACTAGTATGTTTCAGGTTAGAGTGGGCCACAAGGAAGATTTCCAGGGATGTGACAGAAGGATGAGAGGCAGCAGCCATCTGTAGCTCATCAATGCTTCTTGATCTGCTGACTTGCTTCCTTGGCATGAAGTTGCAGGTAGACCTACCTACAACTGTTCTACTCCCCCTGGATCCACCTATAGGTTTGGTGGCTCCTGGGGCATGTTCTGTGTTTAATTCTGACAAAGAACCCAGCTTCTGCTGGGATACCCTCAGTACTAAAATCAAAGATGAACCTGAGTTTCAATTCATCCTTGTGAGTTTCCAGCTACTGCTTGTGGGTTCCAGCCTACTCGTGACCTCTTCTTCTCACATGCCCACTCTGTAGAATTCAAACTTTAGTATCAGATAGATACAGCCTTATAGAGACTGGTTAACTAGTTTCCATAATTGTGTAAGCTAACTCCCTTATTAAATCCATATCTCCTACTGGTTCTGTTTTTCTGATTGATCCTGGACTGATACAAGGAGTGTCTGATGGGCATGATTTAGGGCCTGCAGTATGTATGTTTATGTGTGTGGGGGGGATGCAATTATTTCAGAGCCAGAATGCTATACTTAATCAGAGTGTTATTTAAATTTGAGGAAAAATAACTTAATCTTTAAACATAGGAATCTCAGGAAATCTACCACCTCAGGACTTCTGAAACATAAGCCAAGAAAAATTAAATGCAAAGGTATATACACACTACACCTCCCCACACATACACACACAAAGACACAAACAGAAAGAAGAAAGAGAAAAAGAGAAGGAAAAGAAAAAAAGAAAGTAAAATTGAATTTACGTTCAAGTCCTAGTTTTATGATCAAGCCCCATGGGCATGTTTTCAAGAAGACAGTATTCACCATTAAAAAACTGTATGATCAAAATCTGGAAATATGATTATGATACATGGTTGGTAAGAAAAATACCTATCTCTTTTTTAAAGATTTTATTTATTTGAGAGAGAAAAAGAGGGAGAAAGAGCACAAGTGGGAGAGAGGAGTAGATGGAGAGGGAGAGGCAGACTTCCTACTGAGCAGGCTACCCTGATGCAGGGCTGGATCCCAGGACCCCGAGATCATGACTTGAGCCAAAGGCAGGTGTTTAACCAACTGAACCACCTAGGCACCACAACCGTCTTTTTCATTTTTCCTTTTTAAACTAAAGAAACAAAGAGGAAACTAGGTAAAGAAAAGAAATCCATAGTTCATAGGTGAAAAAGCTAAATGTGGTGTGACTTGAAGCAATTTACAGGGCATGCCAGAATTTTCTGGAAAAACAAGAGCATACATATAAGAGTAAAGAAACTGAAGATGATATAAGGGCCTACTGAGAATATGAAGTCATGTGATTTGTAATTTTTATCTAATTTATAAGAGGTACTAATAATTATCCCATGATCAGTTTTTTTCTTAAAAAAGGTTTTGTCACTTATAGGGATTTTGCCTTTCCCTATGCTATTATTTTTAAATCTAGATTTCTATATGAAAATGTTGTTGCTCTTGTTTTTATTTTTCATTTATTTTTAAAATTTTTAATTGAAATTCTAGTTACTTAGTATTACTAGTGTAATACTGGTTTCAGAAGCAGAATTTAGTGATTCATCTCTTACATAAAGCACCCAGTGCTCATCACAACAAGTGCCCTCCTTAATACCTATCACCCTTTTAGGCCATCCCCTACCTATTTTCCTTCCATCAACCCTCAGTTTGTTCTTTGTAGTTGAGTCTCTTATGGTTTACTTCACTCTCTTTTTGTTTCCCCTTCCCCTATGTTCATCTGTTTTGTTTTTAAAATTCCACATAAGTATGGAATGTGGAGTACCATATGATTTATATGGTATTTGTCTTACTCTGACTGCCTTTATTCACTTAGCATGATACACTCTAATTCCATCAATGTCATTTCAAATGGCAAGATTTCATTCTTTTTGATGGCTGAATAGTATTTCATTGTATATATATACACATATATGTGTGTATACACACACACACACACACACACACACACACACACACTGCTTCTTCTTTATCCATTCATCAGTTGATTGACATTTGAGCTCTTTCCATAATTTGGCTATTGTTGGTAATGCTGCTATAAACATCAGGTTGCATGTGCCTCTTTGAGTCACTGTTTTGTATCCTTTGGGTAAATACCTAGTAATGTACTTGCTTGGTTGTAGGGTAACTCTTTTTTTTTTAATGATTATTTTTTTAAATTTTTATTTATTTATGATAGAGAGAGAGAGAGAGAGAGAGAGGCAGAGACACAGGCAGAGGGAGAAGCAGGCTCCATGCACCGGGAGCCCGACGTGGGATTCGATCCCGGGTCTCCAGGATTGCGCCCTGGGCCAAAGGCAGGCGCCAAACTGCTGCGCCACCCAGGGATCCCGGTAGCTCTATCTTTAACCTTTTGAGGAGCCTCCACACTGTTTTCCAGAGTGGCTACATCAGTTTGCATTCCCACCAACAATGTAAAGGATTAGCTCCCCTTACTCTGCATCCTAGTCAACATCTCTTATGCTCTGTGTTATTAATTTTAGCCATTTTGACAGGTGTTAGATAGTTATCTTATCACAGTTTGATTAGTATTTCCCTGATGCTGAATATCTTTTCTTTTTTTTTTTTTTTTTTTTAATTTATGATAGCCACAGAGAGAGAGAGAGAGAGAGAGGCAGAGACTCAGGCAGAGGGAGAAGCAGGCCCCATGCACCGGGAGCCCGATGTGGGATTCAATCCCAGGTCTCCAGGATCGCGCCCTGGGCCAAAGGCAGGCGCCAAACCGCTGCGCCACCCAGGGATCCCCGCTGAATATCTTTTCATGCGTCATTAGTCATCTGGATATCTTCTTTGGAGAAATATCTGGTCTTGTCTTGTGCCCATTTCTTAACTGATTATTTGGTTTTTGGGTGTTGACTTTGATAGGTTCTTTATAGATTTTGGATACTAAGCCTATACCGTATGTCATTGGCAAATATCTTCTCCCATTTCATAGGATGAATTTAGTTTTCTTGTTTCCTTTGCTGTGTAGAAGCTTTTTATCTTGATGAAGTTCCAATAGTTCATTTTTGCTTTTGTTTCTCTTGCCTCAGGCTATTTTTCTAGTAAGAAATTGGTATGGCCAAAGTCAAAGACGTTGCTGACTGCGTTCTCCTCTAGAATTTTGATGGATTCCTGCCTCACATTTAGGTCTTTCATCCATTTTGAACTTATTTTTGTGTATGGTCCAAGAAAGTGGTCCAATTGCATTCTTCTGCATGATGCTATCCTGTTTTCCCAACACCATTTATGGAAGAGTGTCTTTTTCCATTGGATATTGCTACTTTGTCAAATATTAGTTGACCAAATAGTTATGGGTTCATTTCTATGTTTTCTATTCTGGCCTACTGATCTATGTGTCTGTTTTTGTGCCATGCTGTCTTGATGACTAGAGATTTGTAATACAGCCTTTATTTAAGAATTGTGATGCCTCTAGCTTTGCTTTCCTTTTTCAGGATTGCTTTGGCTATTCATGGTGTTCCGTGGTCCCATACAAATTTTAGGATTGTTTGTTCTAGCTCTGTGAAAAAAAGCTGATGGTATTCTGATAGGGTTTGCATTAAATGTGAAGATTGCTTTGGGCAATACAGACATTTTAACAATATTTGTTCTTCCAATCCATGAGCATGGAATGTTTTTCCATTTCTTTGTGTCCTCTTCAACTTCTTTCAAAAGTGTACAGGTCTTTCACCTCTTTGGTTAGATTTATTCCTAGATATCTAATGGCTTTTAATGCAACTGCAAATGGATTCATTCCTTGATTTTTCCTTCTGCTTCTTCATTATTAGTGTATAGAAATGCAACAGATTAGTTGCATGAGTTGATTTTATAACCTGCCACTTTGTTGAATTCGTGTATCAGTTCTACCAGTTTTTTTGGTAGTCAGGTTTTCTGAATAAAACATCATGTCTTATGTTAAGAGTGAAAGTTTGACTTCCTTGCCAATTTGGATGCATTTTATTTCTTTTTTGTTATCTGATTGCTGAGATTAGGACCTCTGGTACTATTGTAAAAAAAAAAAAATGGTGAGAGTGGACATCCCTGTCTTATTCTTGACTATAGAGGAAAGCTCTGTTTTTCCTCACTGAGGATGATATTTGCTATGGGTTTTTCATGATGGCCTTTATGATGATGATAAAGGTATGTCCTATTTATCTCTACTTTGTTGAAGATTCTTATCAAGAACCTTCTCATTCAAGAATGAATGCT
The DNA here is from genome assembly GCF_048164855.1 of Canis lupus baileyi. NCBI lineage: Eukaryota > Metazoa > Chordata > Mammalia > Carnivora > Canidae > Canis > Canis lupus. The sequence continues at coordinate 45,155,035 of NC_132857.1, read as the reverse complement.
GTGTTTTGTCAAATGCTTTTTCTGCATCTACTGAGAGGATCATATGGCTCTTATCCTTACTTTTATTAATGTATAATGTTGATTGACTTGAAAATATTAAACTAACCATGCCACCCAGGAATAAAGCCCACGTGATCATGGTGAATAATTCTTTTAATGTACTATTGGTTTCAATTTGCTAGTATCTTGTTGAGAATTTTTGCACTCATGTTCATCAGGGATATTGTTTTGTAATTCTCCTTTTTAGTGGAGTCTTTGTCTGGTTTTGAATCAGGGTAATGCTGGCCTCCTAGAAGGAATTTGGAATTTTTCCTTCCATTTATATTTTCTTGGAATAGTTTGAGAATAGATATTAGCTCTTTAAATGTCTGATAGAATTCCCCTGGGACTCTAATATGTCCTGGACTTCTGTTGGGAGATTTTTGATTACTGATTCAATTTCTTTGCTGGTTATGGGTTTGTTCATATTTTCTATTTCTTCCTGTTTTAATTTTGGTAGATTGTAAGTTTCTGGGAATTTATTCATTTCTTCTGGATTGCCTAATTGTTGGCATACAATTTTTCATAATATTATAATTATTTCTGTGGCTTGGCTATAATTTTTCTTTTATTCATGGTTTTATTTGAATCCTTTCTCTTTTTTGATAAATCTGGCTAGGGGTTTATCAATTTTATTAATTCTTTGAAAGAACCAGTTCTTGGTTTTTTATTTGTTTTTATTTGTTTTACTGTTTTGTTTTGTTTATACATCATTTATTTCTGATCTTCTTCGTCTTCTGGCTTTACGCTTTACGCTTTACTTGCTGTTCCTTTTCTAGCTCTATTAGGTGTAAGGCTAGGTTGTGTATTTGAGACTTTTCTTGCTTCATGAGGAAGGCCAGTATTGCTATATGCTACCCTCTTGTAGCACCCTTTGCTGCATCCCAAAGGTTTTGGACTGTCATGTATTCATTTTCATTTGCTTCCATGTATTTTTAAAATTTTTTTCTTTAATTTCCTGGTTAACACATTCATTCTGCAATAGAATTTCCTTTAATTTCCATGTATATATGGTCCTTCCAAATTTTTTCTTGTGGTTGACTTCAAGTTTCATACTTTTATAGTCTAAAAATATGCGTGGTGTGCCCTCTTGTTGTACTTGTTGAGACCTGATTTGTGATCTATTCTGGAGAATGTTCCATGTGCATTCTTAAGAATGTGTATTCTGCTGCCTTTGATGAAATGCTCTGAATATATAACATATATAAGTTCATCTGGTCCAGTGTGTCATTCAATGCCATTGTTTCCTTATTGATTTTCTGCTTAGACAATCTATCGCTGTAAGTAGGGTGTTAAACTCCCCTACTATTACTGTATTATTACCAAGAGTTTCTTTATGTTTGTTATTAGTTGATTTATATATTTGAGTGTTCTCACATTGGGGACATAAATATTTACAATTGTTATATCTTCTTGTTGGATAAGCCACTTAATTATGATATAGTGCCCTTCTTCATCTCATTACAGTCTTTGCTTTAAAGTCTATAGTTTGTCAGATATGAGTATGGCTACTCCAGCATTCTTTTGGCATCCATTAATATGATCAATGTTTCCCCATCCCCTCATTTTCAATCTGCAGGTATCTTTAGATCTAAAATGAGTCTCTTGTAGACAGCATATAGATGGGTCTTGTTTTTTTTTTGTTTTGTTTTGTTTTAATCCATTCTGATACCCTATGTTTTAATTGGAGCATTTAGTCCATTTATATTTGGAGTGATTGTTGATAGATATTAATTTAGTGCTATTGTATGACCTGTAAAGTCATTGTTTCTGGAGATTGTCTCTGTTCCTTTCTAGTCTTTGTTGCTTTTGGTCTTTCTTCCTTACTCAAAAAGTGTCTTTTAATATTTCTTGCAGGATTGTTTGGTGGTCACAAACTCCATTAGTTTTTGTTTGTCTGGGAAATTCTATCTCTCCTCCTATTCTGAACGACAGTGTTGCCAGATAAAATATTCTTGGCTTCTTATTTTTTCTGATCATGTATGTTGAATATATCATGCCACTTTCTACTAGCCTGTTAGATTTCTGTGGAGACACTTTCTGGTAACCTGATTTACCTTCCCTTGTATGTTAGGGACTTCTTTTTCCCTTGCTGCTTTCAGGATTCTTTCCTTATCTCTCTGTATTTTGCAAATTTAACTATACTCCACCTCAGTGTTGGCCAGCTTTTGCTGATTTTGATGGAACTTCTCTGTGCCTCCTGGATTCAGATATCTATTCCTTTCCCAGATTAGGGAAGTTTACAGCTATAATTTGCTCAAAAAAAAAAACTCCTTTCCCTTTTCTCTCTCTTCTTCTGGGACTCCTATGCCATGAATGTTATTATACTTTATGGAGTTGCTGAGCTCCCTAAGTCTACACTCATGATCAATATTTTTTTCTCTCTTTTCACCTATGTTATTGTTCATAATTTTATCTTCTATATCACAGATTCATTCCTCTGCTTCTTCCATCCTTGCAATCACTACTTCCAATCAGTTTTGCATCTTGGTTATAGCATTTTTTTTTTTTTTTAATTTCAGCCTAACTAGTTTTTAGGTCTTTTATCTCTATGGTAAAGGTCTCTCTGGTTTCTTCCATGCTTTTCTCAAGCCCAGCTAGTATCCTTATGGTTGTTTTAAATTCTGGTTCAGGAACATTATTTATATCTATTTTGATTAGCTCCCTTGCCATGACCTCTCCTTGTTCTTTCTTTGGGTTGAATTCCTCTGTTTTGGCATTTTGTCTAGGTCTCTGTCTTTTTGTGTTAAAAAAAAAGCCTATGGTTTCACCCGGTTTGTGTTGGTGCTGTCTGCCTGCCCAGCAACAATGCAGTGCTTCTGTGTTTTATCCTAGGTATAGGGCTGGGTTTCAAAACTACAAATCTTAGGGACTCCATGTGGTATAGACCCATGCTGATTCTCCAGGGGAGTGTCTCACCTTGCTGCAGCTCATTCTGGTTTGTTCCAGAAAAGCAGTCTTGACCACACAGGTGCTTGGATTTTATGGTAAAGCATAGCAAAAAGCAGGCATCCAGGTTAGTCACCCTCAGCAACTCTATGCCTGCCAGGCTCCACCCAACAATGGTGAAGACTTTCAAAACTTGTCTTTGAGCTCTGCTGCTTGTAAAATTTTTCAATAATCAATCCCGCAGCACCCACAGATTCTTTTCTCCCCCAAATCACATCACCACACCCCCTACCTCTCACAATGTACCCTTTCTGTCCGTCTAGTTGTGCAGTTTGTTTTCTCAGAACTCAGATGGATTTCCTGGGTGTTCAGAATGATTTGATAATTATCTAGTTGTGTTCTAGGAACAAGGCAAGCAAAATCCTCCTATACTACTTGTATTCTTGTTTTTAAAATGAAGGCAAGGTCTCTATTTGCATTGAAATGATTCCATCTTTGCTTCATAAAATAATGCCTACCACATAGTCATTGCTTGATATTTTTGTTTGTTTGTTTGTTTTTTTTTTGCTGTTATCTGTGTACAAAAGTTTTTGATATGTTGTATTTTCTTTTTTTTTTATCTTTTTTTTTAATTTATTTTTTATTGGTGTTCAATTTACTAACATACAGAATAACCCCCAGTGCCCGTCACCCATTCACTCCCACCCCCCGCCCTCCTCCCCTTCCACCACCCCTAGTTCGTTTCCCAGAGTTAGCAGTCTTTTTTGAATTAATTCTTAAAATATAGAAAACCTGAGTTTGCTGTTTAGACAACAGCAGTACATTCTGATTTTTATGATACAGTTTACCAATTATTATTAATGGAAATAAATTTATGGCCATTAAGAAACACAATTAAAATTACAATAAGGGACACCTGGTTGGCTCAGTGGCTGAGTGCCTGCCTTTGGCCCAGGGTGTGATCCTGGAGTCTCAGGGTCAAGTCCCACATCGGGCTCCCTGCATGGAGCGTGCTTCTCCCTCTGCCTATGTCTCTGCCTCTTTCTCTCTGTGTCTCATAAATACAAAATAAAATAAAATAAAATGTAAAATAAAATAATATATAATAAAATTACAACAATAACTTTAACTTCTTAATGGTTCCCTGAATTTTTCTTGAACTTTAGATTAACTTTTGAGAATAAAGCAAGTTTTTTGAAACTAAAATAAATCATTGGGATTAAAGCAAAGCTGTCATATGCATCCCTGTTCCTTTTCTTCTGCTACATTTATATAAAATAAAATGTAACACTCTTGAATAAAAATATTAATAGATGTCTTATCTCTTGGAAGTGAGTTTAGGAAAAAAGTATTTGCTTCACGTGACAGAGAATTTTTCCTTATTTTCTAACGGTCTTACTAACAATGTATATCCATTTTTGTAATCAGAGAAAAAGATAAACATAAGTTTAAAAATGAATGAAAAGGACAGCCTGGGTGGCTCAGCGGTTTAGCGCCGCCTTCAGCCCAGGGCGTGATCCTGGAGATCCGGGATCGAGTCCCATGTCAGACTCCCTGCATGGAGCCTGTTTCTCCCTCTGCCTGTGCCTGTGCCTCTCTTTGTGTGTCTCTCATGAATAAATAAATAAAATCTTAAAAAAAAAAAAAGAACAGCCCAGAGCAGATCCAAGTTTTGTGAGGCCTGAAGCTTATACAATTTAGAAACCCTGTTTAAGAAAAATAATACAGAGTTCCAAAGGCAAAATTAGGTGCAAGGCCTTGGAAGCCATGTGTGCAAATGAAGGGCCCTGAATTCTACACTTCATTCACTTTACTGTAAATCCTCCTCTAGGAATAGTTGTAACAGGATCCCTGGACATATGTGTTCTCCTGAGTTCTTTCCTATACATAATAATGTGTGCCCTGGTGAGAAACAGTTAGTTACCTCTAGCCACACCAAATAGAGGCCATTCTGTCAACAAATATGCGTTGAGGGTCTGTTCTACATAAAGCATATTTAAGGGGACAGAGAAAGGTACGGAAGCTGGAGTGCAGCTGAGGAGATGAGACTTGAACTAACAAGACCACTGGCACGGGTTTTCCTTACCAGCTGTGGAACTGTGGTCGGGGCCAGGGCGTCTCAGGGAGCCCAGCTTCTGTTTCTCTCCCCGGTTTTGGTCTGAGAGAGTCCTCTTCCTCAGATGAATGGGGAATGGACCTCAACGTGAGTAAAACCCTTTGGAGTTGCTGGATGGAACATTTGTTAAAGTTTAAATGACAGTTCTACAACTGGGAACTGCCCCCACCCAGGTTCCTTAAATATTAAATCACCAGCTTGGAATTCATTATGGCCTCTTTTCCCCAAAATGTACCTAATGCCATTGAAATAACTAGAACAGCATAAGGATCCTGAGTAAGCTATATGTATATTCTCAAGAAATTTATTTAGGGGAGGAGGATGGAGGATGCGGTGACTGAGCGACGAGCACTAAGGAGGGCACTTGATGGGATGAGCACTGGGTGTTATATACTGGCAAATTGAATTTAAATACAATTTTTTTTAAAAAAAGAAAAAGCCTGAATTTATACTGTACCTTTCTTTTATTTTCCTTTTCAATGGCCATAACTTTTTAATACATAGAACATTAAAAAGTAAGACTCATCCCTTCTTGCTTTTAAGACAATCCTTCCAGCAATTCCTTCCTCCTTCTCTATCATGAGTTTCTTTCTACTGAATCATTTACCTCAGCTATTAATTTTCCAATATTAGAAGCTAACAAAATAAATGAATAAACTCCACTGCCTCACTACTTTATTCCCTTCACGCCAAAAGTTCTAACAAGGTTTTTTATTTTTATTGTTTTCCCCAATCACTACCTCCAATCTTCTCTTAAACCCACAGAAATCTGGCTCTCACAATCCTGCCCCCTACATCCACATAACTCTTTTTGCCAAGATCAACAGTGACCTCCAAGTTGTTACAGCTCATGGACCATTCTCCAATCCATCTTTTTCCAGTAATACTTAGAAAGGTCAATCCTTCTTCCTCCTTGAAATATTCCATTCTCCCGGTGTGCAAGGCTCCGTACTCACCAGGTTTTCCACTTATACAATTGATTTCTTTTCCTCTATCTCCTTTGCTAGCTACTCCTCATTTCTCCAATCTTTTAGCCTTGTGTCAGTCCTTGGACTCTTTGCTAGCTAATGGATTCCTTTAGAATTCTTCCACCTAAAGTGGAAGGAATTACAAACTTGTAAGTCAGATCACATCAGTATTCTGCATGAAGCCTTTAATGGCTGCCCATTCCACTTAGAATAAAAATAAAACAGTCCTTACAAGACTCTCTTCCACCTATGTGACCTCTTCGCTCCCTTTTCTCCTCCTGGATTTTATGCTTAAGATTTAGTCTTTTGCTATTCCTCAAATACACCTGGCTCTTTACTATCTCAGGACTTTTATATTTCCCAGATACAAACATCATTCATTCCCTCCCCTCTTTCAAATATTTGCTCAAATGCCACTTTCTTACCAAGAGCTTCCCTGATCAGTATGTTGGAAATTAAGCCATTTTCTTCACCAAACTCCTACATTTCTGATCCCTCTTTCCTGATTCACATTTCTCCAACAATTTTCACCAACTTATCTAACATACCACTCTTTTCTTCTGCTGACAATCTATTTCCTTTCATTATAATTTAATTTCCAAAGTAAGAGTTTTTAAGTTTTGTTTATTAATGTATTTAGTATCTAGAACTGGTGCTTACCTGTATCTCATATATACAACTGGTGCCCATTAAGTATCTGCTTAATAAATTAATAAATAAGTGAATGAATTGACAAACAATCATGCCTGAGAGAGCCAAAAGAACATTTTGAAAGCTGGGGTCCAGAGCCAGTCACCTGGGACCAGGAAGGAAAAAGCAAGATCAGCAGTTCAAAAGGAAGCTGGGGGCAGTTGGGTTAATATACATAATAAACATTAACAGGCTAGTTGTGATGCAGTGCCAGGTGCAATGATTTTTTTAAAGAGCCAGTGGGAGGGAGGTTTTCATATTGTTTTATGAATTATAAGAAAGGTTATAAATTCCAATTATGAAAAGACTTGAGTTCCTTTTGTCAGATATGAGAATTACAATAAATAAATTCATCCTTAGCACAGCCACATATACTTTATTCTCCACACCTCCACACCAAGGTGGTTTTTACAGCTTTAAGGTTTTATTTCACATGTCCTCTGCTTTCTTTGTCCTCTCTGGCCTGTCTTTTCCTCTCCTCTCCTCAGTCATTGAAAGAGCTCTTTCAATGTTGCTTCCCATAAACATTTGATCCAGCATCTTTACTTTTCTCATATTTCAATATCAAATAAACTACTCATCATCACAAGCATGAATGTTTTTCCTTGGCTGATTTCACTTTTCCTTTTTCCAGCATGTGCCTTCTATTAGAGCAGTGTTCTCCTCTCATGACTTTTTATAAATTTCTCATCTCCTAATTTTCAGGCAGTATAAATTACATGTCAGGGACAAGGTATCCCTGCTTTTTCACACTGAATGGGTAATAAATTTTGAAAATTTCATTTTCTATATGGAAATGTCCTAACAAACAATAGCTGGATAGAAAACAAACACACATGCACACATACTTATCTTATAATCACGGACCAAACTATGTCATTAAACAGGCAGATGAAATGGAGATAGCACACCATAAAATTATGATTCAAAGAAAGGAAGGAAGGAAAAAGGGAAGGCAGGAAGGCAAGCTTGTAAATGTTCATAACCTTTTGTAAATTACAAAATAACATGCCCAGGTTAAATTCTTCATTATAGTTGATTAAATGATATTGCTATATTAAGGATGGATATTTCAGTTGGAATAAATTAACATTTTTTTCCTTGTGGTTTAGAAACTTGCAGAGGTCAGGGGCAAGTAGGAATAAGAAGCAATTAAAATAGCATTAAGTTTATAAATGCTAACTATAATGAGATTCCTATTTGATTTCCCTTAGTACATAAAATGTGGAGGAACAATTCTATCCGTGAAACAGATTTTTGAAAAATCATAATCAACCTTTATCTACTTCTATTCATTCCATGAAGTAGATAAAATATTTTTCATCAAGCGTATAACAGTGAGACATAGCAATGCTCTTGTAAGGAATATTGTTCAATGCTTTATTGCCCAATTGAGAAAACAGACATAAAAGATTGCATGTTTTATGGTTTAAAAGCAATTTCTCAAAAATATAACAAATCTATACAGAGAGAAAGTTTAAAAACCATATCTATCATTCACTTGTGCCAAATCAATTTCCTATAGTGAATAGAAAAAAAAGATACAATAGCAACTATTCAAAGTTAAAAATATGTATGTTTAGTTTAATAGTCAGTTAAGCCCACAAGTTTAGATATTTTTTAAATGTGATAAGAGTATGTTGTTGCTTTTCAACAACAACAACAAAATGTTTCCCCAAATCTTTCTATATCTTAATAAAGCAGCTGATAGTTACACTAAAATTTATTTTGTAGGCTTGTCCTCAGATTTCTTCAACTGAAAATTCTAAATGCAACCTTTCAATGGCACGGAATAAAATCAATAGCTCTTATAGTTCATCATATATTTATACACATTTAAATAAAGACTACACCAAATTAGTTTAGTAAATTTGCTCTAGAATATTGTCTGTACTATAGAAGTTAGTCACTTTGGTTTCAGTCCAAGAGTGTGAGAGGAGAAAATGATGTACAACACCAACTTCAAGGTCAGATAATGAGTTATGATGGAACTTGGCTTTAAATATTTAAATTGTCATATTTATGGACTCATCTTTTGGCAATCAATTTATTCTGCTTTAAATATCTGTGTATTTCTTACCTGGAATTCGTGGCTTTAGAAAAAATTCTCAAATCTCACCAAGCTAAACTCAGTATGCTTACCTATAAAATATGTTGTAAAGGCAAGGGAAAGGATGCTAGGGCAATAGGGTCATCTTATTATTTATTTTCTGAGATCTCCTCCAAACTTCATATCTATAATTCTTTAGAAAAGACAACATATCTTAACAAGAATGCCCAATTCAAGCATTATGAGAATAATAATAAAACAGTTCACTGGAAAAAAAAAAAACAAAAAAAAAAACAAAAAACCAAAACAGTTCACTGGAGATAAAGACAAAAAGGCAAAGCAGTAGACAGGTGTCGAATATTTGAATCTGATAGGCCAGTTATAGGGAACTTGGTGGTAATATAATGTGATATTAATTCCAGAACAATCATTCAGAAATATGAGGCAGAGATTTGGAATATATTATACAGTCCAGAGAAGGTGATGAGGACTTGGACTAAATTGGCAGTAGTAAGAAGAGAAATAAGAGATTTGGGGGTAAACTCTGTAACTCTGATCAATAAGATATGATGAGTCAAGAATTGGGAAGATTCTAGAATAATAAAAGGGTTGCCATTGTTTTGAATATGAAATACAAGAATAACAAGTTTGTTGTACTGATGTGAATTGAGAATTATGAAATTGCAACTGAGGGGTGCCTGGCATTTGACTCTTGGTTTAGGTTCAGCTCATGATCTCAGGAGTCATGACATCTAACCTCACATTGGATTCTGCACTCAATGGGGAGTCTCTTTGAAGATTCTCTTCCTCTGCCCCTCCCCTCACTCATACTCTCTCTCAAATAAATAGATCTTTAAAAATATTAAAAAAATAAAATTGCAACCGAGAGAACCAGTTCTGGTTAACTTAAACCAAAGAGACAGAGGGACAGAAATGGAGACATAAAGATAGGGAGAAAGAAGGATATGAGATATTTTGCAGAACAGGAGAAAAAAAACCAATTCCATATCTAAAAAAAATACAAGCAAACAAAAAATTAGGGCAGTTCTTAAGTTTATATAGTAAGAAAATTCTATAGGAAGCACCATAATTGGTTCACTCAACTAAATATTCAAAACTTAGGAGTCTAGTCTTAATGACTGGCTGGAGAATTATGCCTTTTATACTTCGGCAAGAAGAGAGCAGCAATCTGATTCATAGTTCTGCTAAGAAATAAGAAAATTCTGTAGTGGAGATAGGAGTGCTGACATTTGTATTTTACCTATAAGATGAAATGAGTCAAGAGCTAGTCATGTTATACGAGGAAAGGCTGATGCAGAGTGAGGTCATGACCAAGTCATGGCTAGAGCAATTAGAAGGAACTGGGATGATGAAACTTTTGCTGGACACTAGGGAAAGGTGGGCATCTTTATTTCCAACAGATATTGGTGGTTAGCCTGAGAGAATAAATAGGCCTCATATGGAAAAAATATTAGGAGATAAAAAGTTGTGGTGACAGTGTTATTCCTCTAGCAATACAAGGAAGAAAGTATATATAACAAATGCCAACGGTGTTAACAGTTGAATAGATGATTACAGTTTTACCATTACAAGTTAAAATTAGCAGTTTCCAAAATATAAACACAGAATAAATATTCTTTATGTGAGGTATAATTATACCACTCGTGTCACTCCAAAATCCAGACTTTCAAGGGGAAGTTGCTGATAAGAACAGAGTACTCAAATCTGCATGAGTACTTCAGTATTTAATTATGAGTTTGCAGTTTTGTAACTGTCATTATTACCATTTTCCATCCAGTTGCAAATTCTTAACTACTCTCAATCTACACATCAAAATCAGTTCTTTAAAAATGCCTTTAGCATGACTCTGGCTTAAATTGCATTTGTAATTATTTTACAGCTATACACGCAGTTAACCAATTAGCTTATTAACCTCAGCACAATTTGTAAGAATTATTTATATGTGAAGCATTCTGATTAGTCCCTTAAATGAAAAAGGTATTTTAAAATTATATCTGTTTAATCATAAGAAAATGAAGCTAACACTATACTTCTGTCCCTAGAAGTAGAATTTCTCAACTTCGGCACTAATGATGTGCCGCGACCAAGTCAAACTGTACCTCCTGCCTTCCAGTCTTTACCATAAAAAATGCTTCCAGATGTTGCCAAATGTCCACACACACACACACACACACACACCCCACACATAGGGGGGAAAATTCACCACAGGAGGAAAATCATCACTTTAGAGAAAGTGAAGTAACACTTTCTGGTGCTCTGCTGTAGGTAAGGGACAAAAATCCTTCCACTTTCATGTAAGTTCCTGGAGAGGAACATGCTAAGTACACAAGTTTAATTCATGATCCCAATATCGGAGAATCAGGTTGTATGATATTTTATCATCATCTGATTATCTTACATAAGAAATATATTTTTGAAACAATTTGTAAAATATGCACACTATAGAGTAAAGGTGACACAGACTCTACTCTCTAGGAGATTAAACTCCCATAAGCACATGGTTCCTTTATTTCTTGATTGAAGCATAGATAAAATTTGTTGCAATAGCAATTTTAATATGTCTTACTTTCTGATTTTGCCTTGACAGAATAAAAGCACACATGAATTATGTGTTCTTCTACTCATCGTATTTTGACCAATATTCTGAACTTCTTATTCTAGTACACAAAGTAGTAACTGTTTAGCAAACATTTACTGAACAATTATTAGTTGTTCACCACATAGTATAGGGTGATTTGGAAGCATTGGTGATACACAGATGAATAAGGTACATTTCTGCATTCTGGGGGCTGAAATGTATAATAAGGGAGCCACTGAAGGCATAATATAACACATAAATTATGAGTAAATAGGGAGTGTACACTTGAAAATGTCTATAACTGGAAGAATGGAATTATGTGGGGAAGGAAATAATATCTGAGATGGGACTAGGAAGTGTAGGACTGAACAAGTGGAGGAAGATATAAAGATTTCTAGGCTGAAGAAGAGGCTTGACATTAATGAATGCTTTATGGATGATAAGTGTCATTTGGGCAATAGCTATCTGGTGGGGCTCCGGGAGACAATGATGAGAGAAGTAAAAGAGAATATAAGGTTAGGAGAATATTTAGGGCATATAGTAATGGCTTTGAATGGGAAAGGGCCAGCCAATGAAACTCTTTTGTAGATGAATGGTAAAAATCAAGCTTAAAGTTCTAGAGAAAGTTAGGGTTCTCCAGACAGACACCACAGATGCAAGAACAAAAGCAAAGAGGAAAGTATGAAGAATGATGCCATATAAGGTTTGGATAGAAGTAGAAAAGTCAGGCTTAGAGATTAGAATCTAAATATTCAAGAGAGGCAGAGAGGCACCAGGAGAAAATTGGGACCTCAGAGTGGACATGGGGAGTCTCAAAAAAGAAAAGGAGACCCTCTGGATATATATACAATTCAAATATATACAGGACTTAAAATTAGAAGATCATAGATGACTACCAGGAAAGTCATTTTATGAAAACACTTTCATCTTTCTTCCTCACTGCTTCTGCATCTGTGTCTTGATATTTTCCTTTAGAGTTTAAAATTAAGGAAAACAGGATTCTTCTTTCTAACTCCTGAATTTCTCTCTCCATTCAGTTGCGTCCCCTCCAGAATCATACTCACATTCATATATTCTCACTCTGTAGTATATTTCTTTAACCATTTATTTCTATCTTTTCTTCATATTTGTGTAAGGTAGTCCATTTGTGCTCTTTGAACCCTAAGCTATAATGCTATTTCTTTCCTTCTTTTCTTTGGCAAACACTCTGCAAGTTCATCCATGAAATATCCATTTCCTTTTAGACCCTGGTCTCAAAACTATGATTTTTTTTCATCTACAATTACTTCACTGAGATTAGACTGTGAATATTCAGCTACATCCTCATCAGTTGTCAAATCCTTCCTCTCATTTCTGTTTACACAATTATTTCTAAAATATTTGGCAAGACTACATACATATTTCTTTAAAATTTCCCCTGTGTGATTTTTATGATATAGTACCTACATTTCTCAATACCATAAAAAAATGTTGTTTGGTATTTTATGAAAAATACCATCTGTGGACAAATAGATTTGGGCAAATTCTCTGCTAAAAAGAAAAAAAGAAATAGATGTCCTCACTGCATCATTTCTAAAAGACTTCAATATGCTAATCCTTCATGGAGAAGTTTTAAGAGGAAGGTCATATGGTCACAGAAGAGCCTTTTTTGTTTCATGTAATCAATTAATCTTTCCACTAATTTCCCCTAAGTTTTACAATATTCACATTCTCCTTGGATCTGAAATATTCCTATCAACACAAGCTTTGAAAGGGGGGAGGGAATGAACACATTCTGAGCAACCATAAATACTGGTAAAAGCAGCAGTTTCCAGCAAGAAACTGGAATCATTATTCTCATTGTGGGTTGGAAAATTGAGGCCTAGGTAAGTCATATCACTTGATCAAGTTCACACAAGTAGTGAGTGGCAAAACTGTGATTTGAGCCAACGTCCTTCACATTCCGAAGAGAAAGTTCTTTTCATCACATGAGATTGCCTCTAGGTCTTAGGCCTCTACTCTTTCTCTGTCCTTTCTCCTGGAAAGAACTGGCATCAACTACAACCTTTATGCAGACAATTTCAAAATATACACTATTTTTCTAGAAGTGATGTCAAATTTCTTGTCAATATCACTCATTCTCATTGGTCTAGAACTACTGAATCTTTTAATTCATCAATGTCCTTTGCTCTCTATATACCTTTGGCAACTAAGTACCACTGATTTTTTCTTTTTCTTAAATGCTTTTTATATACAGTCCTAATACATTCCTAAAGTCAGGATTCTGGTAGAGGCTTTCAGAACCCTTCGTAATTAAAAGCCTCAATGAACCTCAGACTTCTTAGTTTCAGTTCCTACTTTCAATATATTGCTATGAGGTTGATCCTTCTATGAACCTATTGAGTTTAATCGATGTTAATAGGTTTTTAAATTTCATTCCTCATGCAAAAGATTGGTTTTTGTCCCACCATGTGAATCCTTCAAACCCTGGTTGACCAAAAACGGCACTTGTTTTGCAACTTTTGTATCTACTTGAATTCAGAGTAGTTAGTGGCTTGTCTGAGTTCTGATGCTTCTCTGTTAGTTTTCAGAGCCTCTAGAGCAAGTAGGAGCTCCTCCTCCTTTTGCTGCTCCCAGAAGGAGTGCAGGAGTTTCTGTTTTCTTTAGAAATGCAAATAAAAATGTAAAAACATTACTTCTTTCTGATACAAGCCTACGATAGCTCCTGGGATAACCAGAAATGAATACCTTGACCTTAGTAACCTGAGCGCTAAGGGAAGCCAGGAGATTCACATCTATTTGAAAAGACTGAATTCTGGTACTGGACAAGAGAAGTATAATCCTATTACATTTACACAGTTTGCAGTAGACTTTGAAATTCATATTAACATTCCTAAAGGGAAGATAGTACTGTAGCTGAGAGTCATGCAGTCAGAAGAGAAAATCATTGCTCCTAGTTTGGCAAATGATTTCATTACTCAAATGAAAAGAAAAAAATGAACCCCTACCCATCGCCATCTCAGTGACCCATTTCATCAGGGAAATAAATACCTACTAGGGATGTGAGCAGGTGACTTCAGAGCTACTTTGTACTTATAGCTTCTCATGTTAAAAAATGGAGAGGCTGGTGAAAGACAACATCTCTGAATCCACACTTAGTTAACACTCTGTTACTAAAGCATCCTGCCTTAGGTCACTCACCTCCTTTAATATTTATTTTTAATTTATTGCCAATTTTTAAAAATGTGCACATTCTACCTGCAGCAACCATGAAAGCTCCAAAGCTAATCTTATCCTAAAACATGAAAAGGAAATGAAAAATAACTCCTAGAATTATTATTCACTTATGTAAAAATGCAATCTTTGCTAGAAGTTTCACACTTTCCTCTCTAAACCAATGCCTATGGTATTATAAAACCCATTCTTCTGTTAAAATCTGAGGATATTTTAGAGAGTTGCCCTATACTGTCAATTTAACTTCTACATTCTAACCTGATCCTCCTTGTATTTTCACACTTAAAAAAGTATATTTAGAGGAGATGTTTATAGTTCCTTAAAATATTTATAACTATTTTTGAATCAGGTGCTAATTAATAAGACAGATTAAAAATAATAGAAAAAAAACCATGATGTCCTCTACCTTATTATTCTGGTTTTGAAGTCAGAACTGAAGTTAGAAATCACTCCAAGAATGATCTTTAATACAAAGAATAATGGGGTCTGATTACTTTTTCCTGTGAGATGAGCAATTATTAAAAATGATACCACAAGTTATTGATAAAAGTGTCATTCACTGTCTAGCCTGAAAACTTGATTAGGGATCTCAAGTGGTATCATGCTCTCCCTTCTTGAAATTGCTATAAAAATATCACCACATGTCCTTCCCCCATTTAAGAGACATTTACATCTGTGGAAGTAGTTCCCAAGGCAGGCACAGTAACCCGCCCCACATATACCCAGGAACTGACAGTAACCCGCCCCACATATACCCATTCTCCTCTGGACATGTCCCCAATTCATAGCTCATTTTGGTCATCCTGAATTAAACAGAAGAAGTAACTCCACTTTCTTTCCCAGCAAGCTTTCCACTTCCTCCTCTCATACCAAAAATAAAACAAAAATAATAAAGACTCTCTCTGTCTTTATTGCTCAGTCACTGTTAAAACCTATATATTTGTCTTCTCTGAATCTTCTGAAATGATTTATTTTTTTCTTGTTGTCATCTATGGAAATAAATATGACAGAGACTAAACGTGAGCTATAAGGTTAAGTGACTCTGACTTTCTCCATATGAAGAATAAAAAGGTCAATTATCCTGAGATACTCTCTTCCTTTCTTAAAATGTAAGGATACTTGGCATCAGAAAGAAGAGCATGACCGGCTGTTTCAACATTTTATCAACAGGCCATAATCACTTCTTTATTTCAAAATGTATGTTTTTTGTTGTTGTTGTTGTTGTTGTTGTTGTTGTTGTATCTCCCTCTTTAAGAATAGAGATAAATCAAAACTCATTTTGATAGTGGATTATTTTGCCCCCTTTTTTTTTTTTTTTCTAACAAAGACCTTTCTTTAAAGAGATCTTTTGGATGCAAAGAAAACACTGATTCCACCAAAACTACTGTGTAAGAAGACTGTGCCTCTCACAGGACAAAAACCAATTAAAGAAGAACAAAAAGATCTGATAGAGAAAAGAGTTCTGCCTCCGTTGGTCCACATAAACAGTGTTAGGTGAAAACAAACCAGAGAATTCAGGCACTTAATGGAAGTCAAGGATATCTTAGGACAACTTTAACCTGCAATACCCACCCTGCATCTGGTGGAGGGCTATCTACATCCAGTCCCTAACTATGACAGGGAATTCGCACAAGCTTACGAGTAAGAAAGTACCATCCAAAAGAAACACACTGGCGAGGCCATTAGCCAGTTTTAAAATATTCCCTGTGAATAGTGCACTAAGAATCAGAGTGTATCAGTCTACAGACAGATTCAGTCCTCTTCTAGGAATGGCAGCACCTTTACCTTTTTCTATTACTCACATTGTACTCTTTTAAGGGCAGCTTCATCAAGGTGTTAGAATATGTAAGTTTATTACTTTTATGTTTTCATTTGCCATAAAAGCTAAGCTACCACACCTTCTTTATTCACATTAAGTACAGGAAGCTGGACTGAGAGAATCTGTGGCTCACCCTAAAGTATGGGGCAGCTAGGATATTGGAACCCCAAATGCCCACTTCCTTGGAGATGGTGTAGACATTTAACTCCAGTTGTAATTCTACTTGCCCTTCTATTTTCCTTTTTTTTAAATGAGAGTATTATATAAATATATTCTTACTGTAAATCTATTAACCAGGTCACCAAGGCAAAGAATGGTATAAAACAAGGAGTATTACTGTTTTGAGTAATATAATGGCCTAAAAATCATAAAAGATCTTTCAAATGAAAAAAACAAAAAATTAGATAAAATGTATATCTTCTAAGTGTATTGTTGGGCTGCCCCCAAATAAAACCCATGAAGCACAAGACAACATAAAAGCTTGGCATGCAAGGTAAGCAAAAAGACAAATTTATCCTGAGGGCTTCTACCAAACCTTGGAGACCCCAATTTCTATTGTCATGTCCATGGTTCTGCTATGGAGAATCTCATCAAAGGCTCCATACCACAAATGATGATGACAGAGGCTAGCCCTCAGTGTAAGAGTGAAGTAGAGATAAACATGCAAAGCAAAATGCCTTGACAAGGCCACTTGCATATCTAAAATCGAACACTGGATGGTGACGGGAGGGAAAATCTCTTGTGAGAATTTATAACTCCAAGCTAGCCTTTCCATGATTTTATGGTCTAAATTCATGCTTCCTCTGTGATTCAAAAACTCCTCAAAGAGAAATTTAAATTTAAAGTGTTTTTTAGATTGATAGGGCATCCATGGGACTGAAAAGTATAAAAGCCACCTGGCTAGCATGCTAAAGCAGGTGAAAGAAGGGAACTGAGCATCTCTTAATTCCTTATTTGGACTTTATTATCTTCCCGATTTGAGACTAGGCCTTTACCTCCATTCTCCTCAGCTGGTTGTCCAAAGTACACATTTCCTCTGGTTTTGTATCCCCAGAGAATAAACCTCTAGGCTCCCCCAAAATAGGAAGGGGGTGACACCACTGACTGATCTTTAATCAGACTTTCAAAAGCCTTGCCCATTCCACCCCTCCAACAACACACATACTTGCACACTTCCTTCCGTAGAATGTGGGAACTTTCTGGAGTTCTACATGACAAATCACCTTGTTTCTCTTCAGCCCCCACACCTTCTTTCCTGCCAAAACTTTGGCATAATTTCATTCTGCAAAGTTACTTTACCTTTCTCCATTCACTTTCTAAACCACATATTATGATTGAGGTTACAGATGGCTCCTCGTTTACTTGAAGGTGAGTTTATTGTGCTGCTTGTTCTCTGGAATAGTTTTATAAAAGAAATCTAATTGGACATTATTTTTTTCTTATTGTTTCACATCTTCCTTGCTGGTTTTGAAGTAATTTTAGAGAAAAGATGAAGTAGAGATGTCTTTGCTTCACTATCGTAAAATAGTAAAAAAAAAAAAAAAAAAAATGGAGACCCAGTCCACTACTTTAAAAGTATAAGTTTTCCAAAAGATAAACACTAGAAATCTTCTAATATTGGTGTCCAATTAGAGAAAATTCAAGTAGATTACCTGCCTAGTCTAAGGGACTGTGAAGTCTCCAGCTAGAATCCATTTAAATTGAAATCCAGGGCAGCCTGGGTGGCTCAGCAGTTTAGTGCCACCTTCAGCCCAGGGTGTGATCCTGGAGACCGAGGATCGAGTCCCACATTGGGCTCCCTGCATGGAGCCTGCTTCTCCCTCTGCCTGTGTCTCTGCCTCTCTCTCCCTCTGCGTCTCTCATGAATAAATAAATAAAATCTTTAAAAAATTTTTTTTTAAAAAACCAACCATTAGGCTATACTAGTATCAAAGTTTCAAGATCTAGGCCACCATACAGAGTAAAGTCATGTACCACACAAAGGTGCCATTTTTAAAGAAGTTAATTCCTAGAGATATTGCTGACCTAGATGTGTTATAACAATTTTTCAGTAGAAAGTAGTCTTATAATTACAAGATCATATTATTACAATAATTTTCTGATATATGGAAGTAAAATGTTTTAAGGAGGTGGTCCCTTCTCTTAATTTACATAGTCACTATCTAGCTTCACAGAAGTCCTGAATGAAATTAACTTGCCAATCAAATTCACATCTATAAATATTCTGAGAGGGACATCATTTCTGAGTGTAATTGTCATAAAATGAAGTGACCCAAAATTCCTATGTCAAAGCCCTAATCCCACATATTGCTATATTTGAAGATAATTAAAACCAAGAGAAACAGTTTGTTTTTAGGTGGTAAGGCCAGCAACACATTTTACCATCCTATCTTAGGGGTATATCGACTCTCCAGCCCTATTTCATAATTTAGTTCTGTGGGGATCTTGATTGTCTTTTCCTTCGATGAGATAGCATACTAGTCCATTACATTAATGACATCACTCTGAATGGATCAAGTGAGAAAGAAGTAGCAACTACTTTAGACATTTTGGTAAGAGGGTAAAAAATACATTTGAAAAAATTCAGAGGCCTTCTACCTCAGGGAAAATTTCTAGAAGTTCAGTGGTATAGGGCACATGAAGATATCCCTTCTATCAAAGAATATGATTTTGCATCTGGCCCCTCCTAGTGGGTCTTTTTCGATTTTGGAGGCAACATATTACTTATTCAAGTGTGTTAGACCATCTTATTTACTAAGAGATTCAAAACGCTGTTAATTTTAAGCAGGTCCCAGAATGAGAAAAACCTCTATAACAATTCAGGCTACTGCACATACTGTTCTGCCTCTTGGGCCATATGATCCAGCAGATCCAATGCCACTCAAGTATCGGTAACAGACAGGAACACTGATTGCAGCCTTTAGAGGCTTCTATAAGTAACTGCAGGACAGGTCCTAGGATTTTGGAGCCAAGCCCTGCCATCTACTGCAGATAACCATTCTCCTTGAAAAACAGCTTCTAGTCTGATACTGTGCCTTAGTAGAGATTGAAGGCTTAATCATGGGCCACCAAATTATCATGCAACCCATATGCCTTCATAAACTGGATGTTACTTAATCCACCAAGCCACAACGTAAGTCATCATCAAATGGAAAATGGTATATAGATGATTTAGCCCACACAGGCCCTGATGGCATAAGTAAGTTTATATGAATAAGTGGGAAAATGTCCATGGTCTTCGCTTCTGCTTCAGCACCTGCTCTCTCCCAGTCTGTACCTATGGCCTCATGGAGAGTTCCCTACAATCAATTGATGGAAGAAGAGAAGAATCCAGCCTAGTTTACTGATGGTTCTGCATAATATCTAGGCACAATCCCAAAATGGACAGCTATAGCACTATAGCCCCTTTCTGAGATAAAGAGAAATCTTCCTAGTGTATAGAATGTAAAGCAGTATATTTGGTTGTTCACTTTGCTTGGAAGGAGAAATGGCCAGATATGTGATTACACACAGATTCACGGCCTGAGGCCAATGGTTTTGCTCTATGGTCAGGGTCTTGGAAAGAACACGACTGGAAAGTTGGTGACAAGGAAATCTGTGGAAGGGTTATCTAAACAGACCTCTGTTTTTTGGGGGAAACAATGTGATCAAATTTGAGTTCCATGTGAATGCTCATCAAAGAGTGACTTCAGGAGAGGAATATATTAATAGTCAAATGGATAGGATGATCTGTTCTATGGATACTAGTCACCTTAGTCATCCCTCTTTATCCAGTTACTCCTGTCATCATCAAATGGATTCATGAACAAAGTAGTCATCATGACAGGAATGGAGGTTATTCACAGGCTCAGCAATACGGACTTCCACTCACCAGTGTCAACCTGACTATGGTAATCATTGAGTGCCCAATACGCCAGCAGCAGGAAGCAACACTAAGTCCTCAATATGGCACCACTCCCCAGAGTGGTGAGCTGGCTAAATGGTGGTTAGTTGATTACACTGTACCATTTCCATCATAGGATGGGTAATGTTTTATTCTTACTGAAATATATATTTATCCTGGATATGTATTTCCTTCCCTGCAGACAATACTTCTGCCAGAACTACCATCCATGAACTTACAGAATGCCTTGTCCATAGTCATGGTATACCACTCAGCATTGCTTCTGATACAGGAACTCACTTCACAACAAATAAAAGTGCTGCAGTGGGCCCATCCTCGTGGAATTCACTAGCCTTACTATGTCTCCCACAATCCTGAAGCAGCTGGCTTGAAAGAGTGCTAGGAAGGTCTTGTAGACTCAATTACAATATCATTCAGGTGACAATACCTTGCAGGGCTGAGACAAAGTTTAACAGAAGGCTGTATAGGCTCTAAATCAGCACCTGATTTTTGGTACCATTTCCCCCCTAGGCAGGATTTATAGGTCCAGGAATCAAGGGGAGGGAATGAATAGGAGTGGCATAACTCACTATAACCTCTGGTGACTCACTGGTAAAATGTTTGCTTCCTGTCTCCTGCAATCTTATGTTCTGCTGCCCTATACGTCTTTGTTCCAAAGGAAGCAATGCTTCCACTAAGAGACAAGATTCTATTGACCTGGAAGTTAAGACTGCCACCTAGCCATGGTAAACTCCTCACAGCTTGAATCAACAGATAAAACAGGGAGTTCTTGTGCTGGCTGGGATAGATTACTGGTCCTGACCAATAGATAAAGACACTTAATTCTAAATACGCCTTTTAGAAAAAACTATAAAGCCAGCATAATGCAGTTAGTTCCAAAAGGTCTGATTTTGCTACAAAAATCCCTTTAACAACAAAGTGGTTAGATTTAAGAGTAAGACACTTCTTAACAAGCCTCATTTGATTGGTACCTGGATTATGAATGAAACAGAAAAGTAAGCAGTCTGATGAGTCTCTGCTTTTCAGAGATTTCAAGATGTCACACCTTGGCATTGATAATTAAAAGCACTTCTACTTTAATCCAGATGCCTACTTGCAATGTCTTCCAGGAGTTTAAATAATACCTTTCTATGTGTATTATAAGAAGGCATAGTAAGGACGTATATAACAATTATATTTAAGTCATAATTATTAAGATTACTCTATTTATTCAATTATCCTTAATTCATTTAATGAATATTAAAGGAGCACCTAAAAATGCAATGTATACTGTTGGGTCTAATCATAGATATAGTCTTCATTCCTTGGATCACGTCCAACATATGTTTGGAACATAAGCATTGAAATATGCAAATGACTGAGAAGAGACACCTGCTTCCATTGCATTAGTCCTTAGACACACAAGCTGGTTATGGTTAAAAAATGGTAAAAAGAAAATGGTATAATATCAATATTACCTAACACCAAAAACTCAAATACTGATAAATATAAATAATTTGATCCAATAATATCCTAATTATTCAAATATAAAATAAGCAATAGCTTATAAGAATAACATAATTTTAAGTTATATTGTAACAGAAAAACTGTTTCAAAATTCTCTTACCTCTTGTTTGTACCCCCTTTCCACAGGGTTCACTAGAGCCCATTATCCCCTGCCTGACAGACTCTGGAACCAAGATACAAGGGCTCCATTTCTGTGGCTTCCACCTGTGATTACAAAGAACAGCAGACTAAAAATTTTACCATGGCAAATGTACAAAAGAAATACACTAAATAAATGAATTTGAAATCCAAAAGCACAAAAACACTAATTCAATAAAAACAGATTTAAAACCAATGTCATACGATGGATCCCTGGGATGCAGTTGGGAGGATAGTAGTCTACTCTACCCTAGATTGATGGTTAATGCAATATTTCTATTTTTTAAAATGTGGACATTTTCCATAAAAGCTATATTCTATAGAGCAAAGGGGCAGTAAAAATCTTTAAAAGCAGAGATTAAATCTAGGTTTACCCTCCTCTGAGCTTAAAACTATCTAAAAAAGTAGGAGGAGGAGGAAGAGGAAGAAAAGGAAGAAAAAGAAAAATCCCTCTGTCCGACACATTGGTGCTTTAGAGAATCAAGGCTTGAACATCTGAAAGTTTGGGGTGCAAACCGTCACACTCGATCTGCTTCAAGACATTTTTGTAAGATGTTTTCTAAGACTTTAGGGTGACTCAGAAATTTCAAAAGTCATAAGGGAAGGCGGAGTTGAAGGGACCTATCTTATGTGATAGCTCGCCTCATGGAAGAGGAATGGATCCACTTCTGATGAATTGTCAATATTTCTCTTCCTCAAAGAAAATATTTTCTAAGGAAGTCTTGTGGATTTTCACTGTTTTCCTTCCTCAGGTATAAAAACTTCCTATTTTATGACCCACAGGACAGAGTGACTTGTATCCTTAAACCCATCCCTTGAGAATGTACCAGAAAACCCAAACCGTAAGTGTAACCACAGATTCTGCTCCTTCCTTAGTATATTTTCACACTTTTTCATATGAGCCAATACCTCTGATAGAAATGCTACTTCAAAAAAAATGAAACAGAAACATGAAGCAAAAATATTATTGACCAGTTTTGCAAATGAAATAATTGATATATATAGATCCCTAGAATTTTTTCATCTTGCAAAGCTGGTTAATTATATATGTAAAATCATTGACCTCACTCAAGTGGCCTCTATATTGGGACTAGTTGAGAAATTCTAGAGAAATTGAGAAACAGCTAAACATAAAAACTTATCATTTAAAGAAATCACCCCTTAATTTTAAATAACTGTAAATTTACTTTGTATATGCATAGATTCATTGAGTATAATTCCAAAATACAGAAATTGAAATGGCAAGGGGTTTTAGTCCAATTTTTCAATAGGATGAATCACTCATTCAGATATCTTAAGTTTACTGAGGCTTTCTACATCAAAATGAGACTATGGAGCTCAGTGTTGTTTAGTATGCTCCATAAACTGAAATAGAATGAATTTTAGTACTCTCATTAAACACAGTTTTGGAATGATAAACTTGGGCTCAGAGTGGTTAAGTGAAATGTATGATATTCCATAACTCAGCAGGCCAGTTTTCCCTCCTAAAACCCTGGATGTTCAGCTATAGACTCTTGGCCCCACCATCAATTCTATGTAAGGATACATCACCATACTGTCTTCCCTTTTGCTTATTAATTAAATGTGTTCAGAGATGCTCAAATTCACAGAAAAATTTCTACAGACATTTTGATTCTGTTTTAACTTGTGAAACATGTGAATATGTCACCTTAATGGAGTCAAAAAGAAGAATCAGAAGATAATGATAAAGGTCTTACCTACCTAACACATCAATGAGGAGGGATGCAAAAACTAAATTGGAACCATGGTGCTTAAAATTCAAGGGTGTTTTACTAAAAAGCAGAGAATCATGCTGATAACCTGTATGCATATTAAACTAGGCATCAAGAGAAATGATACAATGATACAATCCAGACACATCATAAGTGGTTTCTGGGGAAAATTGTAGGAGGTCAATGATGGAAACATGTTCAAACATGAGTGGCTAAAATGAAGTGCAACCAGAAAGTAAAGAGAGTGGACCATAGAAAGGAAAAAAAAAAATCTCACTAATAACTTCTAGGATTTTTCTCTGATTATAATAGCCCTGGATTGATAAAAATGTCTAATAACATTTGATTTGGCTATTTCTTTCAATTGGCTACTTTCCCCAAGAGCTCTCTGATGGGCTCAGAAGTTTCAATATTTATATCTGATCCAAAAGGATGAATATTGACAGTGTTTCCACAGCACCCCTGTGGTTAATGAAGGAAAACTGGTGGTCTGGGCATGTTCCCAGTGTTTATACGTCCTCTTTAAACTGGCTGTTAGATACATACAATGAGAATAAAAGATAATAAAATTGATGGTAATTTAGACTCTTCAGTGACACTCCATTTAATGTGAGGAGTCTTCTTTAAAAAAAAAAAAAAAGAGAGAGAGCGAGAAGGAGAGAAAAGGAAAAAGAAAAATAACTTTGTTTTCCTGAACAAATTAGCCCTTGAATTTTATAGCTTTAAGATAATAGTTTCTCAAATAATCAGGAGAAACACTAGGCATTTTTGCTACGGCATTTTTAAGTGTGCTGATTACTATGTGAGTTTTAAGACAATTTTTTTTTGTTGTTGTTTTGCTTTTTGTTTTTTCTTTATTTATAAATCAGTAAAACTCAGCAGTGAGTGAATTCAATCCAGATGTACTTTAAAGCAATGCTTCAATCCAACATTAAAAGAATGGACATTAATGACTAATCACACAGATCTCAGGCATTGCTTTTATAAATAATAATAACCAACTTGTCAAGAGGGAAGATATACGTAACATATATATTTTAAAAGTCATTTTCTTTTTTTTTAAATTTTATCCACAAGTCAAACTTTTTTTTTTCTAAGTACATGTTTTTTTTTTTTTTTTTTTTTAAATGTACACATGACAAAAATTAAGAACCATTTTTTTTGGAATAAAAGTAAATAATTATTTTAAAAGTACATATTTGTTCTTAGTTCTTGATTAAAGGCTTTAAGATGAAACCAATAGAATAAGGTAAATTATATGTGTTTGTTTTCCAGGTAAAGACTTTATGCTGAATCTCTTTGGATCCTAATCCTTAAAATTGATTGCCTCGGTGCCAGAACTCCAGCAGTTCACTTAAAATCAAAACAAATTTCTTTCTTTTTTTTTCTGTTAATTAAGCTTTCATATTCTTTACTCCCTCAAAATATATTCAAAATAAGAGGGGAAAATATTGAGGTATTAAAGATAAACATTATCTCATCTTACCTCTCACTAAAAATCATAAACTACACAAAGAAAATAGGTCATGATTTATACAAAAAAAATAAAAATAATTAGTTTAAAAGGTAACTAAGGGGCACCTGGGTGGCTCAGAGGTTGAGTGAGTGCCTTCAGTTCAGGGCATAGTCCTGGAGTCCAGAGTCCAGGGACTGGGTCCCACACTGGGCTCCCTGCAGGGAGCCTACTTCTCCCTCTGCCTGTGTCTCTGCCTCTCTCTGTGTGTCTCTCATGAGTAAATAAATAAAATCTTTTAAAATTTTTAAAAATAAAAGGTAACTAATTACCGATACATGGGGCACAGTGAAATATCTTCACACTCTCGCTCTTCAAATAAAGTATCTGGGCATTCTTGACCTCCGTTGGCTGCTTCCTGGATGATAATCCTGTATCGGGACTGTTTTACTGTGGCATTTCCTAAAGTAAAGGAAAAATACAATTATAGTGCACTTCTGTGTGGATGCAGGGGGAAATCCAGGGTTAGTCACAGGAAGGAAGGAAGGAAGGAAGGAAGGAAGGAAGGAAGGAAGGAAGGAAGGAAGGAAGGAAACGAACGAATGAAGAATATGTGTTAAGGCTACTTAGGGAACAAAAATAACAAGCAAAGACCAGGAGTTAATACTTCATATTATACTCAATCTTACTCCCATGAGATAGTTAACACTTAATAATTGTGATTTCAAAATTTGTTGTAATATGCAAAGATTGTCTTATTATGCTTTAAATTAATCAGAATTTATAGAGTTACATAGCATAATCTGAGGAACCCCAGAAATCCTCTTTGATCTCAAAACAATAGCTCAAGGGCTTAGAGTTTTACTAGGAAGAATTCCTTCCCTCCAGCAAGGCCCTTCCCTCTATGGGTGACTCTTTACAGTGCAACTACTCATTAAAATTAAGACATTAGGAATTTATTTATTTATGGATATTGGTTTCTTATACTTCTTATTCCTCATAACCTGAAACCATATTATATAGTTGAATTTAGGGAAAAGGCATGAAAATTATAACAGAACAAAATATTGTCTACTTTCTGGTTCGGCTGAAAAGGAGAAGCATTAATAGGCACCTCAATAAAGATAGCCAATGTTCAGTTTAATGTGCTGGGGCACTCATCTCATAATCTTTGGATACCTTCTGAATCAATAACAACAATAAAAGCCAATCACAGTTACAACTATTTCAATTACCATGTGGAACTTTGCACTAGATATAAATACACAAATTCTTGAACTTAAAATTAAAAAGAAAGAGAAGGAGACACACAGAAATACAATAAGTTTAAGACATCAATAGAGCAAGAAGACATCAACAGTGTGCAGTGTTATGAGAATATAGAAGAAAGAGTAATCATCTTTGTTTCTGGAAACCAGACAGTTCCTGGAGGAGGCAGATTTTATTCTGGGACTTGAAATCTTAATTGAAAAAAAAAAAAAAGGCTGAAGCATTTTGGGCCAAGGAAAGTTTGAGAAAAAGCTCTGCTGAGACATAAATGAGTGCATAGAATTCACAGGGAAAGACATGTAGCTGCATTCAGATGAAAACTGTGTGCATTTGACTTCTGAGTGTGTACAAGCTGGGGGAGGGTTACAAAGAATGAAGAGAAGGGGTGATGTAGGAGGAAATAGAATTAATTGGTAGGTTTGGGACAGATAAGGGACTTAAACATATTAAGAGGAAACTTCAACTTCTAGAAAACCAGTAAACTAAGTGGAGTGTGACAAAAGGAAAAAAAAAAAGACTTTTCATTAAAATTATATATTCACATGTTTTGTTTTTAAATCATTACTACAAAGACTTACAGTGAGAAACAATTGACCCACAACCCATTCCCTGCCCTCCTTCCAGAACAACTCAAAATCTATATGGTTCTTCTGTGGTTATCTCCAAATCTATACATAATAAGCTTATGCCATTGCTTCTTGATTCATTAATTTTAGACATCATTTATTGACTTTCTGCTATAATTGATGGTACTTTACTTTGCACCACCTTTCAATTGTCTATAATTGTATCACCATTTTTATGCCTCTAAGGGTTATTTTAAAGACTTTAAATAGCTCATTTTTTTCCCCAGTCCCACTCCTCACTCCTGCCCTCTGTCAGACCAGCCACCACCATCCTAAAGAGTCTTTATGGGTAGATGAGCTTCCTCTTCTCTTGCCACCCATATTCCTGATAAGTTAGGTCATGGCTTCCTGTGCTGCGTCACCACTTTCTCTGCTCTTTAGTCTTGTCTATTAAATTTTTCATAAATGAGTTTAGATCTTTCATCCACTGATGGTCCTCTCTATTTTTTTTTAACAAGGAGTTTTACAATTTACTTTTACAATTCATTTCCATTATTTTAATAAGATTATGGGAAGAAGAGGAAACCAAATACTTACATATTTCATGAGCTTGAACTCTAAGTTAAGCAGATGTTTCTTTTCCATTTACTTATAGATCTATCCCCCTGCTTTTTAAAAATCTGCTGTCTATTCAGGTAACTGTTCATGGGAGGACTGTATCAGTGACTCCCTTGTCTATTGGCTTCTGGTTGGGTTTGGCCAATAAAAGGATAAGACAAACAATATAAGGATATAAGATAAGAAGAGAGAAAGATAAGGGAATTTATTCCACCAGATTTCATCTAGATCACCTCGGTTTGTTCTCTACCTCAACCAAAAGCCATGGCTTCTATGGAGTGGGCCTCTCCTGCAGCTATAGTCCTACTATTTGTTCTCACTTCTATCAAATTTCAGATTCCTAAATATCACTAGTCCAGGTACTGAACCACCCATTAGTAGCTTAAGTAACACTTCCCAGTCTTTTGTAAGTAACTCCTTCATTAAAATTTCCCCAGTTGTCTCATTTGAATGGACCACCTGTTTCCTGCCAGGACATGCTAATAAAATCAAAGGAGATATATATATGATAGGGAAGAATTGTATAATTGGCCCTTTTCTAAAAGTACTTAAGGTCCTGTGAGAAGTATAAAATAGAAAGTTAAAAAGGAAAAAGAAAAAAGTATAATTAAGACAGTTATGGTAAAAAGCTGAGAATTTTCCCTCTAAGTTCAGAAACAAGTCAAAAATGCTCACTTGTCACTTTAATTCAACATAGCATTGGAAATTTTAGTCACAGAAATTAGGCAAGATAAAGAAATAAAAGCTTTCAAACTGAAAGGACAGCAGATGACATGATACCGCAAATAGAAAATCCTAAAGATTCCACCAAAAAACTATTAGAACTAATAAATGAATTCAGTACAGTTGCAGGACACAAAATTAACATGCAGCAATTAGTTGTGTTTTTATACACGAACAGCCAACTATCAGAAAGGAAAAAAAATTAAGAAAACAATCCCAGTTACAACTTCATCAAAAATAATAAAATACCTAGGAATAAAATTAGCCAGGGAGGTAGAAGATCTGTACTCTTAAAACTTTAAGACACTGATGAAAGAAATTGAATAAGGCAAAAAGAAATGGAAAGATACACCATGTTTATGGATTGGAATAATTATTATTGTTAAAATGTCCATACTATCCAAAGCAATCTACAGATTCAGTGCCTTCAAAATATCAATGGTATTTTTCATGAAATTAGAATAGAAGCCCTACAATTTGTATAGAACCACAAAAGATCCCAAATAGTCAAAGCAATCCTGAGAAAAAACAACAAAGTGAAAGAATCAAGCATACTCTCTGGTTTCAAACGACACTACAAAGCTACAGTAATCAAAACAATGGTACTGGCACAAAAACAGATATATAGATCAATGAAAAAGAAGAGAAATAAAATAGAAACAAAAAAAAATCCATACATATATGGTCAATGAATCTATGGCAAAACAGACAAGAATATACAATGAGGAAAAGACAGTCTCTTCAATAAATGGTGTCAGGAAAACTGGCTAGTTACATGAAAAAGAATGAAGCTGAACCATTGTCTTATACCATACACAAAAATAAGTTAAAATGGATTAATGACTTGAATATAACATATGAAACTAAAACTCCTAGAAGAAAAGACAGGCAGTGAGTTCTGTGACACTAGCCTTAGCAATATTTGTGGACCAGTCTGTTATGCAAGAGCAACAACAGCTAAAATAAACAAATGGAATTATATCAAACTAAAAAACTTGCACAGCAAAGAAAACTATCAGAAAAACAGAAAGACAACATATTGAATGAGAGAAGATATCTGCAAATTATATACCTGATAAGAGGTTAATATCCAAAATATATAATGAACTTATACAACTTCATTAAAAAAAACAAAAAAACAAAACAACAACAACAAAACAAACAAACAAAAAAAAACAAATGAAGCATGAGCAGTGGGCTTAAATAGATGTTTTTCCAAAGAAGACATACAGATGACCAACAGACACATGAAGCAATGTTTAACATCACTAATAATCAGGGAAGTACAAATCAAAGTCACAATGAGATATTACCTCACTCCTGTCAAATTGGCTATTATCAAAAACACAAAAAATATCAAAGGCAGGCGAGGGTGTGGAGAAAAGGGAACCCTTGTGCACTGTTGGGAATGAAAACATTCCCAGTTTGGGAGTATGGAGGCTCCTTTGAAAATTAAATATAGAACTACCATACAATCCAACAATTCTGCTTTGGGGTATTTATCTGGAAAAAAATTAAAATATCAATTTAAAGAGATCTATGTACAACTGTGTTTGCTGAAGCATTATTTACAATAGCCAAGATATGGAAGCAAACTAAGTGTCCATCAAGAGATGAATGGATAAAGAAAATGTGGTATATATACATACAACAGAATATTATTGAGCCATAAAAAAGAAGAAGATCTTGCCATTTGCAACAACATGGAAGGAATTAGAGGGCATAATATTAAATGAAAGCCAGACAGACAAATATCATATGATTTCACTTATATGTGGAATCTAAAAAGCAAGACAAACAAACAAAATAAAACAGAAACAGACTTGTAGATACAAGAAACAACCTATTGGTTACCAAAGTGGGTGATGGGGTTGGGGGGGGGGCAGCAATGAAATTGGGAAAGGGGATTACAAGGTACAAACTTCCAGTTGTAAATAAATAAGTCATGGGGATGTACTTTTCAGCATCAGGAATACAATTAACAATATAGAAAAAAAAAGAACAATATAGTAAAAACTTTATATGGTGACAGATGGTAACTGGACATCATGGGAATCATCTCATGATGCTACAAATATTGAATCACTATTATGTACACCTAAACTAACAGGCTATTATATGTCAATTATACTTAATAAAGAAAATAAAAACGATTCTGTGTAATAATACAAAGCTATCTTCATTTGGGTGGGGTAGCTTTGTAAATAATTATTCCTTTAGGAATAAGTTTCTTCTCCCATTCTCAGTTAATTCCAGTTACACTGTAATTTGGAAATTATTGCTTACCTTTAGGATTTGTATGTAAGTGTGGGGTTTTGTGTATAATTGTGTGTGTTTCTGTGTGGATGTTGTCCAAGTGTTTTATTTTAGAATACCAGAAATAAAAACTGAAGAGAAAAGGAAAAATAAAATGGATACCTTTACCTCACACTCAGAGAGAACATTGATCAATGTTTCTCTCTTCACACTGCATGTGTGTGTGCACACGTGCACACATGCACACGCACACACACACAGAAACACACACAATGAACACTCCCACACAGATGTTTTCTGCTTTATGATGTAATTCCAGGTCAAGTCATTCAGAATTTGGGAAACACAATTGTATTGATTATGATGAACTTCAGACATTCAGATGGGGGTTGAGAAAGATGGATTCTATGGGCAAAACAAACTTTTAGAATAGAGGCTAGATTTTTCCAGAAAGAAAACCAATTGACATTGTACAGAAATGAAGAAAAATGTATATATTTTCAAAGAGAGAAACAGACGAGGGACAAGCCTGACACAGGGAAACAACACCAGGATCTGAGAGAGATCTGCTAAAATTTTTTTTCTGTGTGATGTGTTTCTTTGTCCTTGAACTTTGGAATGGTCATATTTAGCATTCAGCTTTAAAGGATTTTTCCACTCTTTGTGATGTAAGTGCCTCAACATAACCAGACCTACAGCGCAGTCAGTCACACACAAGAGACATGATGTAGCTGGTGTCATGGAAACTTAAGGGAAGGCAATCTGGCTTGGGGTGGAATAGTTAATAGTCTTCTCATTCCACTTTTACTTCAGAGCCAGCCTAACGGGAGCAGTTTTGTACTAAGGAAGGAGTAATTCCAGAAACCAAGAGGTAATTAGCAAGAGGATGCCTCCGGTAGAGGCAACATCCAGATCTGAAGTCAGATGAGAGGAGATGAGTAAAAGGCTAGGTGGAAGCTGTCAGGAACTGATGTCAAACAGTCTCCCTTTCTGTTGAATATACAGGAAATGATTTCAGGGTAGTAGACGGAGAATGAAAGTCGCAGGCAGCCCGGGTGGCTCACTGGTTTAGCACCGCCTTCAGCCCAAGGTGGGATCCTGGAGACCCAGAATTGAGTCCCACATCGGGCTCCCTGCATGGAGCCTGCTTTTTCCCTCTGCCTGTGTCTCTGCCTCTCTCTCTCTCTCTCTCTCTCTGTCTCTCATGAATAAATAAAAAAAGTCTTTAAAAAAATTTAAAAAAGAAAGATAGTTGCTTTAGAGGTGGCAAATATTTGAATTACATATGTGTATAAAACACATTAGAATTTTCTAGGAATGATCGTCTTAGTCTGTATCAGATCTTCTGGGCATTTTGCAGATGCAATCTCATTTTATTATTATAACACTTTATGAGGCTGGGATTGCTACTACCATTTTCATTTCTTTAAAATTATCATTATTGTTCCCACTTTACAGATAAGAAAATGGAGAGTGGGAGTGTTAAATCATTTGCTCAAAGTCAGCTAGCTAGTTCTTGAGCCATTAAAACTATGTCATTAAAACTATGGCTAAACACACATCAAAGCCCATACTCTTTCCATAAGAGACTTTATGGTAAAGTCTTTAGAGAGGGATATTGATTCTTGGGAGGAGTTTGCACCATAATTCCTCTGTTATTCTCAAGGAACACCCCCTCCTTTTTAATCAATTCTTCAGTAGTACCCTGTTGGCAGAAGGTTTCAAGTGCCAATAAACACAGAGCTAGTGGGGCTTGGTGAGTGATGCTTCCAACATCATTAGGCCTATGAAAAATAACAATAAATTAAAGTTCCTGTTTGCAAACATAAATAACTGTTCAAGCATGATTACAGCTAATAAACAACTAGTCTAAACTCAATTTTGATTTATGTATATTTTATCATCACTTAGTCATCAGGAATAATTATACTTAAGTTATTAATTATAGTCAAAAGAAGTAACATTTATTGAAGATGGCAGCTTAAACATCAAGAGTCATATTTAATATCAGACATATACAAGTGAGTTATTTATAGATATATAAATAATAAGAGATATTTATAGATTCTCTGTGAAGGTCTATACCGGTGCTTCCCAGAAGGATGATAGCAAAAGTGGAAGAAATTTGTCTGTAAAGAGTAGCTCTGGGGCAGCCCGGGGGGCTCAATGGTTTAGTGCCACCTTCAGCTCAGGGTGTGATCCTGGAGACTTAAGATCGAGTACCACATTGGGCTCCCTGCATGGAGCCTGCTTCTCCCTCTGCCTGTGTCTCTGCCTCTCTCTCTCTCTCTCTCTCTCTCTCTCTGTCTCTTTCTCTGTGTCTCTGTCTCTCATGAATAAATAAACAAAATTAAAAAAAAAAAAAGGAGTAGCTCTGGGTGATTCATGGCCACGCAAGCTGGGGCACATCATAATGAACTGGAGTCATGAGTGTTGGTCCCTGGTGTCAGGTGAGTCAATCAAAGACCTGGGGTGAAGAATTGACCCCCTAAGCTATCAATCAATTTGAAATATGAGAGTTGGGAAAGAGCAAGTGGAACATGGTAGAACACAGTAAATATTTGGACTAGCTAACAGGAGAGGTAGGGCTAGAGAAGAACACAGGAGGGGAAGTCCTCTAAAGGTGAGTGGGTGTGCAAAGTAGAGGCAGGATGACTGCGTATCAGCAGTGTGTATCATGATACGCATATTGAATATCAGCAGATATTCCAGTGCCAGCCTGCAGAAATCTGAAAAGTAGATTAAAAAACAATTAGTGCCCTGGCTTTCCTTTTTTTTTCTCAAATGTCTCCATTACTAATGGGTCTAATAGATCTTAGTGACTCATTCTGCTTCATGGCCCCAACATTCTTCCAGGATTATTGCCTTAAAACTCTTGGTTCTCACCTGGCGCTCCTTGCCTTCTACTCCATTTACATATCCAGTTTACTATCAAACAAACAGAACCAAAAATCTACTGATGATTCCTCTCTAATTAATCTTGAAGCAAAAGGATGGCACCAGTATTTGAAGATTCCTATCATATATGTAAATACTTCCTGAGGTTGAGTTATAACTCTGCTGCCTACTAGATTCTGGGCCAGCCCTTTAATATTGCTAAACCTCAGCCTCCTTGGCTATGAAACAGACCAAATAAAAACTTCTTTTTCATACAATTGTCAGTAGGATTCAATAAAATACTGCATGTGCATATTGGCTGATATAGGAAGTCTTGCCCAAAAAGATCTCATGAGAGAAGATGAGGAGAAAAAAAAAAAAAAAAAAAAAACATAGAAGATGAAGCCCATTTCATGATTGGATTGTTTCTTTGCTGTTGAATCTAATAAAGAAACAAACAATCCAATCATGAAATGGGCAAAAGACATGAACAGACATTTCACCAAAGAAGGCATAGACATGGCCAATAAGCACATGACAAAATGCTCTGCATCACTGGCCATCAGGGAAATACAAATCAAACCACAATGAGATACCACCTCACACCCATGAGAATGGGGAAAATTAACAAGGCAGGAAACAACAAATGTTGGAGAGGATGTGGAGAAAGGGAACCCTCTAGCACTGTTGGTGGGAATGTGAACTGGTGCAGCCACTCTGGAAAACTGTGTGGAGGTTTCTCAAAGAATTAAAAAGAGAACTTCCCTACGTGCCAGCAATTGCACTGCTGGGGATTTACCCCAAAGATACAGATGCAGTGAAACGCCAGAACACCTGCACCCCGATGTTTATAGCAGCAATGTCCACCAGAGCCAAACTGTGGAAGGAGCCTCGGTGTCCATCGAAAGATGAATGGATAAAGAAGATGTGGTCTATGTATACAATGGAATATTCCTCAGCCATTAGAAACGACAAATACCCACCATTTGCTTCGAGGTGGATGGAACTGAAGGGTATTATGCTGAGTGAAATAAGTCAATCAGCGAAGGACAAACACTATATGGTCTCATTCATTTGTGGAACATAAAAAAATGTGAAAGGGAATAAAGGCAAAAGGAGGGAAAATGAGTGGGAAAAATTAGAGAGGGAGACAGAACATGAGAGACTCCTAACTCTGGGAAACAAACAAGGGGTAGTGGAAGGGGAGGTGGGTGGGGGGTTGGGGTGACTGGGTGACAGGCACTGAGTGGGGCACTTGACAGGATGAGCACTGAGTGTTATGCTATATGTTGGCAAATTTAACTCCAATAAAAAATATACAAAAAAGAAAAAAGAAAAAGAGACCCTTCAAGAGTTGAGGCTTCTTCATAATAAAAGAAAAATGTGACAAACTGTGGTCTTTCATTCAGTGCTATGCCTCAGACCATGTTCAGAGCATCTAGGAGTAGACCACGAGTAGCTGAAAATCATCCCACATTCCTAGTAAACTAAATTATGATTGCAAGGCAATTTGTATCAACTACCTTCTTGTATCATTTGGAGAGGAACAGATAAAGTGATCAAATACCTTGTTTGCTCAAGGATGTCCTAGTTAATGCCTGTTATCCAGGCTTAAAAATGAAGAGCTCATCTACTTGCTTTCAGAAGTGCTTCTATTTGTATGAAAATTATATGATCACTCTGAGAAAAGACCATCCCTCCATGCGAATGTAAGAAATAAGCACATTTTGTTTCTCACTGCAGAGCAGGGTTGCATTTCAAATGTATGGAAAAGGTAGACTGCACTGCTGCTCTTAAAATTATCTACTCAATTGGATCACTGGACCTTTTTATTTCTTGTCACAGATTTCAGCCTCACATAGCCGAAAAAGATGGTCTTGTGCCCCAAGCACACTTGCTCATGAATCATTAAATTAAAACTGAAAGGGAAAAGAGAGTATAGGGCTTACCTGAAGGTAACTGACTGGAGCTACATAATATGTGTTGTTATGATAGAAATATCATGAATGACTAAAAGCTATGTAGCTAAAGAAAAGTGTCATTTAATCAAAGTGGAGTTTGAATATGAGAAAACAACTTTCAGTTGGCAAAAATTCCAAATGGTCATTAAGAAGTCTGTTCCTAAGTTGGTTCTATAGACAGAGATCACAGTATGAAGATAGACCGCACAAGTTCCTTCAACATTAAATCCCCTAAAAAGAACATTCTCTCTACTGACTAATTATACACAAGAGAATGCCCCTCTCAGGTCTATTCACAACCTTTGCTGAGGTCTCCTTTTTAGGAAAGGTACAAACCAGGATTCACCAGCCCAACTATCTCTCACTTAAATCTGGAGAAATAGATACGTGATTCTGAGTTCTTGGAGGGCAGCACTTACGACATACAGTGTTGTCATTGTTGATAAATATTTATCAGGTTTCTGCTATATATGTAGGAAATGCATGTAGGTGCTGTGCGTGATACTGAAATGTACATACATGCATTATTAAATCTCCCCAGTGAAGCAGAAGTGAAACTTGATGGATGGATAATACTGGAGAAGTTTTTCCACAGTTTATAAGTATTCAGAAATGATCCTATAAGCTTGTATTTACCATCCAAAGCCCATTAATCCCATATGTTCTCACTTTGTTAGAGCAGAAATGAAGGGGTTAAACAGTGCACACCACAATGCCCTAGAAGATCTCTGAGAGTTTTCATGTACTTCTTGGTACATTCATCTTGGTATTCCAGACAGAAAGCAGATATATCAAGAGTAGTCTCCCCTACTCCCCAACGTTCCCTCCCAGCCTAGACCTCCAAGTACTTCAAAACGAATACTGAGCCTATCTATATACCAATGAAATTAAATAAAATTGCCAAGCTTTTCTGCTAAACTTCCCAGGACTGTTGAAAATAAGCTCCAGGATATCCATACACTTCTTTCATTTTAAAATGTTGCCTGAAAAAAAATGTACTCTATATTCTTAAATGTTCATAATCATCATTCACTTTGCAACAGAGACCACATTCAATGGCTCTGGCAACAGACAGGACCTCCAGGGCTCTGATTTCTAATCCCAGCTCATTACTGAATTGCTGTATGACCTTGGGCAACGCACTTAACCTTTCAGAGTTTCAATTTTCTTGCTTTATCCTATGTGGGTAATACTGTTGAGCCAACTCATGGGACAGCTGTTAGGAATGCCTAATTAAATTGAATTTAAAGCATTTTGCAAATGTAGTACGTGTGTGTGTATCCACTTAAAATTCCTTATATATAAACCCTTAATTTCAGATGAAGCAACTCGTGTTTATATCTGCATAAACTACCTAGGATGACCATCGAGGCACATAAACATGTAAACATGGTCTCTCTATGGTAGATACCAATACTCACTGAAGCCTATGTAATAGTTCTAATTTCTAGAGACCATATCCAATTTCTTCTACTTGCTATCCTCACAATTGCAGCTCTTAAAACATCTACAATTTGTAAAGCTAACCTTATCAAATAGTGACCACTCTGGCCCTTCCTTTCTCTATATATTATAACTGGAGTCAACCACAACTATCTTGCTTTTTGCTCAACCCATATGGTCCTTAACCCTGGCTACCTATTAGAATCACAAGGGGTATTTTCACAGACTCCTAATGACCCCCCAACCCAAACCATTTAAATCAGAATCTCAGATGGGTGATGCCTAAGCATTGGTATAGTTTAAAAATCTCCAGGGCAGAGAACCACTGATTTAGCACATTTAAAGCTGGCATGTCTTATTCATCCAATATGTAAAACAGGACAAAGACAATGTAGCATGCTTAACCAAGCAATAGAAAACAAATGAGCACTAGCTAAATCATTAATGCTCTCAACACTTTTAAAAAATGCAACCTGCCCTCTAGCTAAGTACATCATAATGGGTATAATTGAAAATGTGTACTATAAATGAGGAGGGTTAACAACACTATTTATAATGACAATTTGCACTTGTCTTTTCTTCTTGCCAACCCGTGCTGAAATGACAGGGATTTATTTTCCCTCCATCCAGACCCCTTTTCATTTTAGCAGATGAAATGTCTAGTGGCTGCTTGCTACAGGCCTCCCTAACACATTCCACTTCAGCAGCCTTAAGAGTAAAATCTCTGCAACACCATACTGCACTGTGTTAGATAGTTTTGGGGAACAGAGATATCATCTAAGATATAAACTCAAGACGTAGTCATCATTAGGCATGAATACTGAGCTATATAGTTAAAACAATTATTTTGAGTAATCCATATTACCCTAACTTTTTAATATGCCTTCATGGGCATAAAGGTTGCTATTCATGCCCAGCACTGTGTTGACAGCTAGAGGACAGAAGGACAAGCTTATATGTTACAGCACAATGAGGACACACTCAGGGATGCACAACTAGCAACTTCAGAACCTCAGATCCTCTGTTCTTCTTACAGGTAAGTGAAGTGTATCACTTGCCCATCTGCCTGGCATGCTCAAAATGTACCACCACTCACTATGGGTTAGCCACATAAATCCCAGTTTCTGCATCTTTTTGCAATCTCCCTTCTAGGATGTATCTACATATAAAAAAATGGTTTACCTAAATGTAAGGTGTGAGGGATCATTTAGACATTAATATCAGTTGTGATATTTAAGCTTTTGTTTTGGAGATAGTAGTAAGACAAGTTAAAGGAAAATAACTGTAAAGCTAAACTAATCAAAGTTTTCCACTTTTAACTATAAATTTTAGCACAAAATGCAGACAAGATTTTTAATTATCGCTTGTATGCATGAGATACATGTTATTTCCTGTCTTCTTCATTATTTTGCAGCATCAATATAAAGCCTCTGGCTTTTGAAATACTTTTTTTGGCTTAGTGTAATAAGTTGACTTAGAATTGGTGATTCTGGAATGTCAGGCCTGTGAACTTGGGAAAATACTTATCTTCTGGTACCTCAAAAGGAAAGAATTAGAATTACTTATTTGGGGGTTTGAAGAAGAATAATCAGGTAATGGCATATAATTAGTTCAGGGTTTGGAATTGGGTAATATGTAACAAGATTTATTGGTAGACAGGTCAGTGTGGGGTGAGTTAAGTGTACTTCTTTTCCGTCTTTATCTAGATAACCCCTAAGCTTCCTCTGAGACTGAACAGAGGGTCCCTTCTTTCAAGAAGCCATTCCCAACCCACCCTTAGCCAGTAGTCTCCCTCTTCCAATGCTTCCATGTCTCTAGGAAGACCCACATTGCATCCGTTTGTATTCTTGTCTCTCTCTGTTTTCCGGGGCTTGTAGTGCTTAAAACCTAGTAAGCATCTAATAAATGATTGTTGAAAAAATAAGGGGATGAACAAATGAAAATCATGGTCACATGAAAATATAGCCATTTACAATTTTCTTTTTTCTTAAATGGAAAGTTGGAGACATTAGTTTCTATGAATAAGGCAGACTATTTCTGAAGAAACTGCTGG
The DNA here is from genome assembly GCF_048164855.1 of Canis lupus baileyi. Lineage (NCBI taxonomy): Eukaryota > Metazoa > Chordata > Mammalia > Carnivora > Canidae > Canis > Canis lupus. Next base: position 45,116,152 of record NC_132857.1, on the reverse strand, counting down.
CACACAGAAAAGAAAATGCTGGAGAAGTTTGTTTTCAATTTAATTTAAAACATTTTTTTTAATTTTGAAAATTTTCAAACATATGAAATGAACCCAATATATCAGCTTCAATAATCACATGGCTATGCTTTAAAAAAAAAATCTATACCCCTACCCTTCCTTGCACACCTACATTATTTCTGAGAATATTCAGACATCATAACATTTCATCTGCAAATATTTCAGAATATATTTATAAAAGATAAGGGCTCTTTTTAAAATATAACCATTGCAGGCACCTAGGGTGGCTCTGTCGGTTAAGTGTCTGCCTATTAGTTTGGCTCAGTCCATAATTTCATGGGTGGTGAGATGGAGCCCCACAATGGGTCCCACTCAGTGTGGAGTCTGCTTGAAGGCTCTTTCCCTCTACTTCTTGCCCTAATGTACATGTGCTCTATCTCTCAAATAAATAAATCTATAAAAAAATGGAATAAAACCATAATAACACTATCATACATAGAAATGTCAATACCAATTCTAAAATACTAATAAATACCCAACTGTCATCGGGTAGTAATTTGGGTCCCAACTGTTAACTGAGTTGTAATTGGTTTACATGTCCTATAGTTTCCTCCCCCTTTTCTTGTTGTCTTTGAAATTCTTTTTTGAAATGCTTTCAAAAATATATTATAAATCTGTCTAAAAAGGCAGGCAAGTAATGTTTTGGAAAACTGTCCCTTGATGAAATTAATCCATTGTTGGCAGCAAGAACATGGCTTTTAATAGATATATTAAATCAAGAAAGAGGAGACAAAACTTCATGGCCAGAGCATAGAGTGATGTTTGGTCAGAGACTCTCCTACCTAGACACACATAAAATTGGAATTCCCTTTGTATGTGGACAGTGAAAAAACCTACTACAACACACAGAAAGAGTGGGGCTGCTTTCTTGTCCTGATCTGGACTCTAGAGAGAACAGGGGGAAAAAAAAAAAAAAGAAGTCACTCAGAGTTCAGGGGTGCCTGGGTGGCTCCATTGATTGGAAGTCTGCTTTTGGCTCAGGTCATGTCCCAGGTCATGTTTCCAGAGTTCTGGGATTCAGCCCCTGGTCGGGCTCTCTGCTAAGCAGGGAGCCTGCTTCTCCCCCTCCCTCTGCCTGTCACTCTGCCTACTTGTACGCTCACTCTGTCTCTCTCTCTGTCAAATAAATAAATAAAATCTTTAAAAAATAAGTTAAATATAGTGTGTCATACGGCATTTAAATGCTGTGCAACACACACACACACACACACACACACACAAATATAGCAGAGTGATATTGTGCCTGTGTGTGTGTGTGTGTGTGTGTGTGGCGAAGAAGGAATGATGTAATTTTATTTTTTCCTTTCTTCTTTTTATATATTATTTAAATTCAATTTGCCAACACATACTGTAACACACAATAATGGGAATGTTGTAATTTTAAACTTCAAAAGCCTCAATGAGAAGCGGATATTTGAACAAGAATATGAAGGAAGGACCTTGGTGTCCATCTATATAATATCTTGGGGAAGAGAAGTTTAGGCAGAGTGAATACTATTTACAAAGACCCAGTAGAGTCAAATTCTAGAGCAAGCAAGGGTATCCAAGGTAGCTGGATCACTGGGTACATTGAAATGTGGAGCTGAGTCAGAGTGGAGGGAGGGGTGATAGAAAAGATCAGTATCTCCACAAAGAAAAAGAAATTGGATTCCTATTTAATATCATACATAAAAACGAATTACTAAAGATTTACACGCAAAAATTTCTGTAGAAAAACAGATATCTTTATGTCTTTGGGATAGGAAAAAAATCTTAAAACACGAAAGTGAAAATCATATAAGTGACTGATAAGTTCAATTAATATTAATATTAACCGTGTATGTTCAGTGAATGACCAACCTTACTCTGAATGGTGATATCTGCACTATGTGAAACCAAGCAAAGTTTATTTTCCAGACTATAATCTTCAAAATAATAATAAAAAATAAAACCCAAGCACCTGCCATGCTTGATTCCTTTGCCAAGTGCTCTACATAGATCAACTCGATCCTCATAACAATTCTAAAACACAGTTACTCTTGTTATTCCCATTTTGAAGGTTAAGAGAATGGAGGAACAGAGACGTTTTGTATCATCTAAGATGCCAATAAGTAATAAAGAGGACTTGAAACTCAAGAAGTCTGCATCCAAACTATGTGCTCTTACTGCTCTGCATTGTTATCCTATGCCTCCAACCCTTGAATGTTCCAAGTGCAAGAATAATCGCAGTCCAATAAAACTGCAATCGGATACTGGCAGTTGTTCCCAGGAATAAAAATTCAAACCAGAAAATTGAAACCAGAAAAAGCCAATAACTACCAACACCAGCCAGTTCACAAGATCCCAGGCTCAGTAGGGCTCTTAGTTTAATGAGGCTCTGCTAGAGCAGTCTTGAAATTTTTAGTAATTTCTAAATAAGGCACCCCATATTTTCATTCTGCACTAGGTCTTGCAAATTATGGTGCTGGTCCTGATAAAAACAATGGTAATGTGGGGGAATTAATGAGATCCTCTCCATCTTTGCGATCATACTGTACCTTGGAAATATACAGAGAGAGAGGTGAACGAGGAAGGGTTTACTCCATCCTAGAGTTCTGACAGTTGCTTGGTTTTGTTCCTCTCTTAGCATTTAAATTTCTTGAGCAAGAGAGAGAGTTTGCATAATCATTCAGTTATGTGAACTCCACAGGATAGGCAAAGAACTCAGTACATGCTGGGTCATGAAGATACGCTATTATATAATGTTGAGTTATGGTAATTTATACACTTACCTACAATTCACATTTTTTTTTTTATTCAAGAAAACAGATTCTCCTCATTTCTTCCCAGATAATTGAATGGCCTCATAATTTTCCCACTGGTTTCCAATGCTGTCTAACCTCATTATTTTCTGTACTACTTTTTTTCTAAAACACAAATCTGATTTTATCACACCCATGCTTAAAGTTTAAAATGTCTATTAGAATTTTAGATAATGTCCAAACTTTTTAGAATGGCATAAATCTTTTCATAAACTGGCTCCTGCATATCTCTCTAACCCTATTTCTTATCACCCCTCTGTATGCATTATGCATCCTGAACATCACTAGCTGACTATAAATCATTTAATTAAAATATATTCTACTGCTGCCAAGCCTCCACACACATACATCCCTCTTCTATATTTAAGATATTTGTATTCCATGTTTACTTGGGAACTCCTGATCTACCAAATCTGACATCCTATGACCACTTAGCTAGTGTAAGACACCCTCCTCTTTGGCTGCTTAATACTCTGTGCTGATTCCTGTAATAGAAAATATATGTTTACATACTTCTAATCCACTATCAAAAAGTCCCTTGAATAAAGTAACTCCATCTTATCAATGGAGTTGATACAGTATACAGTAAACCCTACAAAAAGTTTACTGAATTACTGACACATTCATTCGATTACTATTTAGGCACTTTGCAGCAACCACTATTCAACATGTTTAAACAGTGAACAAGACTTACTTTCTAACAAGACTTACTTATAAGAGCTTACTTTCTAAATGGGAGAATGATTGTTATGAGGAAAACAACACATGGTATGAGCAAGAAAGAAAATGACATGAGGGGGTTTCTAATGAGGTTGTCGGAGAAAGGCTCACTGAGACATGATCTTTGAGCTGAAATCAAAATATTGAGCAGAAGGCACTCATGCCAAGGGCTGAGAGAAGAGCATTTTAGGAAGAAGGTGAAGCCAGTGAAAGATACAAAGGGTTGTTCTGAAAGGAGGCCAGCATAGCTAAAAGGAAAGTAAAGAAAGCAGTGAAAGGAACAGGGGGTTACACTGTTGCCTAGCACCTCTGTGAGGGTACAGCCTTCTAAATGATTCCTTCCATGTGAAGGGATAAATCTATCCACTTCTACAGCCCTCTTTTCCCTGCATTTTCTCCTCCTTCTCCACTTGTGTCTTCTTTGGGAAGGATGAGGAGCATCTAAATCATGGTTTTGGGAGAAGGAAGTGGACCTATGTGGCTCTTTCTTCTCTCTCCTTTTCTTTGGGATGTATGTGCTCATAGAATGCACATATTCCAATCTGTTCTGATCAAATTTTTAATTGTCCAACATGGGCTGTGACCAGGTGGTTAATAAGCCTAAGTATAGGGTTGAGGATCAGCTAAAATTTTGATTCCCTGCCTACTTTAACTAATTCTCAATGGCTTCTAAATTTGGGTGGGGGGAAAAGTGGATGGGGAAAAGGCAGACTTCCTCAGAGTCCAAGAACAAATATGAGCTTATTGGTCTTCTATGGTATTTTATGTTCTATGCAATACAGTATATGTTTATTAAACTCCTATTATGTTTCTGTGGGAAGGAAGTCTCTTTCTTTCTTGCTCTCTCTCATTCTCTCTCCATACATACACTTCTAACTCTCTTCAGTCCATAAAATTAATAACTTTATTACTTGAGCATGAGTACTCATGGATCCTACAACCTATTCAGGGAAGATGAAATACAAAATGGAGGACAAGGAGGGGATTAGCAGATTCTGAGCAACTATTGCTAAGCTAGTCTCTTCATGTAAAATAGGAAAACCCTAGGAAATAAATTGTCTTACAAATGCTACGTATTATGCCTATGTTACAGATGAGCGTATAGAGTCTCAGAGAAGCTAACTAAATTTTACAACACCTTACTAAGGGGCAACAGCAGGAGTCTACCGTAAGTATGTTAGACCCCTTCCACTACACATGAACAAAGTAGAGAGAAATTCAATAAAGAATATAATTAAGTGCTAAACTGAATATAATCAAAAGCATGCAGTCGTCCAGCATAAGAGGATGTTGTTGGTCCATGTTAGAAGCGAGCCACAGAACCTGTCACTGTACACGTGGTCTACATTCTTACTTTGGTTATCATTCATAAGGCCTCTAAATAAAGTTATGATAAGCATATTTCTGGTATCAGAGAAAACTAAATTTAACTTGAAAAGACCTCAAATGGCAGAGAATCGACCATTCCTAGTGCATTTATTTCGGGATACTTTATGCCTCATCACTGAAAACATGTCATTCAGTACATAGTCTACCTGAACTATTTCCATGTAGCAGCTTAATTTTGAAGGAATTTCAAGAAATTAGAATATCCAGTGATGTTTCTATTAGGGAACACTTGATAGTTATTTGTCTAAACTATGACCAATCTACCTCATTTTAAGCATGACTTTAATACCTCCCTGATTTGTTAACTTACTTAGATTATTTGACGTTGTTATAAAACCTGGAGTTACAAATGGACACATTAAGATCCCAACATTTAACTCTACGTCTGACTCTAAGCTTTGTTGTAGTATTGAAAGTCTAAAAATAAACTCCTAATTAGAATGGGTATGTTGGTTTCTGAAAAGCAGCTTATTTACTTCTGCAGATAAATAAAAACTATATTGCGATGCATTATATTACCTGCAGAGCATTCTAGAGATATGAGAAAGAAACCGGCCAGAACTTAAAAAGAGTTTGAAAAGAAAGCATTTATACCGAAAGAAACACGGATTTTTGCCAACAAGGCTAACAATAAGGCATTACAAATATCCATGTGAGCCTCAGGATTTATTTGTGATAATGTAGCTTGACTATTGAATGAAGGAGATTAATAGTGCTTTAAAGAAAGTATTAAATGCAGATGAAGAAGAAATAGGGTAGATTTCAGACATGAACAGAACTTCACGGACCAAATCTACATTTTAAAAATTTTGTTTGCTTTTGTTCATTTGATAAAATAACAAACTCTTCATAATAGACTTTTGATAGAAATCACAGCCTAGATATTTTGATAAGAATTCAAGTACACACAGACTACAAACTATGTATATTTTGGGGTTTTTGAAGTAAAATATCTGGCCCAGATCACACTTAGGGTGAGTGCTTTCTCTCTCTTTCCAGTCTATTCTACATGACCATATAATTCTACTGCATTTCTTTCACCTGCAGTTTCATTTTCCTTTTCTGTGTTTCTAATGAATGTAAACCACTTTCTTCCCAAACCAACTCTGAGGTGGAAGAGGGTGGCTTTTGCATTGGAAGTAGGCAGGTAGGTTTCACCATGTCTCTCCTGCAGTTCAGCACCTATAGAGACTGGCTGAAACAGAAGTGAGGGAATGAGCCATGTTCTGAATTCTCTCTAAAAGAGCTGGGCTTGGGTATCCTGGAGAGATCAATCTCAGTGGTGAACAATCATTGCCCCATCTGAGGGGGTCCACCTATCCTCAGTTCCTGCTGCACACTGTCCCCTCTCCCTTTCAGATGGGTCCTGACCTCAGGCTGCTGAAGTGGCTGAGGGCCATCAGGCTCCCTTTCTTGGTAACCCGAATTAAGAGCCAGAGGGAAGTTTCTGTCCATGCTGGGTGCTGATGGAACAAAGTGTGGTAGAGTCGATCCTGGGACAGCCATTTCCGGGCTCTGAATCTGTTAGTTAGAAGTATATAGATTCATATAAGATTCATCACAAGGGGCAGGACAGTAGGTGCACACAGAGAAGCAGAGACAGGAGGAAGAACTCTGGGCTTGAAGCTGAAGTGAGAAGCATCAGTCCCTGTTTGCATTTCTAGTTCCCATGATGTCCATGGGAAATTTTTTCCCCTTATTTTTGGATATCTGTGAGATTTCTTGTTATAATTTCATAACAAGGTATTTTAACCTACCATAGATTAAAAATCTTTGATCTTTGAAACCCAAAAAATGATTGGAACAATACAGTAGATGCAAGTTACACATTTCTTAAGTAATCCATGGGTTAATGGTTAAATCAAATGTCTCCATAGTTCAGGTTCTCAACACCTTAGAATTACTAAAGCAGTTTGTTTGAAAATGCAGATTTTGAGGGCCTAGGCCTGACCTCAAAATCAGAATCTCTTAGGATTTTAACAAGCATCCCCGGTAATTCTGAACTAGAAGGCCACGCTTTCAGAAACCTGTTCAATTGTCTTAAACCCTTGGACCAATCTGGGCCACTGCAAGACTACACATGACCATAATTTTGCATTTCAACATTATACCTTTGGATTTTATTAAAAAACAAACAACATGAAACCCCTTAATTTCATTTCCTATGGACACCATTTCCTATGGTCTCAGTTGGTGACCTCAGATAGAGTGTGAAGTTGCAGTAGGAAATGCCTTCTGGGACTAAGCAATTGAATAGGCTTTGGCTCCCACAAGATACTCTTATTATTTCATTAAAAAAATAATAAACAAACAGGCTGATGGGCATAGGAATGAGTGAATTAATGGATGAATGTGTAAACAAACAAAAAAGATGAACCTTGTTTTTAACCATGTTTGCTAGGAAACCAAAGATAAATCTTACTCTCTAAGTCCCATATCTTTTATCACCAACATCACTGTGCATGTTCTTGCAGTAAGCTATGAAATCATTTATGAAAGAAATTTAGTTGTAAAAGCATATCAACTTTCCTCTTAATAGTTTGCTAGCTTCGCTTAAGCAGGTTGCTTCTAACTGGCATCTATTTATTTTATTCATTTATTTTTTTAGAGATTTAATTTATTTATTCATGAGAGACACAGAGAGAAGCAGAGACACAGGCAGAGGGAGAAGCAGGCTCCCTGCAGGGAGCCAGACATGGGACTCGATCCCAGGTCTCCAGGATCACACCCTGGGCTGCAGGCGGCGCTAAACTGCTGAGCCAACTGGGCTGCCCGGCATCTATTTATTTGACATGGATTTACTGAGTTCTGTTCTATCTTAAGTTTATTATTAGGCACTTTTGGGAATGAACACAGAAAAGGTCCCAGCCTTCAAAGATTTCACATCCCTTCAGAGAGACACAAAACACCTTTACCGATAGTTAGAATGCATGCAAGTCAGACAGGGTTATGGGACTCAAGAATGAGAAGTGGTTGTTTCCAGCAGAAGGATCACAACAAATTCTGTGGAGGAGGCAAGGATTTACACCTTGGTTAGATCTGGGCAAGCAGCAGAGATAAGGAGAAACAGATGTCTAGACAGAGTGGAATTCTGTTTTTGTTTTTGGTTTTGTTTTGTTTTTCACTTTCTTTCACAGCACTCCAATCTTCTGCCCAGCACATATTATGATTTGTACCTGCATGCATGTTCATTGGGTAATTGTGGGTTCAACGCCTCCATTTTCTTCTGGTAGACTGTCCCCTCCCTAATGGAGGGCTGTGTGTCTGTTTCACTCACCACTCTTCATATATGCACGCAGTATGGAGGACAATGGCTGGAACACACTGATTGTTCTGAAAATGTTTATTGCTGAGCGAGTGGATAAGAGCCTAGGCTTCCGTGTGGTTTTGTCCTAACCCAAGATTAGTTTTGCAATCTTGGGTACTATCTTTAGGCTTCTATTTCCTCCTAGTAAAAGAGTAATAATAGTTCTTTCCATATAAGATTGAATTAGAATTAAATAGGATAATGGATATCAATAAATTATAGCTTTTATTAATTTGATAGGAAGAGGCAGTGAGATGAAGCCATGGCATGCTAATATGATAGTCTTTTGGTGATAAGTCTAACCTTTTCTAAATTTTTTTTCCCCTGTAACTGCACAGGCTCACCAGGCAAGGCAATGTGGCCAGTTCAATTTAAACAAAGCATTTTTACCTGCTCTTTGCTCCTTTTGGACCAGGTGACCAGGAGTGCTTCCTTTGACCAATTCCATCACCTCATCTCTGGAGCAGCACTAATGGAACAGCTGTTCCTGTTTCCCCAAACTGTCCTGATGGTCAATGGAACAGCACATGTGAAAGCAATGTGTGATAGGTCTGTAATGGGTCAAGCCTGTGTCACAGGTTTCAGAGTCTCAAGCTCCAAATTCTTGAATACCTAATAATTAACAGACAAAATGAGCTGTGCCTATCTATATAAGAAATAACTTCTTGCGGGACGCCTGGGTGGCTCAGTGGTTGAGCGTTTGCCTTTGGCTCATGTAAGCCTGGGATCCTGGGATCAAGTCCCCCATCAGGCTCCCCAATAGGGAGCCTGCCCCTCCCTCTGCCTATGTCTCTGCCTCTATGTCTCTCATGAATAAATAAATAAAATCTTAAAAAAAAAAAAGAAAGAAAGAACTTGTTATGAGATCAAATGGGTGGGCCCTGGAGTCACTGAATCTGGATTCTGCTCTGGCTCTGGCTCTGCCATGCATGTTAGGTAATCTTGGACTTGTTACTTCACCCTTCTGACCTGGAGGTATGGTTCTTCACCTTGTTAGTCATTGGGATTATACCCAGAGTCCGGGCCCACTGTAGGAAGTGAAGAAAAATCCCAGCTGGTGATGCCATGATCAGGTCAGGTCCCTGCACATGAATCTCTGGTGCCAAAGAAGAGGGGGTTAGGGAAAGGAGAAAGAGTGCAGATTGAGAACACGTCCCTGTCAGCTATTATGTAGGCTAATATTTCCTCTGAAGTTGAGGTGTAGGTAGCACCAGGTGAGTTCCGACCTCCTAGTAGTAGCTCTTCTATCATACAATGCTATTCCTCCTCGTTGGGAAATGGTCAAGGGGCTCTGAAGAAATAGTCTTAATTTTTGTTGTTGTTGCCAAATCTGATTTTATTTTATTTTTTCTCAAATCAAATCCCCCTCATACTGGGTTTTAATAGAGTCAGGCAGAAGGTGCCAAATTTTAGCAAAAGCAAAACAAAACCAAGCAAAAACAGACACAAGAGCAAAAAATTACAAGAAATTAAGAGGGTTTTATCCATTATTTTGTTTACCCATGAATGGAGAGAAAGTGTCTTTTATGGCTTTTATCAGCAGAACTCCTCAGTTTGGCAGGAATATGATTGAGAACTGTAATCTCCAGAAGTCCAAATGTTTGTTACTCCCCCTACTAAATTTTCAGGAACATTTATTGAGTACAAGGACAATGTAGTGACATGTGGGCCTTAGATTATAGACTAAAGGGGCAAGTTACCCCCCCCCCCCCATGGAGCCCATATAAAACAAAGGCACCTATGCTCTGCATTTTGAGGCTGGAACTTGGGACATGTACGTGAGATACATCTTATTTTATGTATTTCAAAAACACTCAGGAATAGATAACATCGAACATTTATAGAGGCGGTAACTGAAATTTAGGTTAAGTCATTTTCTCAAAGAAAGTCATCAGATCATCATAATGCCTTCAACACTATTTTGGAGGCCAGTTTCCCAGGCCCAAAATCTTGATTGCTCAAACACAGAAGATCCTTCATTATTTGGGAGTAAATTAGTACTCCATCCAGTACTTCTCAGGTAAACAAAGGGCACAAAGGGGCCTGTGGGGAGAAAGAGGGAATCCTGTGTGCTGGGAAGGTGTCAGTGAAGAGATGGTGGTGTTAATATGCATTTGAATGGGAGAAATTCTGGATTCTAGGATAGATGACCTTTGACTTATCAGACATCCTGAATGACCAATAACTTTTCCCCTAATTGGTCTAGATCCACTGAATAAAGTGTTAATGCTATGACTTCATCTTTATGAAAGCAAAATCTTTAGTAATTAGAACTGGTTGTGGGAAAGTTGCAGAATTCATTTATTCATTCATTCAACAAAAATTACTGAATATCCTTCATGTCCGGGATAAGCACTGCAAGAACATTAACGAAATTAGAAGACACCTGCCCTCTAGATTTTATAATTTGTCTAAGAAAAACACAGACACGGAAACAAATGCCATTGTCGCATGGCATAGGAGGTCTAGAAGTTGCAGAACACCAACATAATAAAAGATAAGTTCCCTGTTCTTAAGGGAACTTACATGCTACTACCACTACTACTAAATTTCCATATGCGTGGCATTCTTCAACGTGCCCTATTCTCAGTTAATCCTTATAACCACTCTAGGAAGTAGATGCCAATATTATCCCATTTTAGACAGGATGAAACTGAAACACAGCAAGTTGAAAGGGAGTCTAAAGTGACTTACACAGAAAAGATGGGACTTGAGAGTCCATGCTCTTAACCACTGCACCACACCACATAGGCATTAAAAAAAATTACCCTCTTTGATACTGAAAAATCTCAAGACATATCTCTAGGAGGTTTGACATAGGAACAAAGGCTACCACCAAATGAAGTTTCCTACAATTCCCAGCAGCAGTTTGCCTTTGGCCTTTCCTGTTTCCTTGACACTGTTCTCCAGCTTGTCCCTTGGAGATGAAAGTTAAAGGAGCTCCCTCGGCCTTTAATTATTGATACTGACAAATAATTAATCATTAGCTCTGTGGTTTCTAGGAATTTATAAGAAAAGCTATCTTGCATAAGGCATATTTTATCTTCCAACCTAATAACTTTACCTGCCACATATTTTCCCATCTATAGAAGTGGGATACACATCAGGGAATGATTTTAAAATAATCTATCAGCAGGGTAATAGAAAGGGGGATGATGGTAGCACAGAGGAAACAAGAGTGGCCACAAGTTGTTGATTATTTTCACTTGGTGATGGTTACACAAGAGCACATTCTATTAATCATTAATCTTCTGCATTAATCTATTAATTTATGTGTATGTCTAAAATTTCATGTAATTCAATGCTGGAAATATAAAGTAAGCCCCTTTAAAGATAAGCTGAGATAAATCTTGGAAAATCAGTCCTGCTTTGTGACTTTAAAGTAAAAATATGAAATGTTACAGCTACAAGAACAGTGGCCACTAGAATTCCCAACAACACCTACACAAACAATTATCAGTGATTTCCTACAAGAGGTTAAAATGTATGTGAAGGCATGTTGCAAAGTATACAGCACTAAATGAGTGCTTCTCATCTTTACCCATTTAAGAAGTCACTTAAGGAGAGTTTTAATATTGTAAATGTTCCTTCACTGGGAGGAGATCTTGACTAACACAGGCTAGGGTGAGTCTCAGACATCTGTGCATTGAAAAAAATAAACAAAACAAAAACAAACAAGAAACCCTGCACGGGGCTGAGAACCTCTCAGTAAGAAAATTGTTGTCATTATTAAACAAATAACATTGGATACACTTCCAGGAGGCATTTACTTGGTGGGCTGAAGGAAGACTAAAAGAAAACAGCAAGAACAGTACCAAAGGATACTTCTTGGTCATTTGACTAATTTATTACTGGGACTTAAAAATCAGAGGCCACATCTTGACAAATATCTCATTTGCTTAGAAGAATGTGGGACCCTCATTAAGCATTTAAAGAGAGACAGATGAGGAGGATTATAAAGGTAGGGGCAGTGGCTGTCTACTAGCTAGAGATCATTCATGGCTTGAGAATACTTTTAGGTCATAGGATTTAGTTCACGAACCCAGCCAGGACTGAATAAAAGCTCACACAACTCATCCATTGCTAAGGTACAAACCACTCCTGTTATACTCAGACCCCTGAAGCTCTGAGAGGTTTCAAATGGGTTTTGTTTGAGGTTCATATAACCTGGTGATTCCCTGATCATATGAAAAGCCTATTAGACCATGATTTTTGGAGTAAAACCCAAACACAAAATAAAAGTATATTCTAGAGATCTCTAAGTGGTTCCATTGTGCATCCAAATTTGAGGACCACGAACATAAACTTTTCTTTGATGAACCAATCTGAAACCACAGCTGCAAAAAAGAGCTCCTCCTTCCTCATTAGCCAAGGTTGTCCCCTGCTCTGGCCCATGTTTCTCCTGATTTCTCAGTGCAGATTAAACCTACACTTCTCTTCATCCCACAGCGTACCTCATCTGTATTCTCACCTGCTGATTTGTTCTAGGCTAATCTTCTCACTTTACAACTTCAATCACGTCATTACCTTGCTCAAAAATTTCTAATGAACACCACTCTGACCAGGAGCTTTGTAACCAAAATACAGTTATTACCTGGGACCTTACAGAAAGGTACAATTCCAGTCCCCATCTGGGTCTCCTGAATTAGAATCTATATTTACTAAGATCCCCAGGGGTTTGTATGACCATTTAAGTTTGAGAAGTATCGTTCTAGAGCACCATTCCATTCTCCAAAGTATATTTTAAAGGACATTTTCAAGGACAAGAGAGTTTCCTGCCTGGATTCAAAGTTGCACCATTGTCTCTCTTTACAGGACCTCTGTCCATTCAAAAAGTAGTCATCGAGTGACATCAATGCCTCATCTCTGTGTGGGGTTTAGAGGATCCAGTAGTGAAGATGACAGAAAGGGTCCCTGCATTCATGGACTTATAGCAAGGACAATACTGGCATGGAAAGATAAGTATGGGGTACCATAAAGGGGTATGTGCAAGATGCTCTGGGATGATCTAGTTAATGGGATGAATTGGCAACATCTCAGAGATCTGGAAAATGAGAACAGCATTCCTGGGGGGAATGCAGGTTCCTGTGGATGCACGGGGTCAAAACGGAAGGGGCATCTGAATACAGTGTGGGCTTCACACACAACAGGTGCAAAGGCTCAGAGCAACTGTGGAAATGCTTGTGAGGCAGTGCTCTAGGCATTTTCCATATAGGTAGGTGTGACTATTAACCCTGTTTTATAAACAAGGAAACTGAGGCACAGAGAGATGAAGTATGTATCCCCATCACAGAGCAAACTTTGAAACTCAACCCTGTCCATCTGGCTCCAGAGTCTATGTTTTTAGCCATCACACTCTACAGCTATTGACCTGGAAAAACACAATGCATTGAAGAAGCTGAAAAACAGGTCATATGTTTAGAGTTCAAACTGTATTTGTACACGGATCTATTTTTATTAATCATGAAAAGGAAACTGCATTACCATTCAGGGGTAGCTACTTACAACTCACATTTTTGGGGACCATCCCATAGTTACTGAATCAGAATTTCTAGCTATGGAGCTGAAAATCTGCATTTTAGTAATGCTTCTAGGTGATGTGGCAACAATAAAGTCTGAGAACCACAGGTTTAGAGGTACAATTTCCTTCAGTATTCTCCTCCCTCTCATAGTCACCCTAATTAACCCATGGTTATTTAATAATATATTGGTCCCAAGGTATAAACTAAACATGAGGGTAAATAGGATTGAAATGGAAAGTTGGAATAAATCTGAAAATTGAATCTTTGCTCCTCCAGGTCCCCTGGCTGCCAGGCTATGAAAAGAATTATCTAGGCTTGAAAAATTGGAGGCAAAAAAAAAAAAAAAAAAAAAAAAAACGACCACAGAGGCTTAGAACTATTTTCATTACTATGCCAACCATTTAAATAACTAATTGAAATCTGGAAATTGAAGCAAAATTTAAAATTGCTAGAAGAGCAATTATTTCACATGCTCTATGATTCCTCCATCCTTAGCCAGTGCTAGAGGACTCTCAGGCAGCAGAGAATTTTCTTGAATGTAGAATACATGAGCAGCATTGAGCAAGAGCAGTAGCCAAAGTAATCTCTGGCCACTAGGGTGCACTGGCTCAACAAAACTAATATGCCTCCCTCAGTGTCAGGGGACCCTGACAGCTCCAACACCAATATCTGGCTGCCAGTGGGGTATTATTTTAATTCAGTCTTTCCTTTCTTATAATCACTCAAGAGAGGAATTATGCTAATTTCTCGTGAGGAAGAAACTAAAAGTTACAGCTGAATCTCAAAACTCCATAATCATAGGTTATTTTGTTTTCTTGCATTTTCCCAATATTTATCTTCATTTATCTTTGAATATTTTTCAAGTACATTACCATTAAAATTCCAAAAGTCAGCCTCCTAGATGCTGTCTTTCAAATGGTTCAGAGAGATCATAGCTTTTCTGTCCCACTCTGTCTGGAAGTGACATTACCCTGGTTACTGGACAAACCTAGTTCATTCAGTTTGCTTACTTTATATCCCCACTCAGGAAAATGAGTTTGGAAAAGTTTCTGGAAGAGACTGTTATTTTATACCCCAAAGACCAGAAAAATATGCCACTGTAATTGTCAAAGCTCTTTCATATTCAAAATATATATTTTAATGCTCTCCATAAGAAAGCTCACTGGATACTATATTAATTCTGTGACAGAAGATCATTAAGAAGATGAAATGACATGGTTATGAAAGCCTTATGCAAGTTCCCCAGCACTGCAATATAAGACACTGATGACGACAATCTTTTCTATCCATCACTATCCCTTTGCCAATCGCTGGGGGGAGGGAGGGGGCAGGAGGGGGGCATCAGGCAGGTCTATATCAATGTTGGTCATAATTTCACATCACCCCCTTAATGATGTGTGAGCCAAAGAACATTTGGGGGATCCTAGATGCACAGTGATAGAATTTCCCAAGGAGATGTGTGAATGCTCTCAGTCTCTGGGGCAGGTTCTCCCCTCCCAGGACTGCATCTGTACTTCTTTGCCCCTTTGTCCAGGAGAGGCTAGTACAGCCTTGTCCTGCTTGAGAAGACATGACTAGCCAGAGATGGCAAGGATGGCTGGATGAAACCCAATTTACTCTGGGCACTAGGGTTATAATTCTATGTATCCTTCCTTTTCTGGATTTGCCTTTTCTTACTGTGGTGATGGTAAGATCCACAGGGCTAAGGCTAGGGTAGAAGACTATGGAAGAAGAACCAGATTATTAACTCTAGGTTTTAGATGGCAATGGAGCTTTTGGACCAGGAGTACTTATATCTCCACATGGACTAGCTCATCAGAGGGAATGCAATAAGCATGGAGGGAAAGACCTGTTCTAAGAAAGAGGGTCATTTTACAAAGTGTTCCTGGGTGATTTTTTAGGACTTAGGTATTAAGTATCCTGGATCACTGCCCTCCAATAACACCCAGGTATATAAAGTATCACCATTTATAGTAAAGAAACACAAATCTTATATTGTCAATTCCTGTGCCTATTCCTTTTTACATATTTATCCTCTTTCTTCCATAGGCTTGTATTTTTAGTGATGTAAGCACAGTGCTTAAGGCCCTATAATCTAATATAGATGTCTACAGTCAGACTCCGAGCACACAGGAGCCACAAAGAACCTGTTGGTGATGAGGCTTTATAAGGAACCACATATGAATGGCTATTTAAAACACCACAACAGGGTTCCCAGAGGATGAGCACTCCTGCAACGCATGCCAGTGAAATTATGGCATACAGTAACTGAATATGTTTTCCCTGCCCAGTCCTGATAGATCTGGAAATCCAAGACTTCATTTACAAATTTTACCAACCTTGTTTCCCAGGGGGACATGCAAATGGAAAAGAAAGATGCTCCCATTCTATAATCTCTCATTTATTTAGCACTGGGGAAAACAAATCAGGTGCTTAGAAAGTAAAGCAATATAAACTGAATGCACCGACCTGGTTGGCACGACCTTGGGCAGGGCGTCCACTCACTGAAAGCTGTCACAATACAGTCTTTTTTGCAGGGAAGAAGACAAGGACGTACGGTTTCGGGCCGAGTCGAATCTGGACACCTGTCAATGTGAAGAGACAATATCAATGCCTCCTGGAAGAAGTAAGTGGTTTAGCAGAGAACTGTAGGATTTCAGAACAGAAAACATTGAGGCCCTGTTGTTCGTTTTAAGATGAGGAAGAGAGAGCCCAAGGGCTCCCAGCCAGGGACAGAGCCAAAGGCAACTTCAGCTCTCTTGACCTAGAGACCAAAATACTTTTCAGTAGGCCGGGAAAAGAGCAATTCCTGAAACTAATGAAAGGGAATGTCTTCATAAGAAAGTGTCACCATCAGCATCAATTCAAATGACATTTATTTTTTTAGAATGAACATATCCGATATATTTTTTGAAAAGCATTATATTCAGGGTAATATATCAAATCAGTGATAGTCTACAAAAGGAATAGAAAAATACAAGGCAATACATGGACATATTGGGAAACAAAAATCATTGAAAACCACTTACATATACTTTACGTCTTGGATAATGAACAGAATTTTAGAATACTTAAACAATTGGCAGGTATCTCTTTAGAACATGTGGATTGATGAGCTGGAGTAAGGAAAATATGACAGATGGCAAATGTCAAATATACTAACTAGCATTAACAAGAGAAACACTCAGTTCTGTTTTTTTTTTTTTTTTTCTGATAATGAATGCTCACACTTGGGAGGAAAATACTACAGTCAATTGATTCAGAATCACTTGGAAGAACTAAAGTCTCAGAAAATGGCAATCAAGCTTTTGTTTGTTTTCTTGCCTACTTACTTGTTTTATGAACACAGAGGGCTAAAACTACATTGATTATCTTCTAAAACAGTGATATGCCAAAAAGAAAAACAGGAAAGCATTCAGCAACATATATTTGCATTTTAAATTCTGTTCCCAGGGAGTTCTTCATAAAGCACATAAATGCAGTGTGGGTAAAACTTCACAGCACGAGCTCTGGTAATAAGTAGGCAGGGCTGCATAAGGGCTTTGGCTACCTTCTTCCATTTATTCCTAATGACAAAAGTAAGAGGCATTATAACCTTCATTTTCACATGATAAACTAAGGCACTGAAATAATCAGTAATGGACCAAAAGCCACATGGAGACAGACCATTTGATATAAATTATGATAGAAAAAAAAATACCAGTGTAGCAAATTCAGACAATCAGCAGATCTTCTGGAAGGAGAGAATAGAAAATAGAGGAGATAATGAAGATATGATGAATTTAAAAACAACACAGAGCTGATGAAAGGATGCCAGTTCAGATGAAAAGTCCACCAATGGTTTACAAAATGACCAACATGCAAACACAGAGGTTGTCCAGTTTTCAAACACCAAGAAAAAGTAAGACAATAATGGATGTAGAAGAAGAAGAAGAAAAATTGGTCATCCAAGAATCTGGCGGACATCAGATCTCATCAGTTTAGATAGTTATCAAAATGAAAACATTTTCCTGGTTTCAAAACTTTAAAAACAATATGTAAGCCAAACATGGAAGACTGAACTTGACCGTGGAACAGAATGTACAGGACACCACTCGTGCCACCATCAGGTGAAGACAGAATGGACAAAGCAGGAGTGGGGAGGAGGAGAGGGAGACACAGTGAAGGCTTGGATGTCCTTATCTGACAAAGCAGGTGAGCTAAATATAAATGATCTAAATATAAATGAAAAAAGAATAAAGTTCTAAAAAGATTAATCAAAAGTACTAATGTAACCTACCAACAGAAAACCAACAATCTGGGAATCGAGACAGGAATTAGTGTAAGTGAGCTAAGGTTCATTGCTTTTACAAGAGGGAATCAAGGGATGGGCATTTTATTATTTTCTTAACTTTTTTTAAAGATTTTATTTATTTATTTATTTGAGAGAGAGAGAGAGCATGATGGGGGCAGGGAGAGCAGAGGTAGAGGGCGAAGCAGACTCCCTGCTGAGCGGGACAAGGACACCAGCTTCTATACCAGGACCATGGGATCATGACCTGAGCTGAAGGCAGACACTTAACTGATTGAGCCACCCAGGCACCCTGCAATGGGTATTTTAGATTGATAAGTGAAGAGATGTATGAAAGTTGTGTGAAAAATGTATCATTTAGAGTTAAGAGGTAAACAGAAAGGGAGGAGGAAGAAGAATATACACTTGTGCTTGCTGATATTGACATAAAGATACAATGGACAGAAATAAACCAACATAGTGGCCGCCAGTGGCAGGACAGGAGGCAGAGAGGGTGGGTGGGAGCGGGGCTGTGAGCATCAGGCTTCTCTTTGTTATGTATTATGTATCTCCTTGCATGTTGTTATGATTTGTGAACCATGTGAAGTTTTGCCCAGTAAACACACACACACACACACAGAGAGAGAGAGAGAGAGAGAGAACACAGAATAACTGTTAAAGAGTGGCTGTGGTTGTGTTTGAGATGTAGGATACTAAATGCAGCAGGAGATAGATGGGACCTATCGGTTGCCATCATTAATCTCTCTGTATTATTTTACTTCTTTTATGGAGTATATAAAAGTTGGATAAAAATAAGGTGAAATGGAGGCACCTGGGTGGCTCAGTCAATTAAGGGTCTGCTTTCAGCTCAGGTCATTATCCCGGGGTCCTGGGATCAAGCCCTGCATCAGGCTCCCTGATTAGCAGGGAGTCTGCTTCTCCCTCTCCCTCTGCCACTCCCCACTGCTTGGGCTCTGTCTCTCAAGTAAATAAATACAATTGAAAAAAATAAGTTGAAATGGGAAGTGCATGTACTCACAGAAAAAGAATGCTCAATAAATTA
The DNA here is from genome assembly GCF_048164855.1 of Canis lupus baileyi. Classification (NCBI taxonomy): domain Eukaryota; kingdom Metazoa; phylum Chordata; class Mammalia; order Carnivora; family Canidae; genus Canis; species Canis lupus. The sequence continues at coordinate 45,097,041 of NC_132857.1, read as the reverse complement.
ACTCTTGGTGACATTAATATTAATCATACTTAATATACACAGAAACGCTATCAAAGAGATCAATGAAACAATGGAAAGAAAGAAGAGTGTCTTTGTGAGAATCTAGTGTTACTTAAGCTATTCGGGTAAGGAAAATTTATGTCATACTTTACTAGAGATAGCAAAAAAACGCTAAAATCATTCCCAAGTCCTTTATTCCTACTCTGAGAGCTACTAAAATTAAATTGAGCTGCTGTTTATGGTAACTTGTCTCCAACAGGGCCTGGTGTATGGCTGGAAATGAAAGTGTGACTTGAGCAATACCAGCTTCCTGTGTGCTCAGTGGGGCAGCAGGGTCCCTGCACCAACCAGCCACTTCACATTCACTGGACCTTTGGCAAAATAGCTTAGAAGCATTTATGGCACTGGCTTTAGGCTTTCTGGAGAGGAAGGCTGATCCTGTAGGGATTTTGCTCACTTCAATTAGGAGTAGGTGTTAATCTCTCTTAGGGAAAGGATATTGTCTACTTGATTTACCCTTAATTAGCATCACTCACACTAAATACTTCCTGGGCATAATGTCAGCTTCTCATAATACAGCCCCTTTCTCTCTGTGTGTTCTTCCCTTAAGTCCATAAGAGAGAAACTGTATCATCTCCTCCCTTGCAAAGATCAAGCTCAGGTTATATTGTTTTTATAGAGGCCACTAACCAAGGGCTTTCCTGGAATGTGATTTCTGGTCTGATAGGAGCCAAATATTCTCTTGTCAGTGAGAACTGTTTTTTTGGTTCATTTCTTTTGCCAGTAAGTTTGACCCTTTCTCTAGGGGTTCAATTTCTCTTCCCTTCTATTTACATGATGTCTACTCCTTCAAGAATCATCACATTTCTTACTTTCATAAGTTTCTTCTTTGTCTTCAAAAATACTCTCTTTGCCCATTAGCAATAAACATGCCTTCCGTTTCTAAAAACTCTAAGGTTTATTTTCTGTATTGTTGCATTGACATTGACCAAAAAAGGTTTTTCAACAACTTTCATGCTGTTTTCTTGTGTGTGTAGGTCTGTGTGCCTGTGTATGCATGCACAATACATAGACTAATTTTTAATGATGGATTCCATCTTATATCTTCAAAGTGCCATATTTTAAGCTCAGTGTAAATATATAATAACAGTAAGTGAATGATTGAATAGTATTCAATGTTATTGGAGCCCGAAGACAAAAAAAAAAAAGAAAAAAAAAATCCCTGGGGATATTAGGCTAATTTATCCAGCCATTTCCAAAATAAAATTAAAGCCTTAACACCAGGAAACATATGAATTCACTTTTTAGTTAGTAAACAAAGTATGGTCCCTTGGCTTTTGTCATAATTTATACCTAATTTCACATAACACTCTGATCCAAGATAGCCAGTGCTCTCAATAAAAGGATGAATGTATTTCATTTTGGCACGTATATTTCCCTGGACCAGCACTGGAATGTTCCATAACTATTATCTCATTGTCGCCCCACAGCCTTTAGCTCCTTATAAACACTGTGCTGAAATGCATCAAACTGAGCTACAGAGACCTGCCATTTTCCAGTTGTGCCTCCATAATCAAGATGCAGAGACAATGCTCCATTTCTTTGATCAGTACCCTGACCCAGAACCAACATACGTCTCACTCAGCTAGGCGGGGCAAACCTGCCAACTTTGTCAACATTAAACGTTTAAACGGAGCCCTGTTTTATTGTATCTCACACAATGCCAGGTGTTTTCACATTAAAGGCAGAAAGTGCCTTATCAGGACTTTTGGAAGGCTTTGAATTGTGTGTTTTTAATCTTTTTTTTTTTTTTTTTAATTCTTTGTACACTGCAACTGAAAAAAACAAAAAAAAAACAAAAAACAATGAATAGTGAAACAAGACCAAACAAAACCCCAGAACTATCCCAATAAACTCTCACTTCTGTTCCCCTTGTGCCCTGGCTGGTTCTCATTTTCTGATATGATCAGTTCTATTACTCAAACAATGGTAACATTCTAACCTATACAATTGCATAGAAACCAAACACCAACCCAGGGAAGCAAGAACTTGCAAGGAACTCTGCCTCCCAGTGCAGTGGGCTTGGAGATAAAGTACATTATATCAGCCCATCCATTCCGTGGAGACATGCTTCTTTCTCTGTACCCTGAAGGCCCCTCCTTCTTTAGGATGTTCCCTCCTCCTTTTCTGTTTCCACTCCTACCCTGAGGACTTCACAAATGGCAGGGAATCTTTCTCCACTGCCATAGCTTTCACATAAAAAAGAACCAAAAAAATATGTTTTTTTGAAAGGGCAGAGCAAAGGATATTTTCTACTGCTAATAGTTTCATTATCTCACTATGTGCTTCATGGACACTAGGTATTAACTTCTTAGTTCAATTAATCTCCTTAACCTATAAATTTTTAATTAATTTTCCTAAAGTCAATTCAGGTGCCTCATATTTAGCAGAGTTGTTTGACTACATACAGTAAGAATTCAGTCTCCAGCCTCATTAGCAGTGTAAAAAGTGATTAGCAATACCTGTGTGTGTGTGCGTGTGTGTTAAGACATCTGTGCAATTCATTTTTCTGTGACGGTAAACCGAGCAAAACTGGATGGTATTCACAATAACAACATTTATGTGCTTGGGCTTTTACAAAGAAAACAACAACAATAAAAAAACAAACAAACAAAAAAAACACCTGTCATTTGAAGTAATTATAAGAATAGAAAACAGGCTTCTTGAACATAACGGTCCAAATAGGCCTTTATGTTACAATTTATTTGGTATCACTCTCAATTCTAATATCCCTTTGCTAAGAAATAAACAAACCATACTCATATCAAGTGGATTTTTCTTGTCCCGATTAAGAGCTGAAAAGTTTTGTGTCAGGGAGAAGATCAGACATCAGGCATACAAAAATTTCACATCATGATAAGGAGTAATAGTTTGCTGCATTTTATGGAGAGTTTACTACTATACCTAAGCCATATTTAATTTTATTTGTATATTCAAGCTAATATTTCATGCATCTTTTTTAAGCAGCTGAAAATTTACATCATAAAATGAACATTATCAAAGCTGCAATCCTTTCCAAGATAAAAGGAGTTCTCATGTCTACATAATATCTTCATAAGCCTTCTAGGATTTTCATAACCAAGTGAAATAGATTTTCACCTGAGCCAGGTGATATGTAAAACATATTGTCCATGTCTGGCTATAACTACCATTGATTCAATCAGTCCATGTAGTGCTACGGACACTGGGCAAGTTGCAAAACACAACTGACGTAATTTGGTATTCCACATTTGGTATGTCCACATTGTGCACAGCACAAGCAATGTAGAGTCAGGTCTAATGCAGAAATAACATTTATGAATTAATAAGAGTAGCAGGTAATACATGTGATCTAGTCATTACTCTTTATGGCAGTCCCCTTTGCCAAAATGTATGATGGCAAATAAAGTAATTTTTCTTGAACAAAGGATAGACATCAGCTTTTCTCAGTACTCTGCAATTCATATCCAATCCTGGTTGAACCCTATAGGCTTCCTACACATAAATCTAGTTCATTCATGAAGTCCTTTTTTTTTTTTTTTTTTTTTTAAGATTTTATTTATTTGACACAGAGAGAGAGAAAGTGAGAGAAAGAGAACACAAGCAGGGGGAAGGGCAGAGGGAAAGGAGAAACAGGCTTCCCACTGAGCAGGGAGTCTGAGATGGAGCTCAATTCCAGAACCCTGGGATCATGATCTGAGCTGAAGGCAGATGCTTAACCAACTGCACCACTCAGGTGCCCCTCATTCATGAATTCCGAGGTCATTTATGGTACACTATATGCCAGACATTGTGCTTAAGTCTGCGGTTGCAACAATTAAGAACATCCAACTCCAGCCCTCTAGAAAGCCACCCTTGGAGGAGAGAGAGATGAGGTCTCCTGGACTGTGCTTCACTTCAAGTCATATCATCTTCACTTGCATCAGCAGAACCATCTGCACATCGGACCCTCCAACATGTGTATCTGGTCAGTCTGCGCTACTTTGCCATCCGCCGTTCACTTCTCTTAACTAGCTCCTATGCCTTTCCTTACACAGCTTTTGTAGTTTCCACACCAGCGTGGATAAGGCCCAGAGCCTAGTATCAAGGTGCCCCAAGGTGAAATCAATCAGCTGTTGGAGTTGCCCAGGACAGCAACACAAATTGGATTAAATTAGGTGGAAGAGCAAATGTTGCCAGGAAGGGTAGGGGCATACTTAGCTGGACAGGACCAGGGCCTGATGCTGCCAAGGATATGTTCTGCTTTAGTTTGTTTCTTTCTGAGCATCACTTTCACTGTCCTTGCCTGCTTTTTTCTTCCAGGACCATGTCTGGGGCAACTGTCAATTCATATACTTAGAGCCTCATGAATAGAAAGAAGAGAGGGTTTCATTTTCCCAACTGGGAAATTCCTGGGGCAGAGCTCTAAGTTGCCTTGTTTGTGATACTAGACAAAACACCCTGAGCATGTGCATCCTGGTGATGTATCACTGCTGTGGGGGGGGGGGGGGCGGTAGGGGGAGGGAGGCGGTGAGGGGAGGTTTCTACCTTAAGGAGGAGACTAGTTGAAACACATCCACTAGGAAATCAGCACAGACAGGACAGTTACCCAGTCACTGTATACTTCCTAGGTCCCTTACATCTTCTTTTCCATGAGGCTTCCCACAAGGACAGAGGAAAAGCCGTGTCTCCTCAATTGGTCGAGAGATAAAACTCCCACAGCTGAGTTTCCGCTTGATTACTCCTTTTCCCCTATCACTTGCAACTGACTCTGACCCTTTTTGATCTCTATAACCTAGTTCCCATGTCCAAATTATCCTACTGATTTTTTTGTTTTGTTTTGTAATTTATATCTTCAGGGACGCCTGGGTGGCTCAGAGGTTGGGCGTGATCCCGGAGTTCCGGGATCGAGTCCCACATCAGGCTCCTTGCATGGAGCCTGCTTCTCCCTCTGCCTGTCTCTGCCTCTCTCCGTGTGTCTCTCACGAATAAATAAATACAATCTTTAAAAGGAATTATATCTTAATGTGCAGAGTCTAACATGTATGAGATTGCAACCTAGTTACAGGCATGAACAGGCATAAAAGATCAATGGAACCTAACAAAAATATACCACAACCCCATACTTTCAAAGTGGAGGACGTACCTTCACATTGTCCTAGTCCTTACATGATCTAAAAAAAGCCAAAAATACTGAGACAAGGTTGATAAAATGTTTGATTAGTTAAACAGATTCAGTATTTGTGGGCCACGTTTACTTTCCATGAACTAATGCGTGTATTGTAACTTTATTAATGATCCATATTATAACGGTTTCTACCTTTGTTTCTGAGAGAGATTTTCTAGTCTTTAAGACTCAAAACAAACAACATTCTTTCCCTCTAGCATACACTGAAGCATATTCGTTGCTTGATAAATGTTTTTGGCTAAAAATACTCAACTATGCAATAATCATACGCATTTTTCAATAAATTATCGGTGATACCTTTTTGTCATCACTTGTCCCACGTGACTCTTGACACAGAAGACCCTCCGCGTCTGAATGCCCACACCACAGGTAGCCTCTCCATTCCAGCCAATGGTTGCATTAAGGGCAGTTACCAATGTGTCTTCAGAACAGGGGCCCCAAGGCAATGTCTCCCAGTAGAGCTGCATACAGGAATGGTCATTGCATGAACGATACTCTTGGAGGGCCTGACTAGGAGGACATGGTTTTCCACCTGCGAAAATCAAAATTAAAAAAAAAAAAAAAAAAAAGACATAGTTGTTTCTGTTTATTACCATGTTTCTGTCATTTTGTCGTTCTTAATTTTGTTATTTTTGCTGTTTTAATGGTCCAAAAGGATGGTGTTTTTGACACAGGATTCCAAAGGCCTGAGCCTCTGTACCTTTCTGCCCACTCTGGGGCCATGGTCCTTTTGTCCTGAGTAACAATCTAAGGACAATATGTTTCACTTTTCCCTCTTAAGTAATAGGAAGCAGTACATATTGATTAAACCAAAACTAAAATCAACAACAACAATAAAACCAGATTCTATTTCCCACCTTCAGATCATGTATCTCTGCGATAAACTCCAAATAAATCTGCTTTTATTTTAGTAACATGATGACTACATAAATTAGCCAGTTACATGTAGTAGCCCATGACCTTGAAGTGATATTAGGTCAAACATATGCATTTATACTCACATTACCTATATATGGCACCTTTTTCCTAAAACAGCATTATTTTTCTCAGAGAATCATTTTAAGACAGCCATCCTCCATCAACCAATACATTCGACTGCAATTTGAGAAGTCCAGAAGTATTTCTTAAAGTTTGGCAGAAGAGAGCCCAGCCTTAAACTCTGAAATAATATCTGACAATGTGTTATCCACTGGCAGGGAAACCAGACAGATGTGCATCCTTACACTCTTGGGTGAGTCAGACAATCAAATTTCATTACTGTCTTTTCTTTCATATTTTTATATCCATGTAAAACTGGCATTTATCTAAAGTATTGATTTTTCCCCCACTCTTCCACCCTATGATGTTTTATTCAGTGGGCCAAATGCTCAAAAAGATTTGTGACCTTGGTTTTGTTATTCTTGTTATTTTTTCCCATTAAATTCTACTGACTTTTTTCTCCTTCCAGAAATATAAAAGACAAGAGTGGGAAGCAACTGCACTTTAAGAATATGAAAATCTTCATTCATCTTGACCCTGGCCCCATTTTTCAGGATCACAGAACAGAATCTTGTTTCAAAAGGAGCTCCTCACAGCCAGGGGCCACACCACCCTGCTGTTCTAACTGAGCCATAGGCAGAGGAAGCCAAGGGAGAGCCTGAAAGAAAGGACATGCGCGTTTGGGGACAGAGACCATCACTATAAATGATAGAAACAGCTGCTCCTCCAATTTGTTCTGATGTCACCCGTTTACATTTCCATAGCACATTTTAGCTCCTTCAAAGCCATTTTCAGAGCCTTCATCTTCTTCCCTCTCACAACATGCCAGCATGACAGAACAGGAAATCAGGCCGATGTTAGTGGCAGTTCCTGGTTAAGAGCCATGTCTCTTGATTTCTAATTTGGAGCTGTTTTTACCAGATATATTTCAATTATATTCCCAAATGTATGAGCTACCTGAAGCTGGATATGTGTCAACCAAACTCTGTTTTGTTTTTTTCCCCTCAAGAAAGTATAATGAAAAATAACATCCATCTGACTGCCATGGCCTGTACATGGGGTTGGGCTAAGGCAATTCCTGTAGATATGGGATCCATTCTAGATAAACTAGAGGATTTTAGACAAAAGGCATACATGGAGATGAAACTTAATTCTTATTCAGGCAATAGAGCTATCATCCATATGTGGCTACATCCGCAATACGACTTTTTCAACTGCCTGCTAGAAAAAAAAAAAAAAAATTTAGCAATAGACTCCACTATTGAACCCTTTACTATTACTCACCTTCTCCAGCCAATGCCAGGATAGTCCTTGACCTGGTCTGTTTCCCATCCGAGTTTTTGTTTGAACAAGACTGGGAACAGGATGACCACTCTGTCCATTCACTCAGCACACAATCCATTCGGCAGGGAATTTCACAAGCCATCCTTTCAGGAGGAGGGGATGCTGGGCAGAGACTCCCTGATACATCTTCTCCTGTAATCAACCAGATCGAGACAGATACTGATTAATGCACAATTGAGGACAGTCCAAGGAACATTTAGGTTCGTTGCTTCCTCTATTACTTCAGTTTAGCGGAGAAGACTTCACCTGGTGTCTAAACCAATAAAGTGTGAAAAATGATGGTTTCTTCCGCAATTCATAATATTTATGTCAAGCAAACCTGCCAGGAGATCATTTGGCATTTAGAAAGGTAGATACCACAGCAAAACTCTCATTTGTCAACCTTCCCAGGGACAAAGTGGGCTTTTTCCAGGAACAATTTAGCCATGGATGGCTAGAGATAGACATGATTGACGTGCTATTGACAACGATGTATAATAAGTATATGTTTTCCACAAGACAGAGGCCAGAGTAGTCTGTTGGCCTGAAAACCTCAATTTATGTTGAACATTCTATTTGATGCTATAAGGAATTAGATCATTCTAATTACCTATTGGATGCTTTTACCTCCATAAACATAACTTTAAACAAGTTTATCACATGATGATACTTTTGTTCTATTTGTACATAGTGGTAAATAATCCCAAATCACAATGGAAAGGGACTTGTGGTTAAAATTATATAATGTGGACACATAGGTTGAAAGCCCATCTGAAATTTTCCCTAAAATATTTATTATTCCCCCTCTGAATGATCCGATGAACTACTCAAACCAAAATAATTATATATATAAAATAATGGGGGGTAGTTTTGTTTTACAATGGACAGATGTTAAGACTAAGGGGATCATTTCTAAGTTACTTTTCTCTATCTCTAACTACAATAATTTTAAAAAATCCTCTTTTAGGTTATTTACTCACTATTCTTAGAATTCTAATGTTACTCTTTACAGATAATAGTCCAACTCTCACCATGTGCCCTGCTCACTGTCTCCTCATAAAAACAGACATGTAGAATAATGATTTCACTTATAGTTTGAAGTAACAACACATAATGTGGAATGGCATCTATAGGAAAGGCGGTTTCGTCTGTGTGACTTTAAGCCCATGGAATTCTCCTGTCATAATATGCTTGACACAAAAAATAACTACAAAGGGGACTAGTGTTTATGGGGCATCTCCTTTGTGCCAGGCACCATCCTCGTAAGAAGCGCTTAGAGACAGATTTAATCCATTTTGTTTTATAGATGAGGAGTCAGCGTTTCTGGAAGGGAAAACTTGCTCAGGGCACACAGGCCTGAGTTGGGAATGAAATTAAAACTTTCTGACTCCAAAGCTTCTGCTTTTCCCATTAACCACACTGTGTCTAATTCCAAGGAGATGGATATTCCTTTGCTGAGGAAGTAAATAAAACCAGCCGACAGTGAGCAAGACTGCCTGGAGGAGAAGACAGTACACTGTTAATATCTGCATTCATATTTGCAAATGAGGCCAGGCTCATTGCCCCTGAGGTACAAATAAAACTTTTCAAGCATATTATGAGAAGTAATAGAGATTCTAGCAGATAATCAAGCTGAAAGACCAGTTCCAATCATTCTCTTTTCAGTCTTAATCTATTTTCAGGTTGAGTCCACACTATATGTTACACACATAAACACACGCACACAGATATTCTCTGTCTCTCTCACACACACACACACCCCGATACAGCCGAAGGGTAGTCTTTCCAAGTCTGGAAGCAAGGAGACCAAACAAATTCCCAATCTGCATCTAATCAAAAGTTAATTTCCACATTTGTGAATACTATTAACACAATTCTTATACAAAACACTCTAAAGCAGTGTTTTGCAAATGACATTTCTGAGGAATAACAGGGATTAGTAGGGCTCTTACAAAAAAGTGGGAGAAAGCTGTGAGTACTGAGTTAAAGTAGTAAAACTGGTTTCCTACTGAAGAAATACTCAGTGTTGAAAATACCAATGTATAATGTGAATTTCCCTGGGTGGAAATGGTGGGTAGTGTTTTTCAGCCTTATTTGACCAATGACAATTCTTTTTTGAGGAGAATGTCTCCTATAAGTGGTATTTTCATGAATGTTTTTAGAAAACCCTGCCTTCAAGAGTGATAAAACAATCGAGATCTATTTGTTGAGCAAGTACTATATCCAAGATGTATGATGGGGCAAAAATTGGTGAAACTATTTACCTCCTCCAAGTTCACGATTCATAAGAGATAAGATACAAACATATACAAAAGAAACTTAGTCCAAAAGTAAATGCCAAGTTGCAAAGGTGTGTCTCAGACAGAAAATTCTGTAGTAGCTCAGGGAATAGAGGGTCCTCCGGAGACTAGCATGATAGTAGAAGGCTTTCAACACAGAAAAAATAGAAAGGTAAAAACTTGGTGGCAATGAAAGAGGGTACTTCAGGCAATGAAAGTATTAATAAAAGTATGGTGGTAGGAAAATACAATGTATTTAAGAGATAATAGGGAAGGTGCATGAGAAGAGAAAACCCACATTGGAAGAGTGATGTGACATAAAGTTCTGAATGACTTAGATGGACACACAAGTTCTGTCATCTTTCTGCCTTCCTTAAAATCCCATTGCTCAAGTTTGCCATGACCCCAATTTAATATCCTTCCCAGCCACCATTCGGCACCCTCAGTATTCATGTCAGGAGCTCAAATGCTTTTTAAAACCTAAGCTTTCGTATAAACTGATATACCTATTTCCTCAGAGCAGTTAAATGTCAATTCCCACCAACATTTTGATAGCTTGTCTATACAGGTTAATTCAGACATGTGAGCAAACAGATGAGATTTTCTTTAGGGAAACCAAACCACTAGTCATAAGCAGGGTCTGTAATTTGTGAGTGAGCTGCACAATGGGATCCTAGTCACAGAGTATCCTAGCTGTCAAGTGTCTAAAGGTGAATCCTAAAAAAATTAAATAAAATAATAAAAAAAAATAAAGGAGGATGCTAGCACCATATATCCTCCTGAATACATCACTTAACTTATTTGAACCTCAATTATTTGTAATAAAGAAATAGTAAGACATTTCAGGGATATTCTAAGGATTATAAATCATTTATGTGACCTACATAGCAAGGCATCTAGCACATGGAGGACTCTTAATATATACAAAGCTTTAAAAAAAAGTTTGCAAAGATATATGCAACAAAAACCTAATGGTCTTCTTTATCTGAAAAATCTAGAGATTTATGTCACAGCCATGGAAAACACTTGCTTTGCCACTCATATATGTGTACAAATAACAACCAACAGCTTCACAGGCGGGTTCACATAAACTATAAAAACTATTTATAATTATCCAGATCATTTTATTTATATGACTGGTGAATCTAAACCATTAAGAGCCAAAAATAAAGCACTTGAGCCTGAATAACCTCATCTGCCCATCTACATCAGTATAATTATCTTCCCATTGTACAGAGAGAATCCATCTCAAAAGAAGAGTGTTTATACTTTCCTGTTTTCATTTTCTCAGATGGATCAATGAGACCAACTGAAATCTCAGGCAAGCATGGAAAATAAAGTGGCACATGGGACAGAAACGTAGCCATTAAAAGTGATTTTCACAAGCTCTGATAATCTAATGTCATAATAAAATAGAATATATTTAAGAGGGAAATTGAATTCATCTTTCAAGAAGACTGTGAAATTGCTTCCAGCCCTCATCAGCCTCCCTAGGATCAATAATGACAAACTCCACATTCTCTCCTCATAGAGTAGACTTATTTAAACCAATTGTGACTTAGAACATGGAATATGATGCTGCTTCAATGTGGCCACTCAGTATTTTTTTTTAATAATTTAACAAGGTGAAATTCACATTATATTAAATTAACCATTTTAGAGTAAACACTTCAGTAACATTTAGTAAACCACAATGTTGTGTAACCACCACCTCTACCTAGTTTCAAAACGTTTTCATCACTCTGAAATAAAACCCTTTACCCACTAAGCATATTCTCCACATTACCCTCTCACCTCAGACTCTGGTAGGCACCAAGCTATGTTCTGTCTCTACAGATTTATCTATTTTGAGTATTTCATATCAATGGAATCATATAATTTCTGACCTTTTGTGTCTGGCTTTTTTCACTTACCATAACACTTTGCAGGTCCACCCATGTTGTACCACATACACTACTTTATTCCTTTTATGACGGAATAATATTGCATTGTATGCATATACCACAATTCATTCATCCATTCTTTTGGCTACTGTGAATAGTGCTGCTATGCACATGTTTATATATGTACATGTCTGAGTACTTGTTTTCAATTATTTTCAGTATATGTTTAACAGCAAAATTTCAGGGTCATATTCATCATTCAGTTTTGTTTGTGATTCTGGGGACTGTGGCATAGATGGCCAGATGACTAGGTCTTGGCCATAGCTCACACTACTGTCCTCCTGTCTACCCATTCCCAGCTAAAAGCAAAAGTACTTAGATGAAAGAAAGATTCCTGACATTTGAATTCAGTCACAATTCCCTGAAAATGTTTCTTTTTCCAGTTCAAATACTACTTAAAGTATAAAGAGCTCATGTAGACTCTATGGCTACTGGTCAAGCCACCATGTAAATTTAATGCTAATAAGCTATCAGAATTTGGGCTTCCTGCAGCAAACTGGTATTTAAACTATACCTATGCCATGTGCTACATCCTATAACATTGTTTTATGACCTCTAAGGAATTAGAATTTAATATTGTGAAGTACCATCTATCTTTAGTATTTTTAAAGATTTATTTATTTATTTTAGAGAGAGAAGGAGAGAGAGCAAGTGTAGGGGGAAGGGGCAGAGGAAGAGGGAGAATCTCAAGTAGATTCCTCACTGAGTGCAGAGCCCAACAAGGGGCTTGACCTCACAACCCTGAGATCATGATCTGAGCTGAAATCAAGAGTTGGACACTCAGTGGACTGAGGCACACAGGAGCTCCTATCTATCTTTTATAACAATAGAACAAACAACTACTATTCTTAGTTTTCTGACCTATAATATGTATAGAGAAGAGAAAGGATTATAAACAAAATGAAGGAAGAAAAGAGAAACCCAGCTATTCACAAATCTACAGTATAATTGGAGAGTAGACCAACATTTTGTCAGTATGCAAACTTCAAACCATCTTGCTCTCTCTCAAATAATGCACTCTGGGTACTTTATTGATATTTTCTCTTGTATGCTATTATACTATCTATGGAAAATAATGAAACAGTTATTGAAAATACTCTACATGTCATAAAATTTTATGTCCTATTTAAATCTCAGAAAAGAATGCCGATAAATGTTGATTAAATGCTTGCCAACAGCTGAGTAAGATGTCAACCGATAGTACATAGCAGATTTACTGGAACTGACATGTGCTTAATTTCATTTTTAAATTTAAATGTTACCTTCTTAAAGGTACGCAGCCCCTGGCCACTTCTGGACTGAGACCCTAATCAGCTAAGGAAATGTTTATATTTCAAGCCAATACAAAATAAAACAAAAGCTAAGGGCTAAGCAGAATCTGTGTGCAACAATGCAGTGCCAGCAATACAATGACTGTTTCTGCTTACTCATCTCACAATTCGAAATGTATTTGTCTACCTACTTGACACATATAGAGAGATGAAGAAACCCGATGTTAGAGATTGTCAAGGTCCTAAAAACAAAAATAACTGTGATGAAATAACATCAGCATCTTATATTTGAGAAAGCATAGAGCATATCATACTCTGTGCTAACCACATTAATGTAGTGGCTTACTGAATATGAAGCATAACATCATCTGTTAGGTACCATTGGTACACCTGAGACACAGGAAGGTTAAAAACAAACGCTGCTCAAAGCCATATAGCTGGGAAGTGTCTGAACTGGGCCTAGAAAATACATCTACTAGACATTACCACTATATTCTTATCTATGATAGTGTCCTGCTTCCTGGCTCCTATTGCACATCTGCACTCCGCATGACATTGCTTTTAGCTGTAGCCAAAGCATAAAGAAGGGATTCCACACAATCCATTGTCAGCTAATCAGCAAATGTGATATTAGGATAAGCCCAAAGGGGTGAGCATTGGTCATCTGGGAATTGCATCTTGGGGTGGGGATGAATATTGCAAAAATGGAAAAGATAAGTGGATGAAAAAAAGCTCAGAATGGAAAGATGGTATAATAAGAGAGAGAACACAAGACCAAACAGGAAGAGGAAAGTAAGAGAGTAGGGTCCTCAGCTCAATGCCCCACAAATCACCTGGATAACTTTCAAACCATCCTGAGCACCTAGGAACTCCACCTGAGATGTAAAGAGAGCACAGCTGGAACGCTCCAGAGAAGGGTTTGCGCTTCTAACAAGGTAGGAAGGTGGAGAAAAAATAAACAATCCAGTGGGGGAGGCCCCCAGGGAGCCGGGCTGAGGGGGGCGGGGAGAGCCTGGGGACAGGCAGGCCCAGCCCCCGGGAAGCGGGAACTTTCCACCCCGCCCTCCTCTCCCCGGAGGGAAAGGCCTCCAGGGCGTCAGCAGGGGGTCGAGCAGGCCAGCAGGAGGGCGGGGGACCCCCAGGTCCCGGGGTCACGAGCAGAGGAGGGAGCCAGGGGAGAGCGCACCCCCACCGCGGCCCATCTCGGGGCAGGGCTGGAGCGCACCCTGGGGCCTCGGGGGAAGCCGGGGTCGGACGGGAGCCCCCGGAGGGGCGAAGGCGGGGGCCACGGGCCTGGGGGGCAACGGCGCCCAGCGAGCCCGGCACCTGGCAGGGGCGGGGCATCCCCCAGGGGCGCGCACCTGAGACAGCACCGCAGGCCCCGCCCCCGGGAGACCCGCTGGAAGGACCGGGGAAGGGCGAGCTCCGGACCCAGCAGGCTGGGAAGCTCCAGGACCGAGGGAATAAAGTATGTACAACTAGAGGGTTCCCCCCGTTTTAATTTTTTTTTTCTTTTTCCGTTACAACTTTTTTATATCAGACTAAAAATTTCCAATATTTTTTCTCTTTTCCCGCCTTAACTACAATATTTTAGCACCTCTTCATTTTTAAGTTTTTTTTTTTTTCCTTTTTGCTTTCATAGTTCTACAAATATAGGTCTTACGTATATTTTTCACTTCTGGATTCCCTTCAACATATTCCATTTAATTTTGGGAGATATACAAGATATGTATTTTTGTTTTGTGTTTTTTGTTTTCTCTGCCTCATTTTGTTCTACACTGGCGAAGTTAATACCTTCTAAACCATGACCAGCATAAACCCAGAACGAAGTGGAACACTGTGCTGGTTCATTCTGTGAGATTATATTCTCTCTTCATTCCCATTCTGCCCCCCTCTTTTATCTTGTTTATGTTTTGGTGGTCAATGTTGGGGCTTTCTACAAGTATTGCTGGTTTACATAAACTTGAGACTGAGCTGAAACATACAGAACAAAATAGACTCATAACCAAGAGGATCATCCTCTAGGACCTCTCAGATCAATTACATTCTCTTTCCACCACCACTTCTTTACCACCATCATCTCCCAGTACACCCCTTCTTCCCATTTTTCTCTTTTTCCTCTTTACTTTTCTTTGATTCTTTTTATTTTTTCTTCTTCTTTGGGATTTTTTTTTTTTTTTACTACTTTGTTTTAAAGTTTGTTTTTCACTTTAGTGGTCTTTTGTTTTACTTTGTTCTGAACTTCTTTTTCATTTTCTGGTCTCTGACCTTGTCAGAATCATCTAGGGTGGAATTTACTTAGGACGGGGTTGATATTCTTGACTCAGCCAGCTCATACAGCCACTCTACACTGAGCAAAATGACTAGAAGGAAGAATTCACCATAAAAGAAAGAATCAGAAACAGTACTCTCTGCCACAGAGATACAGAATATGGATTTCAATTCAATGTCAGAAAGCCAATTCAGAAGAAAAGTTATAAAGCTACTGGTGGCTCTGGAAAAAGCATAAAGGACTCTAGAGACTTCATGACTGCAGAATTTAGATTTAATCAGGCTGAAATTAAAAACAAATTCAATGAGATGCAATCCAAACTGGATGTCCTAAGTGGTAGGGTTAATGAGGTGGAAGATTGAGTAACATAGAAGACAACTTGATGGCAAGGAAGGAAGCGGAGGAAAAAAAAAGAAAAGCAATTAAGAGACCATGAGGAGGGGTGCCTGGTGGCTCAGTGGTGGAGCGTCTGCCTTTGGCTTGCATCGTGATCCCGGTCATGGAATTGTGTCCCTCATTGGGCTCCTCATGTGGAATCTGCTTTTCCCTCTCCGAGTGTCTCTGCCTAACTTTCTGTGTTTTTCGTGAATAAATAACTAAAATCTTAAAAAAAAGAAAGACCATGAGGAAAAGTTTAGAGGAAGAGAGGGCCACAAAGTATATTTGAACAAATCGTAGCTGAGAACTTCCGAATTTGGGGAGGGAAACAGGCATTCAGATACAGGAGATAGAGAGGCTCACCCCCCAAATCAATAAAAAACATTCAACACCTTGACATTTAATAGTAAAACTTGCAAATTCCAAGGATAAAGAGAAACTCAAAGCAGTGAGAGACAAGAGATCCCTAACTTACATGGGGAGAAATATCAGATTAACAGCAGACCTCTCCACAGAGACCTGGCAGGCCAGAAAGGGCTGGCAGGATATATTCAAGGCACTAAATGAGAAGAACATGCAGCCAAGAATACTTTATGCAGCAAGGCTCTCATTCAGAATAGAAGGAGAGATAAAGAGCTTCCAAGACAGGCATAAATTGAAAGAATATGTGACCATCAAACCAGCACTGCAAGAAATATTAAGGGAGACCCTGTAAAAGAAGAGGAAGTCCAAAGAAACAATCCAGAAAAACAGGGACTGAATAGGTATTATGATGACACTAAATTCATATCTTTCAATAGTAATTCTGAACGTGAATGGGCTAAATGATCCCACCAAAAGACGAAGGGTTTCAGACTGGATAAAAAAGCAAGACCCATCTATTTGCTGTCTCCAAGAGACTCATTTGAGACCTAAGGACACCTCCAGCCTGAAAATGATATGTTAGACAACCATTTACCATTCAAATGGTCCTCAAAAGAAAGCTGGGGTAGCAATCCTCATATCAGATAAATTAAAGTTTATCCCAAAGACTGCAGTAAGAGATGAAAAGGGACACTATATCATACTTAAAGGGTCTATCCAACAAAAAGACCTGCAAATCATGAATTTTTATGCCCCTAATGTGGGAGCTGCCAAGTATATCAATCAATAATCAAAAAGTAAAGAGATACTTAGATGATAATACACTAATAGAAGGAGACTTCACATGGCACTTTCTGCAAATAACAGATATTCTAAGAACACCAAAGAAACAATGACCTTAAATGATACAATAGACCAGATGGATTTCACAGATATACACAGAACTTTCTATCTGAACACAACTGAATACACATTCTTCTCAAGTGCATATGGTACTTTCTCCAGAATAGACCCCATATGGGGCACAAATCAGGTCTCAACCAATACCAAAAGATTAGGATTGTCCCCTGCATATTTTCAGACCACAACATTTTGATACTAGAACTGAATCACAAGAAGAAATTTGGAAGATACTCAAACACATGGAGGTTAAAGAACATCCTACTAAAAGATCAAAGGGTCAACCAGGAAATTAGATAAGAATTAAAGAGATTCATTGAAACTAATGAAAAGGAAGATACAACCATTCAAAATCATTGGGATACAGCAAAAGCAGTCCTAAGAGGGAAATACATCGCAATATAATCCTCCCTCTAAAAATTGGAAAAAACTCAAATACACAATCTTACCTTGCACCTAAAGGAATTGGAGAAAGAACAGCAAGTAAAACCTACACCAGGCAGAAGAAGGGAGATAATAAAGATTCGAGCAGAACTCCATGAAATCGAGACCAGAAGAACTGTAGAACAGGTCAACAAAACCAGGAGTTGGTTCTTTGAAATAATTAATAAGAGAGATAAACCATTAAAAAGAAAAAAAAAGACTCAAATTAATAAAATCAAGAATGGAAGATAAGAGATCATGACCAATACCAAGGAACTACAAAGGATTTTTAAAACGTATTATGAGCAGCTATGTGCCAACAAATTAGGCAATCTAGAAGAAATGATGCATTTCTGGAAAACCGCAGATTACCAAAACTGGAGCAGGAAGAAAGAGAAAACCTTAAGAGGCCAATAACCAGTGAGGAAATTGAAGCAGTCATCAAAAACTTCCCAAGATACAAAGTCCAGGGCCAGGTGGCTTCCCAGGGGAATTCTATCAAACGTTTAAAGATGGGCAGCCTGGGTGGCTCAGTGGTTTAGCGCTGCCTTCAGGCCAGGGAGTGGTCCTGGAGACCTAGGCTCGAGTGCCAGGTCAGGCTCCCTGCACAGAGCCCACTTCTCCCTCAGCCTGTGCCTCTGCCTCTCTGCCTCTCTGTGTCTCTCATGAATAAATAAATAAATAATCTTAAAAAAAAAAAAACGCTTAAAGAAGAAACAACACCTATTCTACTAAAGCTGTTCTGAAGGATATCAAGGGACCTAATACTCTCAAACTCATTTATGAGGTCAGCATCACCTTGATCCCAAAACCAGTTAAAGACCCCACCAAAAAGGAGAATTATAGACCAATATCCTTGATAACCACAGATGCAAAACTTCTCAACAAGATACTAGCCAATAGGATCTAACAGTACATTAAGATTATTCACCATGACCAAGTGGGATTTATCCCCAGGATGCAATGTTGGTTCAACACTCATAAAACAATCAACGTGATAGATAATATCAACAAGACAAAAAAACAAGAACCATATGATCCTGTCAGTAGATGCAGAGAAGGCATTTGACAAAATACAGCATCCATTCCTGATCAAAACTCTTCAGAGTGTAGGGATAGAGGGAACATTCCTCAGCATCTTAAAAGCCATTTACTAAAAACCCACAGCATATATCATTCTCAGTGGGAAAAACTGAGAGTTTTTCCTCTAGGATCAGGAACATGACAGGGATGTCCACTCTCACCACTGTTATTCAACATAGTACTAGAAGTCCTACCCTCAGTGATCAGGCAAAAAAAAAAAAAAAAAAAAAAAGAAGAAAGAAAAGAAGAAAAAAGAAAAGAAAAGAAGAAAAGAAATGAAAAGAAAAGAAAGAAAAAGAAATAAAAGGCATTGAAATTGGCAAAGAAGAAGTCAAACTCTCCCCCTTCACAAATGACATGATACTGTACATAGAGAACCCAAAAGACTCTACCCCAAGATTGCTAGAACTCATACAGCAATTCAGCAGTGTGGCAGGATGCAAAATCAGTGCCCAGAAATCAGTGGCATTTCTATACACTAACAATGAGACTGTAGAAAGAGAAATTTAGGAATCAGTCCCATCTACAATTGCATCTAAAACCATAAGATACCTAGGAATAAACCTAACCAAAATGGGTAAAGGATCTATACCCTAAAAACTACAAACCCTTCTGAAAGAAACTGTGGAAGACACAAAGAGATGGAAAAATATTCCATGCTCATGGATTGGAAGAATTAATATTGTGGAAATGTCTATGCTACCCCAGACAATTTACACGTTCAATGCAATCCCTATCAAAATACCATGGACTTTCTTCAGAGTTGGAACAAATCATCTTAAGATTAGTGTGGAATCAGAAAAGACCTCGAATAGCCAGGGGAATATTGAAAAAGAAAATCAGAACTGGGGCATCACAATGTCAGATTTCAGGTTGTACTACAAAGCTGTGATCATCAAGACAGTGTGGTACTGGCACAAAAACAGACACATAGATCAATGGAACAGAATAAAGAACCCAGAAATGGGCCCTCAACTCTATGGTCAACTAATATTCAACAAAGCAGGAAAGAGTATCCACTGAAAAGAGGACAGGATCTTCAATAAATGGTGCTGGGAAAATTGGACAGCCACATGCAGAAGAATGAAACTAGACCATTCTCTTACACCATACACAAAGATAAACTCAAAATGTATGAAAGATGTAAATGTGAGAGAAGAATCATCGAAATCCTAGAGGAGAATACAGGCAATACTCTTTTAGAACTTGGCCACAGCAACTTTTTGCAAGATACATCTATGAAGGCAAGGGAAACAAAGTCAAAAATTAACTACTGGGACTAGTCAATATAAAAAGCTTCTGCAGAGCAAAAGAAACAGTCCACAAAACTAAAAGACAACCTACAGAATGGGAGAAGATATTTGCAAATGACATATCAGATTAAGGGCTAGTATCCAAGATCTGTGAAGAACTTATGAAAGTCAACATCCAAGAATCAAACAATCCAATCATGAAATGGGCGGAAGGCATGAACAGACATTTCACCAAAGAAGACATACACATGGCCAGCAAGCGCATGAGAAAATGCTCCACATCATTTGCCATCAGGGAAATACAAATCAAAAATACAATGAGATACCACCTCACACCAGTGAGAATGGCGAAAATTAACAAGTCAGGAAACACAAATGTTGGAGAGGATGTGGACTTGCACTGTTGGTGGGAATGTGAACTGGTGCAGCCACTCTGGAAAACTGTGTGAAGGTTCTAAAAGAGTTAAGAATAGAGCTACCCTACGACCCAGCAATTGCACTACTGGGTATTCACCCCAGAGATACATATGCAGTGGAATGCCGGGACACCTGCACGCCAATGTTTCTAGCAGCAATGTCCACAATAGCCAAACTGTGGAAGGAGCCTTGGTGTCCATCAAAAGATGAATGGATAAAGAAGCTGTGGTCTATGTATACAGTGGAATGTTACTCAGCCATTAGAAAGGATGAATACCCACCATTTGCTTCGATGTGGATGGAACTGGAGGGTATGATGCTGAGTGAAGTAAGTCAATCAAAGAAGGACAATCATCATATAGTTTCACTTATATGGGGAATATAAGAAATAGTGAAAGGGATTATAAGGGAAAGAGGGAAACTGAGTGGGAAAAATTTGAGAGGGAGACAGACCATGTGAGACTCCTAACTCTGGTAAACAAACAAAGGGTAGTGAAAGGGGACGTGGGCGGGGGGATGGTGTAACTGGATGATGGGCAGTGAGGAGGTCACTTGATGGGATGATGAGCACTGAGTATTATACTGGGTATAATTATAATTATACTGGGTATTTCCATATGTTGGAAATCGAACTTTGATTAAAAAAAAGGAAGAGGAAAGTAGGAACATTCAGCAAAAACAGAGCAATGTATGTTTAGATAAATGAGACAAACACAAGCAAAAACAAAATATATAATAATGATGTAAGTACACTCATAAAGTAAAAAAAAACTCTAATAGCTAATAAAAGAGAAAAAAGAGAACATAAGAGTAAAGGCTAAGATAAATGGCAGGACTCAAAGAGCTGCTAAAAGAAAATACTTTAGGTAAGAAATAATATCGGCTGAAAACAAGAAAATAATACTTCCAAGATAAATATGTTTATAGAAGCCAGAAGTTTGCTGAAATTTCATCCACATGGCAGGTGAGCTCTTTGTTCAGAAGCCTAACTGAGCCCTTAAATCAAGTTACCCAACATAAAATAATATCAACATAGCACTTACACTGTGCCCAGAACAATCTTACATTTTACATGTATTTGTTAACTCATTAAATCTTCAAAGCATTAAAAATAGTAAACACATGTACCATATGTAATAGATGCCATTCACTAAGTGAATTATATATATATCAGCTCATTTAAAAAAAACATTTTATTTATTTATTCATAGAGACACAGAGAGAGAGAGAGAAGGAGAGAGAGAGACAGGCAGAGGGAGAAGCAGGCTCCACACAGGGAGCCCGACGTGGGTCTCGATCCTGGGTCTCCAGGATCACACCCGGGGCTGCAGGCGGCGCCAAACCACTGTGCCACTGGGGCTGCCCTATCGCTCATTTTAATGTCACAACAATACTATGAGGTAAGAACTATCATTATGCTTATCATAGAGACAACCGTATTGAGTCTTGGAGAAGTAAGACAACCTGCCCAGGGACAAACAAGTAAAATGGTAGAGCTTGAATTTGGACCCAGGCAACCTAGCTCTAAAATCCATTTCTTAAACATGATGCTTTATTGACACTCATTATCTTCTACTCATTGTCAGGACTAATTTATGTACGTGGCTACACAAAAGCTGATCCAGTAGGAGTGAGTCAAGCATAGAGGATTACAATACCTTTAGGTCATGAGTACTGTACTAAGTGTTACTCAGGGTAAGAGAGAATGGAAAAGATCAGAACCTTGCTCAAATAAAACAGAAAATTGCTCAAATAAAAAACAAATTAAAATCTGACAAAATGTCTTAGCACTGAAACGTCACATTTCCTTGGGTCTAGTCACATTTTCCAGGAGAAAGTAACCGGTACTGTTTTTGACATCTACCAAAATTGGACCTTAGAAAATAACATCAATTTGCTCACATGCCCCGATTTCTGGTTGGTAGTCGAAGACAGAAAGGAGTCAGGAAGGGATAGGGAAACATAAATATATTCATTTAAAGCTCCTACTGCCATATTCCCATTGACTTGGTCTCTGTATTTCGGTACCTAGTTTTTAAAGATGCAGCTTCTATTTTCTGGAGTCTCTGACATAGCTTCTGATTTTCTAGTCCACATACATCATACTCACCTGGACCTGACTTCAAGCTAGTTCCAGTTTCCTGGGACAGTCAACACGTCCACATCCCACACTGGGGCACACAGGGATTTTGAGATGCCCCCATGTCCTAAATAGGCCCAGAGAGACCAGGTTGGGAGGGTGGTTAGTAACTAGCTCTGGTGTCCATTCTGTGCCTAAACACGGTATACCGCTGTCTCACTGTTGCAGCCCCTTTCCTATATGTGGGTGCAGGGAACCCTGTGTGTAAAGTCTCTTCCCAAAGTGTCAAGCAAGGAAACAGTCCATCTGCTTTTGCTTTACCTTTAGCCTAACTGAAACAGCCATAGTTTTCATTTTCACAGCCCAATATTTCATTTGCAAAAGAAGGGAGGGGCCGGGATGCTCATCTGTATACTTTCCCTTGCTGTCCTCACTGGGCTCCTCCTTTCTGGCCCAGGCCAATGTAGAATTCTGGCTGATGCTAAAGCTGTATGGAGTCCTCTGGCCTCCCATCCTGATATCTACAGGGAGCTATTTGGAATTTATAAAACACTCTTTTCCCATATGCCTGGCTCTTGCATAGGAAAGCCTGGTTTTCAGGATTATTGTCTCGTGAAAAGAGCTTCAAATGCCATTTTAGGGTGCCA
This sequence comes from Canis lupus baileyi, assembly GCF_048164855.1. Taxonomy (NCBI): domain Eukaryota; kingdom Metazoa; phylum Chordata; class Mammalia; order Carnivora; family Canidae; genus Canis; species Canis lupus. The sequence goes on along the minus strand of NC_132857.1, from coordinate 45,074,225 downwards.
ACTTGTACTATTTGTTTGCATTCAAGGTATAGTAATATTGATCTTTTGGACACAGTGGGTAGCTCAGAAATCAGGGTTTTTGTGTGGGGGTGGTGGTCTTGTCCACAATAGAAAAAAAAAGCACAATCTCACAACACAATCTGCTTAACATCCATTTAGTATGGAAACTCTGTCATGAGAATTTTATAGAGATTCTCTATATCTTTTAAAATATGGATCTAGAATGTTAACAATGGAATATGTAATGTACGACATGGTTCTTCAAAAGGGAAAATCTTGAAGTAAACAGTGATTTATAAAGAACATTATATTAGACGAGGAGTTGTGACATTTGGATTTGAGTTCTGCCTTTAACACCTGACCAAAAATGTGGCCCTACAAAACTGTTAGTCTTTTTTTTTTTTAGGCTTCAGATGCCTTGTATAAGTAGTAGGAGGGGCACTGCTATCATCCCTGATTATATTATTGGGTCTGGTGATAGATCAAAGAGGCTAATGCAAAATAATACTTTGGAAATTGCAAAGCACTATTTATATATAATGTGGTTTTATTATTGGTAAAAATGGGGATAAAGGACAGCCTAAATAGAAAAATGATTTGGATCAAAGATACTATCTCTATTCTCCATCCTAATTTTGTCTTAGCTAAAAAAATAAAAGAGGAATTGAAATGAGTATAAAGGCAGAAATGATATTATTCATTATGTCTATCTATCTACCTATTTTTATATCTAGCTATTCAGTAAAGGATCTGGACCAGCTTGAATACATACATGGTATACCATTAGAGAGTACTTCAGATTATCTAGAAGTTTGCAAATATTTGAAAATCAATGTTTTTAAGTTAAACTGGGTAAGACAATAGAGTAAAATAATAATATAGCAGTAAAGAATGATCATTTCTTTCTGTAGAATTAACCTGCAGGAAATTAAATGTAAGGGGTGCAAATCTATAATTTATAATCTATAATCTATAATTTAAAAGCCTGTAAAAATGAAATATAACTTATTTAACTACCTTATTTTTTTAATATCATGTTTTATTTTTTTTTAAGATTTTATTTATTTATTCATGAGAGATACAGAGAGGGAGAGAGAAGCAGAGACACAGGCAGAGGGAGAAGCAGGCTCCATGCAGGGAGCGCGATGTGGGACTTGATCCCGGGATTCCAGGATCATGCCCTGGGCCAAAGGCAGGCACTAAACTGCTGAGCCGCCCAGGGATCCCGTAGCTACCTTATTATAATTGCACAATTAAGATGTTTTCAATTTCTCTGTGACACATTACAATGTAAAGAATATTTCTGACCATAACATGGATTGCTTTCCTAAGACTAAATTTTGAGAAATGGAAAAACGAAGTCAAGGGACATGAACTTCATTACAGTACTCGCACACGAAAAATTGCCAATGTGTGTTTTTTTCATTATTTACTATTATCCACAAACTTTAAAATTTACATACAATAGAAGGCACCCTGTATTGTATAACTCAACGGGTTTTGGCAAATTCATAGAGCTTCTTCTATCTACTACCATTATCATGATACAGAACTGTTCTATCAATACAAACACATCCTTGTGCTGCCCCTCTGGAGTCAGTCTGTCCCCTGCAATCCTAATCCTTGGAAACCACTGATCTGTTCTTTGTCTCTATAGTTTTGCTTCTCCACCACCCCCAGAATGTCATAAAAAATGGAATTATACAGCATGTAGTCTTTGTAACAAAGTACATTTGTGGGGTGACCATGTTGCTGCTTGTATCAAGAACATTGTTTTTTAATCTGGGTAGCATTCCATTGTTTGGATATAGCATATTTTGTTTATCCATTCACTGGCTAAACAACTTTTGGGTTGCTTCCATGTTTTGGTGATTATGAATATATTCACATAGGTTTTTGCATGAATACAAGTTTTCATTTGGGGTGCATAAATAATTAGGTGTTCATTGTAACACTGGGTGATATGTAAGTGTAGCTCTTATGACATTGTCAAGCTATTTTCCAAAATGGCTTTACCATTTTGCCTTCCCATCAACAATGTATGGAGTTTCCAATTCCTCTGTGTCTTACCAATGCTTGATATGACCATATTTTTGGTGTTGTTTTTTTAATTTTCATCATTCATAGAAAGATACAGTGAGATTACACTGAAATGTTTATTTATATTTTCTTGATGACTAATGATGTTAAATATCTTTCCATGTGCTCATTTCTCATCTCTACGTTTTCATTGGTAAAGTGTCTATTTAAGTCTTTAATTCATTTTGTAACTGGATTGTGCTACACACTGAATGTCTGTGTCCCTCCAAAATTTATATACTGAACCCAAAATGTGATGGTATTGGAAGTGGGGCCTTTAGGAAAAAATTAAGTTTAGATTTTCATGATATTGAGACCTTCATGATGAGATTAGTGTCCTTATAAGAAGAAAAAGGAGCACATGATAAAAAGGTGTCTGTCTATAATTCAAGAAGCAAGTCCTGGGATCCCTGGGTGGTGCAGCGGTTTGGCGCCTGACTTTGGCCCAGGGCACGATCCTGGAGACCGGGGATCAAATCCCACGTCGGGCTCCCGGTGCATGGAGCCTGCTTCTCCCTCTGCCTATGTCTCTGCCTTTCTCTCTCTCTCTCTGTGACTATCATAAATAAATAAAAAAATTAAAAAAAAAAAAAAGCAAGTCCTCACCAGATATGCAGGCATCTTGATCTTGGACTTTCAAAACTGTGATAAATAAATGTCTGTTGTTTAAGCCACCTCGTCCAGTTTTGATACAGTAGCCAAAACTGACAAAAGCAGGTCGTTTGTTTTCATATTGTTAGGTTTTGAGAGTTCTTTATAAAGTCAGGTATTAAAAAAATAAAATAAAATAAAGTCAGGTATTGAGAAGATATGACCACTGGTTGACCAGTGAGTTGGACCCAGGCAATCAAAGTCTCTTTACTCCCTCCCTCCTTTGTCTTTGGAATATGCATTCCTTTAGCCTTCCCCTCTCTCAGAGGCTGCCCCTGAAACATAGCCTTGAGATAGCCTTCAACACTGGATTATTCTACCGGGCAGGGAGGTTTGGCCCAATGAGGGAAATCTATAAGGGTGGTACAACAAATTCTTAGGGACCTGAGAATGAGACAGGCCATCTACATACTTGCCTTTGAAGACCTTCTCAAGCCACATTCAGTACAATGAAAACTAAGATATCCCAGTCTGCCCTCAGTACCTAGTATGAGACACTGCTATACATGCTGAGCCCAGTTATAAGACGAGATATTTATAATGTTGAGCAATTCATTGGTGACTGGGGGAAAGTGACAAATTCCAGGAATGCATATGAGCTGCGGAGAAGACCCAAGACAGAGAGAGAGAGCTCAGAATACCAAGAGACTAGCCCACTTGACTATAAAGGATCCAGTAAAAATAACCTGAAAGCAGATATGGTTTGACTTCCTTGATGCAGGGACCTCATGTAAACTGTCAGGTAGACTGACAACCTAATGCTGTGTTGGTTGGCCTTTGAAAAGCCTTAAAATCTGGACAACAGTTCAGATATGTCCCATCTATCCCTACCACCCATGATGCCTGTCCTGCTCCAGCAGAGGCCTCACAGTTGCAGTCCTATTTGGGGTGAGTGCCTCCCATGTCCTGGGGATAGGATACAGACCAAGCCTGCCTCCAGGTGAGAGCCACTGGAGGAGACTGGAGACTTCATGTTGAGTTCAGTATTCACTAGCCCTCCAGGAATACGCAAAAGGTGACAGGTATGGATGATTCGGTAACCATACATACTCTAATACATGGTAACCCTCAGAACTTTTCTGGCCCCTCATTGCCATCAATAGGGAGGGCAAAAAGTTACAGTCAGGAAGGTCCTCTTGACACTGCAAATTGGGCATTCTCTCAACTCTCCTCTCATATGAGGTCTTCATCTCCCCAATGCCAGAGAATATATTCGGCGCTGATGTTTTACAAGGTCAAACTTTGCAAACCTCTATCACTGAATTCTGCCTCCAGGTTAAAGTCATCAAACCAGTATTAAGGGGAAATGCCAACTGGCAACCAGTAAGCCTGCTACCCTGCAAAGAGTGGTAACTGTTACATAATATAAATAGCCTAGGGGCATAAACAGGTAGGAGAAACCATCCAAGAAGTGCACTGAATGATTGTTGTATGTCCTGTCCATAGTTCTTTCAACATCCCAGCATGGCTGGTAAAAAAAATACCAAGTTTTTTCTCAAACTCCCCAGAATTGAACAAGGTAATGTCCCCTATCCATGCAGCTGTGCCCACCATTGCCACTATTTTAGATGCCTTTTCCAGGGTCATAGGAGTGCACCATGTTGTGCTGGGCTTAGCAAATGCCTTTTCCAATATACCTCAGGCCATCACAAGACCAATTTACCTTCACATGAATGGAGCAACAATGGACTTTTCAAGTGCTTCCCCAAGGTTACCTACCATATGTCATGGGATGGTAGCTTGTGACCTGTCCCTGTTTTCCTTCCCCAGGTTAGTAAAAGACCTATGACATTGATGATATAATGTTAACAAGTGAAGACATGCCTCTGCTGCAGGACACTCTGCAGGCTTTGCCGAAATATCTGTGAGGGAGAGGATGGATGGTTAACCCACAGAAATTCAAGAACCAGGAACCACCATAAGGTTTTTGGAAGTTATCTGGTCAGGCGAGATGCATGTTTGTCCCAGAATCTGTGACTGATATAATGCAAGCTCATCAAACCTCTAAAAATGTGAGTCCACGCAAGATTTTCTAGAGATTTGGGAGTTTGGGAAAACTTGTATTCCCCACCTGACACAATGCCTCCATCTCTTATACCACCTGGTAAAGAAAGGACACATAAGGAAGTGGGAATCAGAGTAGCAAGCTGCCTTTGTGAAGACAAAACTCTAGTGAAGCAGATTAGAGCTCTTGGGTATTTCTCAAGCAGAGCAACCATTTGAGTTACATATGTCCATGACTCTGGAAGGTATGGGTTAGGCATCTTCACAGAAAGAACAAAAGGAGAGAATTCCCCAAGGATTTTGGACCTAGCTCTGGAAGGGATCAAAAACCTGTTAATGCCCCATAAAGGAAAAGCTCCTAACAATGCATACAGAGCATCTCTAGGTAGAACCTCTCTTGAAGGAACAGCATATCAAAGGAAGAATTTCCTTTCTATCAAGGGTAGGTTGAGAACTTATTCCATCAACCCACCTCTGCCATGGTTCAAACCCATTTTTGACAAACATATTTGTAGCAGAGGAGAACCCTGTCCACCAGCCCACTATCTCTAGAAATGTGGTGCTATCAGGCCCTGTAGAATATGTAGGACCCCAAATGCCCCTGTCCTTATTACTGTGGTGGCCCCTGTGGCCTGTAGAGAGGGAGTGGAGGAAATTCCCACTGATGTCTGCAATAAAGATGGGTCTTATGAAGGCGATCTGTCCTCATGGATTGTGGTCCCTATTCAGCCCAGCATTGACACCATCTGGATGGACACAAGAGCAAAACTCAGCAGCCAATGAGCTGAACTTAGGGCAGTTTGGCCAGTGAACATCCATGAGCCGGAGCTGTGAACGCATAATACTGTCAGTTGGGCTCTTCTAAAGGATTTTGCCCTACAGATTGACAACGGGAAGCCAAGGAGTGGATGATTGTATGGATAAACCTTTGTGAGGTCAGGATATATGAGAAGACATTTGAATTCTCCTACAGGAGCTTGAGGCATCCTCACTGTCTTCCTCATCCCAGCTCATATGATACTGACACACCCCAGCAATCTGAAAGCTGATATTCTGCTCAGGCACAAGCCTTAGCAAATGACCCTTCAGTTGATACAGCAGCTTAGGTGCACAGAAAGAGTGGCTACGACAGTGCCTGGTGGATGACATATTGCCAAGGATGCCAGACTGCTTTTGAAATACAGTAACTTGATTAATGAAGTAAGAGCTGGCCCTGTGTGCTCTCAATGATGTCCAAGGCAAGTGCCAAAGAAGTCTGAGACCATCCACCTGAGTTCCCAACTGATGAAGGATTGATAAATTGATTATATTGGCTTCTGCCTCCCTGAGTGAAGTTTCTAAATATATCCTGGTTTGTATGGACACTGCAACAGACCTAATCCAAGCTTTCCCTTGTCACTGTGCAAAGTAGGCTGCCACCATTAGGGGGTTAGAGAAGAGTACAATGTATGGATGCCCTTGTTGAAAAGACAGGGAATACGGGTCACATTTCAAAGGTCATGATGTGCAAGACTTGGCAAAAGAATATGCTATTAAATAGAGGTTCCCTCTCTCCTATAACCTGTAAGTACTAGGGTTGGTAGAAAGAAAAAAAATGCAATACTAAAACAACAGATTAAATTAATAAGTATAGATCTTGGAAACTAGCCCTTTATCTGATACGTCATTCGCAAATATCTTCTCCCATTCTGTAGGTCGTCTTTTAGTTTTGTTGACTGTATCCTTTGCTGTGCAAAAGCTTCTTATCTTGATGAAGTCCCAGTAGTTCATTTTTGCTTTTGTTTCTTTTGCATTTGTGGATGAATCTTGCAAGAAGTTACTGTGGCCGAGTTCAAAAAGGGTGTTGACTGTGTTCTCCTCTAGCATTTTGATGGACTCTTGTCTCACATTTAGATCTTTCATCCATTTTGAGTTTATCTTTGTGTATGGTGCAAGAGAGTGGTCTAGTTTCATTCTTCTGCATGTGGATGTCCAATTTTCCCAGCACCATCTATTGAAGAGACTTTCTTCCAGTGGATAGTCTTTCCTCCTTTATCGAATATTAGTTGACCATAAAGCTCAGGGTCCACTTCTGGGTTCTCTATTCTGTTCCATTGATCTATGTGTCTGTCTTTGTGCCAGTACCACACTGTCTTGATGACCACAGCTTTGTAGTACAACCTGAAATCTGGCATTGTGATGCCCCCAGATATGGTTTTCTTTTTTAAAATTCCCCTGGCTATTCTTTTCTGATTCCACACAAATCTTAAAATAATTAGTTCTCACTCTCTGAAGAAAGTCCATGGTATTTTGATAGGGATTGCATTAAACGTGTAAATTGCCCTGGGTAACATTGACATTTTCACAATATTAATTCTTCCAATCTATGAGCATGGAATATTTTTCCATCTCTTTGTGTCTTCCTCAATTTCTTTCAGAAGCATTCTATAGTTTTTAGGGTATAGATCCTTTACCTCTTTGGTTAGGTTTATTCCTATTAAACTCAACACCAAAGAAACAAACAATCCAATCATGAAATGGGCAAAAGACATGAACAGAAATCTCACAGAGGAAGACATAGTCATGGCCAACATGCACATGAGGAAATGCTCCGCATCACTGGCCATCAGGGAAATACAAATCAAAACCACAATGAGATACCACCTCACACCAGTGAGAATGGGGAACATTAACAAGGCAGGAAACAACAAATGTTGGAGAGGATGCAGAGAAAGGGGAACCCTCCTACATTGTTGGTGGGAATGTGAACTGGTGCAGCCACTCTGGAAAACTGTGTGGAGGTTCCTCAAAGAGTTAAAAATAGACCTGCCCTACGACCCAGCAATTGTACTGTTGGGGATTTACCCCAAAGATTCAGATGCAATGAAACGCCAGGACACCTGCACCCCGATGTTTATAGCAGCAATGGCCACAGTAGCCAAACTGTGGAAGGAGCCTCGGTGTCCATCGAAAGATGAGTGGATAAAGAAGATGTGGTCTATGTATACAATGGAATATTACTCAGCCATTAGAAACGACAAATACCCACTATTTGCTTCAACGTGGATGGAACTGGAGGGTATTATGCTGAGTGAAGTAAGTCAATCGGAGAAGGACAAACATTGTATGTTCTCATTCATTTGGGGAATATAAATAATAGTGAAAGGGAATATAAGGGAAGGGAGAAGAAATGTGTGGGAAATATCAGAAAGGGAGACAGAACATAAAGACTCCTAACTCTGGGAAACGAACTAGGGGTGGTGGAAGGGGAGGAGGGTGGGGCGTGGGGTGAATGGGTGACCAGCACTGAGGGGGGGCACTTGACGGGATGAGCACTGGGTGTTATTCTGGTATGTTGGCAAATTGAACACCAATAAAAAATAAATTTATTATTAAAAAAAAGAAAGAAAGGAAAATAATAAATTAATTAATAACAAGTAAAACCACCTTGATTGGGTGAACTAAAGTACTATCCCAAGCTTTAAGACATTTGAATGATCAATCAGTAGAGCCTGTTGTTTCATATGCCTAACTGGAGACCTTTGCTGAGGCACCAAACACCATAAAGGTATAGAAGTCTTGGGAAACAGTCACTGCTCTGATTTTCACTGTGGATCAACATGCTGTGTTGCTTAGAACACCAAGTTCCATCATGCCTGAGAAAGGAGTTATTTACTAGAATTTGCAATGGGATGGCTGAGTTACTTTGCACCCCTTGGCAAAGAGGAGCTACTCAATCTCCACTGGGATCACACTGTCTTGCTGCACACTGACCTACTGAAATGCACTACAGCTGGAATAAAAGAGGGGGGAAGGAAAGGGTCCTGGTCTGACCTATTATCCCAAATCCATCTTTTCATGCCTGGCAATGCTGCCTCCGCCAGCTAACAGGTGTGGTATGCACAACAAGACCACACTCCTAAAGTTGCAGCCACATTAACATCTAAGGATCAGGCCACAGGTATAATTTTTATAGAAGGAGGCCTTCTTATACAAGTTTCTATCAAATATTTGTCTTTTTGGCCTTAGACTTCTACTGGTTCTATGGTATCTAGTCACAAGATGGGCACCTGATAGAAATAACCTTTCTACAGTGGACCCACTCATGTGGCCAACAAAGGAATCAATACAACTGTTAAGTATGTGGGCAGCTTCCCTCTCTAGCTTGTCAAGATTGCCACAGTGGTATCGCCACTACAGGGAGAGGATTGGAAGACTCAAAGCAATACATTAAGGAACAGTAAGTTAGAACTAATACTTTTAATTCATCTGATATCATCACTAATGATCCAGAAACTCATGCGACACACTACCAGTAACGCTGGGCGTGGGTATTCTTTTACTATCAATCAAATTGCACAGGCAGCCCACCAAACTGCTGACCAGAAGCATCCTGAAAGTACACCATCAAAACCATGGGTAGCCATGCTCAGATTTAGGACAGGTTCATGTGGCTTACCCTGGGTCATGGACACTGAGCACATGGGTAGCCCTATGTCAGGAACAGAAAAATCATGCTAGACAGAGCCAACTTAACTGTACAAGAAATATGGGCTGTATATCACCAGAACTCTACGATCATTCTGTCATATTAAAGGAGAGTGGCTGGTTTGGCGCTGATTGGGTATGGCTGCCAGGTACTTGTTAAGTGGCCCTGAAAGGGACCCAGTGGTTATGTGGCACAAGCTTTTGGCCATGGCTTCCACCTTAGTGGTTGGGCTGCTGCACCCTGGGTTTTCCCTGAACACAGGAGAAAATCCACCCCATATTAGCAATTGCCAAGGCACCCTTCCCAAGGCCAGATGGGCACATTCTGTTTTCCACTGATATGATCATTGGGTGCCATCTTTGCCTTCCCACCTCTGACCTGGAGGGTGTTATAGCACATACAGAAGCCCTTACTAAATCCACCAGTGAGCCTTGAATGATAGTCAACCAAGTCCGTCCTTCCTGAACAGTTAAATGTCTCTAATGAGAAAAGCCTGTCCAAGGCCATCGTCCCAAACAGGATGACCTTGGACATTATTCTACTTCACAAGGAGGCATCTGTGTAGTTCTCCAAATAGAATGTTATGTGTTCAATCAGAGTATGCATCATCTTTATTAAATCAAATGGGGACACCCTGAGTGATCTGACCCCCAGGCTAGAGGACTTTGGAACAAGGGCTCTCAGTGGAAACAGTCGTCACTGATTTTAAGAATCAATCTCTTAATATGTTTTCTCTTGCACGTGCCTGTATCACTACTGTGGCATCTGACATCTGCCTCCAATGCAGCCACACTACTGCCAAAGAAGCTACCTCCATGGTAGTGAAACCCCTTACTGACTGCTCAGAGCACATTGGTGGTGGTGGTGGTGGTGGCTGTGGGACACTATAAGAGCTAGTCATAATGGATGGAGTGTCACAGGTCATGGAGAAGTCATAACTGCTGGCTGACCTGTGAGTTGGATCCAGGCAAAGAGAGGCTCTTCACCCTGTCCTCTGTCCTCAAAATGCACATTCTGCTGGTCTTCTTCACTTCCAGGAGCCCAAGTGATGTGGTAGTGAGACCACATGGACAGTATATGTGATTGAACTCACTTGAGGCCTTTATATAAATTTTATGTTTTGGCAGGCAGGCTCAGAAATCTACTCATTTTGTAGCCACCTAAAGACAAGCCTCGTGTATAAGTTCTCTTTGCTTATTAAACGTGTCACCTACCAATCAGGAACAGCCCGTCTCTGTCTCAGGTTTCTCTCTCTGCTCTGTGCTCATAGGGGCCAGCTTCAGATTATACCCAGGAAGTGCCTGGGCTTGCAAACCAACATCTGGATGCCAGGTCTTTATTAGACTTGTGATATGCAAATATATTCTCATAGTCTGTGTTTTCTCCCCATTTTCTTAAGAGAATATTTTGCAAAGTGAATTTTTAATTAAATTTTTCATTTTATCTAATTTATCAACTTTTCTTTTCTGGATTGTACCTTGGTGTCATATTTGATTTCCTTTTAAGAAGACAAATGTTCAAGAAGGAACAGAAAATATACCTCCTGATACAAACAAAAAATGAGTTGAAATTTATACATTAGGACCTAAACTTTCAAAATTATGAATACTGTGATTTCTCTAACTAGCATGTCCTAGTGTATAAGTTTTTCACATTTGGTGCAAAAGCACAGATTTTTCTATGGCAAATATTTACTGATATAACAACAGAGAGTTCAACATTATAATATACTGTGACACAATGGACATTAGCTTCTGGCTAAAATGTTTATGTAGTACCCAAACAGTATAACATACAGTTTATGAAGGTGAGACTTTGTATTTTATAACATTGCCTCAAATATCTGACACATTATCAAGCACATAGTAGGTCTCAATAAATTCTGGATGAAGGTAGAGGGAAAGATGGTTAGTCTATTTAAGGTATAAACTATATCTTACGCTTTTGTAGAAAGCACTCCAACCTGTACTCCTGATAGATACCTGTGATGAGTCATATTGAGACATCAGGCATTGGCTGGAAACAATTCCCAAAAGTCAAGTTTTCACCCCCAACATTAACTGAGAAGCAGTACATCATAATGGACTCTGGAATCAGACTGCCTGGGTTTAGATCCTACCTCTCCCACCTATTTGCCAATACTTCTCTGTGCCTCAGTGTCCTCATCTGTACTATGAGAATTTCTAGTTCATGGCTGACTGTGAGAATAACAGTATCTTTTTCACTGCACTATTTTCCTCAGTTAATGTAAAAAAAAAAATCAGCTGATATATGCAAAGCTTTGAGCTGAGAACCTATAACATAATAGCCACTATAACAGTTATTATGATATAATTGTGATAGTAACATATTGAAAGCTACAGAGTATAGCAAACTGTTTTCATTCCAACAAATTTTTTAAGCTCAGGCCTCTAGGAAGCTTGCCTTTGAATAAAGTATAAGAAAGGCAAGATAAGTTTGCCTTTTTCTTGAGTTGGTGTATCCCTCTTCTTTTCTGTTTGAATTCTATCCCTGCTACTATAGGAACCATAATACCAGTTCTTCCCTTCAGACCTCGCACAATTTGAGATCTATGAAGAAAAGGTAGAGTTCACTAACATCTTTTAAGGATTTCTGTACTAGGGAACCATTCTACAAAAGCAAAGTATTTTAAAGCAGTCTCTGACTACATAATTCTCAGAGGACAACCATACTGTTTTCCTTTAAAAAACATTGTTGAGGGGATCCCTGGGTGGCGCAGCGGTTTGGCGCCTGCCTTTGGCCCAGGGCGCGATCCTGGAGACCCGGGATCGAATCCCACATCGGGCTCCCGGTGCATGGAGCCTGCTTCTCCCTCTGCCTGTGTCTCTGCCTCTCTCTCTCTCTCTCTCTGTGACTATCATGAATAAATAAATAAAATCTTAAAAAAAAACAAAACAAAACATTGTTGATGTCATTTACTGTACTTGATCTTCTAGCTATTAAACTGTTCCTATTCAATTCTGCAGAACATGGCAGCTGTCTAATGACTACTTTTGTACCATATTGAAGAAGTATAATAAAACGTCAAACCACAAAACTACACTGAAGGTTTGCGGTGTTGAAATTGTGGAGAATCGCACAATGTCATTTTCTTATCAAAATGTTGCAAATTAATTAAGATCTCCAAATAATAACTGTATACTTCTTTTCCAATTTTTTCCATCTACAGTTCAGATGTAGGATTACAGTATCATAGACCAGAGGGCACACACATTACTACTCAGAATATGTTCCATTATCCATCAGAACTGGAGGCCCAACAGAAAACAGAAAGCTTTTAAAAGCTTAGTTCAGTCTTTCATAGAGCAGACAAATGAAAAATAAATCTCCAAATGAAAATGAGGTATCTAATAATTAGAAAAACAGAATGTTAAAAGATGAACACTGAAGGTTTATTAAAGTTCTTATTCAAATCAATCTGATACCAAGGGGAAATATGCAGGAATGACAAAAATGTTTTCACCTAGATTAATTACATGGATGGTATGAAGTCAGTGATTATATAATTTCCACTTTACAATTTTTATCTACTCTACCTCACTAATGTCATCTTAAGATTGATATTAAGTCTCTCAGCAATTGAATAGATTCTAAAGTAGAATAAACTCTATCTCTATTTGTCTAGCTTCCACAAACTGATCTACTAGTTATAATGACAATCCAATTAGTTAAAAAAAAAGACCATAAACGAAAACTTAAGTAAAGCTTAAAATGCAAATAAAATGTATGCTGAGGTATTTCAAAACACAAGGAATAAACTTAAGCAAACATCCAAACATCACTTTATATCATCGCCAAATTCTCAATACTGCATAAGAGTAACTGTGACATTTGATTCAAACTATGTGCTCAGAATAATAAAAGCTGAATATAGACACTTGAAATCTATATACTTTTTCTTCTGCAGTGAGACCAAAAAGAAACATGAGCTTATTTCATGAAATAAATATTATTTTATTGGATGTCTGCTTTACTTAAGAGGTCAAATCCTTAATTAGATCATTAATAATTATGTTGACATTTACTGCCTGCAAGGCATGGTTTCTTCGGAAGCAATTTAAGAACATGAGATATTTCTGATCATTTATCTTATTCTAACTGGCCCACTGGTTAGAAGAATAATTTTCTAATCCTTCTAGGCAGTTAAACTAGCACTTATTAGGTTATTTGTACATAGTACTTTTCTTCCTGAGACATAATAAATGAAGGGAAGCATCTGCTCAATAAATTTAAAGTTGTAGAATGTCTTAAGTCTTTAACCCATGACACTGATTGTTTGGCTAAAGAAAATAATATTGCTTATGTATTTCTGAATTCTCATTGCCTAGAACAGTCTCCCTCATGGTAAGTGTTCAATAAATGCTAATTGAACTAAGTTAAATATAATTGATCTAAAGAGATGTTTAGAGCCTGAGACATTTCTCGTACCCATGGAGCAATCACAAATTGAGGAAAATTTAAAATGGTTAGGAATGTGCTAACATTCATATATCTTAATGAGGTCTGAAAGTCGGGTTTGAATTCTATCCTATCTTTATAGTTGTGTGTCACTGAGTAAGTTATTTCAATTCTCCATATATTGGCTTCCTCATCTAAATATGTGTATAATGATTCTTAACAATATACCATAGGAGTTATATGATGATTTAATGTGGTAAGACTGAAGTAACAGGCGCATAGTAAGTGTTCAATATGTTGGTGATGATGATGATGATGTCAACAGCAATGACAACGTATGTCTACCAACCTCTATCAATGCCTTAAGATGCTGCACAAGGTCATTGTAGATACATACAATTAAGTCTGATAAAGACTATTTTAGCAGAGGAGAAGAAAGAAAAGTAAAAAAAAATAAAAATTATAATTAAAAAAAAAAAAAAAGAAATGTAGAAAACAATGGGCATACCAAAAGGCATATATGGAAAACTTTGTAAGGCATTATCCGATTTGTCAGTTTGCTTTGGCAGTGGATTTACTTGTCCAGAATTTTTTTTTTCTGTTCTTTTTGCTTGGGGTAACATTCCACCAGCATACGTTTCCTCAGGGGGAGATGCTAAGAAACAATGCTGAATAGCAAGAGAAACAGGTCAAATAGAAAATTTTACAACAGGGGCTCTCATTTAGGTAATCAAAAATGACTGAATGAGCCAAGAAAGGATAATGGAATATTCAAAAAATAATTGCATTCTCATTACACATACCTTGGAAGACATAGAAGCAAATTTGCCATGAAGCAGTTGGGGGAGATAACCTAGATGGTGCTATTACAGTTTCTTTAAAAATACGAACATTACCATTGGCAGTGAGCATCTGCTTACAGATCTATCCTCATGTGACTTTCCAACCTAGTTTATGGAGATCAGCCAAGGCTCAGGAAACCACATTTTCTTTCCCTGTGAAATTTCACAGACTATGAGAGCCTAATCATCAACCTGTTCTATCTATCCAGCCAAAACCAAGCTGACTAGCAAACTCTTGTTGAGTATGCTAAACCCATCCTTGGACATTTGGGTACCATCGTGCACTTTTATCCAACTCAGAATTAAGTCTACATTGTTTACTGCCAGACTGTGCTAGAGATTCCTATAATTTCATATGTATGAAATGTCAACAATGTGGAAAGGAACTCTGTTCAGTTTCCTTCACTCATTGCTTCACCTAAAATCTCAAGCCTGTGAAAATTTCAATACATTCTTCCAAATGAATATGTGGAAATGTAAGAAGAGTATGTGTAATAATTTGCCTCAAAATACACAAAGGCCCAGAGTTAGAGAAAGTAATACTGCTTCTCTTAGAAAATATTCAATTCTCTTCACTATTCAGTTTTAATGGAAGAGAATATCCTGACTACTGCTTTTGGCAGAATTTTTTATACTGACATGGGCAAAGGAGTAAGTATGTAAACAGAGAAAAATATTAAAACTTTCAATGTTAATCTATATTTTAATACTCAAGCATATCTTGACAAACTTTCAAATACAAAATGCATGAAATTCATAAAATATATATAAGTGTGATTGCATTACTGTTTCTAATTTATTTTCCCCCTCAACAAAATTCTGCCTTTGAGTTCTTATTTATTATGCCTTTTATTCAATTGAGTACCAAAGTAGAAAATACAATAAAGCTCTGCTAATTTCATAAAATATTGAAACACTGACACTGCAAATAGAATTCCACTATCTTTATGTACTTCTGGGCCTATCTCACAGTTTAATCTAAAAACCTAGTTAAGGAATGCATAATTTCCTACACCCTTATCCTGATAAATTAAATTCAGCATCTTAGAGAAAAATATTCATATTCCAAAATAACATTTCCAATTGTTCAAAAGTAGTCAAAGAGCTAATTCACAAAGATTAAGAGATAAAAGAAGACAAAAAAAAAAAAAAAACATGGTCAATGTCTTGACATATTTTTTTTGAAAGTGTGTCTCCTATCCTCTTGCATGGTTTAGAATTGAGTTGAAATCTCTTCAGAGAATACAGACTACTTCTTAGGTGGTCATGTTTATTGGGTAAGCAGTTAAAAATGCAAAAATGCTCATTGTACTGTCCTAACTTTCTAATAATCAGATCTCTTTCAGCGGCTAAGGTATATGGAGCTCTCCAGGTTAGCACACTCCTCCCTATAAATTCGGGCTTTCAAAGTGACTATATACTTCACAAGGCTTTCCTGTAGCTGTTTGTTTGGCATACAATGCCACAAATCTGAGTCTGAATTGAACTAAAAGAATGCAAGAGTTGAACAGCAAGAATGTTCTCGAAACTTCACTCAGGTATCAACCATCAAGAAGAATACTCTTCTTATTTTTATTCCTGAGCCATAATTCTGTATCATTTGCTCTTCTCTCCCAGGCCTTCTCTTCATAGTATCTATCTCATCCCTAGGGCTGTCCTCAATCTTCAGTGTGACTTTTTACATATTCACAGACTTGGGTCTCACCTTGAAAATGCTTTATGTTCATAGCTGACTATAGACTACCCTGAGCAATACAATTTCTGAACTAAAAGTCACAGGACAAAGGCGGTATTTTTTGTGTAGCAAAGAAAACACCAACTTGGAGATGAGGCCTACCTTAAAGCATTTATTATTTCCATACCAGCTCTCAGTACTTTCTACTTTGAAAATCATTGGTCTCAATTTAGAACATGTTTTAATTTGCTTTGAAATTATGCTACACACTATTTCTCTTAGATACATCTTCAATCACTCAATTTGAAAAAAAATATTGACAAATGAAATTAAACCCCAAATAATTTTCAAGCATTTTCAACTCTTGCTAAATATTGACAGAGTTTCCTTATGAAGGTTTATCATAATTCTGATAAGAATAGCTATTGTAACATTGTGTGTCAATTATACTCAAATAAAAATGAAATATGTTGAAAATAAATTTATCATTTAAAAAACAACCAGATGATTCTGTACCATTTAAGTGTCTCTGAAATGCTAGTAGAGACATGCCTTAGAGAATAAAATTAATAAAAAAGTCCAATCATCACAGACTGAATTCAGGAAAAGCCACCAATATAACTACAATATCTGCCAAAAAAAGATGCTTAAAACTGACCAGAACCAGAGGTAATGAATCCAAGAATGGCATTGTTTTACGCAGAATGTAGGTTTTAAAAATATTTAATAACAATTTAACAAAATTGCTTTTTTTTAATAGATTTATTTTTTATTGGTGTTCAATTTGTCAACATACAGAATAACACCCAGTGCTCATCCCGTCAAGTGCCCACCTCAGTGCCCGTCACCTAGTCACCGCCACCCCCTCCCACCTCTAGTTCATTTCCCAGAGTTAGGAGTCTTTCATGTTCTGTCTCCATTTATGATATTTCCCACTTATTTTTTCTCCTTTCCCCTTTATTCCCTTTCACTATTTTTTATATTCCCCAAACGAATGAGACCATATAATTTTTGTCCTTCTCCGATTGACTTATTTCACTCAGCATAATACCCTCCAGTTCCATCCACGTCAAAGCAAATGGTGGGTATTTGTCATTTCTAAAGGCTGAGTAATTTTTCAAACATGTGTTAGGATATATCACTACAAATATTGTTGTGGTTTTATAATAATGTGGGGTTTTATTTTGTTTTTGGATTGATGTTAGAATTCCTCTTTTATTTAGCTCCAAGATGACAAAATCTGTTCCTATTTTTCTCAGCATAGTATACTCATTCCCACACTGGACTTAGCATGAAATATGCACTCAACAATGACCTCTTGAATGAACTGATGCAGGATTAACAAGGAAAGCTGATTTTTTTCCAAGCTTTATTGATCTATAATTGAGATATGATATTGTGTGAGTGTAAGGTATACAATATGATGATCTGATAAACATATATACTGCAAAATGACAACCACAATAAAGTTAGTTAACACATCCTTCACCTCACATAATTCCCATTTTCTTGTATGTGGTGGTGGTGGTAACATTTATGTTCTATTCTCTTAGTAATTTTTAAGGATACAGTATTGTCAACTATAGTCACTATGCTGTATATTAAGTCTCCAGAACCTATTCTTCTTATAACTAAAAGTTTGTATTCTTTGACCAATAACTCCTCATTTCTTCCACTCCCCAGTCCTGGCAACCAGCATTCTATTCTCTGTTATTACAAGTTTGGCTGTTTAGAACCTACAAGTGAAAGCATTCATGTAGTATTTGTCTTTCTCTGATTTAATTCACTTAGCATAATGCCCATAATGCCCATCTGTGTTGCTGCAAATGTACTCAGAAGTGGAATTGCTGGATACATGGTAGTTTTAATTCCCTGAGGAGCCTCCATACTGTTTTCCATAGTGGCTGCACCAATTTACATTCCCACCAACAGTGCAGAGTTTTCTTTTTTCTCCATATCCCTGCCAACATATGTTGTCTCTTGTCTTTTTGGTGATGGCCATTCTGATAGGTGTGAGATGATATTTCTTTGTAGTTTTGATTTACGTATTCTGTGGTGATTAGTGATGTAAGCATCTTTTCATGTATTTTTGGCCATTTGTCTTCTTTGGAGAAACGTCTGTTCAAGTCCTTTATTTTTTTAATTGGATTTTTTTAAAGGATTTATCTATTTATTTGAGAGAGAGAAAGAGTGGAAGTAGGGCTGCGCAGAGGGAGAGACTCTCCAGCAGATTCCATGCTGAGCATGGCTTGATCTCACAATCCCCAATCACAACCTGAGCCAAAACCAAGAGTCATACACTTAACAATCGAGGCCACTCAGGCACCCCTTGTTTGGACTGTTTTTATTGTTATTGCCATTGAGTTGTATGAGTTCTTTATATATGTTAGATATTAAACCAATTATCAGATATATGTTTTGAAAATATTTTTCCTACTTAGTAGCTTATTATTTTCATTTTGTCGATTCTTTAGCTACGCAAAAGCCTTTTAGTTTGATACAGTCTCACTTACTGACTTTTGCTTTTGTTGCTGGTAATTTTGGTTTAAAATCCAAAAGACTATCAAGATTTATGTCAAAGAGCTTTTCCCTATGCTTTCTTCTAGGAGTTTTATAGTTTCAGGTCTAACACTTAATTATTTTTTAATCCATTTTGAGTTAATTTTTATGAGTGGTAAAAACGGGTCCAATTTCATTTTTTTGCATGAGAATATACAGTTTTGTCAACACCATTTATTGAGGGACTTTTTCCAATTGAGTTTCTTCGCTTCATGTTCAATATAAGTTGATCTTATATGTGTTGGTTTATTTCTGGGCTCTCAAGTCTGTTCCATCACTCTATATGTCTATTTTTATGCCAGGATCATACTGTTTTTCTAAAAGAATGTATGTATGTATGTATGTATGTATGCATGTATGTATGTATTTATTTGCGAGACAGAGAGAGTGAAAATGAGAGGAGGGGCAGGGGAAGAGAGAGAGAAGAAGATGACTCCTAACTGAATGCAGAAATGTCCCTTCGGATGACTACTATTATATCTTTGGCATACATACCTAGTAGTGCAATTGTTGAGTGTTGGGGTAGCTCTATTTTTAACTTCTTGAGGAAACTTCATACCATTTTTCAGAGTGGCTGGACCAGCTTACATTCCCACCAACAACATAAAGGTGTTCCCCTTTCTCTTCATCCTTAACAACATCTGTTGTTTCCTGACTTGTTAATTTTAGCCATTCTGATTGGTGTGAGTTGGTATTGCATTGTGGTTTTGATTTGTATTTCCCTGATGCCAAGTAAGGTGGAACATTTTTTCATGTGTCTGTTGCCATTTGTATGTCTTTTTTTGGAGAAATGTCTGTTTATATCATCTGCCCATTTCTTGACTGGATTCTTTGTTTTTTTGGGTATTGAGTTTGATAAATCAATTCTTTATAGATATTGGAATTTGCCTGATATGTCATTTCCAAATATCTTCTCCCATTCCATAGGTTGCCTTTTAGTTTTATTGCCTGTTTTCTTTGCTGTGAAGAAGCTTTCATCTTGATGCAGTCCCAATAGTTCATTTTTGCTTTTGCTTCCCTTGCCTTTGGAGATGTATCTAGTAAGAAGTTGCGTGGCCAAGGTTGAAAAAGTTGCTGTCTGTGTTCTCCTTGAGGATTTTGATGGATTCCTGTCTCACATTTAGGTCTTTTATACATTATAAATTTATCTTTGTGCATGTGACTGGTCCATTCTTCTACATGTGGCTGTCCAATTTTCCCAAAACCATTTGTTGAAGACACTTTTTTTCCCATTGGATATTCTTTCCTTCTTTGTCAAAGATTAGTTGACCATGAAGTTGAGGATCCACTTATGGGTTATTTATTCTGTTCCATTGATCTATGTGTCTGTTTTTGTGCCTGTACCATACTGTCTTGATGATTACAGCTTCGTAATAGACCTTGAAGTTCAGCATTGTGATGCTACCAGCTTTGGTTTTCTTTTTCAACATTCCTTTGGCATTCAGAGTCTTTTCTGGTTCAACGCAAATGTTAGGATTGTTTGTTCTAGCTCTGTGAAAAATGTCAATAGTATTTTGATGGGGATTGCATTGAATATGTAGATTACTCTAGGTAGCTTACACATTTTCACAATGTTTATTCTTCTGATCTATGAGCATGGAATGTTTTTCCACTTTTTGTGTCTTCCTTAATTTCTTTCATAAGTGTTCTCTAGTGTTTAGAGTATAGATCCTTTACCTCTTTGGTTAGGTTTATTCCTAGGTATCATATCATTTTTGGTAGGTGTATTCTGTTGATTTAGGATGAAATACTGTGTATATATCTGCGAAATCCATGTGGTAAAGGGTGTCATTCAAAGTCCTTGTTTCCTTGTTGATCATCTGCACAGATTATCTGTCCCTTGCTGTGAGTGGGGTGTTAAAAATCCCCTACTATGTATTATTATCAGTGTTTCTTTAATTTTATTATTAATTGGTTTATAGAATTGGCTTCTCCCAAGTTAGGAGCATAAATATTTGAAATCATTAGATATTGTTGGCTAGCCCCTTTAAATATGGCATAGTGTCCCTTTTCATCCCTTTCTATGATCTTTGGTTTAAAATCTAATTTGTCTAATATAAAGATTGCTATCCCAGTGCTCTTTTGATGTCCATTAGCAGATAAATCATTCTCTGTCCCGTCACTTTCAATCTGGAGGTATCTTTGGGTCTAAAACAAGTCTCTTGTAGATAGCATATGGATGAGTCTTTCTTTTTTTTTTTTTTTTTTTGAGTCTTTCTTTTTTATCCAATCTGATAGTGTGTGTTTTTTGATTGGAGCATTTAGCCCATTTACATTCACAGTAGCTACTGAAAGATATGAATTTAGTGCCATTGTATTACCTGTAAAGTCCCTGTTTCTGTAGATTGTCTCATTTCTTTCTGGTCTACGTTACTTTGGGGCTCTCTCTTTGCTTACAGGATCCCCCTTAATATTTCTTGCAAGGCTGTTTTAGTGATCACAAATTCTTTTAGTTTCTGTTTGTCCTAGCAACTCTTTATCTCTCCTTCCATACTCAATGACAGTCTTTATGGATAACGTATTCTTGGCTGCCTATTTTTCTCATTTAGCATCCTGAATATATCATGCCAGCACTTTCTGGCCTGCCAGGTCTCTGTGGACAGGTCTGCTGTCAGTCTAATGTTCCTACCCTTGTAAGTTAAAGAGCTCTTATCTCAAGCTGCTTTCAGGATTTTCTCTTTCTCTGAAAATTGCAAGTTTCACTATTACATGTCAGTGTGTTGGTTTATTTTTATTGATTTTGCGGGGGGTTCTCTGTACCTCTTGGGCTTGAATGCCTGTTTCCTTCCCCAGATTAGAGAAGTTCTCAGTATAATTTGCTTATTCTCTCTCTCTCTGGAACCGAAAGATTACTGCCCCCACTCTTCAGTGCTCCCTCAGGGAAAAGCAATCAATCCCTTTTGATGCGCCAAACTCCTCAAAACTTTGAGGTGCACATATGTACCAATACTCCCAGGGGATGGGGGCAGGTCTCCCAGCTCACTGGGCCCCTGCTCAGAGAGTGGATTCCAATCTTGTGCACACTTGACCCTCCTTCCAGGGGAAGGAGTAGTGTCTCCAGAGGTCATCACTTGCTGGCCCCCTGATTGGAGGGCAGTCACCCGATCATGCCTTAATTGGAGGTTTATGGCAACCCCAAGCTGAGAGGCCACTCTGGGGCTTGCTAGTTATAGCTGACTTCACTCTCCAATTCTTCAAAACTCTGCCACAGTCAAGCACCTCCATTCTTTCTGTGACCCTGGGGCTCCTGAGACTACACTGTCCCATCTAGGATTTGCCCTGATTCTCCATTTGAGCATCTTTCAGGCAGGATAACTCTCACCAGAGCAGACTTCTAAAAGTTCCAATTTGGCAATCTGCTGATATATCATTTTCAGGTGCTGGCTGGTAGACGCTCTCTCTCCTCACAGTTTATCTTGCCATGTATCCCCTCAGATTCACATCTCTGAACCTCCTACCTTGCAAAAAGTGGTCACTTTTCTATTTGTAGAATTACAGCAATTCTTTTCTTGGGGCACAGGTTGAATTCACAGGTGTTCAGAATGGTTTGATCGATAACTAGGTGAATTCAAGGGACCAAGTGAAACATGGGTTCTGTACTCTTCCACCATTTCCCTCCCTCTCCCTGCATCTGATTTTGTATGTTGATTTTGTATCCTGAAACCTCACTGATTTCATTTATCTTTTTTTTTTTTTTTTTATTAGGCTCTATACCAGCATGGAGACCAATGCAGGGCTTGAACTCACGAACCCAAGATCAAGACCTGAGCTGAGATCAAGAGTTGGGTGTGCAACTAAGCCACCCAGGTGCCCCTCATTTATCAATTCTAACAGTATTTTTTGGTGGAGCTTTTAAGATTTTCTACATTTATGATCAAGTTATATATACAAAGAGAGAAAATTTTACTTTTTCTTTTCCAATTTGGATGCCTGAAGGCTGATTTTCATTCCTTGATTTTTCTTTTCATAATCTCATAATATGCAGGTGCTCATATAAATTCATGAAAGATACCTTAAAATAATAGCTAATTTCACTGACAAAATAAATAAATAAATAAATAAACAAACAAACAAACTTATGGAGCACAAAACTGTTTGTCAAGCACTTTCCTACATGGCAAATCATACATTCCTCACCATAGGTACTAGTAGAGATACTAATAGTCTTATTTTGACGAGGAATCTAAGGCACAAGATTAATTTGGTTGCCCCAGTCAGCCAACACATGGTAAAGCCACATCTCAAACACAGGTCTTTCCACTAAGATCATGTATAAATTCTATACTAAAAGTTTAGTTAAGTAATTAAGGTACAATAATATAATATTAAAATAAAATAATATTAAAACTAAAAATTACATAAATGTGCACACACTTGCCCAATAAGTTGATTTTATCCCACTTTTTTCATGTAAAAATCTAGCTTTATTGAGAAAACGTTGAATTTGAGACATCAAAAGCACAATTATGACCCATCTCTGTGTGTATGTGTGGGGATGGAGAGTGTGCGTGCATGTGGGTGTTGTGAGTATAGAGACGGCAGAGTCTAGGTGAAGAAATAGACAAGTAACCTAGGTTAATAGTTTTAAATAGGCCATGTGCTATTTTCAATGTCAAATTTTATGAGCAAAAATATCAAACAGTTGGACCATAAAACACTCTTTCTTATGAGCAGTATCTATATCTGTTTATGCAAATCTCACCTCCTGAGTGAAGTGAAAGATATTTGAGGTCATTTGATACCTGTGAAACATTAAATGCCTGGGAAGTAACTGGCTATAATAGGTTCTCAATGGATGTTCACCTTCACAAGCTGTTGAACTCCAGGAAAAAAAAAAAAAAAAAAAAAGCCAAAAAACTTAACTAATGTTCCTGCAATCAATAGTATCAAAGTTTCAAAGAAACAGCTATAGTTTCAATAAATTCTCCTTTTCTCCCCAGATTAAATTATTCTAAAAAGCCTTAAGAATAAATGAAAAATAGATAAGGAGTTCAAAACTCAGATGACATCCCAAAGCCTGAAATACCTAGAGGGCTAAATTCTATCTTCTGAAATGACTTTTATTTTTTTTTAAGTTTCAAGTAGAACATAATCTCATTAAATAACATAATGCAAAAGTGAACATAAAAGTTGTACAAGAGAAATATTAAACACTTTCAGAACGAATTAATGTTTATTGCTATAGTCTTTGATACTCCTCTCATCTCTACTTAAATGCTGTTTAAATGTATTACTATACATCAAGCCAAGTCAGCCTAGTAAATTCTTATAAAATTCTCCCACTCAAAGTTTATAAAGATTTGACAATGACTTATAGGTATTTTACAGAGATTTTTCTTGAATGTTTTCAATGTTTAACTTGAAAAGAAAAAAAAAATAGAAGCTCCTATGTGACTGTAAGAGCAAATGCTTCAAATCAGGTTCAATAAGTAATTTTAAATAAATGCATATATTTTAACATTATTTTACAGAATACCTCTTTCCCCCATATATCTCTGCACCAATTATGCAAATTTTTTTCCAACTACATGGGGCAGAACTCTTTAATATTTTCTGCCTAGGTGCTTAGACATGATGTACTTATGCTTATTGATTACTTAGTGGGAATAGCTACTTAAATGTCAAAAAGTGAAGGGTTGATAGACTATGAAGAAATTAGATGAGCAGCATCATTGAAGAGAAAAATGAACAGCATGCTGTGTTAGTTTGTTCAGGTTGCCATGAAAAATTACCACAGACATGGTAGAGATAAACAACAGAAATTTATTTTCTCACAGTTCTGCAGGCTGAAAGTCCAAGATCAAGGAGTCAGGAGGCTTGGTTACTTCCGAGGCCTCTTTCTTTGGCTTGAAGATGATTGTCTTCTCAACTGTGTCCATGTAGTCTTTTGTGCATGCACCTCCCGGGTGCCTCTGTGCATCCAAATTCCCTCTTCTTATAGTGACACTACTCAGAATGGATTAGGACCCACTCTAATGGCATTATTTTAACTAATCACTTCTTTAAAAAGTCTATCTCCAAGTACAGTCACATTCTGAGGTGCTAAGGATTAAGACCAACACATGATTTTTTGGGGGGGAATACAATTCAGCTCACAACACATGCCAAATTACTGTAACTGCAGCATTTCTTAAATTCAGATAATACTTGGTAACTTACTCTCTATCTTCCATGTTAGAATTTCAGGTAAATCAAATAAATATTTGGGCATTATTGTAGTGATTTGGTCATTTGTAGAATCCAGTGGTACCTAGTTCAAGTTCTTAAATTTGAATATTAAACAAGTGAGTTTATATGTATGATAGGATTCTTCTTAGTTTTTATTTAAATTCTAGCTAGTTAACATACAGTGTAACATTAGCTTCAGGGGTATGACTAGATTGTTAAAGTAGTTAAGGGGTATAGTAGTAATTATATGACTTCCAGGTAACCAATGTAATTGTAACTTGTGTTTGGCCACATATCTGGCACACTGTGGGACCTGGTGTGCTAGTCACTAATGAAAAGGCTAAACTGAGCCCACCCATCCATTCATTTATTATTCATTATATTTAATGGGAGAAAACATCTGATGTTAGGAGTTATAGATTCAAGAATTAAAGCACGTTTTCTGCCTTCAAGAGGGTCAGAATCTAGTGGAGTCAGCTATATAAGCACAAACCTAATTAATCAGTATTATAGGTATTTGAGAATAGCAGTGATGGTACAGAGGACATAATCAATAACATGTGCAGAGATAGGAAAAGGCTTCACAGAATAGGTGTCAGGAAACTGAGGTTTGAATGAATAGGAACTCACTGAATTCCAAGAGAAAATCACACAGTCCAGACTTCTGTTATGTTCTTATCCCGTCACTTACTTCTTAAGTGACCCGCCTCCCCAACTGTCTACAAATTCAGTGCCATCTCTACTAAAGCCATGCTCTTTTCACTTGTTTTTATGCTGCATGATTTATTAATATGCTTTTCTTCCTGCAAGCCATTTGACTCCTGCTCTAGTAGACAAAAGATGAAGAGCAAAGTGGTATGTAGAAATCTGTCACCACCTATTGCCTCACATGTATTAAGTCAATAATTCTGATTAACTGAAGGCTCTTTATAATGTGTGTCTTTCCAAGGTGTGGGGCTTGGTAGAAAAGTGAAATGAAAAGTGAAATGTACCAAGCTTTCATCCAGAAAGTTCCACATTTGAGCAATAACATTACCCATTTCTAATATTCTGACCTTGAGCAATTAAGTTAAATTTGCTCAGCTTCCCCTTCCTCATTCGTAATATTTAAATGTTGACAATAAACTCTACCTGGTTTAGCTGTTAATATATGAAAGCATAGAACACAGTAGGCACCCCTGACTAGTACATGAACTATCTTCCTCCTCCTCCTCCTTTTCGTTTTCACCTCCTGCCTCTTCTCTTCATTCTTTCTGATACTGTCCCAAATTACCTATTTAAATATCCATCCTAGGGCAACGAGGTGGCTCAGTCATTTAAGTGTCTGCCTTCGGCTCAGGTCACAATTCCAGAGTCCTAGGATAGAGTCCCACATTGGGCTCCCTGCTCAGCAGGGAGTCTGCTTCTCTCTTTCCCTCTGCCCCTCCTCCCTGTTTGTGTTCTCTCTCAAATAAACAAATAAAAACTTTAATAAATAAATAAATATCCATTCCTTTCAGAAAAAAATATCGATTCCTCACAACATCCTCTCCCTTTAAAAACTTTTCTTTCTAGAAAAATAGTGACAACCTTCCTGAAGCCTCACCTGATCAATTCACATCCATTCTGTGAACAGTGCACAATCTTGTTCTAATTAGATCAAATCCTCCCCATATCTAATTGCTTCTATTTCTCCCAGTATGGTCATTTGTATTCATAGCTTCAACCATGAAAATGCATCGATTATTCTTCTTGCATTCAACTTCAAGTACTGGGTCTCAGCAAACAATATGCTCATGAATAGTGACTGTCTAATAAGTTAAACAATATGTATCCTTGCCCTTACTCAACTACATTGCCACAAACATACCTCTTCTCCCTACCCAGAATGTCTTTCAGAGCAAAACTCAGTACACTTTTATTCCATTCAAACACCAGACCTGTTCAGTTCTTATACAAGGAGCAGTTATTCTCAGCCCTGTTTATATATTAGAATTATCTGGGGATCTTAAAGATATATATATTGATGCTAGGGTTCAATCTTCATTCAATTAAATCACTCATGTTTGGGGATAGGTCCATTAATCTTTGTTAAAAGCTCACCAAGTAATTCTAATGTGCAGTCAGGGCTATGACCCTTTGAGTGGCAACTGGTTACATATGATTGGATGTTTGGGGTTTTAAACACGTTCATTTATGTTTATAGTTTCTCCCTCATTAATTATATTGTTGAAAATAAAGACCATTTCCCTGTTTAGTTTGTCCAAGTAGTAGATGCATGCGCTTAGGCAAGTCATTTAACCTCCTATCACCGTACAGTCCTGATCTTCTGAACTTATTGAGGTCCCCTACCTCCTAGCGTAGTGGCAGGAATTTATTAAATGAGAGTGTAGGTGGGAGATGGCAATACAGATAGGTCTAAGGTGCTTAAGAATCAGCCACTGAAAATAAAATGCCCTTCCTCTAAAATCACCTTCTACAATCCTTTCCCTTAAAGGGATATGAAAGATATGCAAACTCAAAAAAAAAAAAAAAAGGCAAAACGGAGAATCTTTGCTGAAAATCTAAACTACTTTCTTGGTCAGAAGAGGTACAGATTTGTATTGCCAATTTACTTCGGTAATAAAAGGAAATAAGTTAGTAGATAATATCAATATGGAGAAATATGCTGACAACAATTTACTGCTGACATTATTTTTAACACAATGATAAATAATGTATTAGAAGAGCAAGTAGAGTCTGAATTAATGCAAAGTACTGTAAAATAAATGTACAGCTGTTGTAGAATCACTTCCCTGGGATTTAAGATGCACATAATATTAAAAATGAAATATTTAAATTCAAAGGTAGGGCTCTCCAGGACTCTAGAACTTTTCAATCTGGAGCTACTTCTACACACCTGCATTTTTCTAGAAAAGGATGAACTTGGAGGCAAAGAGTTTCCAAACTGGACAGTGATGTCCAAAGTCATCTAAAACCATTATACTGTAGAGGCCTTATACCTACTGAACTCAGAGATAACCATGAGAAAAGATTTTTGCCTGTACCAAACCCCCAAAATATATGAAAGAACCAAAACTGCATAACCTAAAAATAAAACAAGCAATGAAGGATTGGATTTAAACATCCATTTCCTTAATTTCCCGAATACATCCCCAGCAAATATTCCCTCATTTCTGGGTTTTTCCAGTGACAATAAATTCAGATATTCATTACAGTGACTGAAAAGATTTCTTATAAATTCCATTCATTTGTAGCAGAACAATCTTTGGGATTCTCTAGAGTCTCTCTGGGACCATATAGAACAAGTTGAAGACATGTTCTACTTGGCCAACTTTAAATGCCTAACAACAACTTTTTCAATTCCCAAGAAATCTCTAAAAAGTCTAGTTTTCCACTGTTACTGACACTCTGTTCAATAAAAACTGAACAGAATAGCTGGCATTAGAAAAATGGTATCCAGTGGCTTTCTGCTATCTTCCTTCCACTGAGATTTGAACTATGGTGGGATCTGGACCTAGTTTTTCCAGAGTCAACAGAGATTAGTGAGGGTGGTAGGGCAAAGAAGCTTCTTTAGATGATCCACTTGTGGTTCATTTGATCTTGTAGCCTCTTACACAGTAAGTGGATGCTATATTCAGATCCAGTATCCCATGATGATGCAGGCTTTTGTCCTGTGTCATTGATGTTCTTGATTCTAGTTTTTGTTAGTCATTTTCATAGTCTTACAACTGCTAATGTGTTTCACTAATTTTTTGCCTTTTAGTAAATCTGCTAAAATTCCATATGAAATCACTACATTGTGAGCTATAAAAAATGCTACATATCACAATTCATACTTTTCAAATACACTTTAAGCTATTCAGTTGACTTTCAGTTTCCTGATGAATTTTATGTAGGCAATATGCCAGAACAAAGCCACATATATAGTAAACAAATGTATGTGCATGTAAATATAATTATATATGTATTTTTAAAAGAAAATATATCATTTTTGAAATGGCTTCCTTTAAAAAATCAACAATAGAATGTCAATTATAATTTCTCAGTCTAATCCTTTAAAATCAGATCTCAATTTCACTTAGATAACTGAACAGCAGATAAACTGACATGCAAAAGGTTGCTAATAATAATTTACAGCTTATATTGTAGCACAGAATATATGGAAATCTGAAGACAACACCAAGGGAAAATAATACACACCATGGTTCTCCTGACCATTAATAGGAATTTTCTACTGGAAAACAAGTAAATAATGGGTAAAATGAATTTTCTCTTTTATCCCTACTTTAGAAGTTTGATGGATTCATACTTAAGTTTATTTAGAGGAACACTGAAGTAACTTTTTTTTTTTTGAAGCAACTTTTTTAAAAACTTGATTTTCCTTTTAAAAAAGTCTGTAACTTTAAACTAACAGATTGGAATGTTAGTTTCATGGTGCCCACCCCAGGGGCCATGCAACAGACTGTCTTCTATATAGAACCCCCAGAGGACTCAACAACATACCTCTTGTCTGTCATTCTGTTCCAATTATCATCACATCACATCACCAATCTGAGAAACGTTTGATGTTAATTCCCTTACAGCTCTAAGCTGTTCCTTTTCCCTTGAGATTGTCTATGGTTATCCTTCTCTCACACACTCATATTTCTCTGAATGGCCTGCATACTTCCAACTGGCAAGAGAAAGACTGCCTCTGAGGAGAGTATGCTTTATGGTATAATATCTCCAAATTCTCAGAAAATCAAAGTTCATGCAAAGGTGTGTGTGATGCTAGATTTCCAAAGTTCCTGTTCTAACTTTTTATTTTAATGAATAGCAATACAATATGAGAAATACAGTGCATAAGATCCTATTCTCTGAAGTTCAAAGATCCTTTCTAATATGCACACACACACACACACACACCCCTCATTCTTTGATATGTTTTAAGGTTCCCAGTGTTAGTTCATCATCTCAGTCCTCAATGCATTAAGCAATCCTCAAAGCTACTAATAAGAAATTACTATTTTAACTGTTAACAAATTACTAAAAGAATTTTTAATTTTTCCTTTATCTCATATCCCAAAGAAAAAGTAAGAGTATTAGACTAGAACCAGAAGCATGACCATGGTCTAGTGCATATGTTAATTAATCAACAAATACATAAAATTAGATATTATTTATTTTCCTTCCCACCATTGAGAACTAGAGAAATATATCTATTTAAAATGTGAATTATAGCCTAGGTGGCTCAGTGGTTGAGCATCTGCCTTCAGCTCAGGGCATGACCCTGAAGTCCCGGGATCAAGTCCCACATCAGGCTCCTTACATGGAGCCTGCTTCTCCTACTGCCTGTGTCTCTGCCTCTCTCTCTCTCTCTCATGAATAAATAAAATATTTTAAAAATAAATAAATAAATGGAATGTGAATGACGGGGCACCTGGGTGGCTCAGTTGGTTAAGCATCCAACTCTTGGTTTCATCTCAAGTCATGATTTCAGGGTTGTGAGATAAACCCTGGCACTGGGCTCTGCACTCAGCATGGAATCTACTTGAGATTCTCTCCCTCTTCCTTTCCCTCTCCCTCTCCCTGTTCACTCACTCTTGTGAACACACTCTCTCTCTGTTTAAAATAAATACATAAATAAAATCTTTAAAAAATATAATGTAAACTATCTCTCTTTACTCCGACATTCACCCTAATGCCAGAAAAATAAAACATAATTATTTTCCTATCAAGGAAATGATAATTTTTTTTAAAACCAACTTTATTTTGGACATATTAATATCTAAAAGGTGTTAGGAGTTCTTGGTATATTCACTGCTTAATTCCTTATACTAGAGGATATCTTATCTAAGAATCAGGAACAGATATCATTTGTCTTTTTGGAGAACAAAGTAAATTTTAGGAAAAAGTGGAGAGAATTCCAATTAAACAAAAAGTTTACATGAGACTTCTACTTTTGGTTATGATGGAATAGCATGACACATACCAACAATCCTACTGAGAACAACAAAAAGCCAATTAAATACTGTCTATCAATTGATCAATCAATCAATCATCCAACACCACAGGATTACTGCTGAGCCAAACTAGAATCTGGAGGTTAAGATTCCAGAAAGATGGAATCACTAAGACTTGACTACACTCTTCAATCTTTCTGTCTCTAGATCATTTGCCAATTCTTGGTGTGTGAATCTGGGCCAAATTCATGGAGCCATAAATAAGAAACCCTATGAAACCTGTATTTCCCAGGGCTGCTGTAACAAATCACTATAAACTTCATGCATAACACAACAGAAGCATTTTCTCTCACAGTTCTGAAGACCAGAAGTCCAAAGTGAAGGTGCCAGCAGGCCTGTATTCTCTACAGAAGCTCTAGGGTAGAAAGGGTTCCTTGCTTCTTCTAGCTATTGGTAGCATTTGTTATTACTTGACTTGTGGCCACATAACACTCGAATACGTTTCTGTCTTTTTTTTTTTTTTTTTTTCGTTTTTTTTTCGTTTCTGTCTTTTTATATTACCTTTTCCTTTCTGTGTTTTTCTCCTCTGGGTGTCTTTCTTCTCTTCTCTTTTATAAGGATAGTTGGGATGGCATTTATGGCCCATGTGATATAATTACCAGGATTCTTTCCTCATCTCAGGATTCTTAAGTTAATCATATATGAAAACACACTTTTTTTTCCAAAGAAAGTAACATTCACAGGTTCCAGGGATTTAATGCAGATATTGTTGAGGGAACCATTTTTTAGCTTCCCACAAAACTCAAGGAAAACAATAAAAATAAAGTCATCCACTCAAGCTCACTCAAAAAAAGCATAATCATTAAAAGAAATTTTTAATAAATTTGTTATACAGAAATTTAAAAATCTCTTTTCTTCAAAAGACAATGTTATGAAAGTGAAATTGCACAGTAAACAATGGGGAAAAGATTGTGTGAATCAAAAAAGTCATGTCCAAAATACATTGAGAATCAAGTACTCTTAGAGATCAACAAAACAGAAGAGAGACCATCAGAGAAATTGGCAAAGGCTACAGGAACTTCACAGAATAAATATAAGAATGGCTGACAAGGATATGAAAAGGGCTCAAAAAAAAAAAAAAAAAAAAAAAAAAAAAGAACAAGGAAAGGGCTTAATCTCTTTAGTCATCAGAGGAATGCAGATTAAATCACAAAAGGGATACTGCTACTTTCCAACCTGAGTGCCTAAATGTGAAAGACCAAGAGCCCTCATACTGACAAGGTATGTAGCACCTAGGACTCTCCTCCCCTGGCATTAGGCTCCTACCTAGTATAGCCATGTTGGAGAACTGTGGGGCAGCTTGTACTAAAAGTGGAGGCATGCAGACATATGACTTAAGAGTGCTGCACTGAGTTTTAAATGCAAAACAGACACAAATAGAAATGACCATAAAAATACAGTGAATAAATAAATTTATCACAAATGCTATTTTGTAAAGAAAGAGAATGAACTACATGTATATTTATCACTAATATTCAACACAGAGAAATCCTAGAAACATAATGTTGAAAGAAAATCGGTTATCTCTAAATAATTTCAAAAACCAGGCAAAATTAGACTATGATTACAAGTCAAAATAATAATTACCTTGGACAGTATGTACACCTAGGATGGGACATAAGGATGAATTCTAGGGACTTAGGAATGTGCTATTTCTTAATATGTGTACTAGGTACATGTATGATTATTTTTACAACTTCATCCAGGGAACATTATGATTTATATTGATTTCTAGTACATCTTATACTTTATAAAATTTATTTTAAAAATAAACAGAAAAAAAAATAATAAAAATAAAAATAAAAATAAACAGAATAAACTCATTTAAAAAATCAGTTCCTAATAAGCTAAGAAATAAATGAAAATGTAGAGAGATCTAAAACAACTTCAAACTCAAGGCATTTACATAATTTTTGCATATAAAATGCCATGATAAAGTAGACTCAATGGAGATTTAAATTGATACAAATGATTTAGTTCTCTTATTAATTTAATAACACTTATAGAGCAGCCATATCATACTCAAATTGGGGTGAGAAACACTAGGGTATAAGGAATGTATAGGAAGAAAAAGGCGCTACCATGCTCTTGAATAATTTACAGCCATCACAGAGAAATTATGTAAAATATATATTTTTTTTCCTCTTTGAGTAGAGGAATTTGAATGTCCTGGATTTGAACTATTTATTTGATATTAACAATCAAAAGAATGGATGACATGAGGCCCCCTCATATTCTAAAAGGGGGATATCTATTTATCCATCCATCCATCTATCTGAAATATCTAAAGGAGAATGCAGCAGTACAGATGTAAGAATTTGAGTAAAGGGCAAATCATTGAAGACTGAAAAATATTCAAGTTTCCAATGTTCCTTGAAAAGTTAAAAGGATATAATTATGTGAAGGTTCAGCAACAATCTAGTTAGATTCTGAGGTTATTTCTTCTCATATCTCAGTGTGTCTCTAGAAATGTTTGGCCAATAGCATTGCTTTCTCATTAATCATTCTAGCCACCTGGACTCTAGAAAATATTTTACATTACCTTCAAATTTTTCATTTTCTCAATTAAAACCCATTTCCAAGTGAAGTTCAAAATTTTAATGCAAGAGTCTCATGTTTCTATATTTCCCTTAGTTAAGCAAAAATAAAGAACAATTTTCAAAAATCTGAGATAGGGAAGTAAATCATCCTCACTTATCAAAAGCAAAGACACAATATGTTATGTTTATTTTCAACATTCTTTTAGGGATATTCATCACAGCATGATTTTTATATATGTATATGAATGTATGAAAGATATTTTGAAATGTTAACAAGCCATCCCTTGTTGATTATTGAGACTAGAAGGAAGGGTTCAATAAAAAAGAGGCTTTGAGAAGGGGAACTTTTATCTTTGATGTTATACATATTTTTAGTTTTTAAAGTATTTCCAATGTGCATTAACTTGTATAGTGCATAGTCCTAAAGTTATAAAAGACTAGAAATATCATATTCTCTTTTAATATACTTTCTACAAAAGAGAAAAATGAAAATAAAAACCTGAAAAAAAGCATCATTCTTAAAACATTTTCACCATTACTAGTGAAGAGATACACATAGTTATGTGTATGTTCATCCGGGAACATAATTCCTGGATTATGTTCAGGAATGTATAATTCAAGTCACTTGTAGAATGGGAGGGCATAGCCAAAATTTGTCTTATTATACTGTAGACCACACAGGACTGCTCTAGTGAAGCCACGTAACTCAGCTCTGCCCCCACTGGAATAGTGAGTTGTCCTAATGCTCTCCACTCTTTTGATTTAATTTCAAATATACAATGCAAACTCAATTTCTCTACTCAAAGATCTTAAGTAACCATGATAATATTCTCCCAAAAGTATCCTACTACTCAAATAATAAGGCTAAAAAATAATAGTAAGGTAATTTAAATTTTTAGCCTAGGAAACAAAACAAAAATGCCCTCCAAAAGATTTTTCACATATAACTGCTCACTTACCAACTTATCATAGAGGAAAGGTTTAGTGTTGAGAATACAACCATTTAATGAGAATCTTCAGAAATCAGGAGTTAATCAGGAAACAAGTTCGAAGTTATACATATGGGACCCCTACCCCTAGCCTTTTTCTAAACACATTTTTAAAAATATTTTATTTATTTATTTATTCATGAGAGACACAGATAGAGAGGCAGAGTCATAGGCAGAGGGAGAAGCAGGCTCCATGCAGGAGCCCGATGCAGGACTCAATCCCAGGACCCCGGGATCATACCCTGAAGCCAAAGGCAGACAGACACTCAACCGCTGAGCCAGCCAGGCCTCCCTAAACAGTCTTATAACACAAAGAGCATATATGCAGTGGAGGGGAAGGGGGCATTATCTGGTCATCACTCAGATGGTTGAAAGTAGCAACTGAAACTCTGAGTCCCTTTTCCCAGGTTAAGTAGTTGAAAATAACAGCAGAATTGTATTGAAAGTGGCGATTCTAAAAGCTTGGGAGGAACTGTGCAGGAAATGTGAACTCTAGTTAAGTGTTTTTCCATTTGCTCTCAAGTAAGCAGATTTCAGTTAAACATAAGTCATTCCTCTCTAAGCGTCCTGATTTACCCTTCAGAGGTTTAGGCATGATGATACAGGTTACACCCCTGAAAAGCTTATAAGGAGAAAATGTCACTTCTCAAATTCTCCTTTTGCAGCTGGGGAAGAGAGCAGGCAGTGGAGAGGGGAATCCCAGAAGGAAGAAAACAAATGAGGACAAGAGAAATTCACTCATCTCATTGATTTCTGAACCCATCACACCTCTGAAGAATTTCTGATAAATGACTATATAGATTCATTAGTATTTCCACTTTTCTCTTTTCCCTTTGGTAAAGAAATAATGAAAAGTAGGAACTAAATAATTGAAGAGCTGGCAAGCAGAAAGATGGAGTAGAAACAGAGGCATGAAGGATGTACTTGCTACTCCTTAAAAATACAAACTCTCTCTCTCTCTCTCTCTCACACACACACACACACACACACACACACACACACACACCATGCATGTGGATGCATGTATCTATCTATCCATGAGTACGTATTGGACAGGAAGTGGCCAGGTCTTTTGATTGATAGAGGATTCAAGTGGCTATCAATGACTGGTGTAGACAGTCTTACTCTCATTACTATAATGGGTATTTTTTACACTACAGGGAATTACACATTTTCAGTTTTCACAAATAATGTGTACCAAATGCTCTGAACAAATGCTGATACCCTAACATTATGGGAGGAGAATGCTGAGACTGTATTAGCGATGTTTCCAAGCATCCCAAACCCGAGAACAAAGGTTCCTCCTGCCCCTTCTGACTAGAGCATTTCTGAACTGCCAGCTATACTCCATATGTCCCCTATTCATCTTCCCAAAACCTATGACTTGCCTTGACATCTCCTACTCAAATCTTCAATAGCTCCCCATTTCATAGTGTCCAAACTTCTCTCTCTACAGCCCAGTTTCTATTTCTTCTGCTGAATGATTTTTAATAGGCATTTGTTTTGGTAATTTAATCTTTATTTCAACCTATTTTTCATTTTTACATGATTTTAAATTGCTATAGATGATCCCCCCAAATTCATATGTCAATACCTAATTCCTAACGTGATGGTGCCTGTAGATGGGGCCTTTGGGCAGTGACTAGGTCATGTGGTGAGATCTCATGAATGGGACCAGCATCCTTATAAAGGGACCCTAGAACTCTCTTGCCCTCTCTGCCATCCTAAAACATAAAGTGAGCTGTCTGTGAACCAAAAAGCTGCCCCCCACTAAAACCCTGAATTTACTGGAGACTTGATTTTAGACTTCCAGCCTGCCTATGCTGTTGTTATATAGCTGTCTGATCAAGACATTCACTTCTATGAAAGGTACAAAAATAAAGCAATGTATTCCTGCATGCATTCAACAAGATTGCCTGAATGTTATATTTTACTATATACACTAAACTGGATTCTTTTCTCTCTCTCTCTCTCTCCCCTCTCCCCTGCCCCCAACCTCTTCCTTCCTCTCTTCCAGGTTTCACAAACAATGCAATTTAGCATTGAAAATAATATCATCACCTAATTTCCAGATATTTTTTCAGATTTTGCTAATTATACCAATAGTGTAAATCCAAAATCATATTATATTTTGCATCCATTTGTCATGACTCCTTTTCTCCTTTAATCTAAAAGAGCTACTCAGTCTTTCATGTCAGGACTGACTAATTTGTGTTTGTCCAAAATTTCTTCCTGATTACATTAGATGTTTCCTCATGATCAGAGTCAGAGTCCATGCCTTTGGCAGGCAGGGATATCACAAAAGTGCTATTGAGTTCTTAGGATATCATAATCGGAGGAGGGTGTCCATCCATTTAATTCATTCCTGCTGATATTTGATTGCTTAAAGTGATGTCCCCTCATTCTTTTCATCTGTGAAGTTACCATTTTACTCTTTGTTGTTAAACAATATCTTGTGGGCATGTACTTTTAAATTATGTAATTATCTGTTCCTCATCAGACTTTCATCCACTAGTTTCAATATCCCTTGATGATTCTTCCCTGACTCAATAATTATTATGATAGTTATTTCCTAATTTCAGCATTCATTGTACATTCAGTAGTTCTAGCTTTCTTGTGCAAGGAAGAGCTTTCCCTCCTCCCCTTTGCTCATGCATTCATTCATTTGTTCATTTTTATCAAAGCAGATTTATATTTTATCTAATAGATTCTAATACCTAAACATAATTTATTTGAAATTCCAATTGGCCAAGTTGTGGCCAGTAGAAACTCCTTCACAGTGGCCCTCCTTTCTTTTGCTATATCCTTACTATCCTTTGATTGATTTCTTACTTTTAGGCATAAGATATCCCAGTGTTATCTTATCTTTCTCCTTAATCCAGTCCTGAAATCAGCTTTTCCCAAGGAGCTTGGGTCATTTCAGTGGAGAATGACATTTAGAAACCAAAATCTGAGCTCTAGGAGTATTTATTGCTACTGAAATATCATTGCTTCTGGATCCTTTGAGGAAAAAGCTGGAAAACAGATGTTTGTTTATACATACATACATAACATCCATCCATGTATATATACACACACCCACAAGCACACATCTACATATATATGTATGTTAATTTATATTCAGTGTTCTGCTTTTTTCAATTTTTAAATAAATGTTTTATTTGGTAGAGTTTTGGATTTACAGAAAAGCTGTGAATATACTACAGACAGGTCCCATATATTCCAAATTCCGCTTCTATTATTGACATCTTACACTGGTATGGTACATTCATTCACAATTTAATGAGCCAATATTGAGACCTTATTATTAAGTAAAGTCCACACTTTTTCTAGACATCCTTATTTTTTACCTAATGAATTTTTCTGATCCGGGATCCCATTCAAGGTACCACATTACATTTAGTTATTATGTTTCCTTAAATTCCTGCTGGCTGTGACAGTTTCTGAGACTTTCCATATTTTTGATGACCTGGATAGTTTTGAGGACTGCTATTCGGATATGTTATAGAATATTTTTCAATTTGAGTTTGGGACTTTTCTCATGGTTAGACTACAGGTTATGGGATCAGGGGAAGGAGAAAAAGACAAAATATCTTTCTAATTACCTCTTATCAAAAGTATATACTATCAAAAAATCACATTTTTTTTTTTGCTCAAATTGTTACAGCTTTGGCCATTGGTGAGCCTCTTCAGGTACTTCTGTATTCCTCTGACATACACACATCTGTGTGTGTGTGTGTGTGTGTGTGTGTGTGTGTCTATGTGTAAAAGAGGCTGTTTAGCACTTTTTCACCGTCTAGCACTACAAGACATTCCAGGCTCATTATCCTCCAGTCTTATGTCTTATTATTCATTATTTCTCCAAGGAGCACTGGTGCCTTTACTTGGAGAAAGATATTAGAAATCAAGCTCTGGGTGCAGAGTGTGTTCATTGCTCCTGTGATGACGTTGCTTCTAAGTCCTCTTAGCTGATAGAACTAAATATATGTGCATCTAGTAATCCATGTAGTTACACATACCTATAAATATTTCCAGACATATCCATCCATTAAACAAAACACAAGTTCATACCAATGTCTCCAAGTCTGACCTGTTACCACATGGATCATTCTAGGTTCCTCCCTTTCTTTGTAAACTTCAACTCCAACAATGAGACATCTTGCTCCCACCATCCACCATCTATTTAGGTAATTGTTCGATGCCAGTACACATGTAGAATAGTTTCAGAATTGCTAACCTATACCCCTCCAGGTGGAGAATAATCCTATAACTTGGGAGTTGCTTATGCATAGTTCTTTTTGCTCGTCATCTTATACTTTCCAGTCATTTCCAAATGTATTAAGTCAGACCTTTTCTGTCCATACTCTTAAGTCATTTCATACATTTTAATAGATTATTTTGTCACTGTCTACATTCCATCTCAGGATATTCAATAATTAAAATAATTTTCCCTATGGCTTTTAGAAAATTTTTCTCTTTATCTGTGGTTTTTCTGCAGTTTCAATATGATATATCTAGGTGTTTTTGCTGTTGTCTCTTTGGAGTGTTTATTCTTGGGCATCCTACACTGCTCCATTTTTCCTTCCTGCTCCTTCCGTCAATTACATGCATGTTATACCTTTTGAAATTTTCCTACAGTTCTTGAATGTTCTGTTTCATCTTTTTCATTTTTTTTTCTCTTCTCATTTCATTTTGGGTATTTTCTAATGATCTGTCTTCAAGCTGATTCTTTCTTCGTGTCCAGCTTATTAACTGACCATCAACGGTTTATTATTTATTTCTGTTACAGGATTTTTATTTCTAGTACTTCCTTTTGATTCCTTCTTATATTACTTATCTGTTCTTACATGCTGTTACTTTTTTCTACTAGAGCTGTTAACATTTTAGTCATTATTGTTTTAAATTCTCTGTCTGATAATTCCAACATCTGTGTCACATCTGACTCTGGTTCTAATAATTGCTTTGACTCTTCAGAGTGTGTTTTCTCTTACTTTTGGCATTCTCTCATAGGTTTCGGTAAAAGTTGGACATATCATACCAAGTAATGGGAATTGAGGTAAAAGGAACTTTATTACATGGATTTATATTAATCTGAAGGAAAGCTAAGCTGCGTTTAATTTTGGTGATAAATATAAATACGAAAGCCTTCAAATTCTCCTGTCTGTTTTTGTCTTCACTCTTGACTCTGGGCTTCCCCACATATTCCTCCTTGGAGAGACTCTGCGTTTTGAAGTTCTTGGTAATCTACTGTTATTTTAATGGAGACCTGTTGGTATGATGTTAAGGTCCATTCCATAATCTTATAATTAAATCTCAGTCTTTTAGTGGTCTTGTGTTTCAGGGCTGTGACTTCCACAGTGTCTCTATAAAGCTATATACCTTTTTTCCCCCTGCCCACTCTTCTCTTCCCTGCAGCATTCCTAATCTATTTCCTTTTCGGACTTAACTCCATTCCACTTAGCTGAGAGGGGCTGAAGTATTGAGGATTTCCCTTCCTTCCCCAGGCTGGGATAAAGTTTTAGACTTGAGTTCTGGTAAAGTCCTTTCTTAGGAGGAGTAGATCTTTGTGATAGATTTAGTATATTTTGCAACTGCTTCTCTTCCTCTCCCCCTGCCACTGCGAAAGGGATCTTTCTACAATTTTCACCATGAGAACCTGATGGGGTTCCTGAAGGGGAGGCCCAGAAAAGTGTGGACCTATCCCCCAGACTGTAGCCCTTCGAGTTGCTGTCAAGCTAGCCTACATTCTACCCTTTAGCAATTTGATAAAATTACTATTTATATGTTCATTTTTATTTATGACTCCAACAGCTTCTATGCAATGTGCACAGATCTCAGTAGCTATATTTTTGTAGATGCACCTGTCTCTCCAGATGTTAGGATGGCACTTTGCTCTGAGGCTTTGGTTCTCTGTCAGGTCCAGGAAAATTAGTTTTAGTTTTCCAGCTTTTCTTTAGTCGTAAATATGTAAGTGAAGTCTTTCAAGCTCTCTACATGCTGGAATTAATTGTGTGCCTGTCTGTCTTTCTGTCTATCTAGTCATCTGTCATATATGGAAGTTCATCATTTCATATCGATATCAAATGTAAACCAAAACCACAGTGCTCATTCTGTTTTCTCCTTTCCAGATATGAAACTTACTTCATCAATGGTGCAAAACTAGGCTTAGAATAATGAATAACAAGTTGTTTCAGAACTGCTAACCCATGTCTCTGCAAAGAAAACTTTTTATGAGAGGATTAGAGTTCAATACTTCTTTAGAATATTTTGATTTGTTTTTCTGTCTTTTGATGAAAAGTGAATGAACCAAACACTCTCTTTAAAAGTTACTTGAGGGATGCCTGGGTGGCTCAGCGGTTGAGCGTCTGCCTTTGGCTCAGGACGTGACCCCTGAGTCCTGGGATTGAGTCCCATATCGGGCTTCCTGCATGGAGCCTGCTTCTCCCTCTGCCTATGTCTCTGCCTCTCTCTCTCTGTGTCTCTCATGAATAAATAAATAAAATCTTAAAAATAAAATAAAGTAAAATAAAAGTTACTTGAGTTGGGACACCTGGGTGGCTCAGCAGTTGAATGTCTGCCTTCGGATTGGGGTGTGATCCCAGAGGCCCGGGGTTGAGTCCTACATCGACCTCCCTGCAAGGAGCCTGCTTCTCCCTCTGCCTATGTTTCTGCCTCTCTCTCTCTCTCTCTCTCTCTCTCTGTCTCCCATGAATGAATGAATGAATGAATGAATGAATGAATGAATGAATAAATAAATAAATAAATAAATAAATAAATAAATAAATGTTACTTGAGTTAGTTCCCTCCCTCACCTCACTTTATGGTGACTATATTTATTCATTTTAGGTATAGTTCAGTTAATTTCTTTCTATTTGATTTTGCTTCAGTTTTACCCCCTTATTATTATGGGCTTTATTTATTTCTATTGTTTTTTATTTATTTTTGAATATGTGAAACATTAACATAGCTCTAAAAATCAGGTCTGTAAAAATGGTATATTCACAAAAGGATCATTTTCTACCACCACCACTATCCCTAATTCCTTCTATCCTTTCCACTCAATTCCTACTCACACAGTATAGGTAATCCTAATCTCTGGATTTTCTTTTGTATTTCTTAATGTTTCTTACACAAAAGGTAGCATAGTATAGTAACATTTATGTGCTTTGCATATTTAATTTAACAATACATCCTGAAAATCAGCCTATATCACTTGAATGTGTGGGCATATTGTAGTTTATTCAACACTTGCCACCCAATACCTCTCCAATGGATGGCCATTTAGATTATTACCAGTGATTTGTAATCACAAACAATGCCACAATAAATAACTTTGCTTATGTATCTTTTTATACTAAGGGATGTGCATTTTTCTGGGTAAATATATGTAAGGGGGAAGGCCAAATAAAAGTATAAAAGTGTATATAATTTATAATTTCGATAGATATTTCCAAATTCCACTTCATAAGGGTTAATATCAATTTTTTTATTCCAATGAGCAGTATGAAGGAATGCCTATACCTCACGTTTCACCAACAGAGTATGCTGTTTTATGCTAATCTTGTAAGTGAGAAGTCATGTCTCAGTATAGTTTTCATTCACAATACCATGAGTAAAGGTGAACAATTTTTTATGACTAAAGACTACTCATATATATTTTTTGTGAATTATATGTTAATGCTCTTTCAAAAATTTACATTGAGTTTATTTTTAACCTTTTCCACCATTTTTAAAAGAATTCTTTATATGGTAGGAGTATTAACCTTTAAGCTATCATATGCAAAATAAGTAATGACAAGGAAGAAATAACTCTTTAACTAAAAGGGATTTTAGAAGGAGTGAACTTGTGATGATGAGCACCAGGTGTTCCATGAAGTGCTGAATCACTACATTGTACACCTGAAGCTACTATTACACTGTACATTAACTGGAATTTAAGTAAAAACTTTTAAAAACCACAAGAA
Organism: Canis lupus baileyi; assembly: GCF_048164855.1. Taxonomy (NCBI): domain Eukaryota; kingdom Metazoa; phylum Chordata; class Mammalia; order Carnivora; family Canidae; genus Canis; species Canis lupus. The sequence continues at coordinate 45,031,883 of NC_132857.1, read as the reverse complement.
ACTACTTAGTAAACCTCTATGCAAATAAATTTGAAAATCCAAATGAAATGGATAATTTCCTAGGGAAATACAGCTTACTAGTATTGATGTCATTAAAAATAGAAAGCTTAAACAGATCAATTTTCCTAGAATAAATAGAGAAAGTAATCATGGAATCATACCATGCCAGGCCCATATGGTTTCACAGGGGAATTATCTCAGTCTTGGAAGGACCAAATTGCTCTACTAAATGTTACAGAAAATAGTACTGATAACTAAACCTAGTAAAGGCTTGCTAAATTGGTACAGAATATACAAATATGTCTAAATGTTAATATAGATATTCTAAATAAAATAGTACTAAACAAAATCCAATACCATATCAAGAAAATAATACACCATGGCCAAGTGGGACTTATCCAAGGAAAGCAAGGTTGGTTAAGTATTAGGAAATCCACCTGTGCAATGCATCATTTGGCAAAATTCTACATGCATTCCTGATTTAAAAAATATGTATAAGAAAATGGGAATTGATGAACACATTCTTAAAATATATTTATCTTAGTCCTAAAGCTAGTATCTTTCTTAAATGGTGATGCTAAAGATATCTCCACTAAGATCAGGTAAAGGCAAGGTTTGTCAATGCCCAAAATATTATTCATCAATAATGTATTTAGACAAGAGAAATTAATTGTTTGGATAAAAAATGAATAAAGAGAAGTAAAGCAATATTTTTTGCAAGGATTATATTATTGTGTACTTGGAAAACCCTAAAGAATCGATGTTAAAATTAACTCCAAGGATAAAAGGATTCAATGAAGTAGCAAGCTATAAAATTAGCATAAATCAATAGTCTTAAATTACACATAAAATATTTAATTAGAAGATACAAAGAGAAAAAAAATCACCATTTACAACAGCAACAAAAGGATGAAATATTTAAGAATAATTTTAACAAGAAATGTACAAAACTTACATAAGGAAAATATTAAAAGACTCCTGAGAGACATAAAAGATTACTCGAACATTGGCTCTTTGCTGGAAGAATCAACATAATAAGATAGAAGTTCTCCCTCAGTTAATTCACAAAATTAATGCAATCCAAATAAAAATATTCACATACTTCTTTCTCCCTATACAGTATTATCTTTCTAGGGTGGCCTGCTCAGACCAGGGATGCATTTTTAAGTCTTCCCAGAAGTGAAAGCTCTGAACTTGAGTGTATTTTTCAAATGTTCACACATGGGGTGATTTTTTTTTTCTTTCTTGTGGTGGCTTTAGGAAAGTTTTAAGTCTGCTGCTAGTCCTCCTGTTCCTCTTTCTTACAGGGCACCCCTCTCTCCTCAGCACTCAGGTACCTTTGCACTTCCTGAAGGCAGGGAGTGCTAGAGATAGCTTACTGGATTTGGTGTTTACCTTCCTACTTCATGTATTTCTGAGTTTGGGTCTTCTATGTCTTCTAGATATGCTGATGTTGTTGGTTTTGTATACTTGTATTTGTTACTCTCATTTTTTTTTGGAGAAGTTGGGGGTACCCATTTTATATGACCTTCATTGCATTGGGTATTACCTCATTTAATTGTTACAGGAAATCTGTGAGACTATTAACTCATTTCCTGATAAGAAATAAAAGGCTGAAAATTCATATTCATCTAATGCATACCTAAAGAGATCAGGGGCAAAAAAAGTAGAGTTGGGAGTAATATTGAAGATGAACAAAAGTACTTCTGTGATCTGCCATCTAAGTCTAAGAAATGACTGATGCTTCAAGGCCTACAGGTCATAAGTCTTGTATGCATCTCCTATTCTTCTGGCTTTCATATCCTAGTTACCATAATTAACATGCCTAAACAACAAAGTTTTGATTTTATAGGAATCTGAACTGTTTACAGAAAATCCAATGGCATGCTTATCATTAAGGATATAAATGAGGTGGGACACAGTAGTGCCAAGAGTATCAGAAGCCATTCCTTCCCTTCAAAATTTGGGTCGGCTCCCTCAAGATGCTTTATCAATGAGATTTGTCATGTCACTTCTTATCTCCATTTCAAAAGTAAGAAACATACATTCTACATACAATCCAGCTTATACACATATACAAATGTCCAGGGGTGTGTATGCACATATATACATACATGTACACAACTACTGGTGTAGCATGGGTACTCATTAAATTGCTGTATTGTAAAGAGTTCTGGTAAAATGTGGGAGAGGCAATGGGCTGTGGAGGGGCACTAGAGATGGGTGGATGAGTGACTATTTACCAACCCACAGTAAACTATTTTAATGCTTCCACAACCAGCACATGTTCTCTGAAAATCAGTCATGTAAACATGTACACACACACACACACACAGTCACACACATGTATAAACACAAGAAGCTTTCGTTTCTAAGCAATGGAAAATATATCAAGATCAGACTTCAAGGCAACATGCCCAATAACTTAGCTTAATATAAAGACCTCACTCAGCATTTTTATGGTTCTTTGTCCTTTGTCCCAGGTTTCCCAAAGCTAAAGGTGAACAAAGAGATACTTATTTTCCCTTTAAGGTAAAACAGATTTTAACATGCAGTTAGTTAATTAATAAGTCTTATTAGATTCAAAAATATATGAATAGAAGCATGCAGTCACAGCAAGAAGCATAAAGGTGGCATGCAAATGACAGGCATTAAAAAACAAGCATGGATGTTTCTTATTCATGTGGTAATTGGAAACTCTCACTATTACGAAAAAATGCCCATTGCTTTTCTGCTTCTAAGCTTTGTTTTACAATTCTTTGCACTTCAAATTTTGTCTCCAGCTCCTATTTCTCTTCTCCAGTGTACAAATCACACCAACGCTTTGAGGCTCCTTTCAAATACTACCTTATCTACAGAGTTTCCTTACCCCAACCACCCTGGCCAGAAATACCACCGAGATTGATCATCAACAGCATTTGAACTACTCCTCATTTAGGATTTTTTCCCTGGTTATGCCATTTCTGAATGCATCTTGTTCACACTCTATTCTATAACAGTTTTAGAGTATATATTTTATGTATTTCCTATACCCCAGAACACATATGCATGCCCTCACATGTTTTGTTGAATACGTGCTATATAATGATACCATATTATTTATGATATAGCTGTGATCAGACTGGAATAAATGTAGAGAGTTGCAGGGGCTTTCCACATCCCATCTCTTCCCCCACTCTGTGGTGAATCCTTCAATCCCAAGAATTCTGTGGGAGGTAAAAATCCACAAAACATAAATAGTGACAGCAGCAATTACCCTTCTAACAATTCATCCGAAGGAAAGCATAAAGATTTAGTTATTCAATATTCATCTCAGCGTTATTTATAATGGCCTAAAAAATGTAACATCCTAAATATCCAACAATAGGTGATTCTTTAAATAAATCATGGTGTATTAGTCCTATGGTATACGCTGAAGCCATTAAGAGCTGAGATAGAAAAACATGTCAATGATATAGTGCTCATAACACAGTGGAGGTCATTCTGCAGAATGTACACTGTAATCCATGTCTGCACAACTGTGTAAAACTATGCACATGTGACAATGGGGGCATATCTGGGAGACAGTCAACCAAATGCGGGGACAAGAGAGACCTTCCTAGAGGAGACAACCTAAGCTGAGTGGCTGAGGGGAGTTGGGAGGGGAAATTCAGGTATGGTACAGAACATGCTCCAGGCACATGAAACTATGTAAATAAAGACCAGAGGCAAGAAGAAAAATAAGTCTGGGGAACCCCAAGGAGGTTACTACACACTCTACTCAGAAACCTAGTAAGGAAAGCAGCCAAAGTGGAACAAGCACCAAACTCCCTACTGTTGTGCCAGGCTGGCTCAAAGCAGAGAGGGAACTCTCCATCCCCACCTAAGCCCCATCTTAATTCCCACCTAAGCCTTGGGACAGTGAAAATCCAAGTGATAATTACAGAATTCTCATAAACTTTAGGAAATAAATTACACATGAACTGTAAAAGAAACAATGATATCTCGTAATAACAAACTAATGTGGAGAGGATGAAATTGAGGAGGAAAACATAGGGCCTACACTAATATTTTCAAAACATTAAAACTTATTAAAACTTACATTAATGGTTTGACTAAGTGCTTTATCGAATAAATACCTGCCAGGCCACTAGGTGAAGGAATCAAGGATGGTGATATTTGTGCTTTGAAAACTGCTTGCCATCCTCAAGAAGAGTGGCTTCACCTGAGAAGTTATCACTAGCACCTCCACAGGTTGAGGAAACCCTCATTAAGAGAAGAGTCCCTACTGGTCCCTAAGACCCTTGTAAGGGCAATGGCACACTGCAGTGGGCAGCACGGCCTGCACGATCCCCTGTCAGCAGCCTCGTGGCTGTGAAACTGCAGCATCTCTCGACCCTCCTAAGCCCCATGATAAGTGGTCTGCCCTGAGGAGACAGACAGCATTCCAGAGCCACCTGCCAGCCACCAGGTTGTCAGTAGGCAGCTGTCTCTCAGAGCAGCAATGACAGCTGACCAGACGAGTGCCCCATCAACTATCTACATGTGGGAAAAGGTGCGATCCCCTAAAAGCCTTGGAAAAAACCTACACTTGTCAGAAATGTTATTTCCTGACACTGTGAACTGCAAGTCATTTCCTCTGTGAATTAAAGTGGTGGGTATGCATACATTCTTTAGCCGGACCCAGGGGAGCCTTGCTAGGCAGTCAGTACTGAAGCTGTCATTCTGACCCTTGAAAGCCCAGGAAATGATGACCAGGAGAGCCATGTGGTACAAAATCCAAGGCTGTAAATACTTTTGCCAAGCATCATCAAAGTCAGTGGGTTCAGAAAAAGAGCAAGCTCCCTTGCTGCAGGTGGGGCTTATCACCATGGCAATCCCACACTCCCAACCCTCCTCAGAGACAGCTCAGAGCAGATGTTGTGATGTTGAGTCTTCATAACATGCTGCCCAAACTCAGGCAACTTGCTCTAGTCCTTCAAGCAATCTGGACACAGAAGAATTCAAAACTGGCAATAAAACAATTGATATGAACTATAATACACTAAGTGCCTCATATGCCCCAGATTCCGAGTAACACATGACATACATGCAGTCTTGCATAAGCCTCACTGCAAGCTTGCACAGTTCATAAACATCACCTCCACAATATCGACTATGAGAAATACTGAGGAGTCAATGAGAGACAGATAATCCCTAGTCAGTCAAATCCAGAACAAGGCTTCAATCATTTAAACCTCTATAGCCTCAGTTGTGGACTACTCCCTTCTTATTAATCAACAATCTTTTCTAGCAGACTGGATCGGCCTTCCACACAGAGGTGACCTTCTGCAAGTTGCTGGACAATGTTTAAGGGCTGAGCCCGATGGAGTCTAAAATATCATCTGTGGTTGAAACTCCCTGATTTGTGGGAGCCTTGTGATATGCTAGGCATGGTAGGCAATTTAGAATCATTAAGCCAGTTTCTATTTTCAAGGAGCATATATTAAAGAAAGAAATCCAAATTAAAATACACAGTTGAGCAATTGAGTGTAAAGCTATATAGTAATAATTACATGTGAAATAGGAAAGGAAGAAAGGGAACAGACAATTTGGGCAGCAGAGTCACAGAAGGCTCCATCTGCAACACAGACCATGGTACCATGGCAAGTAGAGGAAGGGAATCAAGTGACCAGAACACCCAAGTGCTGCATCCTGAGGTTCCCATGGAACAGACCCAGGCCAGAGCTCCAGAGAGTGCAGACCACAGATTATTTGGTCCTAAATGGTGAACCTACAGGCATAATGAGAAAGAGCAGGGCCTGTAGTAGATATGATGGGTGAGGACATCATAGGACCTAATTTATACATAATTGTTTGTTCTAATTTTCTGAGTATTTCACTCATGGGTTCTTAGCAACTGACATGCAAGTTCTTCAGGAGAAGCCAGTTTCCACAGTAAGAATTTTTGAAAACCTGACTTCTGGTGGAAAGAGCTGGCCCCCAGGTCCCAGGTAGCTAGTGGGTGGCACAGCAGCACTGGGAGAAGAAGTGAGAACTGAACGTGGTGTTCAGGAAGGTCAAGGAGGAAGATGAGATGTGAACTACCTCCCAAAGGGGAGAATGAGTTGAAGAGAAATGGTGGCTCATGTAGCGTGGGGTTGGGTATAAGAGAATTACTAGGTGTCCAAACCAAGATATTTCTGAGATTGAAAAAGGGTAGCATTTGTTATTATGGAAGGACAATGGGAAAAAACTGAGTTTTACTGAGTGAACCAGGATGAATGGCCATTCTATGCAAAGTTATCTTTCTAGCCTTCCTATGAAAACTTCAACATCACATATATTTCTCACAGATGCCTCAGTTTAACTATAATCTATAGTGGGAAAGAAAAAAATCGAGACTTCCCGCAGACTATATCACTACAGAAAAACCAGCATAAAAAAAAAAGAAAAAAAAAAAAAAAACCCACAGAGGCTGTTCCTAAGAACTGAAGAGCATTGGGTAACAGTTGGTCAACCTTAGAAAGTAGATAACAGCAATCCTGCAAATGTCATCCTTGGGAATACTGTTATAGAAAGAGTCAGTATGCATGTATGCATGTTGCAAATAAAGTGTTCAATACTCAATTTTAGGAGGCTCCTGAGGAAACTTAATTAAATAGGTTTTTCAAAGGCCGCCTTCTTGGGAGCCCTTTCTACCACAAAGACACATTATGAGTTTCTATAAGAGAAATAACATGTGCATCATTTTCCACTTTTTTATCCACTTTTATTTAACCAGAGAATCTATGTTTCCAGGTTACCTATTAGGAAGCCCTGGAACCCATGTTCCATGGTACCTGATTTGGAAAATGCTCTGTTCAAGGGATGAGGTAGATTTCCAGATACAATATCTACCTACAATGTTCCATCTCATAAAATCAGGAACATCAAAGTAGCCCTGCCTTGGGAAATGGAATATCCATTTGCTGATAAATGGAGTGGCAGAAAGAGGACTTGGCAGGCTGCAAGGTGACTGGATTCTAATCTTAGCTCTACCTCTCTGAAAAATGAAACCCTTTTGAATCTCAATGCCTAAGAGTCCATCAGCTCATAAATCTTATGATTCCTATTGTGCTATTAGGGAGATCTAGCATTCCTTTAACTCATCAAACAAATACTGAGTGCCTACCATGTGTCAGGTACTGCGCTAAATTTTAAGGCTACAAGATGAGCAATGAGACCTTTCCTGCAGTGTCTAGAGTCAGTTTCTTCAATCTCCTGGGTTTTCCCATGGAAAGCAACATTTTTTTTTTCAAATTTAGTATAAAAATCTTATATCTTGAATATAAACATTGTTTGGAAACAGTGTAGATGAGGGGGTATATTTTAAAGAAGATGAAATAAAATTAAAATCGATTACTCATATTAGGGAACATTGAAATATATTTGAAACTAACAACAAAGAAAATACTTGTTGAACATTCTGGTATAATAACCACAAAATATTATCTCATGCAAAATAAATAACAACATACGTCCTTCATCACAGCCAAGCATCCTCTCTTGAGATGCTCATGCTTTGCCTGGTTTGGTAGTTATGGTGGTTGTTAATCTGACATTCATATCAGGCTTCCCAAATCACCTTACCAAATCTTGAACTTGTAGTCTCTTAAAAGCAAAGGGATTAGAAATACATCTGCCTAAACTACGCACTGACCACTCAGGTGCTCTTTGTGGTGTCTTCTTATTCCTGAACCTATATGTTTCCAAAATCTTAGCTACTGAATCCTGGGATTCTATATAGGGACATGGAGTCGAGACAGATATTATTAAGTATATATATATATATACACACACACATATATATGATATGAGGAATATATATATGTATGTATGTCATACACAATATATGTGTATATATATAAATATATATATATATGAAAAATTGACCAATATTTCTCATTATGTAATCTAGGAGAATAAAAAATCCACATCTATATGTCTATATGTCCATCTGTGTCTCTATCTCTGTATCTGTTTTTCTGCATCTCTCTATCTCTAGCTACGTCTAAAACTCCAGTTCCCTAGACCAATATCTTGGAGAAGAGGAGGAAAGGGAGTCAGGGAGCCAAAGGAAAGACAAAATAATGGAATGCTCATGTACTATGAATCTATTATTTCTAGAAATAGATGGGCCAAAGCTATTTTGAAATATATTTATAGATGATGATAAGCATTTAGGATTATGAGGTTTCATTCCACTCACCCAAAATTGAATTACTGGGAATAATTTTTACGGTCTTTTGAAATATATGTTATTTATTTATAACTTAGTAACCTTATAACCTTTATAACTTCAGCCTTTTGGGTTTTTTTAAAAGATTTTATTTATTATTTTTGAGAGACACAGAGAGAGAGGCAGAGACATAGGCAGAGGGAGAACTTGTAGCTCCCGTGGGGAGCTTGGTGCAGGACTTAATCCTATAACCCTGGGATCACGACCTGAGCCAAAGGCAGATGTTCAACCACTGAGCTACCCAGGTGCCCCTGTTTTGTTTTATTTTATCATTCCCACAATGACCTATGTATTACAACAAACTATGTAGAGTTATGTGGAATAAAATGGAGACTTTGCTCAAAGTATATTTGCATATACAAAATATTATGTAGCAAGGCAATAAGAACATTTTATTTTAAAATAAGCAATAAGAATATTTTATTTTAAAATGTATTTTATAAAAAGACTCTTAAGGGATCTCTGGGTGGCTCAGTCAGTTAAGCAGCTGCCTTCAGCTTAGGTCATGATCTCAGGGTCCTGCGATCGAGCCCAACATCAGGTTCCCTGCTCAGCAGGTGTCTGCTTCTCCCTCTCTCTCTGCCCTCACCCCCCACTAGTGCTGTCTTTCTCTCTCTCTCAATAAATAAATAAAGTCTTTTAAAAAAGAAGAAGACAACACATGTGTTTGCCTTATGATCTCGGGCAAGTCATATAACCTCTCTTGTCTTCAGTCTCCTCTGCCATAAAATAAGAGTAAGCCACAATTACTGACCACCATGCAAGGCTATTGTGAGTAGCAAAATGAAATAATGTAAGTGAAAGTAAGTGTTCTGAAGAGTGTAAAGTAGTATACAAGTGGAAGGTGCCATTATCTTTAATCAAAACCACCAGAATACACATGCATTTTTCATCCTTATTGCACAACATAAACAAATTTGAACTCTAAAAATGAAATCAGCCCAAAGTAAAATGTTAGAAATGACAATAAGTCATTTTTCAGAACAAAGAAATTGGTTTTCCATAGATGTTCTTTCCCGCTGCATGTAAGGACCTATATCCATCAATGGCTAGGTCCCTTGTCTTCACACAGGGTATAATTATGGCCAATCACACAGTTGCTTGCTCATGTTACTATCAGAGCTTGGGGCCACTATGTTTCCTCTGTATTACCACAGGGATATGCCAGGATTTATAGCAAATTGTGCTGTTACCAAGACATTTTTTAAAATTAATTTAAAAAATAAAACCTATTCTTTTCATGAATGTGATCTAAGCCTAAAGTTTGGGCTATGTGTGCACTTTCCAGTTCAAAAGTTCTAAGTCCTTTACAATCATTATTTTAAGCAATGCTTTCAAACATCAAACTAGACTGACTAAAGATTACTAAACACTCTACTTTTGTAGACAAGATAAATTCCCAAGAAAAATCAGGATAGCTGCCAGACCCTCCATTAAGCCTTTATATTATTTTATTTAACCCTCAAAACCAACTATATCCTACCAATGTTAATTTCTGGTTTTGGATAACTGAACCATCATTATGTGAGATGTTAACAATAAGGGACATGGGTGAAGGATATAAGGGGACTCTTTCTACTATTTTTGCAAATCTTCATTTTTTTCTGTAAGTCAAAATTAGGTAAAAATTAAAAGCCAAAACTAAAACACAAATCTTAACAAAATAGCATCCTATTCCCATTAGTCTAGACACTAAGTCTCTGAGAGATTAATCATTTGCCTGAAGTCAATTATTGTTTCCATTAATTTATACCTTCAGTTTAGTCTATAAAGTATTTAAGGCAGCTCATTTACGCAAAGTAAAAGATAATAATTATAATAAAAATAGCTAACAATTTTACAGAGTAACCACATACCAGGAACTGTCTTAAGAACTTGACAAAGAAGAAGAAAAAAAAGAAGAACTAGACAAAGATTACATCAATATCTATATCAACCCATGACATAGGTCCTATTTTAATTTCCATACATAAGAAAAAACTAAGATGCCAAGGAGATCACTAACTTGCTCAAAGTCACACTTCTAGCAAGTGGGGGAATAAGGATGACATCCAGCACTATAGAAGATGACATTCAAATGGCAGAGAAGAAAGGCAGAAAGTTTAGGGGGAACATGAAGTGAATCCAGGAGAGAAGTAACATGGAAGTCTGTCAACAGCACAAATTTCAAAGTGCATTTAACAGAAGCTAACCATATGATCAGGAGATGGGCAAGCACCTTTGATTTAGGACCAGCCAGTGTTTCTCCTAAAGATCCTCAAACAACATGCTGATAAGTACAGTATAAAGAACCTAACTTTCACATCTTTTAAGGATATGACAATGAGTCTTATGGGGAAGAGTATTATAATCTGACACACTATAGGTAGTTGATATCTCAGCAATAAATGTTTCTGTAAAAATTCTGTAGGCTGTCAATAGTACATGCTCAAGGGACACAGCCCTCCTCTTAATCCAGGAAATGATTTCAGAATATCTTGCCTAATATTTTTGTCTCTCAACTGCACTTGTGCTAAATATTGGGTGGAGATGATTTTGAGATTGTGTTCCTGCCAATTTCCTTAAAGAACAGGGTTCTACTTATCTCAATAAACATACTCCTGTATGCTACACTATTCTTCCAAAGAATAAGTCAAGCTTCTCCCTCACATCACTCTTCCACACCCACTGGAACAGGTTAGAAAGTAAAAAATCTCATTTATTAATCAGGGAACTGACTGGCCTTTCTTAATAAATAAATTTCCTATTTTCCTGAAATCTAAAATTTTAACTTATAACATGATTTTTTTTCATTCACTTTTAGTTGCAATCCATTCAAAATATACTATAAATTTCTCCACCTTAATTTTTCTTATTTAAATTAACTAATTAATTAAAGTTCATTATTTAATTAAACATAACATTTTCTTGATTACTTTGGGAAGACTAGGCATCTCCTTGCCTCTGTTTCCCATCAGGAGAAATCCTCCTAGTGGTAACTGAAAATATGTGGGCCATTCTGGGCTGACACAATGACTAGAGGGCACAACTGGCATTTTATGGGAGAAAGTCAGGGATGCTAAATATCCTTAAGTGCAGGAAAATCAAGAACAATATAGAACTACCCTGTCCAAAATGACAGCAGAGGACCTTCAGAGCTACCCTCTCTTGAAGAACAGTGTGGAGATTTTTACCACAATAATCCTGAAAGAAGGTCTCTAGCCTCCATGTAAAATGCTTTTAGTGCAGTGAGCTCATTACTCTCATCACCATTGCTAAAGCAGCTAAAATGGAACATGTATTCACATAGTAACCTAAAATTTGTCATGGTTTAATTTCAACCTGTTTGCCTTCTAGAGTAATATGCCCCAGGAAAATCATGTCCTCTTCTCAGTGAATCACTATTTCAGTTTATTTTGATAAACTTTCATGAAATAATAAGGACCACTTTGGTTTATAGAATGTTGCTTGCTTTTTACTCCTTCAACTTCACAAATTCCTTCTACTTCACAATATAGTGTTATTAGCAATTCAGTTACTGCTTCCCTGTAGGAATACCTCTACCCTGAAGGAATGAAAAACTAGTTGTCTCTCAGGAGCTGTTTCTCACCGTCTCCTTTGTGATTTCACCTATCTTCTTTTTTAGAGAATCTGCTTCTTTCTCTACTTCTAATCCAATCTGATGAATGAATTCTATGCCACTTAGCTGCCTGAATATGATCAAGATTAGAACTAAAGTTGCCAGGGAAAACCAGATAAGTACTAAATATCTGGCTCAAATACATTTTGTCATGCCAGAAGGAAACATGTGTGGGCTATATGTTTTCATTGTACCTGATGATCTCTCCCTTGCTGTTGGCTCAGATCAAAGAAAAAAGGTGCAAGATGCTTAATGCGTAGTCAGGAATGGGTTTCGTCTTGTGGACATACATCAGTCAGCTGGCAGCAGCTGCCTTGAGTGCAGCATGGAGAGTGAATCTTAGACTACGTCTCATTTAACAAAAACTAATAAAAGCTATTGCAAGAGTCTGAGACATGGCAATGCCAATGTTGCTGGTACCTATGCTATGCATTTGCTAACACCAATAAAGTAGAAGAAGCACTGGTTTGGAGTCCTAGGTCTGAAATGCAAAATTCTAGTGTTATTATTTACTAGTTGACTGAACTATCAACATCTCTGGGCTACAACATCCTCATCAATAAATTTGTAATAATAATAATAATAATAATAATAATAATAATGTATCCCAACTGGGCTGTTGTATAAACGAACTGAAATGACTCTTTTAAGTTCTATAAATATTTATTTAGTACAACTTAGTATCCCAGACACTCTGGCATCATGACAAGAATAAAACCACAGATGAGTCAAGGTCACTGCCCTTGAAAAACTGAGAGTCAAAAGGCGAAAAAAAAAAGACAAGTAAGCAGATAATCTCAATATAAAGTGGTAAAGACATTAATAATTGAACCACAAAGTGTTATGAGAATGTAGAAGACAGGCATTCCATCAATGACTTCTGCAGCTGATAAAAACTCTGATAGAAACTGGCTTTTACAATGGGGAACTCTATGATCCTATGTAACAGCCAGTGCTGAGATTGTTGATTCATAGGCTCAACAATGTCTTCTAGGACCCATCATGTATTTATATCTTAGAGAAAGCAATGCTTTCATCCAGAAGTCACAGAATCTGTAGATCTTACAATGGAATGGATCATGGCAGCAACTCAAACAATACCCTTTATTTTCATGTCCCTTTTCTCACATCTCACTGATTCAGATGGATTCAACCTGGCATGTTTCTGAACTGATCATCAGTCAGGAAATAGAATTATCATGATTGACTGTGACAGATACTCTGAAGTGGGTGGTAACCATAATGTTCACTTCAGAGTCTAGATCAGCTTACCAGAGGTGGGGTGGTAGTGAAGGGATGGTTTTTTAAAGGACATCAATCCAAATTTTCAAAGAATGAGTAAAATTAGCTAAAATAAGAGGATGAACATCTCAGGCAGAGGAACAATGTAACTAGAGGAAAATTATCACAGAAATAACAGAGGTAAAAGTAGCACTTGGTATGAGCTATGGATTTCCTATATGCTTGTGGACTGAAATCTACCTCTGGAGTCAGAGAAGTATCATGGTCTTAAGACACCCCTAAATTAACATTCAACATTTTTTTACTTTAGTTGTGTTTCTTTGAAATAAAATATATGATTTCTCTAAACATTTTTTGATTTCTACTTCTTAGATATCTCTCTGTGGGAAATGATCAAGTTCTTTGGGTATAGCCGACACTCCACTCAGTAACTATGGAATTGACAGCACAGCAGAAAGGATTACACACTATGAATTCTTAACTTGGATTAACTAATTACTTAGATACAGTTTATGTACAAATTATTTTAATTTAGAAATTCCAAAAATTCTTAACTATAAAGTCTAAGTAAAATTTTCTTCTAACCTAAATAAAATTCTCTTCTAATGGATTTTTGCATGGGATAGATAGGCCTTTCCAGGAGAGATTTATTTCATTATATTCTCTTGAAAATACTCAAATGGACACAGCACAGGTAAACCTCCAATTGCATTCTGAATCTAGTCATATTGGCTTTCCTATCAGTGAAAACTACTCCATCAGATGAGAAATGTTTTAATCCAGGTTCCTTACTTTTTCCTGTATCAACATAGAATGAAAAGTGGGGAGATGTTATATCAGGAGTTACCAGCCAAAGGCCACATGAAACAACCAAATACCACTTTAAAATGCATTTCAGAATAAGAAAACAAACTTATATCCCTGTGACTAATTCTAACTAATCTCTATTAGTAACACTACTGGAATGCACAATGGAATAGGGAAAACTCAAAGCATGCCCAAAAAGTTCAAAGTAATGGCCAGGGTGACAATCTCACATTAATTCCCACTGTAAGGTCGGGTTGACTATTTAATCGCATGAACTATATTTTGGAGTTTCAGTACAATCTGTGGTTTGTTTTGCTTTTCGAATCATATGGTCTGGGAACAGAACATACATAGCTCAGTAAGAATTTCAGAAGACACAGAAAAAGGGAAAGCCTTTCTATGAGACACACAAGTACACTGAGGAAGCAATTTCCTTTAAGGTATTCCCAAATAATAAAATCGGAAAAATCAGACTATAGTTAACAGGATTGTGATGTTAATACAGTCACTTCCTTAGGAATTTTGGTAACAGAGAAAAAAGAAAAAAGCTGCACATACATTGCAATATGTGGGTATGTAACAAGGTGGAAAGAGGAAGTAATTCAAAATACAATACCTGTTTATTGACAGACAATGTACAGTAAATATATTTAAGCTGCATTGCAGTTCCTCTCTCTTTAGCATTTAAATTGATTCACCATTTACATCTACTCTCCACCTTCCTGGTAAACATGGATGGGGAAACTCTGATTAGAACAAGCCTCTATTTTTCTCTTTGGATTCCCTCATTGCCAAGCATTATTAAAATTTCACCTTTAATTTCACTGCAAGACATCTAAATGAAAGGGAATGCAGAAGTTGGCTACGGGAACTCTCAAATTTAATCTCCTTTGCAGTCCGATTCCTGTAGCGTGAATAGCAGCCTGATCTTATTGGCACTTTCAACTGCAAAGTCAGGTTCATTTCAAAATTTAATACAACGTATTTGTCATCACCACACTTCCCTCAGTAAGGACACTGACACCAAACTGCTACTGGTTGGTGGTCTGAAAAAGATAGGTTGCTGAAAATGAAAATTCTCTCCTCTAAACCTAAATAACTCATCTCACATATTATGTGTCTTCTGTTTCTGCAAGAGTACACTATTGCTTTCCACAATTTGATCTTTTAGTAATCCATCTAGGTAACAATAAAGAAATAAAAGAATATTTACTCACTGCTTGCTTCTGGAAAGACAGTAATATATTTCACAGATTTCAAAAATAACTTCCCCAGCAGGAAACAAGAAACAACAGATTAGAATCAATATTTCTGTTGATTCTAAGTATAAGACGTATTTGTCACTGCTGTAGCCTACTTCTGTTATACACTAACGTTGTGAGGCTGTCCAAAGGCCCCCTTCTGCCTAGAACAGTGTTTCTCAAATTGCAATCTCTAGACCAGCACCATCAGCATCACCTGGGAACTTGTTAGAAATACAAATCCTTGAGCCTCATCCCAGACCTACTGAATCTGGAGTAAAGGAATTCCGTGTGTGTGTGTGTGTGTGTGTGTGTGTGTGTGTGTAAGTGAAGCAAAGTTGACACACAATGTTACATTAGTTTCAGGTGTACAACATAGTGATTTGACAAATTGATTAGTTATGCTATGCTCATCACAAATGTAGCTACCATTAGTCATTATACAACAGTATTAAAATACCAGTGACTAAAAAAAAAAAAAAAAAAAAATACCAGTGACTATATTCCCTATGCTGTACCTTTCACCCCCACGACTTATTCATCCCATAACTGCATAACTGGAAACCTGTACTTCCCATTCCCCTTCATCCATTTTGGATCCTCCCACCCCATCCCCTCTGGCAACCATCAGTTTGTTCTCAGTATTTATAGGTCTGTTTCTGTTTGTTTTTTTTTATTTCCACATATAAATAAAATTATATGGCATTGTTTTTTTTCTGCCTGACTTATTTTGCTTAACATATTAGGTCCATCCATGCTGTTGCAAATAGCAAGATCTCATTCTTCTTTATGATTGAGTAATAGTCCATTGCATATATATACCACATCCTCTTTATCCATTCATCTATTGATAGACACTTGGGTTGCCTCCATATTTTGCTTATTGTAAGTAATATAGCTATAAACATAGGGATGCATGTATCTTTTCAAATTAGTGCTTTTGTTGACTTTGGACAAACAGTAGTAGAATTACTGAATCCTATAGTATCTCTATTTTTTAATTTTTTGAGAAACCTCCATACTGTTTTCCACAGTGGCTATATCAATTTACATCTCCACCAACAGTGCACAAGGGTTCCCTTTTCTCCAGATCCTCACCAACACTTGTTATTTCCTGTCTTTTTGTTACTAGCCATGCTGACAAGTGTAAGGTGATTAAGGTGATAACATATTGTGGTATTGATTTGCATTTCTCTGATGACTAGTCTTTCTATAATCCCATGGGTTATTTTAACACTGTAGTTTTTGAATCATCTACAACAAAAGAGATAGTGCAACATGTTCCCCAAACACCTCAGGCCCAATTTTCCTACACAAATAATTCCTTTAACATTTTTTCTTGTTTTTATTAAGAAATATTGCAATTTTTTTGTTTCTTATTCAGAAATATTCCAATACATTCTGGAATACACTACAAAATGAAAACATGAACAACCTAGCTAGCCCTTCCCCTAGAGTCATAAATTATTTCAATTGTTAGAAAATAAGACTCAAGAGGATGGTATAAGTTACCAGCATTGCCTAAATGGGAAAGAAATGGGATTCAATAATGCTTTTTATGCTTTCAAAGGGGAGGACAGAGCAGTATATTAAAGCCTGTCAGATATTACCAAATAATTGTAAATAGTGAGGGTAGTTTAGGGGCGCCTGGGTGGCTCAGTTGGTTAGGCATCCAACTCTTGGTTTCAGCTCAGATTGTGATCTCAGGCTTGTGAGATCAAGCCCTGTGCTGGGCTCTGTATTCAGTACAGAGTCTGCTTATCCCTCTCCCTCTGCTCCTCCTCCCTACTCTCTCTCTCTCTAAAATAAAATCTTTCAAAAATATAGGGATGGTTGTTCCAAGTACTGAATGAGCTCTCATGAGCGGCACCATCATTTCTTTCTTGAAAGCTGTTGAAATATTATCATCAATATGGTATGATTGTAATTGGATCCTCTATCTTCTATAGGAATGGATCCACGAAATACCTTTGCGGGCATCCTTGTCTCAGTTTGAGTCATACCACAACCAAACTCTGTGATAGAGTCTTAGGCAAATATTTATTGGGGAGTAATGCCAGAGAACCAGTGCAAGAATGGAGGATATGACAGGGAAAGAAGGCTGAGAGAGGGTCTGTGATCAAATCAGTCACCTTGATGATTAAACGGAGCTTCCTCTCCCTGGGAGCTCTAGGAAATAGCACAGAACTTGCATCTCAAGGTTACCCCATCTGAGGGGCAAGGGAGCTGATATTTATACAACTCTCAATCATTGGTTGAAGGCTGCTCCCTGGGATTCTCAATTCCCTAGCATTTCTGACTGCATATGTGGGCAGAGAAATTCCTCAAGCAAAGAGAGTCAGGTGATGTCAGCTGGAATTTGGGGGGGGGGGCGATATGCACAGAAATGGTAAATGGCCAAGCAGACCTGAGCAAGAAATGACAGTGCATGCTATGTCTATTTCAAAAAGGCTGTCTCTGGATTTGCCCTGCTAATATAAAATGCATGTCCAAATTTATTCCCCTCTCCTTTGATCCCTCTGACTCCTAGCAATGCAGTTTTAAAATTCCCAAACCTTATGCAAAGTGCAGTGTTTCCCTGTGTGTGTGTCTTTCTCAAAATAGAAACAGTATAAGAAAATAAGCTACCCTCTTGTAACTTAAAAAAGAAAATCTATATTACTATTATCCCTTCCAAAATGCACATCTTTAATCCAGATAACTTATGTCCACCAAGGTGCCATTGCTCAAAACTTTTAGAAAATTTTTGTTTGAAATTTATTTTGAGGCTCTGTGTTCTCTGTGGTGGTTCTAATTTGTAGAGTCACTTTAACAGGTTGATTGACTGCAGACTGTACTTGTGTGGCAAAGAAATACTTCACTAATAATTTATTCCTTGTTCTTCCTAAAATATGAGAGAGTAAATATTGTGCTAAAATAAGAGTTAGAAAGTCTTATAAAAAAAAAGAAATACAGAGGAGAAGTAAAGCAGCACTTGTTGACCAAAATGAGATACAGCATGAGCAAAGGGCTTAGAAAATATGTCTTGAAAACACAAAGGGAGTTCTATTTAGAATTCTGGTGAGTCACAAAATATTCTGATAAATAACTTCCTATCTGAATAGAGTTTGACCTTCTTCTCAAAGGTGACCTAAAGGACATTTCTTGAAATTTAAAGATTAAAAAAATAAATAAAGCTTCCATTCCAATCAGATTTACAAACATTAGAAAAATTGCAATCTACCCCAGTTAAATGATTATTCTAGCATGCTTTCTACCAATTAAAGTCCTCCTACGGGTACTTACAAGCACATGCTTACAAGAACACGCCATTTTATCCAAGATTAAATATCATATTTTTGGATTGTTCAAGGTTAATGATGCAAGGCAAAAAACTCACAGAAAAATGCCTCCGAAATGTAAAGCAAAGTAACCTTAATGATGGGAAATCTTCCCTCAAACTTTCTGTGCAAATATATACACCATTTACTGAAAATATTTGCGTGGGTAAAATCTAGTGCAACTGAAAAATAAGTATCCCTGTATGCAAGGGGGCATTCTAGTAACACTGGAGAACCCTAGCTCCATGTACCTGTCAACATGTGTTCTTCTTGATATATTGTATCCTCCTGCATTACGCTAAAATGGGCATTTGCTTTCTATAAGTACAGAATGTACACAGCATTACCTCTGAATAAAGATGTTTGCTGAAATATACAGACTTTTTTTTTTCTCCAGATAACCTAGTCAGCAAATTATGGAGCAAAGCAGGTGGAGTACTCACAGTCTGACTGTCACAATAAGTAGCCTGGTTTTTATCCAATGACCCTGTGGTATCATCTGTCCACTTTGCATTATGGAGACATGAAAAATGATAAATAGAGGCCACTCGCCAGCCACTGGGAATGCTGTCCAGTGCCCTGGCATTATGGGGATTTTCCCAACCTGCTCTGGGAAGATGTCACATAGTGATAAACTTTCATCAACCACCAGTGAAACCCAGCAACAATGAACTAGTTACATGTTTGAGAAATAAAGTTTAAAACACAGTGAATTCACTTGATAATCTAAAGGAGAAATAGGTTGGGTATGCACTCTGCATCACACTCCATTTGCTTTCAAATGCCCTCTGACATGGAGGAAACCTGCTTGTCGATGAGACAAGAAAAAACTATGTATGTTCTATACTCAGTAGAAGTCTATTGACTCAGACTAATGATAAGATACTATGCAGAGGAAAGCAATCAAAGCCCACTGACCATTCAAAGTGGTAGTAATCAGATTCCAAATCAGAACACTCATTGTTTCTATTATACTATTCATGTAATCTATTATATATAATCTAATTTTTTTCCTAAAATGAATATTACTGACCCATTGTTTGCTGCAATCACAAGCCAGGTGAGCAATAGGAACTTTATTAAGAGTGAACAGTATCACTAATAAATCAAAGTAGAGAATGGGTCAAAACATACCTTCTACAGAGATAGCTGTAGAAATTCATTAATGACTACTTAGATCTTTGATTACATTCTTAAACTAACCCACAAGGTTTGCACATCTCAAATTGCTATTTATAGTTACTGGTTTCAATGTGGCAGACTTTGTGTATTTTGAAAGGTTGTAAGCTAATGATTTATTATTTTTTAAAGATTTTATTTATTCATTTGAGAGAGAGAGAAAAAAAAACACACGAGTGCGGGGTGGGGGTGAGAAGGAGAAGCAGACATATATTTATTTACCTAAGAGTAAGTTACCTTTGCACATTATAGCAGGCCTTAAGCCTGATGAGATTTCATGTAAGTTTTTGTTTTTAACCAAAATGAAGATATTACTTTTGGTCATATGCACTTAACTTTAAATAAATTCTGAAATAAAGGGCGTACAAAACAATAAATTCAGGGTGGTAAAAAGAAAACTATCAAATGTTATAAGAAAAAAATCACAGCTGACTTAAGTTTATTTCAACCTTTTTCTTTCTCTCTAAGCATTTAAATGAGTGTCAACAGTTGTGTCAATTCCTGTAGATATAGAAAGACTATGATAATAGGTGGAGAGTCAAAGAGGAGCATTTCTCTGCTAAACTTCTGTCATAAATCACCCAGAATTTCATAGAAGCTGAATTGCAAGATGTGCAACCAGACCACATTTTTAATTTCTCACTGGACAAAAGATGGCTTCAGCTACCAGGAGGCCAGCCTGTTCTTGTAAGCATGACCATGGCTGATACCCCACAAATGATTAGGGAGCCCATTCAAGTATGTAAAAACCACAAAGACTTCATGAAACCGATATAAGCCAGTAGTAATTTCTATTTCTCCCCATAGAAATTGAGAGGCTAGGTCAATGTTGAAAATTAGCCATTTCATAGGAATAAGCAAAAAAACAAAAAAAACAAAAAAACAAAAAAACAAAACAAAACAAAACAAACAAACAAAAAACAAAAAAACAAAAAACCAAAATCCCTCTAGAAGTGCTATACAATGGTAACATTGTAACAGGAAGTATATGTTGGGGGAGGAAGGGCAGTTTCCCCACAGCACGCCACAGAATTCTCCAACACCAGTTGGGTGTCCTAATATTCAATTCTGCCCCTACCTACAAATAGCATCAGATTCCACAAGTAAAAGGCTCAGTCCAACAAGACTGCCCTGCACTTCAGAGGCCAAATGCAAGCCCAGGTAGGCTATGCTTTTAACCAACCAGCTACAGACTGGAGGTTCCAACAACACCGTCCAACTCAGGATGCCAATTGCAAGTCCAGATTGTTACCTGCACTTCAGACCAATAGGCTATAAATCAGAGGTTCTCACAACTCCCTCCCTGGCTTTAATTAATTTTTCAGAGTGGCTCACAGAATTCAGGAAGCCTGTTTTACTTACTAGATGACCCATTTCTTGTGAAAGGATATAATTCAGGAACAGCCAGATGGAAGAGATGCATAGGATGAAGTACAGGGAAAAGGCATAGGGTTTCTACCCACCATTCTCCCCGAATCTCTGTGATGAGTGACAACACACCTTTTTTTCTGAGTCACAACGCACCCATTTCATCTTTCTGGAAGCAATTTCAGGAACTGAGGGCAAGAGGCCAAATGTAATCAAAGACGCTCCCATTGTTCTTATTGCTCAGGAAGTACCAAGAGTTTTAACAGCTCTGTGCCAGAAATGGGGAGAATATGTATTTCTAATTATAGATCACCATATAACACCTGCAATACGATAGAAGGCACAGAACAAATTGTGAAAAACTCCTCAGCCCTATATACATAATCTATCATGACAAGCCTCTAATACCTGCTGTGAGATGACAAAGTCTGGCAGTCATTTGTCTTTGGGACTCAACCAAAGGATCTTCTTGTTTCTTATTTCCTCAGCAGGAGGTTGGGAGGAAGAAGTAGTATGGTTATTCTAATACTCATTATTATTTCCATATTATGTAAGAATGTTCTTTGCACAATTCCCCCAGGGCAGAGTAATAAATGTGCATTATAGTGAAACAAGCTTATAGCATATTTTGAATGGTTATGTGCCAGACACCTCATTAATACTTTTATATAACCAATTTAACTCTCTCAATCTGAGAGTGAGAGGTAGGTTTTATCAATCAATTTTCAAACTGAAGGAAAGGATGCCTCCACAAGTTAATTAATTTTCCTGAGATGGTCTAGCATGTGAGGAGCAGACCTGAAATTCCAACCTGGCTAAGTGCAGAATCCAGGTTTGAACCTCTAAACTACTCTTCCTGAATTCAAAGAAAAGCAATATAAACATGATCTTATTTGCCTCTGTTAATAAATTGTACATACATTACCACAATCCAAAAATTATCAGTAATATTAGAAGCCATTATTAGCTGTAACTACTCAAAAAGGTTGCAGTTAATATAATGTGTTGTTGGCCTCTATTTAATTAAACAAATACCTTTCATTAGATAACTGATTGCATTGGCTTGATAAAGTGTACATCTGTCTAATCATGGCACTGGTTAAAAAAAAGAAAGTAGATAAAAAAAGAGGAAAGAAAGAAGAGGGAAGAGGGAAAGAAAGAAGGAAAAAAGAGTGAGGAAAGGATAGGGAGAGAGTCAAAGGAGAAAGAAAGAAAAAGGGGTTGTGGGAGACAGGAAGGAGAGAAACAAGGAAACCACTGCTGAATGTCAATCCCATGTGGGAGCAAATAGCCACTCTGAACCCACTTTGTAATTTCCTTCTATATACTTCATAAGTCAAAACATTTCACTCCACACACCAAGAGCATTATAAATGGGATTAATAGACATAGTCAATATTCTTCCAAGAGATGGATTTTTTTTCTAAACTATGGGATAAGGTTTAAAAATGTCACTTTTTTCATTTCCATGTGACTTGCATATTTTCTAAATCACCTTTCATTTCAAACAACTATTGTACTAGAAGCTTGGCAATGAAGGAAAGATGCCACTGTTAATGGTTTTGTAAAGCTTGACAATTTATATTTTAAAAATGGTTCCTTGGAAATATCAGTATTATGTCTAGAACTGATTCTAGTTGAATGCTATATAAATGAAAATATTTAGTATTTTTTTTCCTTAGGAAAGAACTGCAGCCCTGAAATCTTTACAAACTATAGTATTTATTAATAATATATAAAAGCATGTTGCATATCGACCTCGAAAAAGGCAAATAAAACTTCTTTGGTATTGATAAGTTGAAGACTACCCAAAGGAATTCCGAATGCTCTATCTTGATAGATTGAAAATTGCAGAGAAATTTCTAGGTTCACTATATTGCATTTAGGCATAATCCTATAGTTTTCTTTTGCAGTATGTGGCCTCATATTAAGTTAAGGCAGCTTACTTTACAGCAGTGTGGCATCTGACTTAAACATAAATATTCAAAGATAGAAAAGTTGTGTTCTTCTTCCTTGGGAAATTGACCTGTTAGAGAGCAGTGACATGACATAGGGCAGATATCACTTAACAACACATGTTGCTTTGCCTCATACCTTGGTCATTCTGGCAGATGGCCTTCAGGACGCGATGCCCCAGGCCACATTTTCCATGATCAGGGATACAAATCCCTTCGGATACCAGCCATCGGTAACACATCGGATCCTCGCAAGGGATAGACTCCACCAAATGAGGGCAGTGGCCTGCAGACCCTGTGGATTCCATGAGGACATGACGCCGTCTCATTCTAAATCCTGAAAAGAAAAAAAACCAAAAATTTCACAGTATTCCATTTTTATCCAACAGGAAAAAAGCAGCAACAGCTAGAAGAGAGATGAAACTTTCATTTCATGCTCTATAGTTCTAAAAGGTGTATTATTTTAAGGCGTTCTCCTTTATAGGAAAAGGAAGGAATAGACGAAAAGAAAGGGAAAGAAAATGGACAAGAACTAGAGGAGGAAAGCTGTCCTTCAAGACTGAACAACCTTGGAGAGGCCACACATAATCAAACCAAGTAGTAAGTAGCATGTTGTCCAACAGAATCAATAAACCAGCAGAAATAAATGAAGACTCTCAGAAATAGCCAAAACACAGATAAATCCACTTTTTTTTTCTGTTGTTTTTCACATTCTGGTTACTCCACATTGAGTTGAAATGTGGAGTACAACTGTATTAGATGTACATGTGTACATCTGGCATACCCCTGGTAACTAAGAAATTTGTGCACTGAGGTTTCTAAGTCAGCCTGCCCTGTGAATATAGCACCTCTTTGGACCACATTCCCCACCTTGGCTTGACATGGGTCTCTAGACTGTTAATCAGTTTAAAAAATATATATTGTGGGACTAGGGCCAAACACCCCACTATAAAAAGGATATAAATGGGCCTTACACGCTATAAGCTTACAGGGTGACAAACTCAGGCTACAAGAGACAAGCAGCTACAAATTGAGGAAAATGATTCAACCATACAACTGTAGGGAGTGTGGAGGTGTGTGGTGAAGTGGAGAATATGTGCTCGCTCCAAAAGAGGTGGCGATTCTACAGCTTCCATGGACTATTGCCATGAGGGAATATGGACCCTCTGTTAACAAACCTCATTTTTGACTAAGAAGATAGAAATCCAAGTTACATTTTGTTTCTATATGAAATCTCTGCATGTTTAACTAATTTATCTTTTTAAAAAACAAAGTAGCCTAAAAGAAAAGAAAAGTGACTGAGAACTAGATACAACCATTTGGTTTATGAGTTTTCAACCTCTGGCCCTGATGACATATCATTTCTGAAGGCTATGCCTGCCTTCCATGAATCTCATATTTTACTTCCAGTCTCTATCACACCAAATTCTGTTTACCAGCTTAATTCCTTCAATTCCTTTTATTTTTTTTTTTTTGTTTAAAATTTTATTTATTTATTCATGAGATACACAGAGACATACACAGAGGGAGAAGCAGGCTCCCTGCAGGGAACCCAATGTGGGACTTGATCCCGGAATCCCAGGATCATGACCTGAGCCAAAGGTAAACACTCAACCACACAGCCACCCAAGAGTACCTAGTTCCTTTTATTTTGAATGAAACCAATCTTATTGGGTGATAACATTTTAAGGAATTATTCACTTTTTTCCTTTAAGTAAGTTAAAAGAGACAGACAGGGGATGCCTGGGTGGCTCAGTGGTTGAGCCTCTGCCTTTGGCTCAGATCGTGATCTTAGAGCGCCATGATTGAGTCCCACATTGGGCTTCCCTTGAGGAGCCTGCTTCTCTCTCTGCATATGTCTCTGCCTCTCTCGTGAACAAATAAATAAATAAAATCTTTTTTAAAAAAACGGACAGACGACTATGACAGGAAAAAAAGAGAGTATGAGAACACTGAAGTCCCACCATGAAAGTTAGATACCCCACTACCTTTCCCACAAGAGGTGGGAAGAAGGAGAAGTTAGGGAGCATGTGAAGTCACAAAGCCAGGTATATATATCTCTCCCAGATTTCCCAAAGCCATGCCTATTTTCCCATCAATAGTAATTGAAATGAAAAGTTTACAAAGCTCAAGGTATAGTTGGCAAAAGACTGGCTCCTATAAAATTACACAGCCAAGGAAGGAGTTTGGAACTAATGGACACATGGTTTTAGGCCACAAGAGGGAGCTGAGCTTCCTTAGAATATTACAGGGCTGGACAAGTATTTTAGATAAAAATACTCAAGCGCTTTATTTAGGTTTTCTTGCTCTAGGGCTCTAGGGTTAACCCATGAACTCCTTGTTTTTCCCTTTCTTCTTCTTCTTTTTTTTTTTTTAAGAAAAGGAAAGGGAAGGAGGAGAAAGGCAGGGGAGGAGGCAGAGGGAGAGGGAGAGAGAGAATCTTAAGGAGGCTCCACGCCCAGCACAGAGCCTGACATGGGGCTCCACCTCACAACCCTGAGATCATGACCTGAGCTGAAATACAGAGTTGGACACTTAACCGAATGAGCCACCCAGGCACCTCTGATCTCCTTTTAGAAGAGATTCTTCGATTTTTATACTGACAATCAGCCATGTAGGGGAAGGTACCATTCAGCCAATCAGAGACCACATTCATGATCATGGTATTGAAAATATTGAGGTCAGGGACAATTAAAATAATACATGGCTTCTGCCATACTTTATACCTACAAGTCTGTATCATTAATTAGTTAAAATCTGCAGAAAGGGGGACGCCTGGGTGGCTCAGCGGTTGAACGTCTGCCTTCGGTTCAGGATGTGATCCTGGAGTTCCAGGATTGAGTCCTACATGGGGGTCCCTGCATGGAGCTTGCTTCTCCTCCCTCTGCCTGTGTCTCTGACTCCCTCTGTGTCTCTGACTCCCTCTGTGTCTCTCATGAATAAATAAGTAAAATCTCTAAACAACAACAACAAAAAGCTGCAGAAGGGATCTACTGCCTTCCTGGGCCACCTTCAGAAAAGACACAGGAAACATACAAGGTTTCAACTGCACTTGATGGTCACCCAGCTACACTGAGCTCCAAGCTCTCATTGCCACACAGCTTGGGTCATGACCTCTATTCTTACGTGTCCATATGCTGCTTATTTACCATCTTATGTTTATGTTTGTTTAGTTTACACGTTTGAGCAGGACATAGCATGGGTCTCCATGATTTATAAGGTTTGACAACTAAGAAACTTAGTCCTCTTTACTGAGGATTCTAGGTGTACTAGTACCTAGAACTTAAGGCCATTGAGGGGTATGTGAAGTTTCCCTCCATAAATCAAATTGCATCCATCTCACAATAAATCTATAGATTACACCTCCTTAGTCAATAAATTTGTCCAGTCTTTCATCTATGCTGCCCTTGTCCTGACTGTAACTAGGATCAAATCACAGCACAAGCTCAGCATAAAACAAAAACCTTGGAGCCTCTTGTTAGTGCTTAACCTTTAATCACACATTCATGTTCATGCCTGCAATAGACATCAGGCTTCCCCTGGGTGCTTCTGTTCCGAAAGATACACAACTGCCAAGTCCACAGTGTCTGGGGCCAGCCAACCACTTACCTTCATTTACCAAATTCCATATTAATAAGATAGCGTCATTCAGTAAACATTAACTGCCATATGTAGATCACTGTAATGTACTGTGGGAAGCCAAAGGAGGAACAGAAAACATAAATCTATTCTTCATGGAGCATACAGTCCAACAAAGGGAAAAGGTACATGTATTAATTAAATATCTACCTATCCCAAGATGGTGCCAGCCATTTTACTTACATTACCCCAAAATAATAAATCTTCAAAACTATTTTGTAAGTTGCCATTCACGTTTTATGCATGTGGAAACTAAGATCAGACGAGACTATATTACTGCTCCAGAGGCACGTTATTGATTAACTAGATATGTATGAAATTCAATCGAGGACTTTTTGAGTCATCACCTCTTCATAAGAAATAATTCAAGTCAGCTCCTCTGTGTGATGTATTCTAGCCCCACTTCATACAGTGAATCTGCAGGAACTGTGGATCATTTCCTTAAAATGAAAGTGTGCAGGCTGGAGAGTGGGATTTTAGGCACGACGCAGCAAGAATGAGTTTTAACAATCACTTAATGACTACAGATTCAATCCACCTTTAATGAAACTGGTATTTGCAGGATTTTTTTTTTAATTTAATGAACCCAAAGTTTAGTGTATATTCTGCTGGCTTACTATATATTTTACTGAATTTTAGCAAAGAATGAATTGTGGATTGGGGAGAGAAAAGGGAAGAAGCACAAATGGCGGAAGATGGGCCAAAGTTTTTCAAATGAAATCATGGGAAAATTAAAGGAGACATAGGAGGTAAATGTAGGTTTGAGGCCATGTGCTTGTGGCCCCAAAGTGTCCATGTAAGCTTCTATGGAGCTATCCATGGGCAATACTGTGTCTCCACACTAATGCCACTTGAACAGGCCTGAAGCAGTAGCCAGCAGGTTGACCAAGGATGACAAAAGCTTATTCCATCTTAAGCATCTCATTGGTTCCTCATCTCTGGCAGCCCTAGAAATAGGGTAACAACTTTGTGCCACGAAACCTGAGCACATTGATTCCTGCAAGTCAACCACCATTCCTGCAAGAGTAGCACTTTACAGAATCATTATTAGTTTGCACCCCGCTGTGAATATAGAAAATAAGAAAAACTAATGTTAGGGCAATCTTGATCATGAGAACTCTCAACACTTAGAATGAGAAGTAGGCATGCAACCCCCCACATCCTAACACTACACAGACATAGAAAAATAGGGAAAAGAAAAAACTATCTCTTGGCATACACATTTTATATAACAAAGCAAAATTATTTTTATAGACTTCTCACTGAAAGTTGATCTATATAGCAGGCAAGAACAGAAAATGGAAATTTTCCCCCATTGTTGTTATATAAGATCTAAAATATACAGTATTGTCCTGCTTTGGTGTGTTATCTAAATTGATTTGTTTCAGAGCATAAAAGACTGTCTTTGTAAAGATATTCATGGCTTCCCAGTTTCAGGATGTCTTTTCTTTTCCTATGGGAATTTTTAGAACTTTAGATGTATGACTGGGGGTAAATACCTTACTGGGGGAATTAAGAAATCCCTGAAGTCCTACCACATAAGCAGTTACCTATTGTGACACTGTATTGAGAAGCCTCCATCAACTTGTTCTTTAAAACAACTTCTGTGGGCAAGGATGTCTTTCTGGAATATGTATGAAAAGGACAAGGATGTCATATAAATGAATGTCTCTGTATCAAAAAGAATTTTTAAAAATGTATTATATCTTTGTGTAGGGTTCACTCATCAGCAATTTTTTCAGGTTATTTCTCTTACATATATCTCTAATTATAACTCCCTAGGAGTGTATCAAAGATAAAGCAATGAATGATAAAACCTGATCCAATTTAAATTCTTCTGAAAGGCATCCTAGCTTCACTTGACAAGTACCAACCCGCTGAGTACTGTTCCCCTTGTCTGCCTATCAAAGACCTGGTGGAAAGTGTGAAGGCTGCGTACCACGGCTGATTTTCTAATGTACTCTGAATGGCTGACAGTCACAAACCTTACAGGATTTCTGATTGAAGGATGCCTGCCTTAGAATAACAGCCATATTATGATCATTTCTAGAGTAACTAATTTCTTCTGTTAGATGCACAAAATTAACTGCTTTCCCATCCTTTTCTTTTTTCTTTTTTTTTTTAATTTGAACAAAAGGAACATACCAAAGCAATAGCACAGTGACTGAGGAAAAGACTACTGAAGAGAAAAAAAGTAATTATCTCCAACTTTACACATTAATTTTCTTGCTGTTGTTTGCTGATATTTCCCTCAAATCCTCTATCTTCCAAATATATATATGAAATGCATATAGGAAGGTTCACTGCATTTCTTTAGGGTAGGGAATTCAAATGTGAAGCTTAACAGTTCAGTTTACATCCCAGAGTTTTGTGATGTTTAATGCATTAGCTCATGTATTGCAGCCTCTGTGGAATTCCAAATTGCATTTACGTTGTGCCAGTCAGCAGTGACTCTGGCGGCCCTCATGGTAGGACCATGGGACAGACAGATTGAAAAGATCCCAGACCTCAGGCTCACAAGTCAGTAGAAATAACAAGAAGATTACTTACCATCATCATAACATGCTTGGACTCCTTGTAGGCACAGAATCACTTCCCTAGAGGGAAAACTCTATTCTTTATTTTTCCCAAGAGGGATTAGAGGCAGGTGGTCCTGGCAGATTTTAGAAAGACCTTAAAAATCAAAATTGTCTCTGCTCTGGGGAAGCATTTATAAAATACCTAACTTCCAGACCTGAATAACAATCATTGCTGTATACATGCTCTTCTGTTTGTGATTACTTAGTGCCTAGGGCAGGTGATTCAGCCTAAGTATGGGCCCTATAGAACAGAGACTGGTTCTCATCAATCCCAACATGACCCTTCACTCTGCAAGTAGCTGGGTGACAGTACTACCTTCACTACCTTCAGGTGAGTTCTTTTTTTTTTTTTTTTAAATATTTTATTTATTTATGACAGATACAGAGAGAGAGAGAGGCAGAGACACAGGCAGAGGGAGAAGCAGGCTCCATGCACCGGGAGCCCGATGTGGGATTCGATCCCGGGTCTCCAGGATCACGCCCTGGGGCAAAGGCAGGCACCAAACCGCTGAGCCACCCAGGGATCCCCCTTCAGGTGAGTTCTATCGTCTCCACCCTTTTCCTTCAGCTCCATAGGCTGTGCCTCTCTTGGAAAAATTTATTGTTTGAGGCAAAAAAACATTCCAGTTACCTGCTTCTCTCAAGCTATTCTTGGAACACCCTTCCTTTCTCACTCAACTGCAGTCCAAAGGTAGCACACTGGAGCTAAAACAAATACCATGTCCCATGCCTTATCCTACATTGGTTCAATTATTGGCTCCCAAGACTAATGGGTTCCACTGGCCAATACGGTGCATGTGGGCAGAGGCCTTCTTTGCGAAGCTTGGCATTGGATTTGTGCCTTTATCCAAACTTCCTTAGGCTATGGAGGGAATCACTAAGGAAGCCCAGTATTTGAAGGAACACTGGACTAGGGAGATAGGAAGCCAGGTTCTTAGTGCTGGCTGGGCCACTATTAAATCCCTGTGGGATTTAAGACAAATTGGTTCACTTCTCCACACTTTAGTTTTGAAATATTATGAAGTGTCATACCTTGCTGAGCCTAAATGCTGATGCAAAGTTGGTATTAGTATACTTAGGGCTGCC
This sequence comes from Canis lupus baileyi, assembly GCF_048164855.1. Lineage (NCBI taxonomy): Eukaryota > Metazoa > Chordata > Mammalia > Carnivora > Canidae > Canis > Canis lupus. The sequence goes on along the minus strand of NC_132857.1, from coordinate 45,001,609 downwards.
AAAAGAGAAGACCACAGTGGGTGATGTAAGATAACAGAATTTTTTTTGGTCTCACAGTTCTGGAGAAATCAAAGGGTCTGTAGAGCCATGTTTCCTCTGAATGTGCTGGGGAAAGACTGCCCCCATCCTTTCCCTAGCTTCTGGTGGTTATTGGCAATCCTTCGCACTCCTTGGCTTATACACGTATCACTCTAATGTCTGCCTTTGCATAGCATTCTCCTCTGTGTATCTCTGTGTCCAAATCTCAGTCTTTGTGTAAGAACATCTGTCGTTAAAATAGGGCCTATCCTAATCCAATATGACCTCATCTTAACTTGAGTCCATCTGCAATAACCCTATTTCCCTATAAGGTCATATTCACATATACTAGGTGTTAGGAATGAAGATTTTTTTTTTTTTGAAGGATATAATTCAACTCACAACAGGTGACATCTAATGAATGATGGACCAGGGTGCATTTGCAAGAGTTGACTCATACAATACAGGAATAGGGGCTAATGAAGAAAAGGTTTGGCATTAAAGCATCTTGGGCCAAGGGGGCAAACAGAGGGGTCTGAAGGTTGTGAGACTCCCAGCTGAGTTCCACAGACCAGTTCAGAATTATGTGGAAAAGGAAGATTGAAAAGAAAAAAAAAAGTTGAAAGAGCACTTTTAACAAAGGGTTTTGTGGAAATTTGCTCAAGTGACAAAAATTACAACATAGAATGAAGAAGAAAGAATTCTCTGAATTACTGTAGAAATTCTGGCCCAGAACAAAGGGGATAAGCAATTAATAACCATCTATTAAGATTAACCTCAGCATTGCTTTTACTTCCCATAGTATCAGCACCTCATATTTCCCTGAGGAAGCCACCCGTCCCTGACTCTCAGTGGTGAGGCTTGCCTAGCCTTGTCCCTGCAGGGGTGGTCTCATGTAGGACTTGGCCAGAGTGGCTGGGTCAGGGTAGCACATGGTTAGCCAATCAGATTCAGTTCCAGGATTCTTCCTGGAAGTATTAAGAAAGACATTTCTTTCTACTTTATCTACATTCTAAAATCATAATTCTTTTTTCTTTTCGTAGTGAGAATCTTAAAGATTTAATCTCTTAGCAACTTTCAAGTATATAATACAGTATTGTTGATATCATGCTGCACATTGGATCCTCAAACTTACTTTATAACTGGAAGTTTGTAAACTTTGATCAATATCTCCCCATTTTTTCCCCACCATCCAGCCTCTGGCAACCAGTATTCTACTCTTTGTTACTATAATTCCAGGTTTTTTAGAATCTACATATAAGTGAGAACATACAATGTTTGTCTTTCTCTGTCTGACTTATTTTACTTTGTATAATATCCTCAAGTTTCATCCATGTTGTCACAATGGTAGCACTTCCTTTTTTTTATGGCTAAATAATATCCCTATAAATATATATGAGTGAGTGTATATATGTGTGTGTGTATATATCACATTTCCTTTATATATTTATGCATCAATAGTCACTTAGGTTGTTTCCACACCTTTACTATTGTGTGCTGCACTAGTACTATTTAACACTGCAAGGAACATGGGGATACAAACAATACATCTTAAAAATTCTTACCACAGGAAAAAGGTAACTATGTGAGGATGGATAGATGTGTAAACTAACCTTATTGTGGCAATTGTTTTGCTATATATATTTATATCAAATTAGTATGTCATATCCTTAAAATTACCTAATACCATATGTCAATTATATCTCAATAAAGCTAGACAAAATTAATTGACCATAAAAATAAGAGAGCTCCTTTATAACATACTATGTTGCTTTTATTACAATGTTTTGGAGAAAAAAAATTCCTCTACACAAAATGTACGTATCAATTTTGTGACATATTAATTCTAGAAAGCTAAAGTATAAAAAGAATGTATCTAAGGATCAAGGAAACAAAAATTTTTTTAGCTTCATTCTCCAATTTCCAATTTGCAAACCATGCTGAAAGTTTAGATGAAATCGAAAGACTCTTCACAATCTGCCTTACTGAAATCCCAAATGGAATTTTATATACTTGAGTTGGGATTATTAGGATGAGATGGGGTGCCTTTTTTTTTTTTGCTCTATTTTAAATCAAAAGCCAATTGGATAAAATACTGTTAAATATTATACTGCCTCCAAAGAAACAAAAAAAAAATAATTATTTTACTGAAGCGATTTAGAGCATCTGGTACTGGACTTTTTGTTAACAAACTTTAAAAAATAGATATTTCAGATCAGAGTGCTTCTAAGAGTTACAGAAATTTTTGTTATCTATCAGTCAGGGGCATGAATAATCACTAAAAGACATTTGCTAACTAAACCTAAATCTACTAATGAGAAGTATACACAATAAAAGTTCAACAAAGAAAGGCAGACAGAGAAAGAGAAAGAGAGAGAACTTAGGAAGGAAAGAAGGAAGGAAGGAAGGAAGGAAGGAAGGAAGGAAGGAAGGAAGGAAGGAAGGAAGGAAGGAAGGAAGGAAGGAAGGAAGGAAGGAAGGAAGAAAAATTAAAAAAAATCAATAAATCAATGCTGAGCTCTTCTCCATGGAGAGGGCCTGCCTTAAACTAAACTGAATACAGAGAAAAGCAGAACTAAGAGATGGAGAAATACAAGACTGTAAATGGAAAGAGAAGAACAGAAGACTGTAGAAATAGAAGTCTGTAAAGAGAAAGAATGAGAGTGAGACTGCTGGCCTCTTGATATTTTTGGCTGCAGCCCTATCTTCCCTTCTATTTTTAGCCACATAAGCTACTAAATTTCCTTCTTTTGGCTTAATCCAGTTTGAATTGGGTTTCTGTTACTTATAACAAAAAGCTATCAAATAATATGAGGCCCCCTTGGCCTGGTTGGGTTCTACAACTTCAAAAGCAAAGGAAGGCAGCACTCAGAATAGCCAATGTACATGAGTATCCAGACCCACAGCCACAGTGGCTGCGGAAGCCAGAGTCCAATCTTCAGGGATTTTTTTAGACAACAATCTTAAATGGATTGGCTCAAACATAAGAAGGCTGGTTCTGATAACATGTAAGTCATCCTGGGGAGTCTCATATGCAACTACAGGAGACCTACAAGGTCCAATAATACATACGTAAACCACAAGACAACAACTTGTGGGTGTTAGCATTAATGGGAAATTATTTTTATTCATAAACTGAAGAGGCTTGAAGATATTCTGGATATAAGTCTAATAAAAAAGTAGCATGGGCGTCTCCACTGCACCCCTCCAGGTTCCAGAGATACAGATTTCTATTATTTGATAAAAGAGTTAAAATTAGCTTCTTCCTCCTCAATCTAGACTCAACACACATTCTCTTCTTCTGTCTTAGGACAAAGAGTCAGAGTAAAGAGAAAAGTCCAGGGCATGGGTGTGTGAACTTGGACATGCACATGTGTGCATGTGAGCAATCCAGGAATCACTGAAATGTGGATTTTCAAATGGACACAGAATTAAGCTGAGAGCATCAGCTTTGTAGCACAAAGCACTTGGCCACGTATTCTCTTTGGGTTAGGGCTTAGCAAACACAACCTAATTTCCAGAATGTTCTTGGAGCTCATTTCTCCTAGAAAAAGGAATACTTCTTTTCAGCATTTCTGTTGAAGGGAATATAGTATCAATACAAATTGAAAGGCCAATGAAAAAAAAAAGCCAAGGTGTCACCAAAAATGAACTTCTGAAGATGAAGATGTGTAAATAACAGCAAACTAATGGAAACAAGACTATAGAGGCCTACAGAATTAAACAAGCATATCAAATCTGAAGACCTCACTCTAAGCCCAAGGATATCAAAAAGTAAACAACACGCATAAATGCCCTTTGTGAAAAATCTGAAATAGAACATCAAGTTCGGCATGTGGAAATCTGAAAATAAATAGATGTGCAAAACAGTTGTTTCCTGATGTGATTACAGAAATCATGTCTCATTTCCTCAGAATAAGCATTATACATTTAAAACATGGCTATACCATATTGAGTAATAGTCACTTCACCAGCTATGAGCCTAACTTGAAGGTCAATCAAGGTCAGATTCTTGTTCCATGGAAATGTCCTCCACAGCCTCCCTAATAACTAAATGCTGTCAGGCTTGAGCTGGTTATCTACATTTTACAAACAAATATTGTCTTAAGCAGGCTTAATTGGCTACTTAGCTACCAGAATAATTGTGTGTACACTGGAAGTAAATGAAGCAGGCACAAACAAGACACTCACCTTTTCTCCCCTGAGGATCACGGCAGTTTTCATGGATGCACAGGCCCCAGTCTGACCAGGAAGATACGATACAGTCTGTAGAGCAAGGGATATTGCAGAGCTGAGAGGCTGAAGGGGCAGGTCCCAAACATAATGTCTTTTTCACAGGTCTAGAGACTAAAGGATAGGGAAAAAAAAAAAAAAAGGTCTATGTCACATTCTCTGGATACCCCTCGAATTATTGTCTATATTTGTATGCCTACCTTGCCCACAGTCAGCTTTCTGGTTAAAGGGTATAGACAAACAAAACATAAACACTCTCTAATACCTGTTGCTTAGCTCTACACTATTAGCATTTGGGGTGAGAAAAGGTTAGGGAAAAAAAAAAAGACAGCAACAAAGGGCATGCACCTGAGTTTCCTGTTTCACAGAGTATTCCCTGGGAATTCAAGAGAGGACTGGAAATACAGATACAAATTATCTAGAGTTATGATTCAAAAAAAATAAATGGCTTTGTAAAGTTTCAAGATGAGTCTATCTCAACTATATAAATGACTAGGTTGCTGCGAAAAAATCAAAATCGAAACCCTGAGGTGGGGTGTTTAGCATAACCAATCTACTGCTGCTACTCCCCTGAGGTGTGGAGCTCTCAAAGACACAGAAGAAAAATGGTTTTTAGAAAAGAAGAAAAATTTGGATCTGTGACTGCAGAATTAGCCCCTCAAAGTCAGTTTCATTAGTGAGGCTATCCAGAAGCACAAGGAATATCTGAGAAGCCATGGGGAGATGCCAAAGAGGGAGCTTTCCCACCCTTCCTGGTGCACCTGCACTCAGGGTACGCCCAGAACTGGGTCCCTTCAGGATACAGGGACCACCTGGCCATGAGTGGCACTCACCAAGTGCCTTCTCCATGCAGATTCACTCTGGGCACCATGAAAATACACAGATGAAGGAGAAGATGAGATTCTGACTCTTATGGAGATTATAACAGGATAGGAGTTAAGATAGAAATGACACAATAAAAGAAGAGCCAGATGCATAACTATGTTTGCACTGAGTGATCCTACACAAAAGTGGTTTGGGAGCAGTTCAGAGCTTGTGAGCAAACGGTTTAAGTTCAGACAGTCTTATCTTATGAACCGGCTTATACTCTTGTCTAAATATTTCCCATGTGTCATGTCTACCTTGTTAAGCAGATTAGAAGTGCTTCAAAGACAAAGATGGGTGTGACAGGATTGGGTGGTAAATCATACCATCTACTTTGTTTCTTTACTCTTTACATGGATGTCAGTTGTATCTGGCAAAGACGGCAATAAATCGCAGCTCTGACCAGCAGAACTTTGTACATAAATTTTTAAAAAGCAAAAACCACTGTGTTTTTTTTTTTTTTGAAAGATTGTATTTATTTATTTCACAGAGAGAGAGAGAAAGAGAGAGAGCAAGCACAAGCAGGGGGAGTAGAAGAGGGAGAGGGGGAAGTAGACTCCCTGCTGAGCAGGGAGCCTGATGCAAGGCTCAATCCTAAGATCCCAGGATCATGGCCTGAGCTGAAGGCAGACATTTATTTAACTGACTGAGCCATGCAGGCGCCCCCGAACTACTGTTTTCAAGAAGTTGTAAATCATGGCAGAAGTGTTTCTAATGGGGATCCCTGGGTGGCACAGCGGTTTAGCGCCTATCTTTGGCCCAGGGCGTTATCCTGGAGACCCGGGATCGAATCCCACATCGGGCTCCCGGTGCATGCAGCCTGCTTCTCCCTCTGCCTGTGTCTCTGCCTCTCTTTCTCTCTCTCTCTCTCTCTCTCTCTCTGTGTGTGTGACTATCATAAATAAATAAAAATTTAAAAAAAAAGAAGTGTTTCTAATGAATAGTGAGGCAGCTTGAGGTGCTTGTGACAGTCAATGGGAAAAGCAAAGGTCACAAAAAAATGTAAGAAATTGTTTGGTTTTCAACTAATTCTTATATATTTTACCAAAAGGATTTGACTTGACTTAAAATAAAAGACGGGAGCAAAGCAAGATGGTCAATGTAAATGTCAAAGATCACAAGCCATGTGGAGGAGGAAGAGATAGAAAGAGAGCATAGATATTGGTGGCAATTGGCAGGTTACCTGGCAGGCTCAGGAGTGGCAGTGATCAGAGATTGTGTTGGCCAGAATGGTGAGATGGGGTGTTGGAGTGACCTGGACTGGGATGTACATATGACACTGGTGGATTGTGGATAAAGAACAACCTGTGATATACTTGAGTAAGATGAAAATAAAGAGAGAACGTGGCCAGCAACCACCACCCCATCACCACCACCTGTGAGTTTGGGGGAGGGGGCCTGTGATTCCTTACCCAAGAGTGAGCAAAAGAAAACACATAAGACTGCCCTTCACTGAATACATTATGCATTCATTCCAAAACCATTAGTACCCACTTTAAATCAGACTTTCTTGGATGGTGTCTGCTTTCAAGGAGCTCTCAATCAAGAAGGGCAAGTCAAGTAGCATATTAATAAAATTGATGGAAAGTGATGCTTCAAAGCATCACAGGAATTGAAAGCTGTATAGTCAGAGGTCTTAAGACAGAAAGGCCTTTGGGTCTGGGCCCAGGCTTATGAGCATGTGTTCTCACAAACTCTAAAGTTCGGTTCTCCCCAAAAAACTAAGTAGTGATGGAAAAGGAAGTAGGGCATGTAAACTAATTAATCTACTTAAACATATTTAGTGAATCCCAAGCACTGGTTATAAATTAGTTCACTTAACCTGCATAACTTAGAGATATATGTTATCACCATCTCAAGTTAAAAATGGGGATTTTGCAACAGAGAAATGCTTATTCACTTGCTCACATTCTTAATTAGTTAGGAGCCGAGCTGAGATTGTGATCCAGGCAGCCTGGCTCCAGGGTCTGTGCTCTTAACCACTGTATTATGTAGTCTTATTTCAGGCCATTCAACCTACACTGATAAGTAAGTACCTACTGAGTATCAACCCTGTGCTAGGAGCTGAAGTCAGAGTAGTGAGTAAAAGAGATAAGGTCCTTGTCCCCATGGAACTCATATTTTTGTGAGTTGATACTAGTCATACACAAATTCGTGAGCCCCAACAACAAGACTAGAAGGCTGTTAGTACTGCTTCTCTTTCCTTTGTCATGGCTGTCTTACTGCAACACCAGACAGATGTTAGGTGTCTGATGGTCAATGCTGAGAAGATATCCCAACTCTTTCAGCTCCAAGATCCAGTAGATACTTGCTGCTACAACCTTTGTACTTGAGGTTGAGGCCAGCCATTGAAACTAGTCAATCTGCAAGTGTAGCACCTAGACCCACAGTAGGCCTTCACTAATCTGATTAGAAGCTCCTGAATGTCTTCAGATTGGCAGTGCAGTTGGAAAGAGACTGGGATCCTGTTCTATGTCAAGGACAATGTTTTTACAGATCATTATGTTTACCTAGCTTATTTTTGGAGAGCTATTAAGGATGTTTGGGAGGTAGGCAGTTAAGTCTCCCAAAGTCCCCTTTGATAAATACTTAACTGTCAATCAGTTGACTGCTGGATATTATGGATAATGGTATTCCTAAGATTTGGAAGTTAGGAGAGACATGGTGTGCTAGAGAGGAGCTAGGGGTAGTGGGGTTCCCTGGAGACTATTAAGTGACATAATTAGGAGACCCAGGAGTGAGAGTGAGGCTATTTGTCAGAGCAATCATGCCTCTTTAGCACCTACTGCTTTGACAGACAGTAGATCTTAATCCATATAGATAAATTTTTCTAGTCCCAGGTGACATGTCTAAGATGCTTCATTTAGCATTGAATCAATGTACTTGGGCCAACCTATCTCTATCTCAGGCACTCTGGGCTACATTTTCTCTAGAAATAAATCATAAGTAAGTCACAAAGCACTTACCAGCTTCAGACCACTTAGGCAGTTTTCTCCCCAAGAACAGCAAACACAGAATATCTCTAAGACTATTAACTATTAAGAGCTAGAAGGGAGCTAATTTAGTTTAATTAATCAATTTTACTGAAAAACTGAGCTCCAAAGGCATTAGACAGTTTCTATAGATTTACTCAGCAAGTCCAGGGCAGAGCAAGACCTGAGCTTTGTCCCAGGTGGTTGACTCATCTCTACTTGTCCCTGTTGATTTTCCTTCCATGGAATGAAGCCATCAGATAGGACTCATGAGTTTGTTTGTACCAAGGATATTCTGTTGATGAATCATAGTGACTACAATGGAGGTAATCAGTGACACAACAGATCCAAAACGTCCATGAAGGCTACAGGCTCACTATAACCTTTTAAATAAAATCCAAATCTGTCCCCTACTTTATCGCTACCTTTTTTTAAAAATTTTTATGTATTTACTCATGAGAGACAAAGAGAAAGAGTCAGAGACATACACAGTAAGAGAAACAGGCTCCTCACAGGGAGCCCGATGCGAGACTCTATCCCATGATCCCAGGATCATGCCCTGAGCCAAAGGCAGACACTCAACAGCTGAGCCATCCAGGCGTCCCTTTGTTGCTATGTTTAAACACCTTCAAATCTTGTCCAGATCTCCCCCACCAAGCAGGAGGCAGTGAGACCAAACTTTGCTCCACTTCAAATGTGACTATTTACTTCTTTAATTTGCAGCAATTCACATTGTAATATAATTAAGGGATGGGTAGGATGTGGGGATGACAAGGACCACATGAATTCAGATGGTTTGTGAAGTTTACCTGCCCAAACTGCAGCTATGATATTTGTAGAAAGAACTGTTGTTTTTCTACTCATCTGAAAATCTTTTTCTGGATATACTGACTGAAACAACTTTATTTCTATTTACCAACTCTGTTATCTCTGATGCAATCAATCCCTGCTTTAATCAGTGCAGGTCTATGCTTGTATCTCTTGTGTCTCTTATACCAGATATTTGGTTTTTTTTTTTTTTTAAGATTTATTTATTTATTTGAGAGAGAGAAAGAGAAAGAGAAGAGGGAGAAAGAGAAAGAGAGCAGAGGGAGGGGGAGTGGGAGAGAAGCAGACTCCCTGCAGAGCACGGAGCCCCATATGGGGTTCAACCTCACAACCCCAAGATCATGACCTAAGCCAAAACCAAGAGTCAGATGCCTAGCCCACAGAGCCACCCAGGTGCCCCTCAGATACTATTTAGGTTATGTCACCTTGACACCTTCTGCCATTCCTGTGCTGACCAACTGTCTGACTAGATAAGCAACTACCCAAGGCCTTAAAGTCTATTTAGGTTTTTCAGGCAGCATAGTCAGTCCCTATAGAGACCTTTCATGGTCACAAAGTGTTAAAGAGCCAAAATAACTTTCAACTCAGAAATTGAGATTGCTACATAGTGGTAGCTTTCCAAATGCTAGAAAATATATTACAGTATTATAAGTGATTATACCTATGCAATAGTCATTAATACTTGGGATATTTTGGTGCCTATCCTGGCATTTTTCATTTGCAATAAGAAATTATTACATTGACCTGCCTTACAAGAAATGTGAAAGCCTGCTACTAAAGATTGCAAAGTTGTCTTAAATAATGAATTGCTCCATGAACAGAATGCTAATTAACAAAAGGGAAAATATATTGGTTAAGTGATATGTTTAATGTTAAAAAATAAACACACACAAAACTGTTAATTCTAGAAATTTACAATTTTTCATGATTTTCCTTAACGACAAAGTGATTTCAGATGAGCATACAAATTCAATCAAAATGATTTATAATTAAGAAGAAAAATGCCTGTTGTGACATTAGCATGTGACTGCCATTGTAAAGAAAAATGAGTACCTTCATATTTTATTTTTGAGACTAAATCAAGCTCTAATCCGAACTAATTTGAATTAACACAGAAATAAGTTGGCAGATTCAATAAAAGTATATCATCCCACACCCTACTGATGACTATTTTGTAAGATCTAAATTTCAATGCCTCTTAATGCCTCAAGATGATATTAAACCGAAATAGCATAATAATAATATTTAATTAGTTATAATTAATAACCTGGTACTCTTCCTGTAATTAAAAAAATGAGTTATATTTGCTTAAATTAGAAAGAGCTATTGTAGGAGCCAATGACATTTTCTTTTCTTTTAATATATCTATTACTGGGTGAAAAATCAAGTCAGGCTTTGAAAATTCAGGAAGTGAGATAATTGTCATGGCACAATGGAGCTCACCATTCCCTCTGTACAGAAGGAAGTGTCTTGAAGATGGTCAAGGAATTAGTTACAACATATTGATTTTTTTCCCTACTGTTTTCAAGAAAGTGGAGATTAAAAAAAAAAAAAAAAAAAAAGAAGAAGAAGAAGTAAAGCTGATGCTACTTCCTGGGGACTCTTAAAACCTGGACAATTTTGCTGCTTTTTATCTTAGTGATACCAAGGTCCTCCTGCAAACAATACATTCCATCTTCAGTTGATTTTACATTATTTGATTTCTAGAATGACATCAACCTTCACAAAGAAGCTAGGCCAAAAAAGCTATATTCATTTCAACTTTCCAAATCAAATGCAGGCACTGTAAACTCCACAGGGTATTTTCACTCAAAGCTTAGAACCCCCTCATTCCATGGACTCTCCAAGAACAATCATAATAGAAACAGTAATTGCTAAGATTTAATTCAAAACTAATGAAAGAGCCTACTTATGTAAAAATGCTGCTTTCTAAATGATTTTTGAGAAACAATATTGCCTCTGACATATCCATTTAGGGAGTATACTGACTTGGCAGAAATTCAATCCACCTTACTGCTAAAATAAATAGGCCTCTTCTACAGACTGAAGGAGTCAAATGGTTGAAGGGGAAAGATAAATAATATTACAATTTTAACCAGAAAGCTATTTTCCTTCAAGAAGCTTCATGTATTATTTCAATTGCCTTTTGCCACTGGGATTTGCAAAATAATGGATCATTCTTTTAACTTAGTGGATAGAATAAAAGCAATCTGTCTTCTAGCACTTATAGGCAGCTTAAAGAATTAAATCACATCTCATCCTATTATACCTAATAAAGCTTAATTTTAGCCATATTGTGACTCTCTTGGCCAAGTTCTGTGCAATACAACTTGGCAGGAAGATGCATGTGTATGTACTGCGAATTTAATACCTAAAAATAATTCCTGCAATTAGAAATAATTATGGGAAATGTGACCACGTATCAAAGAGTTTTCCAAATTTCATTCATTTCATAAAGCCAATCAGAAAATGCCTAGTGATTCTTAATGCTACAGAGTAACAATACTCTAGGTAAAGATGGAAAACAATATTCAGAATACAAATTAAAGCAAAATAAATGAGATATCTGTACAATTCTAGAAAGAAATCAGAATCAATATCCAACAATTACATAACACAGCAGCCTTTGGGCCGATATTCATATATTTCTATTATCATATAGTCTCACCTCCGTTCCTCTTTTGAGAATTTCTTTCTGATTGTTTCACAGCCTTTTAGCTTGGCGGAGCTAAAAGTAGGGGACAGAGGGTATGGAAGGAACAAAAGTTGACCTAAATGGCATCTTTCACTGTCTACAGAGTTAAAAATACCATTATTGATGAGAAAGAATAGAAAAGAGATCAATGAGAGATGGGGAAGTGGTCAGGCAAGGAGAAAAAGTGAAAAAGCAGAGAGTCAGGTAAGAGGAAGAGTTACCTCCCAAGACGTCAACAGCATAACTACTCCATATCGGGCAAATACAGTTGTTTTTTTTTTTCCCCCCAAACACACCTTTTGTAAGGGTTTTAGCACAGGAGTCCTTTTCCTACCCATGGTATTTTGCAACCTACAGTTCCATTCCCCGTAGGAAAAATGACAAAAGCTGAATGAAAGCAAGTCTTCCAGGAATGACCACAAATGCCTCTTCTACTGGTTAATATTAGTAATAATAGCTAATACACACTAGCAACCCACTCGGTTCTAGGCACCATGCTAAGGACTTACATGCAATTTCTCATTCATCATGATCACTCAGAAGGAAGTATCGTTATCACATCCACTCTGAAGATGAAATAACTAAGGGTAAATTATTTATCCAAAATGACAAAGCTAATATGTGACAAACACAGGTTCAGGGTTCCTCAAAGCCCCGAATCTTTAATATCAGACTCTACTATGATTTTGTATTTACAGTAAAAAGTATGATAGAAAAAAACCCTTCTGAATGGCTCTGTCCATTAAGCATCTGTTTTCAGCTTAGGTCATGATCTCTGGGTCTTGGGATCAAGTCAGAATTGGGCTCCCTACTCTTTGGGGGGGGGGTCTGTTTCTCCTTCTCCCTCTGCCTCTCCCCACAGCTTGTGCACACGCGCTCGCTCGCTCTCTCTCTAATAAAAAAAAAAATTTTAAAAAGAAAGAAAAGGGAGTGGATGAAATTAGATTATGTTGACTATTTTCATGTTAAAATTTAGGTTTAGGGTCATTTAGGTTTAAGGAATTACAGCGAGTTCTCAATCAGCAAACCTCACCCCCTTAAGATTTCTTAAAGAGCAAAAGATGACCAAAGAAACCAGGGAAGGGTGACAAGTGCAAGTGCGTGCCCAGCTCCCCTTCCTCTGAATGCCCCTACTATTCCTAGCACAATTCTCTCTCTTATCAGCCATATCTAACCCAGCAACTGAGAAAGGGCAGAGGTGACAGTAAGACATCCCTAAGTCCCATGGGCAAAAAGTAAAAGGAAGAGGATGTTTAAAAAAATAGAAGAAAACAGGGCAGCCCGAGTGGCTCAGTGGTTTAGCGATACCTTCAGCCCAGGGCCTGATCCTGGAGTCCCGGGATCAAGTCCCACATCAGGTTCCCTGCATGGAGCCTGCTTGTGTCTCTGCCTCTCTCTCTCTCTCTCCCTGTGTTTCTCATGAATAAATAAATAAAATCTTAAAAAAAAATAGAACAACAACAACAAAAAGACATGGTTGAGACAAGGATGTCTCAGAGGAGGAGGAAAAGCAGCAGGAAGATCTGGTAAGAAGTGTAAGAGGGAGAAAACAGAAAGCAGAGCTGGGTCGCCCAGACTTCGGTTCTGGTCACAGATACCCTATTATTCCACCATCAAGGCTGACCTTCACCTGTGTTGATTTAAAGGTGGCATTTTAACCTGGGAATAGCTAAGTGGAAACTTTTAATTTTGGTAACAAGAAGGAGAAGTACAATATTCCCTAAGGCAACACAAATCTCTAAAAACAGCATCACAACTCCAAAATTTAAAGCTCTAAGAGTCAAACCCTCAGAAAAAATAAATAAATAAATAAATAAAATAACAAAGAAAAAAGCAGGTGCGGGGGGATATGTGTCACTTATTTTAGAGAGCCAGGAAAGAATTATTTGTCTCTAAAATAAATAGGCACAGCATCCTGTTTTTAATGGAAGGGATATTGAAGGCCTCACTGTACCTGATATCCTTGTTAGCATATGCTACTTTAAATTTGCAAATCATTTTAGACTGAACAAGTTAATTCAGCTTCAAAGGAAGGCTCATGGGATTCACCGGGTCCCTAAGTAGTGGTAGGAACGAGACACCGCATAATAATTTTTAAAATGCAGAATAGCTCATTCTTTTGTATGAGGAACTGCTTTATACATTTTTGAAGTAAAACAAAAATTACAAACCAAAACCTCTGCACTGCAAAGCTGGATAAAAGCTCCTTCCTCCCAGGCCTATTCAGACATTGCCAAGTCCTACATTGCATAGCTACCTCTCACTATGTCAAGGCCAATATTAAAAATGAGTAGCTTTCAGCCCTTCTAAACCAACCGGGTTTAACATGGTCCCAACTCAGAAGCACTGAGTCAGAACTGGGAAGAGGTTAGGTAGCAGAGAGTACAGTGAAGATTTACATCTTTATTTATTTATTTATTTATTTTATTTTTTTTAGATTTACATCTTTAAAAAACCTTTATAATTAGCAGGTTGGGGAGTCCGTGCTCTCAGTAATTAATGAAGTATCATTTTCAAAAACCAACTGACAAAATACCATTATTTTAACAAACATTAAGCTGATAATCTACTCATGTGAATTGAGTAAATTTGTTGTATCATTTTGAAAAACCAACTGACAAAATACTATTATTTTAACAACATTAAGCTGATAATCTACTCATGTGAATTGAGTGAATTTGTTGGTGATTGAGCTTCTATAAAATAAAAGGACTATCCAATATTTCTCACCTTTGTTACATTCTATCCTCCCTAAGGGGGTTTTGTAAAATATTTTTTTCCTAATGGTCCCTCCCTTCCCCATGGTATTTTCACACCACAACTGTACTGTGTATACGTATATGCTTTATATACAAAAAAAGTGTAAGTTTTACAAAAATTGGTTCATGGGATTTTTTTTAATCCTGTGAATCAAATTTTGTCCCCTTGGAGGCAAGATCATCCTCCACTGGGATGAATTGCGGAGAACACATACTCAACTTAAATTGTGTGCTAAGAAATGTATAAGTATGTTCTGAGTTAATTAGTAAAAGGTTCTATGAAGTACTACTAATATCTGCAGTTACCAGTGAGACAAGTGAAGTTTTAAAACTTTAAAGCCCAAGTTTCAGTAATTAGTAAATGCAGAGGCAGGACTTGAACCTAGCCAGTGTGATTTTGGTTTACCCTCTTCATCACCACATTAGACTCTTGCAGCTCAGGGCTCTAAAATTATTGAATTCATCACACATTTCCATGGCTCCTGGCTAGAATCTATCTTTTTAATTTGACTACAGTGCTTCTAAATACTTGCGTTTTTCCTGAAGTTGAAATCTATAAGCTGATATTTTCATTGCAATAGCAAGAGACAATTCCATTAACCAAAATGATAAGCTATTTTCTGATGCATTCGCAGGATATAGATAATTTAAAACAGTGGATACGCTGTATAATTTTATGCATTTTTGCTTAAATACTAATCATATTAAAAATCTGTCTTAAGAGGTTGCATACTGTATTTTTTTACATTTATATACATCACCAGAGCAAAATAGGCTATAAGATCAAAAGGACAGTGATTTATATTTTAAGGCATTATAATTGTTTTCTATGAAGTCTTAATTTGGGAGAGCATTGAAAAATAATGAGAATAATTTTTTAATTTAAAAATGCAGTTAGTTGATACTACCTTAAAAGCAGCATGCATGTATTATAGGCTACTAAATGCAAATAACTCTGAAAGTGTTATTACTGATTTTGTGAATCTGAAAGTGTTATTATCTATTTTTAAAAAGATGGGTGAGTTGAATTTTTCAAAATAAAATATATTTTTATAACATGAAAGAGATATAGTTGCATGGAACAATCATTTAATTTTTTTTGAACATTTGCATTTTCTTAATTCAAGTACTCTAACAAATCCTGTTTAGTTCAACCCAATGAGGCTCAAAGGTAAGACACGCTTATTGCGACTGTTCCTTTGGAGGCGGGGAACCCTGAAAGAATAGTAATGGTTCAGAAAAATTCTCAGACCTTTGGTGCTGTTTTGAACTCAGCACAAAAGTTAGGGAGCTTCAGGGGCTCTCTATAGGAGATTACACAGAATCATGAAGCACCAGATTTGAGGACCAGTACTACTTCCCCAGAACCATTTTGCTTCCAATTTGACTCAACAGAATCCACACAGATACAGGCTCCTAACATCACTATTTCTGCTCTCTGACATTTTACCTGCCCTGAGAACAAAGACAAAGCTGCATCTTGTAGGGCACCAGCAAACCCATTTTTTTTTTTTCTCTCTACTTAACTTGTAGGCCACCAGCAATATCCAATTTTGTTCTCTCTACTTAGATTGCCAACTAATTATATAAGAGGTTTCATCCAGAGTTATTTTCTTCTTTTATATTTGTAATGATTACAAACATATACAAATTGCTACCTCTCATTTTTCTTCCTGAATTGATAGTCATGGTCTGAGGAAGTTTTATGTTAAAGAGTAACCAGCCAAATCCTAAAGAAAATGGTAGCCTACTTAGAACATCCCCTCCTGGGCAGCCCGGGTGGCTCAGCGGTTTAGCGCCACCTTCAGCCCAGGATGTGATCCTGGAGTCTCAGGATCAAGTCCCACGTCCGGCTCCCTGCAGGGAGCCTGCTTCTCCCTCTGCCTGTGTCTCTGCCTCTCTCTCTCTCTCTCTCTTTCTCTTTGTGTTTCTCATAAATAAATAAAATCTTAAAAAAAAAGAATATCCCCTCCTTTCAGAGATATGCTCCCTCATAGAATCTTGGAATGGAAGAGATTCTTAACAATATCTTATACAATATCCTTTTAGACAAATGAGAAAATCAAGGCCTAAAGGATACATGACTTGTCCAAGACCAACAGGAAGTGTAAATATCAACCTAGAATCCCCTATCCTGATATTTATTGACTCATTTATGCTACCTATAGTTAAAAAAATTAAAAATCCTTGATTAACCTTACCATATCCCATTCATATCCACAGTTTACATTCATTTAAGGCATATTTTATTCTGCACATGACATTCTTCTGTATGAAATGGGTTTTTCTTCTCCTTCTCAAATTGCAAAAACCCAGTTATTAGAGCTGAATCACTAACTTGTACCTAGAGTCATTATTAGCTGCAAAGGGTGAGTAGGGGCTGAAATCCAGCACATGATCCTGTTGTAAATTATACCCCCCAGTTTATGCCCAGAAGGATGCCTTTTTCTAATATTTGTACCCATAGGGGGAGATGTTTTCTAATTCACACAACAGTGCAGTTTACACTGCCTACAATTCATACAAACTTTTTTTTTCTTTTTTTCCCCAAGAGAGAAACAGGTGGCGGAAGGAGCTGAGGGAGAAGGAGAGAGAGAATCCTAAGCCCAGAGATGAATTTTTTTTTTTAAAGCCTAAGTCATACATATTTTAAAAAGAAAAAAAAATTCAGGTGGCTGATCAAGAAATGCCCCATGGGCAGCCCGGGTGGCTCAGTGGTTTAGCGCCGCCTTCGGCCCAGGGCCTGATCCTGGAGACCTGGGATCGAGTCCCACATCGGGCTCCCTGCATGGAGCCTGCTTCCCTCTGCCTGTGTCTCTGCCTCTCTCTCTCTCTCTCTCTCTCTCTCTCTCTGTGTCTCTCATGAATAAATAATAATAAAATCTTAAAAAAAAAAAAAAGAAATGCCCCACATCAATGAAAACTCAGTAGATGGAAGAACTAATCAGTAATAGATTCTTAGGGTCTGTCATTTACTAGAAACAAGATGCTAAGACATAGAGTGAAAAGTCTCCAGGGGAGCTCAGAGTGAGGTTAATGGAGGTATGCATTAAAGGTCAGAATGTTAAATTTATTTGTTAATGATTCCAAAGTCCAAAAATTTAAATAGAAGCAGTGTGAAAGTGTCCACATTAGACCACTTCCTTTCCATAACCTCTTAGCAATATGAAGTGTAATTTTAAAAGGAAAGACTATATTCTTCACAAAAGGAAATATTCTGAAAGCAGAAAGGACCTACTTAACACAAATCACTGTCAAATAAGACATACCAACTGAGCTGAAATTGCAATAAAGTGGTGAACTTGTAAATCCCCCTTCCTACCCCACTGCCTGTTTCTTCAAGGCAAAGCAGCTATTACTAACACCCAATCTTTTTTTCTAAGCACTGCTACAAAGCCCCAGAGAAAAAAGCATAATCCTGTATCTTGATGAGTTTACCATTTCATCAGCTGACATAGATTTACACTAATGAAAACCAGGGATTATTATCAAATAGGTATGAATGAGACATCCATGTGCCTAGAGTCAATTGTACGTGACACAGGTATTCCCAGAAGAAAACAGATCAGAAGGGGGAGAAATTCTGAAACAGCATGGGATAACCTGAACGTAATCATAAAGTTGTCCTGTAGGAACTTGTCCTTTTCTTTTTTTTTCCTGTTTTTTTCTTTTTTTTCCTTCTTTCCTTCCTTCCTTCCTTCCTTCCTTCCTTCCTTCCTTCCTTCCTTCCTTCCTTCCTTCCTTCCTTCCTTCCTTCTTTCCTCCCTCCCTCCCTCCCTCCCTTCCTTCCTTCCTTCCTTCCCTTCTTTGTGTAGAGTTGACAATGTTATATTAGTTTTAGGCATACAACATAGTGATTCAACAATTCTGTATGCTACGTTCACAAGTGTATCTATGATCTTGTTGGCATCTCATTTAATATCCCAGGTACACAGCACCCTCTTGCTGCTTTTTGTACAATATATACACACCAGAGGGGACACAAGCCTGGGTATCTCAACACTCTTACTATTCTTTCTACTCCATATTAAATTTCCATTCTTACCATGTAACTGATCCCATTTTGTATTTTATAACCCGACATTCGAGGACATCAGAGGGAAAAAAAATATTTATTGAATGAAATTGCATCAATATATTGTACACTTGAAACTAATATAACACTGTATGTTAACTGAAATTAAAATGAAACTTAAAAAAATGAAATTGCTCTTTTAAATAAATAAGCAAAAATCCAAATGATAATCATTCAATAAAATTCCTTCTTGTAGTATATCCATGGAACCACAAATTTAATCTAGCAGGACATTAAAAGAATGAAAAAAATGTAAAAATTAAAAGAGCAAGATTTTTTCCTTCCCTAAAAATGCAGGGTTGGCTCAATATCAGGGTATTTGTTAATGTAATTTAATGCATGGACAGACTGAAAAAAGAAACACAAAAGCTGATCTCAGGGTTGCCTGTGTGGCTCAATTGGTTGAGCACCTGACTCTTGGTTTCAGCTCAGGTGGTGATCTCATGGATTGTGGGATCAAGTCCTGAGCTGGGCTTCCAAGAGCTCAGCAAGAAGTCTGCCTAGAGATTCTCTCCCTCTGTCCTACCCTACCCCAATAAATAAATATTCAAAAAAAAAAAAAAAATGCTCATCTCAGTGTGTGTGTGTGTGTGTGTGTGTGGTATAATAAGGTGTAACATGTCATATATATATATATATATATATATTATCTGTTTATATGTAAATTCCACAACCACTAATAACCAAATACTCAAATCCTTAAAACAAACTCTCTTATTTAATAAGTGCCATCTAACATAAATCACAATGAGATCACATTTAGAAGTGAAAAACTACATATTTAAGTGATTAACAAGACAGAGATATCAGCTAACATTTTATCACCTACTATCATTTTTTAAATTTTATTTAAATTCAATTTGCCAGCATATATTATGACACCCAGTGCTTATCTCATCCTGTGCCCTCCTTAGAGCCCATCACCCAGTTACCCTATACCCCCACTTCTGACCTACTATCGTCTTACATTTCCTAGCCAGTGCAAAACAATTTTAAAAGATAAATGTCATAACTCTTAAATGAGAAAAGATAAATTTTTCAAAAACGTTTTTGTTTAAACTAGGGGCAGGATGGCGGAGGAGCAGGGTCCTCAGCTCATGGGCCCCACAACTTACCTGGAAAACTTTCAAACCATCCTGAACACCTACAAACTCCACCTGAGATGTAAAGAGAGCACACCTGGAACGCTCCAGAGAAGGGTTTGCGCTTCTAACAAGGTAAGAAGGTGGAGAAAAAATAAACAACAATCCAATGGGGGAGGCCCCCGGGGAGCTGGGCTGAGGGGCGGGGAGAGCCTGGGGACAGGCAGGCCCAGCCCCCGGGAAGCGCCCTCCTCTCCCCGGAGGGAAAGGCCTCCAGGGCGTCGGCAGGGGGTCGGGCAGGCCGGCAGGAGGGCGGGGGAGCCCCCAGGTTCCGGGGTCACGAGCAGAGGAGGGAGCCGGGGGAGAGCGCACCCCCACCGCGGCCCATCTCGGGGCAGGGCTGGAGCGCACCCGGGGCCTCGGGGGAAGCCGGGGGTCAGGCGGGGGCCCCGGGAGGGGCGGGGGCGGAGGACACGGGCCTGGGGGGCAACGGCGCCCGCCGAGCCCGGCACCTGGCAGGGGCGGGGCATCCCCCAGGTGCGCACACCTGAGACGCAGCACCGCAGGCCCCGCCCCCGGGAGACCAGCTGGAAGGACGGGGGAAGGGCGAGCTCCGGACCCAGCAGCACTGGAAAGCTCCAGAACCTAAGGAAAATCGAGGGAATATAGTATATAGAACTAGAGGGTTCCCCCCCTTTTTAAATTTTTTTTCCTTTTTCCATTACAACTTTTTTATATCAGACTAAAAATTTCCAATATTTTTTCTCTTTTCCCGCCTTAACTACAATATTTTAGCACCTCATCATTTTTAAGTTTCTTCCTTTTTGACTTCCATAAATCTACAATTACAGGTCCTAGATATATTTTTCACTTCTGAATTCCCTTCAACATACTCAATTTAATTTTAGGAGATATATGGGATAATGGGTTTTTGTTTTGTGTTTTTGTTTTCTCTGCCTCATTTTGTTCTATAATGGCAGAAGTTAATACCTTCTAAACCATGACCAACATACACCCAGAACGAAGTGGAACACTGTGCTGGTTCATTCTGTGAGATTATATTCTCTCTTCCTTCCCATTCTGCCTCCCTCTTTTATCTTGTTTATGTTTTGGTGGTCAATGTTGGGGCTTTCTACAAGTATTGCTGGTTTACATAAGTTTCATATTGAGCATCTTCTAACATACAGAATTTAATACACTCACAACCAAGAGGATCACCCTATGGGCCCCTCAGTTAGACTACATTCTCCCTCCACTACAACTTCTTAACCACCATCTCCCAGTCCCCCACCCCCTTTTTTTCCTTTTTTCTCTTTTTTCCTCTTTACTTTTTTTTTTTTTCTTCTTTGGGATTTTTGGCCTTTTATTTTTTACTACTTTGTTTTAAAATATGTTTTTTACTTTAGTGGTCCTTTTATTTTGTTCTGATCTTCTTTTTCATTTTCTGGTCTCTGACCTTGTCAGAATCATCTAGGGTGGAATTTACTTAGGACGTGGTTGATATTTTTGACTCAGCCCACATTTAGTTCAGTGTAGAGTTGACAACCACTCTACACTGAACTAAATGACTAGAAAGGATTCACCATAAAACAAAGAATCAGAAACAGTACTCTCAGCCACAGACTTACAGAATATGGATTTCAATTTGATGTCAGAAAGCCAATTCAGAAGCACAATTATAAAGCTACTGGTGGCTCTATAAAAAAAGCATAAAGGACTCTAGAGACTTCGTTAGTGCAGAATTTAGATCTAATCAGGCTGAAATTAAAAATAAATTAAATGAGATGCAATCCAAACTGGATGTCCTAACTGCTAGGGTTAATGAGGTGGAAGAAAGAGTGAGTGACATGGAAGACAAGTTGATGGTAAGGAAGGAAGCTGAGGAAAAAAGAGAAAAACAATTAAGAGATCATGAGGAAAGGCTAAGGAGAATAAATGATCACCTCAGAAGGAAGAATATACATAAAATTAGGGTTCCAGAAGATGCCGAGAGGGAGAGAGGGTCACAAAGTATATTTGAACAAATCAAGCTGAGAACTTCCCTAATTTGGGGAGGGAAACAGATATTCACAGCCAGGAGATAGATCACCGCCCAAAAATCAATAAAAAACATTCAACACCTCGACATCTAATAGTAAAACTTGCAAATTCCAAAGATAAAGAGAAAATCCTTAAAGCAGTGAGAGACAAGATATCCCTAACTTCTATGGGGAGAAATATCAGATTAACAGCAGACCTCTCCAGCTCATTCTGAATAGAAGGAGAGATAAAGAGCTTCCAAGATAGGCAGAAACTGAAAGAATATGTAACCACCAAAACAGCGCTGCAAGAAATATTAAGGGGACTCTGTAAACAAATGAGGAAGCCCAAAGAAATAATCCACAAAAACAGGGACTGAATAGGTATTATGATGACACTAAATTCATATCTTTCAATAGTAACTTTGAACATGATTAGGCTAAATGATCCCATCAAAAGACGCAGGGTTTCAGACTGGATAAAAAAGCAAGACCACTCTATTTGCTGTCTACAACAGACCCTTGAGACCTAAGGACACCTCCAGCTTGAAAGTGAAAGGCTGGAGAACAACTTACCATCCAAATGGTCCTCAAAAGAAAGCCAGGGTAGCAATCCTCATATCAGATAAATGAAAGTTTATCTCAAAGACTGTAGTAAAAGATGAAAAGGGACATTATATCATACTTAAAGGGTCTATCCAACAAGAAGACCTATGAACATGAATTTTTATGCCCCTAATGTGGGAGCTGCCAAGTATATCAATCAATTAATAACCAAAAAGTAACGAGATGCTTAGATGATAATACACTAATAGTAGGAGACTTCAATATGGCACTTTCTGCAAATAACAGATCTTCTAAGAAGAACACCAAAGAAACAAGGGCCTTAAATGATACACTGGACCAGATGGATTTCAGAGATATTTACAGAACTTTACATCTGAATGCAACTGAATACACATTCTTCTCAAGTGCACATGGAACTTTCTCCAGAATAGACCCCATATGAGTCACAAATCAGGTCTCAACTGACACCAAAAGATTGGGATTGTCCCCTGCATATCTTCAGACCACAATGTTTTGAAACTAGAATTGAACCACAAGAAGAAATTTGGAAGAAACTCAAACATGTGGAGGTTAAAGAGCATCCTACTAAAAGATTAAAAGGGTCAACCAGGAAATTAGATAAGAATTAAAAAGATTCATGGGAACTAATGAAAAGGAAGATACAACTGTTCAAAATCGTTGGGATATATAGCAAAAGCAGTCCTAAGAGGGAAATACATCACAATATAAGCCTCCTTCTAAAAATTGGAAAAAAAACTCAAATACACAAGCTTACCTTGCACCTAAAGGAATTAGAGAAAGAACAGCAAGTAAAACCTACACCAGGCAGAAGAAGGGAGATAATAAAGATTCGAGCTGAACTCAATGAAATAGAGACCAGAAGAACTGTAGAACAGGTCAACAAAACCAGGAGTTGGTTCATGAAAGAACTGATAAGATAGATAAACCAGGCTAGCCAGCCTTATTTAAAAGAAAAAAGACTCAAATTGATAAAATCAAGAATGAAAATGAGAGATCACAACCAATACCAAGGAAATACAAACGATTTTAAAAACATTAT
This sequence comes from Canis lupus baileyi, assembly GCF_048164855.1. Taxonomy (NCBI): domain Eukaryota; kingdom Metazoa; phylum Chordata; class Mammalia; order Carnivora; family Canidae; genus Canis; species Canis lupus. The sequence continues at coordinate 44,978,438 of NC_132857.1, read as the reverse complement.
GAGCAGCTATATGCCAACAAATTAGGCAACCTAGAAGAAATGATGCATTTCTGGAAAACCACAAATTACCAAAACTGGAGCAGTAAGAAAGAGAAAACCTGAACAGGCCAATAACCAGTGAGGAAATTGAAGCAGTCATCAAAAAGCTCACAAGACACAAAAGTCCAGGGCCAGATGGCTTCCCAGGGAAATTCTATCAAATGTTTATGGAAGAAATAATACCTATTCTACTAAAGCTGTTTTGAAGGATAGAAAGGGACTACTTCCAAACCCATTTTGTGTGTCCAGCATTACCTTGATTTCAAAGCCAAACACCCCATCACGAAGGAGAATTATAGACCAATATCCCTGATGAACATGGATGCAAAAATTCTCAACAAGATACTAGCCAATAGGATCCAACAATACATTAAGAAGATAATTCACCATGACAAGTGGGATTTATCCCCATGATGCAAGGTTGGTTCAACACTGGTAAAGCAATCAATGTGATAGATCACATCAACAGGAGAAAAACAAGACCATATGATCCTCTCAATAGATGCAGAGAAAGCATTTGACAAACTACTGCATCCATCCCTGATCAAAACTCTTCAGAGTGTAGGGATAGAGGGAACATTCCTCAGTATCTTAAAAGCCATCTATGAAAAACCCACAGAAATCATTCTCAATGGGGAAAAAGCCTTCCCTTAATATCAGGAACACGACAGGGATGTCCACGCTCACCCCTGTTATTCAACATAGTACTAGAAGTTCTAGCCTCAGCAATCAGACAACAAAAAGAAATAAAAGGCAATCAAATTTGCAAAGAAGTAGTCAAATTCTGTTTTCGCAGATGACATGATACTCTATATAGAAAACCTAAAAGACTCCACCCCAAGATTGCTAGAACTCTTACAGCAATTCAGCAATGTGGCAGGATACAAAATCAATGCCCAGAAATCAGTCCATTTCTACACACTGAGACTGAAGAAAGAGAAATGAAGGAGTCAATCCCATTTACAATTGCACCTAAAGCATAAGATAGCTAGGAATAAACCTAAACAAAGAGGTAAAGAATCTATACACTAAAAACTACAGAACACTTCTGAAAGAAATTGAGGAAGACACAAAGAGATGGAAAAATATTCCATGCTCATGAGTTGGAAGAATTAATATTGTGAAAATGTCAATGTTACCCAGGGCAATGTACACATTTAATGTAATCCCTATCAAAATACCATGGACTTTCTTCACAGGGTTGGAACAAATCATCTTAAGATTTGTGTGGAATCAGAGAAGATCCTGAATAGCCAGAGGAATATTAAAAAAAAAAAAAAAAAAAAAAAAAAAAAAAAAAAAAAAAAAAAACGACAACGAAAGCAGGAGCATCACAATGCCGGATTTCAAGCTGTATTACAAAGCTGTGATCATCAAGACAGTGTGGTACTGGCACAAAAACAGACACATAGGTCAATGCAACAGAATAGAGAGCCCAGAAATGGGCCCTCAACTCTATGGCCAAGAAATATTCGAGAAAACAGGAAAGACTATCCACTGGAAAGAGGACAGTCTCTTCAATAAATGGTGCTGGGAAAATTGGACAGCCACGTGCAGATGAATGAAACTGGACCAACCTCTTACACCTTACAACAAAGATAAACTCAAAATGGATGATAGATCTAAATGTGAGACAAAATCCATCAAAGTCCTAGAGGAGAACACAGGTAACACCCTTTTTGAACTTGACCACAGTAATTTCTTGCAAGATATGAAGGCAAGTGAAACAAAAGCAAAAATGAACTACCGGAACCTAATCAGGATAAAAAGCTTCTGCAAAAGAAACAGCAAAAGAAACAGTCAACAAAACTAAGACAACCTACAGAATGGGAGAAGATATTTGCAAATGACGTATTAGATCAAGGGCTAGTTTCCAAGATCTATAAAGAACTTATTAAACTCAACGCCAAAGAAACAAACAACCCAATCACGAAATGGGCAGAAGACATGAATAGACATTTCACCAAAGAAGACATACACATGGCCAATAAGCACATGAGAAAATGCTCTGCATCACTTGCCATCAGGGAAATACAAACCAAAACCACAATGAGATACCACCTCACACCAGTGAGAATGGGGAAAATTAACAAGTCAGGAAACAACAAATGTTGGAGAAGATGTGAAGAAAGGGGAACCCTCTTGTACTGTTGGTGGGAATGTGAACTGGTGCAGCCACTCTGGAAAACCATGTGGAGGTTCCTCAAAGAGTTAAAAATAGAGCTACCCCATGACACTGCAACTGCATTACTGGGGATATAACCCAAAGATACAGATTTAGTGAAAGACCGAGACACCTGCACCCCAATGTTTATAGCAGCAATGTCCACAATAGCCAAACTGCGGGAGGAGCCTCGCTGTCCATCGACAGATGAATGGATAAAGAAGCTGTGGTCTATGTATACAGTGGAATATTACTCAGCCATTAGGAAGGACAAATACCCACCATTTGCTTTGACATAGATGGAACTGGAGGGTATTATGCTGAGTGAAATAAGTCAATCAGAGAAGGATAATCCTCACATGGTTTCACTCCATACGGGGAATATAAAAAATAGTGAAAGGGATTATAAGGGAAAGGAGGGAAAATGAGTGGTAAATATCAGAGAGGGAGATAAACCATGAGAGACTTCTAACTCTGGGAAACAAAGGGTAGTGCTAGGGGAGGCGGATGGGGGGATGAGGTAACTGGGTGATGGACACTGAGGGAGGCATTTGATGGGATGAGCACTGGGTGTTATGTTCGCAAATCAAACTTCAATTAGAAAGAAACTTTTTTTTAAAATTTGAGTATAGCTGATACACATTGTTACATTAGTTACAGGTGTACAACAGTCATTTAACAGATTTCTACAATATGCTATACTCACCCCAAGTGTAGCCACCACCTGTCACCATACAGTGCTGTTATAATATCGCTGAGTATATTCCCTATGCTGTGTGTTTTATTCCTGTGACTTATTCATTTCATAACTGGACTGGAAACTTGTATGTCCCACTCCCCTTCATCCATTTTGCCCATTCCCCACCCACCTCCCTTCTGGCAACTGTCAGTTTGTTATCTGTACAAATCTGTTTTTTGGCTATTGGAAATAACACTGCCATAAACACAAGGGTACACAGATATTTTCAAATTAACATTTTAATTTTATTTGGGTAAATATCCAATAGTGGAATTATTAGATCATATGATATTTCTATCTAATTTTTTGAGGAACCTCCATACTATTTTCTATAGTGGCTGTACCGATACACATTTCCCACCAACTGTGTATGAAGGCTCCTTTTTCTACATATTCAATCCAATATTCATTATTTTGTGTTTTTACTTTAGCTATTTTGACAGGTGTAAACTGATATCTCATTGTGGTTTTGATTTGCATTTTCCTGATGATTAGTGATATTGAGCCCCTTTTCATGTTTCTGTTGGCCATTTGCATGTCTCTTTGGAAATAGGTATATTCAGGTTCTCTGCCCATTTTTTTTTTTTAATTTTTTTTTTTTTATTATTCATGATAGTCACACACAGAGAGAGAGAGAGGCAGAGACATAGGCAGAGGGAGAAGCAGGCTCCATGCACCGGGAGCCTGACGTGGGATTCGATCCCGGGTTTCCAGGATCGCGCCCTGGGCCAGAGGCAGGCGCTAAACCGCTGCGCCACCCAGGGATCCCCTCTCTGCCCATTTTTTAAAGTCAAATTACTTGTTTTGTTTGTATGTTTTGGTGTTGAATTGTATAAGTTCTTCATATATTTTGAATATTAATCCCTCAGATATATTGTTATCAAATATTTTCTGCCATTCAGCAGGTTGCCTTATTGTTTTATTGATGGTTTCCTTCTACATGCAAAAGCATTTAATTTTCATTTAATCCCAAGTTTTTTTTTTTCTTTTATATCCCTTGTTTTAGGATACATATCTTTCAAAAATATTTCTGCTTGTCTTTTTTTCAGTCTTTGTGTCATTTATTTCTGATCTTTGTTATTTCCTTCCTTTTACTCACCTTCAGGTTTCTTTGTTCTTATTTTTCTAGTTCCTTTAGGTGTAAGGCTAGATTGTTTATTGGAGCTTTTTCTTGTTTCTTGAGGTAGGCCTGTATTGCTAAATGTTTTCCTTTCATTTATTTTTTATTTTATTATTATTTTTTAATGTTTTCCTTTTAGCTTTTACTGCATCCCAAATAATTTGGACAACTGTGCTTTCATTTTCATTTCTCTCTCTTTTTTAATTTCTTCTTTGGTTGTTTTTTGACCCATAGTTATTCAGCATCATGTCATTTAGCTTCCATGTACTTGTCTTTTTTTCCACTTTTTTTTTCCTTGATATTGATTTCTAGTTTCATACTGCTTTGGCAAAAAAAGATGCATGTTATGATTTGAATCTTAAATTTGAGAATTGTTTTATGACATAACATGAGATCTACTCTGGAGAATGTTTCATGTGCACTTGAAAAAATATGTATTTGGTTGTCTTTGTATAGAATATTTGATTTATATCTGTTATGTCTATCTGGTCTAATGTGTCATTCAAAGACACCGTTTACTTATTGATTTTCTGCCTGGATGATCAATCCATTGATTTGAGTGGGCTGTTAAAGTCCCCTACTATATTGTTCATTACCATAAATTTTTCTCTTTATGCTCTTTATGTCTGTTAATATTCGTTTTATGTATTTAGATGCTCCAATGTTGAATGCACATATATTTACAACTGATATATCTTCTTGTTTGATTGATACCTTTATCATCATGTAATGCTCATCTTTGTCTCCTGTTAGTCTTGTTTTAAAGGCAATTTTGTGGTTTGTCTCCCTCTCTAATTTTTTCTTATCTTATTTTTCCTATCTCATAAGAGACTCTTAATTATAGGAAACAAACAGAGGGTTGCTGGAGGGGAGGTTGGTGGGGGTAGGGTAAGATGGGCATTAAGGAGGACATATGAGGCAATGAACACTTAGTGTTATATGTAACTGATGAATCATTGAACTCTACCTTTAAAATTTATAATACATTATATGTGAATTAATTGTTTAAATTAAATTTAATTTAAAAAAATGAAATAAAATCTCTTTTGTCTGAGTATTACTACCCTAGCTTTTTCATTTGTTTGTTTTTGGTTTCATAAGCATTACAAATGTTTTCTCTCCCTTCACATTCCATCTGCATGTATCCTTAGGTCTGAGGTGAGTCTATTTTAGACAGATCCCAGAAGGATTTTGTTTTTTTTTTTATCCATTCTGCCACCCTATGTCTTTTTTATTGGAGTATTTAAGCTATTTACATTTAATGTAATTATTGATAGATATGCACTTACTGCCATTTTGTTAATATTTTCTGGCTGTTTGTGTAGTTCTCAGTTCCTTTCTTCTCTTGTTCCCTTTTCTTTATAAATTAATGAGTTTTTGTAGCATTATGTTTGTAATTTTTTCCTCTGTTTTTGTGTATCCACTATAGGTTTTTGGTTTGTGATTGCTATGAAGCTTATATATAACATCCTATACAGTAGTCTATATTAAGTTGATGGTAATTAAGTTCAAATACACTCTTAAAAAAAAAAAAAACCTCTCCCTCTCTCTCTCCCTCACTCATTCCTCCACGTTTTATGTATATGCTGTCATATTTTACAACTTTCTAGTCATAAATTACTTATATCTTATTACGGCCATTTCTTTTCCACTTAAAGAAGGCCCTTTAACATTTCCTGTAAGGCCAATTTAGTGGTGATAACCTCTTTAACTTTTTGTTTGGGAAACTTTTTATGTCTCCTTAAAATATGAATGATAGTGTTGCTGGGCAGAGTACTCTTTTAGGTTTGTTTCTTTCAGTACTGAGTCTCTTCTGGCCTGCAAAGTTTCTGCTGAAAAATCGGGTGATAGACTTATGGAGTTTCCTTTATAGGCAGCTTTTTGCACCTCTCTTACCCTTTTAAAATTGTCTTTATCTTTGGCATTTAACTATTGTGTGTCATGGCATGGGCCTTCTTTGGTTCATCTTGTTTAGTATTCTCTGTGCTTTGTGAACCTGAATATCTGTCTCCTTCCCCAGGTTAGGGAAGTTTTCAGCTATTATTTCTTCAAATAAGTTTTCTGCCCCTTTCTCTCTCTTCTTCTGAGATCCCTATATATGAATGTTTGTTTGCTTGATATTGTACAAGAGATCTCTCAACTTACTCTTTTTTAATTCTTTTGCCTTTCTGTCATTCAGCCTGAGTGCTTCCCATTATCCTATTTTTCAGATTATTGATCAATTCTTCTGCATCATCTAATCTACTGTTACTCTACTGTTACTTCTCTCTAGTTTTTTGTTTGTGTTTTTAATTTCCATTACTATGTTCTTCAACTCTGATTTGGTTCTTGTTTATATTTTCCATCTCTTTTTTAAAGGTATTACTGAGTTCTTCCCCTCTTCTCTACAGCCCAGTGAGCATCTTTATGATTATTATTTTAAATTATTTATCAGGCATATTGCTTATCACCATTTAATTAGTTCTTTTTCTGAAGTTTTGTGATTTTATTTCTTTTGGAGTTCATCTATCTTTCCATTTTTCTTGACTTTCTTTGTTTCTATGAACTAGACAGAACAGCTACTTCTCCTAAACTTGATGGAATGATCTTGTGTATGATCATTCCTTGTGTAAACTATGTGTGCCTGTTGACTTTGCTGTCTGGCTGGAGCTATGGCTGGTGAGGGATAGAGGTCCTGGGACTCTCCATGCAGCAGGCACCTTAGCAAGATAGCTAAAACTGAAGTGGGCACAGATTGGTATGGTCCTTGGGGTCTCCATGAAGCAAGTGCCATGTCAGGTCAGCTAAGGCTAAAATTGGAGCAAGTTGGCATGTCCTAAGGTTCTACAAACAGAGGACACCTTGACAGGATAGCTAAAGCTACAATGTGTGTTATCTGGTGTGTCTGAGGCTTTCTGTGCAGAGGGTGCCCTGGCAGGGTCATTCAAGCTGAGTTAGGGTGTAGACTGGGAAGTCCCAGGGCTTTCCACATAGTGGATGACCTCACAAGACAGATAATGCTGAAGTGGATGTAAGATGCAGTATTCTACATGCTGTGGGCACACTAGCAGGACGGCTGAAGCTGAAATATGCTGAAGTGGATGTAAGATGCAGTATTCTACATGCTGTGGGCACACTAGCAGGACAGCTGAAGCTGAAATAAGTGTAATTGTGGTGTCCTGGGATGCTTTTTGCAGGGGGTACCCTCTAGGGTGGCTAGAACTGAAGTAGTGTGTGAACTGGGAGGTCCCTAGGCTTACTGAACAGAGTATATCTTAGAAGAAGGATAACTAAAACTAAAGTCAATGCAAGCCAACAGACTCAGGGGTCAATGCAGAGTGGGCACCTTGACAAAGTAGCTAAAACCCAAAGTGAGTGTGAAATAGGATGTTCTAGGACTCTCTGCACAAAGAGTGCCTGGAGGGGCACTTAGAGTCAAGATGGAGTATAGGCCAGGGGGTCCTGGGGTGCTCTTCACAGTGGGGCCCTGAAGGAAAACTAAAGCTAAAATGGTTACAGGCTGATGTGGTCCTTAGGCTCTGAAAAATGGAGGACCACTGAAGTTGAAGTAGCTGCAAGCCAGGTTGTCCTAGGGCTCTCCACACTGAAGGTGACCTAAAGGGATAGTTGAAGCTCACTTGGGTGTAAACCACACTGTTCCATGGTATTCAGTGCAGGGAGTGACTTGGTGGGATGGCTAGAACTAATTCAGGCAAGGGCCAGGGATTCCTGAAGCACTCTGCCCAGGGGGCACTCAGGCAGGGCAACTGGATATAAGGTAGACATCAGCTGGGAGATTCTGGAGCACTGTGCACCAGGGGTGCCCTAGTAGGCCATATGATGCCAAAGTGGTGTGGGTCTGAAGTGTTTTGGGGTTCTTGGCACCTGTGTCACCTTGACGCCAAAGCTAGAGCTGTAGTGGGTGATAACCAGGGGTGTCCTGGTGTGTACTTCCTTGGAGCCACCCCGGTGGATGGCTAGATGTGGTATGGGCTAAGATCCTGAGGCTCATTGACGTGGCAGGTCAATTAGGATGCCCAGACTGCACTGGTCTGTACTTTCAAGGTGGAGAAAGAGTGTATACTACGTCCATCAGCCTCTCCCATCTGAAGAGAGTTCCAGCAGCTCCTCACAGAGTTCTAGGGCTGACTCTTTTATATTCCAGTTGGTCTTTTAAACCTTGGCTTTTTTTTCTGTGTCCAAAGACAGACAATCTTCTCCCAGTCCTTCAGTACTATCCCTCCTCACTGCAATTCCCCATGTCTGGGTGGGGGGTCCCCTTCATTACCTTATCTCTGTCTCTCTTGCTGTTCCTATTTGTTATTATCATTATCTCTTATTGTACAGAATCTGTTTAGCCACTCCTCTGTTCTTCTTCAGGAAGAATTGCTCTATAAATAGATGTCATTTGGTGTGTTGAGTGGAGTTGAATTGTGTTCAAGGTCTTCTTATGATGCCATTTTGGACTAGGATCTCAAACATTACTATGTATATATATCTATTGCCTAGATTATTTAAGAGAATCAAGTAAGAACTAAAAATTAATAAAATAGTACAATAAATAAGATTGTAGGTATTGTCTTTCTCAGTCTTCACTTACACTTATTTTTTTAAGTTATCTACTACATTCTGTAATAACTTTTTCTCTGTTTAAAAATATTGTGGATGTATTATTTATCCAAGTATGGAGTGTCATATGTAAACAAAACAAAAACAAAAACAAAAAACTATATAAGGATTGACTTTCTGGTAATCATTTAAACAAGTCTATAGCTATATCTATGTCTTGTTCTCTATTAAAATTTGTGTTCACTATACCCACTATCCAAATGCTAGATAATGGTGATGGATGATGAAGAACATTAAACATAAGTGGGAGGCTGTAACAGTGAGTTTTAGCCTGGAGCAGGGAGAGTGGCCTGTCCCAGGGAAGAAGTATTTTACCACTGATATTGTTAAGAGCTATAGGCATATAGTGATAATTTTTTTAAACATTTTTTTATTTTGAAGTAATTATAGATTCATAGAAAATGACCAAAAAAAATGAAGGTCCTGTGTACTTTTGCTACGTTTCCTCCATGGTAACCTATTGTACACTAGAGTACTACATCAAAACCAGGAAACGGACATTGGTACACTATTTGACACTTATTCAGAGTTCATCAGCTTCACATACATTCATTTATTTGCATGTATGTGTGTGATTCCATGGAAATTTTCACCTGTGTAGATTTGTGTGACCAGAAACACAATCACAATATAGAACTGTTCCATTTCACCATAAGGCTCTCTTGTGGTATCCAATTATAGCCACACCCACCGCCTCCCAACATCAATTAACCTGGCAGCAACTAATCTGTTCTCTATTTTTTTTCTAATTGGTCTTTTTTTTAAAGATTATTTATTTATTTACTCATGAGAGACACAGAGAGAGAGAGAGAGAGAGAGAGAGGCAGAGACACAGGCAGAATTAGAAGCAGGCTCCATGCTGGGAGCCCGATGTGGGACTTGATCCCGGGTCTCCAGGATCACGCCCTGGGCTGAAAGCAGAGCGAAAACGCTGAGCCACGCAGGCTGCCCCTCTAATTGGTCTTATTCTTGCTTATAAATTCCCTATAGACAGTGTACCCCTTATTGCCCAAGCAGCCTTACTCTTGCATTGCCCTGTCCTTCGCTCACCAGTGGGCTGTGATAACACCCAGAGAAATCTGACATCTTATCTCACTTGACTAAATCCCAAATGTTTGCCTTGGCCAACACCTCTCTGAATCATCTGCCCTGGTCTCCAGCTAAGCCACTGCTGCCTCTCCTGCCTCACACTCTTCCATGTGAGAACCTCTTTGCTACACCAAGGACCATTATAAGCATATAGCTACCCTAGGCCTTTGCACCTTTTCTTCTGCTTGGAGTATTCTATTTCCACAGTTAGTCTCACTCTCTTCCTTTACTTAAGACCCTGCTCAAATATTACCTCTGGCAAAAGAATTTTTCTGACTTTCCTATTTAAAGTGATAAAACTCATACCTGTCTCTTCATCATTATCTTGATTTGTAGCCTGCTTTGTTTTTCTTCATCGCACCCATCACCTCTCAATATGTATTTTTTGTCAAATTATCCATTATCCCTATTCCCTTTAGAATATAAATACACAGGAAGGACTTTAGGTGCTTACATACAATACAGCTTTAAGGCTGTATTCCAAGTGTATAAAATAGTTCTTAGCATATAATAGATATATAGTAAATACATAGTATATATACCATATATTATTACCATTTACCAAGGAAACTATAATTCTCTCTTACCCAGTCAGCAATCTGGAAAAATATGAAGAAACTGGCAAGTTTGGACATTGTTAATGAAATTAGAAATGGCACAGCATTTTGGAGAAGGAATTTGGCAGTTTCTATTAAATCTGAAATGCTCAAATCCAACAATTCTACTTCTAGGAATCTTATTAAAATATTGACAGTTGACATTTGAACAAAGCTAGATGTATAGCTGGATACTCTCCTCAGCATTATTTGAGGAGAGCTGGATGGTCTCCTCAATACTATATGTTATAGGAAACAAAGTTCTAAAGCCTTTCTAATGGGAAATGATTAACTAAGATCACCCTTACCATGGATATTATGCAATGTTATGATGAGGGACTTCTATATTTATACTATCATGGAAAAATCAAGTGACCAAAGGCAAGTTATAAAAAATTATGAGGTATGACTTCTTTTTTGTAATAAGAAAAAAATATATATACATATGAAGGCACATTTAGATGTGTGTGTATGCATGTGTGTATGCTGTGTACATACAATGCCAGACCAGGAAATACTTATACCAGTTAATTTATGCTATCCCTGAAAGAGGGATAAACTGTTAATGGCAGAATTTCACCAAGGTTATTTCTACTATGGAGGGCTTCCTAGCATCTCACAATGGATGATGAAGGCAAATGCAATATCTGCATCAATCGAAGGACAGATTGGAGGACTATCTAACTCTCCTTTTATTCACCATCTAAAATCATGGCCTATTGGCTGGCAAACTTCTTATGGGCTTAGAGTGGAATGTTCGGGATTCCATAATTGGAATTCAAATGATTACAAACAGAGAGGAAATCCTCCCCTCTTTGTTCCACTCTTTAACCTAATCTTAATACCAGGTGCTCACTTTACCTGGGGCATCTCCTGGTTTATCTGATGTTCCAGCAGCACTGGTCATGAGTGGATGTGCCTCTGTAGCACACTCTCTATCCTGCATCCAAATTGCCTAAAAAATCCGTTCCTTTAGATCCAGAATAGCAGATCCACTCATTACTTACTCAGTCTTTTCAACATAAAAATTGTCAGTACAAGACTTTCTCAGGTGTTCTGCTAAGAAAATGGGATGACTAGTTGCAATTTAGTTAACATTACTCGAAAATAATTCTATGCACATACCCTACTGACCCTCAATCAACAGCAACATGTCCATACAGTAGGGGATGCATATTAACACAGCCATTAACACTCAATGTATAATTATAGGGTGTACTTCAAGCTGAGAATGAAAGGAAAGAAAGAAAAGGACAAAAATAAAGCTGCAAAATGCAATACACGGAGGACAGAATGTTGAGTGATAGGACAGAAAAAAAAAAACAGTAGAAGGTATGCTTAATAACGCAGAGGAGTAAATAATTAAAAATTTAATAACAGTAATATTAAATAATGCAATGATTCCACCATACAAGATGAATGGGAAATATGGCAAAAGGAAGTTCATAGGATATTTTAGGTATGACTTAAAATAAAATGCCCATGACTTGCTGAGCAAGGGTCCTCAACTAAAGTATGGAATACAGCTACCATCAAAAGAACCCAACAATTCTATATTAAAAAGGAGGTAGCAAAATAATTTAAATTTGTTAAATTTTCAGAATATAGTAGTTTCACATACATTTTCACATAAAATTCACAGCTCTGCTCATTTGCTTAGAAATCAATGAATCTAAACATATGGTGGGTAGCTCAGGGGAGGCACAAAAAGAGATGGAGGAAGAGAAATAACCTTTGGAGGGAATGATAAGCCCAGCCAATCTGGAGGACAAGGACTGTACTTTATTATCCTAGGATGAAAATCTATCATAGCCCTTTCCCCAATGGGGAAAAGATTCCAACTTTACAAAAGATATACAATGAGCACATGAAGAAGTACTCCACTCTGTTACTCACTAGGGAAGTGCAAATTAAAACCAAAATGAGGGATCCCTGGGTGGCGCAGCGGTTTGGCGCCTGCCTTTGGCCCAGGGCGCGATCCTGGAGACCCAGGATCGAATAAAGAAAAAAAAAAAAAACCAAAATGAGACACCACCTCATATTCAACAAAATAGTCAAAACAAAAAAGTCTGAAAAGCCTGAATGTTGGTAAGGATAGAAGACAACCAGAACTTCATATTTACACAGAAATGGCAGATGTGCAGAATGGTACCATCTATTGGGGGGGGGAGGGTAGGGATTTGAAATATCCTGATAAAACTATGCCTGCCACATTGCCCAGCAATTGCATTTCTAGGTAAACCTGAGAGAAATGAAAGCATTTGTTCACAAAAAGCCCTGTACAAGAATGTTCATGATGACTTTGTAAATAATAGTGAAAAACAATCTGATGTCAACAAGCAGGATAATTTATTTATACATTAACATTATACATTATCATTATACATCAACATTGTATTATATTCATCCAAGGGAATATTATTCTGCAATATAAGGACAACATGGATGAAATTAAAAAATTCTATGCTGAGTGAAAGGCAACACAAAAAAGTGCATATTATATGATTCTATTACAGAAAATCCTAAAATAGTATACACTAACTGAAGGAGAATGAGACTGACTGGGAAGGGGCAGAGGGAACTTTTTGGGGTAATGGAAATACTTGTCTTGATATGCTTTCCTTAAAACATACATTTACCATCTGAACATTTTGGTATCTGCAAATTGTACCCCAGTTAAAAATCATAGAGGTTTGTTAAAGTAAAATGAGAATTTCGGCTGTGTAAATATTTTATAAAAATCTCATTCACCTAAAATTACAGCATCTGAAAAATTTTACCAGCAGTATATTCATAGTTGAAATTGTAAAGAAAGTAAGGAAAGGAGCTGCTATCCCCGGACAAAGTCTGACAAAGGAGAAGTTATCTGTTTGTTGGCAGTGTAGACATGATGAGCACACTGGCAGGAAGCAATAAGCATAGGGTTCATTGAGATTCTGTCCCCTATAGCCTATTTGGTCACAGTATGTGGACATCTTTTTCCAACCCCCAAATGTTTTATTTGCTAAATGTAGGATGGTTAATAGGAATTTTCTTTAAAAAAAGGAGAAGGAAGCAAAAGAAAGGAAAGGAAGAGGAGCAGGAAAAGGAGAAGGAGGCAGAGGAAAGGTAAGAGTTTAAAGTGAAAAAGGAGCCAAAGAGCCCACCAGAGGATACAAATTGGGAAGATGATCCTGAGGAACAACAGTGTAACCTAACGAGGAACACTATTAAGTGAAATTGTTTGATGTAGGATATGTCTCTTCATTTTTCTCTTCCCTTTAATCTTTAGGAAAGTATCTATTACTCAGTAAATCATTGTTTCAATGAAATTCTGTCTGAAGGTTGCATTCAGAACCTCAGTCTTGTTCCAAGATGGAGATGGGTCAAGAGTGGGGACCACCAGAGATGGCTGTGGCCATTCCGGGTTCCCTTCAAGTTTTTGTAGAATTTGTGATAGATAGAAGACTGAGCTAGACTTGCAAATCAGATCTGAGAAATCCAAAAGGATCAGAGAAAAGTCATGAGCTAAATCTCTTAAGGTATAATATACTTTAATGTGTAGCCTCCCCCCAAAAGGAATCCTGACCCCCAAATTGCAAGAACCCCAAAAAGGATTAAATTGAATAAAGCCCCAACAGGATCTTGATGGACTACATTGGGAGTTCTCCAATGAGCTCACATTTTAAAGATTTGCACAAATTTAGAAAAGAAGAAAACACAGCCAAGAACAGTTATTAGTGATTTCAGCATGGCATTATAATGATGTTACAAGGGCCAAGGCTTATAATAAACTGGGCCTATAAAAATGCTAAATAAAGCCAAAAGAGGGGAAGGGGCACTTTAAAAGTTTTATAGTAAAAATAAGGAAAGAGACAGGATCATTTTTCAGCTTGGGCAAATAGAATAATGAGCTATAAAGGGAAAGAATGGCAATAATCGCTTAAGAGTTAACACTCACTGAATATTTCCTAAGTACCAGGTGCTAAGTTAAGCGTTTTATGATTACTATTTTATATGATGTTTATAACAGCCCTGGGAGACCAGTGAGTGATATCATGAGCCTTACTTTAAGCTCACAGAAACCAGAGGTTTACAGAGGGCAAGTGATTTTGTCTAGGTCACACAGCTAGCAGAGGATAGGGACAAAAGTCCAAATGCAGCATTCTGAGTCCAGAGTCTGTTCTCTTAGGCATCATGTGGTAATTTATCTTTCAAGTTTTCATTGTTGCTATTATTACTAAAATCCTTGTTTACAACTAAATAGGGTAGAAATAATTTGGTTAAGAAGGGATCAAAAATCTAAAATTAGCAAAGAGATGATGTAGCTTTTCAAAATAAAATTAGCCTCCTGTTCCAGGTAAATTACAGCCTAGAAGAGACAGGAAATTTAGATAATCAATGAGTCAACCACTATTGAGATGGGAGAAAAGGGCCCAGAAGTTGGCTGTTTCCCTTTGACATTCAAACTAAATCATTCAAGCCCTCACCCTATATGGCTATTAGAAGGTCTGGCCTCTGGAAATAAGTTGGAGAATTTCCCCCACAGGCCAATGCATGTCCTAAGGTTGGTCCCATCATCCTGTGGACCACTGATCCAGCTAACCCAGCCACCTCTGTCATTCTCTGCAAATGAATTCACATGATCCCCAAGCTTCCCCACCAAACTTAGTTCCCATAGGCACTGTCAATAGGAGGCCTCTCTTACTAAGCTATAGCGGTCAATCAACTGTACTAGAGACTTAAAGATACCATAAGGAAAATACTTTACATAAAAATAAATTTGAAACTCAGCACAGGAGTGTTTAGTGGTCATACCTCCATAGGGAATCATCCTACTTGGCCTTTCTACCCCAAAGCCAGGCCTGCTGCTCCCATTCCATGAGGACTAGCCTCCCTCATAGGGCTCTCTGTCCTGGAGCACTGGTTAAGAGGTTGAGCTCCAGAGTCACACTCTTTAGATAAGAATCCTAGCCCTGCCATTGAAACTTCAGGCCAGCTACTGCTAACCGCACTTTCTTCATATCTATGATGGGCTAATAATGTTTCTTATGGCATAGGGATGTTGTAAGGATTTTATGAGATTATTTATTTAAAGCATTTATATGGCATGCACATCTCGTAACAGTGTCATGAATAGAGTAAGCATCAGCAAATATTAATTATTTGTGTTATTTCTAGTTCTGAGAGATTCAGATCTCTACATCTATAGCTGTGCTATCCAGTATGTTAGTCAGGAGCCATGTAGGTACATATAGCTATGGAGCATTGAAATGTGGATAATCCAATAGGAGATAAAGTATAAAGCAAATACAATTTTCAATACATAGTTTAAAAAGTAATTTAAAATATCTTTTTTATGCTGATCGCATATTGAAATGACATTTTAGATATCTTGAGTTTAATAAGTAATATTATTACAATTAATTTCATTTGACCCATTTCTTTTTGCATTTTTTAGTATGTGTACTAGGAAACTAAAAATTACATATGACTCAGATTTGTGACTCGCCTTAGATTTCTATTGGACAGTGCTTGTCCAACTATGGTCCATGGAGCAACAGCATAGGCATCTCCTGGGAGCTTACTAGAACTGCAAGATCCCTACTCCACCCCAGACATACTGAATCACAATACAAATTTCAAAAGATCCCCAGATAATTTGCATGCTAATTAAAATCTGAGAAGCGGTATCCCACAAGAAAAATGAGTTCACCTACTACATTGTCTGTATGGAAGGGGGGGGAATCTCTTTTTATTTTGTTAAATGGAGAAGGTGAGGCCCTGGATGCTCTCTTTCAGACTTTGTGTACTGAAGACCCATGAAAATCCTCATCCCCCCACCTTCACCCACAGAACTCTATGTCTTCAGATTGCTTTGAGATAGATTAGATGAGTAAATTTGGACATAGAAGTGGAAGGAGAAAACAAATCAATTTTGAATAATTGCTCACAAAGGGAAAGAGGTTGGATTTCACTGTGTATTCAGTATGATAATAATTCCAGGCAAAACTCAAAAGCTTATTTTTAAATAGTAACCAAGAAGAAAGGAAATCATACTTCATTATGAAATTATTAGAGTTCATTAAGCATCCTTTATGATGAAAGACTATGAAAATTTGGCCCCTGGGGAAAAAGTTGAAGACTGGGGGTGTTTGGTATAGAAAGAAAAAATGTCAAGAATATAGTGTGGCTATCTTTAAATTTTTGAAGGGTTTTTATATGAAAAATATATTAATTTTATGCTGCTCCTAAGTGCAGAACTGGGGAAAACGGATGGAAATTAACAAGAAGCAAATGAATATATGAGAAGTCTATATAATAATTGGAACTTTACAGAAGACTGAATTAGTTACCACTAGCACACAATCTGAAACCACACTTGAGGATGCCTGAAGAAGCAGCCACTGTGTCAGAAAGGTATATGAACCAGACAACCAATCCAGCCCCTTTGTTGGTTTGTAAGCTCCTGCCTGCCAGATCTTACAAGTTTATATAGAGGTTTTAACTGGCTTCAGTCGTGTATATTGTCGAGAAAGTCTCAACACTGCATCACTATTTCAAGGCTGGGTCCTTGGGGCAGCTTCTGGGAGTGGGGAAGGCAAGCAAAACCCAAATTCCAAGCCCGAGGAATGGTGTGAGGAGCCTCCAATTACATGGGTCCAAATCACAGGTCAACCAGTGGTCACTTCTCTATGACCTTCCTCAACATTCTTTCAAATTATATTTACATTATGATTCTAATTTCTGTTAGTAAAGACAACAGAAATAGTTACAAGAACACTGCTAAGGTTATACTTTGACTTACAGCCTTAACCTGCATAAAGTAGTGAAGAGAAGATTAGCCTGGAACTAAGAGACAGACACTTATTTTTGGGCACTTAATAAATGTCTTGATACTATATTATGTGAACACAAGTAAGACAGTTTCCTTATCTTACCAACAGAAAAAGGTCTATTTCATTTTATTCCAATTAAAAAGAAACACTCTCAAAGATAAATGTGTATGTGGCTTCTTTAAAAAAAGGAGGTGGGTTTGGGGAAGGGGTGGATTGGGAAAAAAAAAAGCTCCTTTATGAAGCCTTTTATCTGATATAAAAAGAAGAAAAAGAAGAGCAAAACAGATTGAACTGTGACAACAGGATCTAAATTATACTATATAGAATGCTTTCCTCTGCTAAGGAGAAAATAAAAATCAGGAGAAAGTGTTAATAAACTGAGCTTCAGAGTTTTAAGAAGAGAGTAAGCAGACTGATGCTTGCCATACAGCATTATGTCTTTTAAGCATTAAGTCCATCTCAAACCATTTGGAAATGGAGTTAAAAACAAAACTCATCTTCATCTTTCTAACAGGTTACAGATTTTCAAGGATCTTTGACATAGTCCTATCACAATAGTTTTCTGCAGGGTCATAAAGAAAAGCCATGTGGCTTATATAAGAAATAAGAATAACCAGGAAACAGAACGCCATAAAATCCTAGCTAAAAACAATCTGAGTTAGCAAGTCATTAAAAGCTCTGATGTTAAAGCTGCAAACTCCACATTGAGCCCTGACATCTGAAGTTATTATCATTGGAAACAAGTTCTCATAGGAGCTAGGATCTCTCTGATTTCTGGAGCTCCTTTCCAGCCCCTGGAACTTGAATAGTAGTCAAATTTAGCAGGAAAGAAAATATTAGACTAGTGAGTACATAAATATGGGGGGAAATCAGTGCGAGTTAGAGAAGGTGCATGTTTTGTAAGCACATTAACAGTTAGAGCCAGAGTGCTGGGTGGAGAACTGGCCAAGGTGTTAGAAGTCTAAAGCCTACACTGATCAACTGTGAAAGCCCAGCAAGTTTCGGCTACTGCATTTCTCAATATGCATACTTGAGAATAAAAATATCAAGTGGTGTCAATCTTTCCTAACCTTCATCATTGATAAGAATAATCTATTTTAATACATATATTTTTTAAAAAGTTTTACAGGGATGCCTCGGTGGCTCAGCGGTTGAGCATCACCCTTTGGCTCGGGGCAAGATCCCGGAGTCCGGGGATCAAGTCCCATGTCGGGCTCTCTGCATGGAGCCTGTTTCTCCCTCTGCCTGTATCTCTACCTCTCTCGCTGTGTGTCTCTCCTGAATAAATAAATAGAATCTTGAAAAAAAAAAAGTTTTACAAATTTCTAGGTCCACACTAAGCCTACTAGATGGAATTTCTAGGGGAGGAGCCCAGGAAGGAATACGTTTAACAAGTACCATAGATAATTCATATCATCAGGTTTGCTGATAATTACTGCTTACATAAAACTGAAATTTCCTCTCAGTTCCAAAATTCTGCTTTTTGTATTTGTTTCAAATAGTAGTTTCTCATAACCTAAAGAGATAAATGTAGAAAGCTTCTATTTCATCAACAAGTAATTATAAAAGTTAGCTTAATGAAGCTGTCAGTCTTAAAAATGATAGATGTGGTTGCAAGCTTTACCCAGTCTGAGGAATATTAAAGGAGTCTGGCCAACCAGGGACATCTAGCCTATCTGACTAGCCAAAACCAAATTGAAGGTATAGAATTTAGGGGAAATAATGTATTTGTAGTGTCAATTCTATTTTGGTGAAAAGGAGACATTGGAGAAATAAGAAAAAGACTATTACATACAAATAAGTTTTCTTCTGAATGTAACTAATTTTTACACTTATATTTCCCACTGGCCTTTAATATACCTATGAGATAAGAATAAATACATTCTATTATCCCTACTTTATAAAGGGATAAATTGAAGCCCAAATTGGGTAACTCATCTGTCCCAAGGTTAAGTACCATCATCAATGGTATAGGCGGAATTAGAATTCTGTTCACTTAATTCCCAGTTCAATATTTCTTTCCACATTATTTCATTTTACCAAAAAGTAATAACTATTATCTCCACTTTACATACATTTGAAAATTCCCATGATGAAATCTCCCCCTCCAAAAAAGGTTGTTACTTTGAGATTAATAGGAGGCAACTTATGGATACAAATCCTTCATTCTCTGGAGTAGAATTCCTAAAATATTAGCTCTACAGACTAACAATTTGGGCAGAATCATTTTAAATTTTACATCTCAAAAAATGCTGTGGGAGAAGCCAATCTGCTGCATATTTATTTCTCTATCCTTAACAAATTCTTCTCATAGCTTGTTGGATAAAGCTACACATCAATAGCCCGATACTTCTATGATATGTTTGATTCAGGGAAATAGAACATATTTCCCAAGACTGTGGGTGCTGTAGTTTTCATAACAGAGAGGTCATTTCCTAAATAAAAGTAGTTGATGCTTTTATTTTTTGACTATAATACTTTCCTTCTATGAATTAACATCACAAAGTAGGATATCAAAATGTAAGGTTGCTTTTTTTTTTTTTATCTACGATAGTCACAGAGAGAGAGAGAGAAGTAGGAGAAGCAGAGACACAGGCAGAGGGAGAAGCAGGCTCCATGCACCAGGAGCCCGACGTGGGATTCGATCCCGGGTCTCCAGGATCACGCCCCGGGCCAAAGGCAGGCGCCAAACCGCTGCGCCACCCAGGGATCCCTGTAAGGTTGCTTTTGGATAATCAAAGATTTTGGAGGACGTAGGGTATTTTAATGGTTTCGTGTAGTGGAGACATAGCTGCTGATTATAATTGGAAAAGTGGCCTATCAGTCACTGTGTACAACTACTTTAGTTACATTTTAAATGAAAGGTATATAGTAACCAGTGTGCAAGTGTGTGTGTGCAGGCGTGTATGTGCATGCATGTATGTTGTTGCTGGGAGACAATTTCTCCATGGATTTGTCTTATTTCTGCATATCTTGTAATTAGAGACACTGATAGCTTTTGTTTCAGGCTACATTTTTCAAGGATGTTTTATATCAAATAGCCTTGGAAGAGAAGGATAATGTCACCCTCTGGGGCAAAGGTTTTACAGGGTTTTTGGTTTTGTGTGTGTGTGTGTGTGTGTGTGTGTGTGTGTTTCAGTCCTCTTATAAAAGATTGGGGTTTCTGAAGCTCGGTATGTCTCTCCTATCACAGAACTCACTTTGCATGTAGGCATGGCATGGTCCTGCTAATGTGTTGCACTGTGGGAACTGGGGCTCAAAAAACAAATATAGATCTGGCTACTGACATTGCTGTGGGTATCAAGCTGCCCTTCGCCTCTGATCCGGGATCTCATGTCTTCTGTCAGTATCTACGAAATGGTTGTAGGCTAAGATGTTAGTTTGCAAGGAGGATAACACATGGGATCCTTCATAGTTCTTGATATGCATGTATGTATGTCAGTTATTCACGTTTGAGCTTACAAATAGCTCTTCCCACAATGGCTTTGTGCAAATTTTTTTTTTTTTTAGATTTTATTTATTCATGAGAGACAGAGAGAGAGAGAGGCAGAGACACAAGCAGAGGGAGAAGCAAGCTCCATGCAGGGAGGCCGATGTGGGTCTTGATCCCAGGTCTCCAGGATCACACCCTGGGCCGAAGGGAGACACCCAAACCGCTGAGCCACCCAGGCATCCTGGCTTTGCACAATTCCTTTAGAACTATTTGTCTTTCTGCTCTCTCTGTGTGCTAAGAAATCCTGGAGAGTCATTTTATGACTGATCACTTCAATTAAGTAACTGAACAGCCCTGGGAAATTTTTTCAAAAATCAAAACTTTTGTCATGTGTTCTATTACACATTCCACAGTTCTCATATCTACCACTTTTTCTGTGCCAAAGTATTGCAAAGAATGCTTAAGGCATGGTCTATGGACATTTTGCATTGAGATCAATTGGTATGTTTTGAGTGGGATGCTGATGTACCCAATTCCCAAATTTCTAGTACAGTACCAAATCTATGAGTGGTCAGTTCTGAAAGCACTAAGAGAACTCAGAGTAGTGCTGGGTTCTCAATGACTGACTAAGCTAAAGTAGGTATTAAGTGCTAGGGAATTTAGAGAGTGATCCCTCACACACATGTTGTACTAGATGTGGGGCAGTAAAGTGTCCAGGCCAGTACCTGGGTCATGCTCTACTGGCTGCTCAGCTAAAACCCCTTCCAAGAGAGGACAGATCACATAATCCTATTACTAAAAGAGATTTTGCCATTGGGTCATATTCTAACTTTCTCATTTTATAGATGAGAAAGATGAAGTGTTTGCATTCCAACAGAACCTTTAAGTGGCATACTCCTCTCCTCTTCTAGGTTGTTTGCTTTTGAAACCTGCATTTTAAAAATGCTTTTTACACACACATAACAGAATACTCATTGCATTAAACCTACATGATTTGTTTTTATGTTTCTCTCTCCAAATTGGCTTTGCCTTCTTAATATTTAAGGTTGATTTGTTCATCCCTCAATCTCTACTATTTCACAGAGTGTCTAACCTATGGCAGGGCTTTGGTAAATATGTGAATGCACAGAAGAGCAAAGCCTTCAGCATCTGAAAAGGAGAAAAACAGCTTACTGAATGCTTACTATGTATCAGGAACTGTGCTATAATTGTTTCTCCTTTAAACATAGATCATCTCATTTAGTCTTGACAAGTCTGTTGTTATCTCCATGTTACACATGAGAAAACTGGATGCTTAAAGAGGCTGCATGACTTGCCCAACATCACATGGCCAGGAAAGGGGGGGCTGGTGCTCAAATACAATAATCCCCACCTCAGAACTAAGTTTGTTCTTACTAAGTTAACTGGACCTCTGTACCCCTTTATATCATACCACATAATCCACATATTCATAAGGATTATCCTCTTGATTCATTTTGATAAACCCCAAGTATTATTTATTTCTCAGAGGAAGTGGGAGGGGTTTTGGCAGGCAGAGTAACGGCCACCCAAACATATCTAAATCTTACTGTCTACTACTTGTGAATATTAGGTTATTTGGCAAAGGGAGTTAGGGTCATGTGGAATTGAGATTCCTAATCAGTTGATCTTGAGATGTGAAGATTATCTCAGATTATCATGGCATACCCAATGTAATTACAAGGTAATTGAGGTAATGGAATTGTAATTCCATTATATAAATGGAAAAAGGAGGTATAAGAGTCATAGGCAGAAAGACATTTGAAGATGGTATGTTGCTGGCTTTGAAGATAGAGGAAGGAGTCATAAGCAAGAAATAGGAGAAGCCTCTTGAAGCTGGGAAAAGCAAAGAAAGGATTCTTCCTCACAGCCCCCAGAAGGAACACACACCTGCTTTTATGTTGATTTTAACCCATTGAAGCCCATTTTGGACTTCTGACCTTCAGCAATATAAAATAATCAATCTGTGTTGTCTGAAGTCACTAAATTTGTAGTAGTTTGCTACCACAACCATAGGAATAATAGAGAGGGGTAGATAATAGGAAATAATGCCTGAGCCAGAGATAGCGAGCTACCCCTCAAAGATTGGCATTTCCTTTTCAAAGCATATAGCTGTTGCTAGAAAGTGGCTGCTAAAAAAAAAAAAAAAAAGAAAGAAAGAAAGAAAAAAAAGAAAGTGGCTGCTCAGCCAGACATCCCATTTTCCAAGGACCTCTCGTCCCCCTGTCCTCCTCTGCACTGAGAGAGGGATAATGCCTAGTCTCCTCTGGGGACTATAGAAGTATCTTCCTTCTGAGTCAGGATGTTTAAGTTCTAGATCTGTGATTCTCATTTCTCTGCTGTCTAGATAATATGATGCTAGCTTATAACCACAAGGTGAAAACTCAAGCACAGAAAGATCAGCTAAGCTCATCTAAGGCCACCAAGTGTGGCTGCAATAGAATGAGTAGAATCGGAAATGGAGCAAGTCGAGGCTACAGAAGTAGGCAAGCCCCAGATCATACATGGCTCTGTGAGTGATGTTAAAGAAGTTTTAATTTAGAAAAAGTCACTGAAAAAAAAAAAAAAAAAGAAAAAGTCACTGAAGTCATTTTGCATGGGAATCATACACTCAGATAAGCTCTCCTATAAGGTTGCTTTGGCAGGAGGATGGAGAGGAAAAATAATAATAGCTAACAGTTATTAAATGCTTTCTGTATTCAGCTCTGTTCTAAGTGGTGTGTAAGTATGTGTGTATTAAACCCACCCTGTGTTCATTTGATGAGTCAGGAATTATTATTATTTCTACCTAACAGATGAAGAAACTGAAGGTAAAAGAATTAACTTGTCCAAGATTATACAACTTGCAAGTGACAAAGTAAGAATATGGCCAGAGGTAGTGGGTCTGCAGAGCCCATGCACTGAGCCACATCAAATACACTCCCGTCTATTTAGGAGGGGTAAGAGTAGGAGGGAAATCGGCCAGGAAACTATCATAACAGTTCATGTGAGAAATAATGCTAGAAGAGGAAAGAAATGAAATAAATAGAATAAACAAATAGTGTATATATATATTTGGAAGTAGAATTCACAGGATGTGGTGCTAAGTTGAATGGGGGCAAAGAGGTGAATGACAGTAAAATATAGGATGTTTTACTGGATGTTACTCAGGTTTCTAGCATATGCATTTTGCAGGAAGAAAGACAATTACCTAACTCTGGAACACTGGAAAAGGATCTGATATGGGATTGTGTAGGATAATGAAGAATCTGGGGAACACTGAATTTAAAATGGTATATATTATCTACATAGAACCAGCTGGGTCCAGTACCGAGCTCTGAATCTAAAAAGAATTAGGACACTTTGGACACATTACTGACCAAAAGTAAGAAATAAAGTCTTAGAAAAACAGTTCTTAAAAGATTAAATGACTTGTGATTATATCTTCCACATGGAGACCCATGGAATGTTTGAATGAGAGGTAGCACCACAATCCAGCTGGTCTTCCAGCTTTTCCATTGATATGGGGATTGATTCTCTGTAGCCTCCCAGTATGTCTGAGGAAATGGCCAGAAGACACAAGGAGTAACGTAACCAATCTTAAGCACCCAGAGGCCTTACTAAGCAACTCCTCTCTTGAGGATAGAACCTGATGAGAAATTTACATGGAAAATGTTAAATACTAGGATTAGTTGAGGAGGAAACTGTGAAACTTTCCTGCAAGAAGAGTTGGACAATAAGCAGATGTTTCTTCTAGATCCTACTTGCCAGGGCATTCACATATTCAAGGAGGCTGGAGAAATAGATTTGGAAGGAGTAACTCTGCTTCAGAAATTGCACTGCCAAGAGGAACCTCATTATCTCTTGGCTTGGTGTTCATGAAAAATCTAATCCGGCTGACAAAATGAAGTTTAGTAAGACACTCAACTAAAGATTGTAAATGCACCAGTCTCAGCATGTTTTTCTAAATGCAATCTTCTACCCTGAAAAGGAGAATCTAACTGTTCATTAATGAAGTGCAGGTGTATGTGAACAATTGAAATAAAGGGAAACGTTGTTCCAAGGTGAAAAGAAATGCCTAAAACTGAATGGTAAGACTATATGCAGGGGGTTTATTCATTTGTTCAAAAAAATACCCATTGAGATCTTATTTGCCTTTGGCCAGGCAGTGTGCTAACTGCTGTGAAGTCTACCCTGGTTACTAAAACTGTTGCTGCTCTCAAAATTTATGCAAGATGAAAAAAAAAGAGGAAGAAGAAAAGACGAGCAGGGGGGAAGAAATAAAAAAAATTGGATGATGAGGAAGAGAAAATATATAAAAGAAGAGGAAGAAAAATGAGGTTGAGAGAGGAGACAAGGAAAAGGAAAGACAAAAAGAATTGTTCACAATCCCCGCCACACCAGGTTGGTACCAAGTCCCATCTAGATCAGTAGAGAAAATCCTTCAAAACAGTGTCTCTCATTCTTTCTTTTGACACATATTAATGGTTCTGCTATGCCTGAGTCCTCTAAAAAGGAGAGCCTTCTACGAGGATTCAGGTGTTAATACTTTACCTGGGGGGAACAGGTGAGGAGGCAGTGATGGGGAGACAGTAGGAGGACCAAAGCAAG
Source organism: Canis lupus baileyi (assembly GCF_048164855.1). Taxonomy (NCBI): domain Eukaryota; kingdom Metazoa; phylum Chordata; class Mammalia; order Carnivora; family Canidae; genus Canis; species Canis lupus. The sequence goes on along the minus strand of NC_132857.1, from coordinate 44,953,224 downwards.
GGAAACACGAAGAAATGCTATGTGATCTGTGACTGTCCTGGGTACCATTTTGCATTAGACCACATAGATATATAGCCTATATATAGAACCTATATATAGGTTCATGCATTTGGAAAACAATTTCTCTGGGAGGATTGCAAGAATACGCTGGAATGATATACAGATGCACTGGATATAGCCTGGCTCCCTCCTAAATCCTGTTTCCTTCTGGTGAAGTTTCACACCTTAAGGAGCTAAGTGTCCTCCACTTCCAGGTTCCAACACCTTAGCTCCTCAGTTACTCCTCAGGTAGCTCCTATTAGGAAAGTAGATCCATGGTGCTTAGAGAGCATCAACCAGGAGAAAGAAAGAAGGTGGAAAGGAATATGAGAAGGGGCAAAGCTTCAATTCAATGCAAGTATCCTTTCTGTGCCAGAGATGGTGCTGAGTGCTGGGGAAACAACAGGGAACAACAGATACGGCTCCTGAGATTGCGTAGTAGCCACTTAGTGGTGCACAAACAAGCAATTGCATTGTAGTGAGATAAAGTGCTTTGACTACTGAGGACTGGAGACCCTCTGTAGGTTCCCAGAGGAGTAATTTCTAAGAAGTAAGTGTTATCCAGGTGATAGGTTAGAGCCAGGGAGTAAGTTTGTGTTGGGGGAGGGGGTGCAGAGGGAGACTATAGGTCAGTGGTCATACAGAGACTGGCTCCTCAGGCCTAGAGAGTTAAAGAAAGTGTTCAGTATTATTGGAGCCCAGGGCATTGGACAGGGATAAAGAATGTAATAGTTTTAATCCCTACCATCTCATGGTCTGATTAAAGATTTTATTTATTTTATTTTATTTATTCATAGAGACACACACAGAGAGAGAGGCAGAGAGGCAGAGACACAGGCAGAGGGAGAAGCAGGCTCCATGCAGGGAGCCCGACGTGGGACTTGATCCAGGGTCTCCAGGATCACGCCCTGGGCTGCAGGCGGCGCTAAACCGCTGCGCCACCAGGGTTACCCTCATGGTCTGATTATAAGGCCCAATACTATAGCCTAGAATTCAATCCGTCTACCTTAAATCCACAGCACTTACCTTTAGCTGCTCCTTGTTCATGTCACACTTCATTATTGGTTTTGTTCTATTTTCTACTATGACTTTCTACTTCTGTGCCTTTATTTCAATGGTTTGTTTCACCTGGGACTCTGTCCCCTTCATATAATCACCTGTCTAAACACCTGCCCTTCTTTTAAGTCTACGAAAAGTTTTCTTCTTCATGAACCTACTCTATATCCCACTAGTTTAATCTCACCTTCCCTAAAATTTTCATTTTCTCCTAAGGTACTCAGGTCATTTCTGCACATATTCTTTGACTGTCTCATCTTCCCTCCTAGGCTATTGAAGAACAAAACTAAAACAGATGAAAGGGGCACCAGGGTGGCTCAGTCGGTTAAGCATCTGATTAGGCTCAGGTCATGATCTCAGGGTCCTGGGATGGAGCCCCATATCAGGCTCCCTGCTCAGCAGGGAGTCTGCTTCTCCCTCTCCCTCTGCCACTCCCCTCTGCTTGTGCTCTCTCTTGAATAAATGAATAAAATCTTTATAAAAATAACTAAAACAGATGGACATAAATAATTTGAAATCATTTGTGGCTTCTATAATCTCTTTTCTCTGGAGAACAAGAGGAATATATTTTGGAAATTATTCAGAAACCAACTACCTAATGTTATGGGCCAGGATCACTCAGTAAATGCACTGTTTGAGTCCAAGCAGACCGCCCTGGGCCAGTGACCCTCCGTGTTGTCTCCTTTGCATTCTTTTTCAATCTTTCCCCATGGACTATTTCCATCACTTTATGATCCTCAGATCTTCTATTTTATCTGATTCCATTCCAGGCCCTCTGGACCACCTGGGCTTGACAAGGAATGATGACATCCAAATAGCAGATCATTTTGGGTTTATTAACAGTAAAGCAATTTCTTTCTCTGCTCTGTCCATAAAGCAAAGGAATCCAACAAAGTTAACGTATTGGTCTCTCACAAAATGAGTTTTTCATTTTGAATTCCATACACATTTGCAATTTTCCATTTGTGATAGGCTGTGGCACTTGGAAATACAAAGTAGGATCCCATGAATAGCCTTCAAGGGCTTTATAGCCTAACGGGTGACAAGGGCAATAATATCAATGGCTGGATATCAGGCAAAAAGGGATGTGTTGTTACAGGGGTATGGGCTTAGTGCCACAGGATTAGCAAAGCTGAAATATCACTGGTGAAAGAATTGGAAAAATCCAGACACATCTAGTTCTAGGTTCTTGACAATCTTGCTCCTGCATGATGCCACATGTTTTGATTTCAGTAACACATGGTATTGAATTATCAATTCAGTTATGTGGATTTTGGGAAAAAAATACATTTTATGAAGAAGAACCTGTGTTCTCCCTCTTAAGGAGATCAAATTAAGCAGGATGTGTCATCTAAAAGGCTTCTTTTTCCACAAGTCATTTATTTTTCCCAGGAGTAGCATCTACTCAATGCTAGGCTTTCTCCTAAAATATCCCACCTCTATCATTCGTCCAGGGCAGCTCCCTCCCATTCCCATTCCAATCATATGAATTATACCTTGAGCTAAATAAATTAAGACATTTTTAATGTCAAGAACAGCTTAATAATTTAATGAGTGCTAAAGTAAGAACTCATCAATAGTTTTGCTAAGGATAGTAATTCAACAAACATTTGCCATATCACACCAAGATAAGTTTGTTATACTTGATTTAAAAAAAAAATCACTAAACTGAGATACATAAGTGATGAAACGGAACCAGTAGGAATTTCTAATCACGGTAACCTAATTGCCTTTAAATATTAGATAGATATTAGAATATCTAATATTCTTTTTCTAAACTTCTCTTAGCTTTCACACTTTTGGGGAGAATGTTTGGGGAGAATATTTGAAATACATATGTGTGTCCATGTGTATGTGTATACATATACTGACTTTCTCCTATACCCATAACTCCAATAATTGAGGGGATTCCCAAAGTGGAATGATTACAGGCCAACTGTCTTCTATCTTTTGGTCTCATGTGACCTGCCAACAACTAGCCTGCTGTTAATTAGCAAAGATAATTTCATCAAGGTATCAGTTTCTCTTAGCATAAAGCAAAAAAAAAAAAAAAAAATCCTACAAACCCATTTCTCCTCTGAAAGCCAACACTAAAGGAAGTTCTAAGAGCATTTTTTCCTTAAACTTTATTCTCACACCAAAATGAGCTTATTGACTTTAAAACCAATTTCTAAAGACAGGCCATCAAATTATGGTGGAATAGATATTTCCTTCAATTGCCCCTTAAGAAATCTGTTCATCTGTTCATCATGTAAATTACTTTATTTCATATCTCAAAATCTTCTTGGATAACCAGATAAGTTTGCAAGTAGGATATGAGCACTCCCAAGAATTCTCTTGGTATACTGATATTTATGCATTCTTTTATATAGCTAAGAATATGAGATTTCTTCTCTGCTTAAAAACCTGCAGTGGAAAAAAAAAATAAAAAAAAAAAATAAAAAAAAAAATAAAAAAAATAAAAAATAAAAACCTGCAGTGGGGAAAGAAAGTCTGTACCCATATCTCAAAAGCCAAGTCTTACCTCCAGAATAGTACAAAAGGACTAGATTTCCAGTGTCACTGTCACTTCCCTATTCCCTGTGCTCCGCTCACACCAATTCATGTGCCACCACTGAACACAAATGTCTCTATTCCTTTCCATATGTCCCCTCTGCCCCCCCCCCACTTAGAACATTCTTTCCTAATGATCCTACAAACTCTCTTTAAACATTACCTCCTTTATGAAGATAACCCTCAGGAATCATTAAATGGTTTTAGTCATATTATACATATAACGATCACATTATTTATGACACTATCGCATAATTGTTAGTTTAATTATTGTTCCAATTAAAAAAACAAGAAGTAATGAGGGGCATCTTCATAATACAGCATCTAGTACATAGCCTAAAATATAGCTGGTACTTAATGAATTATTTTTTAAAAAGACTGATTTTCATCCAATTTTTACTAACCAAATCAATCTTTAAAAATAATACAATGAGGGATGCGTGAGTGGCTTAACAGTTAAGCGCCTGCCTTCAGTTCAGGGTATGATCCTGGAGTCCTGGGTTCGAGTCCCACATTGGGGTGCTTGCATGGAGCCTGCTTCTCCCTCTGCCTATGTCTCTGCCTCTCTCTGTCTCTCATGAATAAATAAATAAAATCTTTTTAAAAATCATACAATGAACTATAAGACAGGAACATCAATCATGTAACTTATCAAAATTCCATACAGGTAAAAATTAGAGCCTGCAATCCAAACATTTTAAGTCTCCATACACACTTCTTAGACAGAAAATACATTAAGTCTCCATATACTACTTAATCTTCCAGGACACATCTCTTATCTGACCATGTACTTCCTTATTGTCAACTCTGGGCCCAACATGATAAAGATGTAGGACTTTTAAGAACTACTTAATCTTACTGTAGTGGAGGAAGCAAGTAATGCATTTGACAACTCAAAGCTGAACTGTGTCCCATCCTTAGAAAAGTTGTGCCCATTTAATGCCAAATAATGAATCTCAAATACAAAAAAATTCAGGAAGTGTTCTTAACTGCAACTGCACCGATACCTTTCCCCAATGTTTTATTTAGTTTTTTTTTTTTTTTGGGGGGGGAGGTTTATATTTTCCTCACCATAAAAATACATTTTATCTCCATGTCATTTCACTCCATATTTGTTGATACTTCAGTCTCCAGGCCATGTTTTCATGAATGGAATATAACTATGTCCCAAATCTTTATTAGATTTTGAAGATGTCCTCTTTATTTCAAAGCTTCATCTCCTGAGAAACAATGCTTGAATGAGGCTGAGTGACTTTAATTTCATTTGAGAAAAGAGCAAGAAAAAAATGGTCTCACCAAACCAAACTTTTAGACCTCCAGGTAAGCATTACTCTTGCTGGTATTTCTGAATTATACAAGACAAGCCCAATTCTCTCTACAACAATAACTGGTGAACAAAATCATAAATATCCTTCTATATTTTCATTCCCAATTCTATTGGCTTGGCTACTATTATGGGTAATGCTTCTCATGTTGATTGTTACAGCACTATTTTTTTGGCTGTATTTAAAACATCACATGAACACTAAACAAAAGAACTACGTAAATATGCCATAAATATTATGCCATTTTTATAACCACCATGAATTGAGGTCAAATGGGGAATGGGACATCACTAAAAATAAGACGCTAACAGAACTGTGTCATAGTCAGAATTCCTACCTCAGCATCCAGCCCAAGCAAGAGACTTAGAGGCACTTGGGAGAGAATTAGCTATCCTTTTAGTTTTTCCCCCACCCCTGTATTCTGGAATTTACATTCTATTTCATACTATTGAATGAGAGATCCATGGAAATTGGTCTTGGTTGGGGGGTTTGTTTTGGTTTTGGTTTTGGTTCACTAGGGGTGGTGGTAGTTTTTTACTCAGGGTTGTGTTTCTCTAAGATCAGGTTCTTAAAATACAGAGCAGCTAACTCACAGTGGATGGTGGGATTTTGTAGAGAAGAAAAATCAAGCAATTTCAGTTTGGAGATTGTAAACAAAGTATCCTAGAGTCTAAGGAAAAATTAACCTGTGGGAAAGTCAATTGTCATTGAGAAAAGAGTTTCCAGAATCAACGCTATTAAAATTTCTTCTCCCTCTACAATCTAATATTTAAAAAAAGAAAAGCCAATGTTCACAAAAACTGAAATACAAAAACTGTCACCAATGCTAGCCTTTATTACTGCATTAACAGAAAATGTTAGAAATATTTAAATTTGACCTCTTTAATTGAGCAAACACACTCACTGGTCCCTTACAATAGCAATTCAATTGTTCTCTTATGTTTAACTTGAGCCAAGAAGAAATTCTCATGTTGCCAGATATGTCAAGGTATATCTATACATGATAACAGTAGGAAATTAAGGCATTTATAAGAAAGGAAAGTAATAGATAAATAAAATATATTAAAAATGTTGATTTATTCATGAGAGACACACAGAGAGAGAGAGAGAGAGACAGAGACAGAGACAGAGACACAGGCAGAGGGAGAAGCAGGCTCCACACAGGGAGCACGACATGGGACTTGATCCCGGGACTCCAGGACCACGCCCTGGGCAGGCAGTAAACCACTGAGCCACCCAGGGATCCCCTAGATCAACAATTTTTATTGTTCACTTTCATATAAGACCAAAATAAAACCTTTGTTAATGACTACCAAGGTAAATAATAAGCTACACTATGTCCTCAATGCATTTGCTAACCTCTGAAAACCCTAGTACTATAGAAAACAGTAAAAGGGAAGAAAGAGGTAGAATAAACAAATTATCAAGGTCTGAAAGAATAATATAGAGTTCTTTATCTAAATTTTGTTCTCCAAAGTCAGAGAACTAAGCATAATCATGTTCTACCCTAGAACAGAAAGTGTAAGTTGCCAGTTTCCAGTGGTGACATTAGATAAGGAAGAAAATATAATTATTTTTTAAATAACTCCAACTCTGTAAATGAGACACTGTAACTTTAGTTGTTGAAGCAAACACTAAGGATTCTGTAAAGATAATCCCTCTATGAGTGAGAGGGTGAATTATCCAAGGTTAGGGTCAGAGATACCTACCTCCGGAATATTGAAAGGCCATGTGCCCCGCCCCCCCCCCCCCCCCCCGCCCAAATGTACTTGGTATGAAAAGCTTTATAGGGTAAAACACATGCATTTCCATACCAAGAAAGCTTTCATCTTGCTTTTATACCAAATTCTACAGTAGAGGATTTATGTGCAGACTCAAGAAAACATTCCCACTTTGACTACTTCTGCAGAGGGCACTGTTCTGTCTTCTAATGTGACTGGAACAGGCCACACATTCTTCTAGAGTAGAAGCGGTATTGCTCACTTTTGGCTTTCAATCAACTGACTTAAATTAATCTGGGCCAGGTTTTCAGTCCCTATCTGTCATCAATGTCTTAAATTCTGGAACAAATGGACTACTTGCCTATCAGAGAGCCTAATGTGGAAAAAGTTGTTTTTCCTACCCCTCTACCTCTTTTCTCTACTTCTTTTCACATTATTTAAAACTTGCCAGTAAAACAGTAGATCCTTGACATTTGAAGGTGGTTATGTCAGTAGAAATTCCTACATTCACAAACACAAACAACTCTCTTGAGAGAAACAAACAAAAAAGAATGCTACTAGTTTATGAGGAGTTGACTCACTCTAGCCTAACAGCCTCTCTCAGCTTATAGCATTTATTCTTGCTACAGCGCTTAGTTATATTTTCTCTTTTAATTTTTACAATGATCTATTGAGTCTGAAGTTATTATTATTGCTATCATTTTTTAAATATCCCCAATTATTGCAAGAAGCAGAACTTAGGACTGGTTTGCAAATTCTCAATAAATCAAATATTAAATCTGTGAGTGCTGAGGGCCCATTACATCAAGAAGAACATGAGGAGATGGTGTTGGAGGTGATTTGCCCTCCAACAACAGCACCATCTGTCCCCAGAACAGGACACCTACCTTCCTTGGCCTTCTGTATGGTGGACGCTGGTATGCTCTGGGCACAGTATACGTCTCGGGTCTGGATCCCGCCTCCACAAACGGGTCCTGTCACATGCCAGCGGGGGTCCTGCTGCTCCAGGAGAAGAGAGACTTGGCATTCTTTCCATTCAGAGGTCCTCCAGGAATACCTGTTAGATTTGATTTATTTTAAAGAATAAGTAAGGAAAATATAAGATTCTAAAGAAAATATAAGTCATGACATTAAATGTATGTAATAATCTCTCTTTCTAGGGCCAAATCTTCACCTATGGATAAGGAAGTCTACTGGCTTTGAACACTAAATCCCTTTTATTTCCTAGGGGAAAAAAAAAGAAATCACAGCAGCCTCTCATGATAGCAGTACGGGATGAGAGGAGTACAGAAAGGAAATATGGATAAATAGGGTTTGTGTCTCAGCCCTGAAGCCATAAGAGAGTGAAGAATCAGAAGAAGAAGGTGGAAACCAGATGAACTTGTTCCCTACCAGCTGAACTTGTCATGGCCTATCACTTCACAGACATCTGGAGAACTAAGTGAAAGTCAGCCTTTTGAAGTTAGTAGCGTGTGAATGTGTGAAGTTGGGGATATATGATTTTAAACAGAGATGACCAACTTTTAAACCTCCTTGATATAGTAAAGTATTTCCACTTGACCCCAATGGGATAAAGATGTACATGTTAAAAATGAGTTGACAATGTGGCACTATATATAACAGATGGGTACTTAAAAAAAAAAAAGATTGTATTTATTTATTTATGAGAGACACATAGAAAGAGGCAGAGACATAGGCAGAGGGAGAAGCAGGCTCCATGTAGGGAGCCCGATGTAGAACTCGATCCCAGATCCCCAGATAACGCCCTGAGCCAAAGGCGTTATCCTTTGCTATCTCCAAATGCAGATGCTCAGTCGCTGAGCCACCCAGGCATCCCTGGATGGGTGCTTTTTTATATACATAGACATGCTGTTATTTAAACTGACTTAGGAATATAGCTTCCTGGTTTATAATGGGTTAAGATACATATTAATAGACACAGACATATACAAATAAGGGGAGAAAACATAACAGAATTTGTATATAACTTGCGGAAAACAAAACAACTATAACAACACTGTGCTCAGACCTGGAGAATTATTTCAGACAGAATTTCCTTTTGGGGGTTATTACAACATTCTTCAAGCCCACAGCATAAATAGAACCCTACAGCATTCACATAAATACCAATAGTCTCATTAACTTCTAGAACAATAAACAAAAGCTAAGAACATTCTCATAACTGCTGTCCCATTTCAGATCTGGGGAAAAATATCTCAGCTTTGTGACTGCTTAAAATAATAATAAAAAAAAAACAGCAATAAAAATAAGTGTGTGCCACCAAAATCCTTGCCTTACAGAAACTAGCATAAAATCAAGTCACAGACATCAAAGTAAGAAAGCAAATCTCTAACAAACTTAATAGTGATCAAACTCCTTCACAATACATGTCATCACTCTAAAAAAGCTTGAGATTTGACAATCATATGTCTTATAAAAAGTCCACTGTAGAAAAAGGCTTTGGACAATCCCATGGTATTTGTTGTAACACAACTGTTCTCCCTCTGCCTCCCTACTTCATTTTCACATGGTTTTCCAAGGCTGGAAAATTAGTTAGTAGGCTGGGCAAGACTTTGGAGTGCAGAGTGCAGGTCCTGCTTAATGCAGGCAATACAGACAATAATGTTTCCAATTCCTGGGTGTGAGAGACCAAGAAAAGTATGGTTCTTCCCAAAGGCAGGCCTTCTCCAGAGGTGAAGTTCTGAAACTTCTTCACCCCACTCAAAGTTCTCACACTGTTCTCCATGGTCACTCAAGCAGAAGGCTTGTCCCTCATGTATCTGAGTCTCAGGGCATGTGACTCTGTATTCTAGGGCAAAGTGCAATGAGGAGGTAAGGATTTGTTGGGGTGGATGGTTACCAAGGTCTCACTTCAGACCCTTTTCCTCCATAGGTTCTCTAGCAGAAGAGCTCCCTGGCCATTAAGCAGGGAGTCAAATATAGGAACTATGTAGGCATCTCCTAGGATATAATTAGCAAATAAGGTAGGCAAAAAAGGGAATGGTGTGGTATAGACAACAGGCATGATTTACAGCTCAACTGACCTATGCCCTGCCATGTATTAGGCACATGTGACTGTGGCCCAGTTCTGTTTTCTCTTCTGTAAAACGGGTATAATAATACCAAATGATGAACATGGCATATAATAAATGTTCAATAAATGCTAAATCCCTTCCTGCTTACATCCTACTACAAGTACCTTTTGCTCCTTGCTTCCACAGAAAATACACACACACACACACACACACACACACAAATTAATGTGTTATGTATGAGGAGTTCATTGATTTCATCAAGTCCTAATAATAGAGATCCAGGAATACCATGGCCTAACTTCCAGCAACCAAAGTTCAGCAAACATAGAGTTCAGAAGTACAGCAAGTCAAAGCAATTTGTTTGCTTGTTTGAAAGGACCAGGCCACACAGCTTTTTCAATTAATTTAACATGACCCTCTAAGAATTAGCAATGGAAGAATTTTAGAAGTTGTTATAGAGAAAAATGAAAAGTCTAATGACTATGTACTTTATATAAAGTAACAAAAACCCTGTCAGTAGCTCATTAACCAACAACACCCAAATTCCATTCACTGGCAAACAAATTCTCTAAAGAACTAGAAGGCATTTATCACTATCTCTGTTGTTGACCTCATCAGAGAAAACACCAGTCCAACAAGTGGCAGAGGGAAAACACACACCAGGAAGGGACTTCTGTATTCCTTTTTAAAATGCCTGTCTTTCACCATCTTGCCTCATCCTCTTTATTTGTTTCAAAGCACTATCTATGTTTAGTCACAAATCACCCCGCAATGATGAAAAGTGCACATCCTGAACTCCATCAACCTGGGAAAGTGTCTCCAGGAACTGACAAAAGGAGAAAACAAAGGGGTCCTCTTGACTAACTGGTACTCATTCTCCTTTAGAAGTTGTTACAGCTGGAGGCCCCCAGACAACTTGCCTTCCTGACTGCCTGGGACATTCTCTTCAAAGGCGAAGTTCCTGTCAAAAACCAGGCCTTTTCTATCCTCTCTCCCCCACCTCTGATGCCTTTAACATACCCTCATTTTGTCCTTCTAGTTAGAAGGGAAATGTGGAAATCTCAAAGGCCAGAGTCCTACCTCCTGTGGGTATACAGCACTTTGAAATTTATTGTGGAAATGCTTCAAGTAGAGTTAAGAGGGCCACGGAATGAAAAACAGTAGTCCATCCTCATCCTACATCCTGAAATGTGTAGGATCCATTCGCTTTTTTCAAACTTCTGGCTGACCACAATGGCTAAGGTATTAATTTACTTGAGCTCCTTGAGTCTCATGACATATCCTTCAAGTGACAATAACAACTAATACTTTCTACATGCCTACTCTGTGCCAGGCAGTGCACTAACAAATTTAGGTGGGTTACTTCATGAAATCATCCCAACAACCCTATGAGGAAGATACTCTTTCCCCTTTTACAGATGGGGTAATTGGAATAAAAAAGAAATAATTCTTCCAAGGTCATATAAGTAATTGAAAGAGTAATGTTTAAAGTCAGATTTATCTGACTCCAAAGCACATCTTTTTAGTGAAAATGACAGGAAGACTAAAATTGTGAATGACAAACCAAAGAAACGTGGTCAAAGGATTTAGAAAATAGGTTCAGTTGGGACTAGGTAGCTACCTATCCAGCCATTATGAGGACAAGCAAATGTTGGTCATGGCCTGAGGAAGTGTGTTCTGGACTGAAGCAAAACCAAACCAAACAAAAACAAACAAAAAAACTCCCTTTGTTATTTGGCACTGCCAAATTTTTATTTTATTGTCTCAAATTTTATTTTTTTATTTTATAAAAAATATTTATTTTATTTCTTTGTCTCAAATGAAAAATGCATTTTGAGAATATTTTACAGCCCACTTATAATTAGAGCACTGTGGTCACATTGGGTTAAACTTTAGTACTTTCAGGATATAACTGTGAATTAAAAAAAGAAATAATATATAAGCCAAATAAAACAGTCTCTAACTATAAAAATTAAAATTCCCACTAAAAATTACAGAAGACAACTTTTTAAAAAGGCTTGAAATCAAATTCTTCACACTGTTCCGTGGTGATTCTGAATCTTAGGTAAACTTGTTATGATCCATTCATGTGAAAACTCCCATATTCCCACTATTAGTGAAAGAGCAAACTGCCAGCCACTCTGGGACCCCCAACCTCGGAGAAGGGAAATGCTGATAACTCAATACTGAATGCACAGGGAAAATAACTCATGCAAGGGCATTTTATTTAACATACAGATACGTAAGAGAGACTGAAAGCAGGGGAAGAGCTAAAAAACAAGACTCCCTAGGAAAAATAGCCTGCCCAACTAGTAAGTGAGTCACTTATGCAACCACACATTCACTCATCCTTTCTTTCATTAAGTAAATCCTGAGCTCCAGCTATGTGCCAGGAAAGATTTCAGACAACAGAAATGCAAAGCAGTGAGCAAGACAAAGCTCCTGACCTTGAGAAGATTGCCTTCTAGTGGGGCAGAGAGACAGAAGTGCCTCACACATAACATGGCAGCAGACACTGCAGAGAAGAAAGAGATGGACCAGGAGAGCTATTTCAGTGCCATGACCAGGGAAGTCTTCAGAATCCTGAAGAACATGAGGGAATGAGCACAGTGAATAAGTGGGCAGGACCATTCTAGGCAGAGAGGAGGGCATACCTGAAGTTCCCAGGGAGGAAGAGTGCATGCACTTTCTAGGACATCAGTGTGGCTGGGCCAGGTAGGTCAGGATAAGAGGGAAAGGAAATGAGGAATGGTCAGGAGCCAGGCTATAAACACCTCTGTAGGCCAGAGTTAGGAGTATGAGTGTCACTCCAAATGTGCTGGGAAATCACTGCAAAGTTTTGAGAAAGACAGTAATATGATGTGATTTAAATTTTTAAAGGATCATCCTGGCTACTGAGTGAAGAATAGGCAATGAGGGATGTGAAGAAGGAAGAGAAATTTGAAGGTCTTTGGTCATTTAGGAGGGACAATAGTGGCTTTAACTGGGCTGATCATAGTGAATGTGGTGAGAAGTGACCAGCTTAGGATATACTGGGAGGCAGAGACAGCTTCTAATGGATTTGATATGGATGAGAGAGAAAGGGAGAAATGAAGAATGATTCCAAATTGTTTTTCCCAAGCATTAGCACCACAATTTTTTGGCATTGAATTCTTAAATGAGGCAGGCCAGAAAAGGGGACAATAACCCAATTATCAGGGCAATCATGGATTGTAACTCTAAACTTCAGTTTTTCTTCATTAACCTTCTAGAATTTGCTTTCTAAATCTGCGTCTCATGCCTGAAACTTAGGGTCCGGTCTCCTCATGTGTTCCCTATAATGTACGTCTCCTCTTAGGAAATGGTCAACAAATGTATCCACATGATACATACTAAAAGTTGGGTGTGTACTTGTGATGAGCACCAGGTGATGTATGGAATTGCTGAATCACTATATTGTGCACCTGAAACTAACTGTAATGTTAACTATAGTGGAATAAATAAGTTATAAAAAAGCTAATATTAAATATGTTATCATTCGAAGGAGGTGTATGCAGCTTAAAGAAGAAATCAAGATTAAATAAAAGAAAGAAAATCCTAAAGATAGAAATACATATTCCCATTAATAGATACAGAAGAGAAATTCTGGGGTAGGAAAAGTGAATCAAGGCCCCCAAATTCAATTGCTGAGATAACCAGCTTGTCTTCCAGACAGTGGTGTTAATTCAAGGAATCCTGTAATCAAGCTACTCTTCAAATGCAAAGGGGAAAGGCAGAAGGAGTAAGGAATGGATTCATTGCTGTGAAGCAACGAGTAGAGACATCCTAAATTAGCAAAGCCAAAATTAGAAAAGTAGGCACATTTGGTGACTGTTTTTGAAAGACCTCCATCCTACTAATATGCCATAAAGTGATTCTAATGGCAACAGGATGGCAGGCCCATCAGAGTTTTCTAGGAACCTCTGCCCTTTAGAATATATGCTTTATCACTTTCACAAGGCTTAGAATTGCTTACAAAGTGTGGATTTCTTTTCTCCTTCTAAAGGCTTGGGTTTAAAGCAAAGCAACGTGGAATAAAATCTTAAGTGATTCAATGATGACAGATTGAAAGAATAATTGCATTAGTTAATGGTCATGTTTTGACTAAGCATATATAGATGTGCAAACACTCTTAGAATTGAAACCCTAGTGCAAGGTATTCAAATTAAATGTGTGTATATTAACAATCAGGGTACTGCAGCATGACTAATTTATGATAATGTCTGTTGTCCTTTTAAAGTTGTAAATGCATTTAGAAAAGAATTAACTTGTCATTTTTTTGCTGAACAGACGACCAAAATAAAGGGAATGGATCAAGCTTTATATATTTTATGCTCTAGTAATTTTTTATTGAATAGAGTGGGACTATTGATTATGGAAAGCTACTCTAAAGTGCAAAGCTCTTTGCCCTTCAGCAGATGGCTTCGCTAGCTAAACTCCACATATGTATTATTAATAGACTCCTATCGCTATGCACAGCACTTAGCAGTACGTTAACTTTCTTACACTAACACGGGAACAAATCTTCTATCCAAGAGGACTTAAAGTGACACAATGGGGACTCATGAAACAATATACACCAGTAAAAGACAGACTCAATAAAAAGACATCAGTCTTCTTCTGTTGAAACAATTTATAGATTATTTGAAACTATTGTTTCTCGTCTAAAGCAGAGTCTCCTGAGGGCTCCAGGTGATGACTCCTTTACTCCTCAAGTGCTGCTGAAAAGCAGCTTAATTAAAACATTTTTTAAAACATCCTTAATGAATCAATTAAAATATTTTTAAAATTGCATGGAGTTCCTATCATGTACAGGGTGTTAGTGCTGTAGTGGATGATCAATGGGAGAAGATACAGAAGATGTGATAGGTGATATGCATGCCATTCTGTTCTGGAAGGCAAACTTTTGCAAATTCAGACTGTGATCTCATTCCTCACCCTTTCTGAAGCTGTACTTACAACCTAATGAAAATAGAAACTTCTTATCTGGAAAACCAGACACGCTGTTAGCAGAAGCAAGACAGCCATTGGGGACCATGTCAAATCAAGCTTCATGTGTCCCTCCCTGTTCTGGGTAGATGTTCTTATTTAATCTCTTTGACGATGCCAATTTCAGCTGCTCTTAATAAGAAATGACTTTGAATCCTTCACACATGTTATATAATAAGTATGATCATGGAAGAAAATATCCTGTGCATGATGTTATTCTGGAATTGCCCTACCTAAGAACATTCATTCATTCATTCATTCACTCACTCACTCACTCACTCACTCACTCACTCACTCACTCATTGTTTTCTGAGCATTTACAATGAGCCAGGCATTTTTATAAGTGTTACCCATTCTTAATTAGAGGAAAAAATAAACAAAAAAAGCCACATCTCTATGTATGGGATGATTTGTAAGAACATTACCAACTATTAAATACTCTTAAAGAATATGGTTATCTTGTTTTGGATCCTCTAGTTTTTAAAGAGTAATATTACAGAGAGTCTCTGACTTACAAGAGCTCAACTTACATATTTCTGATTTGTGATGGCATGAAAGTGAGACACATTCAGTAGAAACCATACTTTCAAATTTGATCTTTTTCCACCTAGCAATGTGTAGTCTGATACTCGCATGGTGCTGGGCAATGGCAGTAAGCCACAGTTCTCAGTCAGCCATGTGATCACAAGGGTAAATTACAGATACACTTAAAACCATTCTGTTTTTCACTTTCAGTAGTCAAAAAATTACATGAGATAAGCAATATTATTATAAAAGAGGCTTTGTGTTAGATTATTTTGCCCAACTTTAAGCTGATTTAAGCATTCTATGCACATTTAAGGTAGGCTAGGCTAAACTATGATGCTTGGTAGGTTAAGATAGAATAAATGCATTTTCGACTCACATCTTTTCGACTTCCATAGGTGTATCGAGGGGTAACTTCAACATAAGTCAAAGAAGATCTTTTTACAAGATTCTTAAGAAGCCTGCACTAAGTGAACAGAAACTGAAAGTTTTCCATTTCCTGAATTCCCCAGCCATTAGCACAGTGACAGGGTGAAGGTGTCGGACCAACACCTCTTCACAACACACAAACCCTATTTCAGCACTTACACAGTTCCAGTGGGCAAAGGAGGCCAATAACCAAGTCAAGTTTTGACTACCATCCTTTTCCTTAGCTCTATCCCTGGCTTCAATATCATCTGTAAAGATATATAAATGAATCCCCAGAGCTTTCTCAAAGAAAAAGAATTTTATCTAGAAAAATCTAAAATTGGGTTCAATGCCTTAAAGAGATGTTAGGAACAAACAGGCTGGCCACAGGGAGTTGTTACAGAAACAAATCAAAGTAGGCTGCAGGAGGCCCAGACACTTCTCTCTCTATGAGTCTGCACAGATAGACCATAATAAGGTAAATTCATACATACCAGAGATAAGGAGGGATGGATTGTGAGAGCCCATCTATTCAGTGCCAGACCCAGGTATTGAAACAATGTGTTACAAATGGGCTTTTCTGTGTAGTTTTTTTTTTTTCACACAGTATATGTAATAGTATTAACCACTCAGCCCCTGCCTCAAGATCTAAGCAGTTTTAATCTACATTGGTCACTGTCACCTTTTAACAGTGCCTTATAGTATCTTATAATCCATTTCAAATTCCAAATGATCATTTAAGAGGCAGAACAGCCTCTTAACAATTTTTGTGTGAAAATTGCTATCTCCTGCAGAAGTGGTGGAAGCTGCTGGTGGGTCACCTGAGGTGTCACTTCCAAGAAAGATGTTGATATTTTTCAATATTTGTGTGTGTTACAGTGTCTTCACTCTCTACACAAATACACAAGATCTGGAGTCACAGCTGTTCCAGCATCAGGCCATGCCTCAATTATCTGACATTAAGCATTTAAAATGCTTTCCTTATACTATAGTAAACAGGGCCACCTTATTTATGGTCTTAGAATGCTTTTCACCATCCTCTGAGTTGAGATGTAGGATCTAATAATCAGGACATAAGAAAAGACACAAGAACCAAGGTAGCTTAAAACACATATCTTTCAATGTTTTGAGGTAGACATTAACATAATGCCTAAGGTCACAATGCCTAATGACAGGAGATAAACACACAAGAGAAAAGGTGACAAGTGACAAGCAGATTCATCTTGTCTCTCTCATTTCTATGCCCACCCTCATACGATGCAATGTGAGTACTTGTTATGTTGGAAGGGGACACGAACTTAGAAGTAGGTTGTGGAAAGCAGAATGAAGAGGCTTCTTGGAGTCTATACATGTCTTAGTTAAAAACATACTCTGGAAACAAACTTAAGGCTTTACTATGCTAACTTCTTTATAGTTCTGTAATTTCCATGGTGGCATAACATAGACTAGCTTCTGTGTCCTTTCAAGTTTACTTAAATTCTGGTCTCAGGGAGCACTTCTTAAAACGGGCTCCTCTTGGTCACCATGCCTTTAATGGGATCACACCTTAGGGACTGACACTCATGGTATTTACCACTAAAATGCTGACCAGCAGAGTCCAGCTGGTGAGAAGAGTAGCCCCAAAGTTAGGCAACTGAAGAACTTTTTGAGCAATATTAATATGTAGAACCAAGGGTACTTCTCTAGCTCTTCCCTCTTCCTGGAATATTTTCCCTCGAGTTATCTAAAAGGTTGATTTCCTTACTTTTTCAAGGTCCCCTATCATATTCTGCTTGTGCAAATGAGACTTCTGTAATGACCCTGTTTAATTGTGTAACCTGAGCTGACCCCACATCACAGCATCCCAGCAATCCTGCTATAATGTTTTTTTTTTTTTCCCCACAGCTCATGCACACAGTGTATAGCTTATTTATTATATTTATTTGGTATACCTTCACTAAAATTTAAACCCAATGAGGGATCCCTGGGTGGCGCAGCGGTTTGGCGCCTGCCTTTGGCCCAGGGCGCGATCCTGGAGACCCGGGATCGAATCCCACATCGGGCTCCCGGTGCATGGAGCCTGCTTCTCCCTCTGCCTATGTCTCTGCCTCTCTCTCTCTCTATCTCTGTGACTATCATAAATAAAATAAATAAATAAAAATTAAAAAAAAAAATTTAAACCCAATGAGTAGGGGAAGGATTTTGACTATTTTGTTCTCTGAGGTATCACAAACATTAAACATAGTGTTCGGCACATAGCAAGAGGTCAATGTACATTTATTGAATGGATGAACACATCTCTTATAGCACAGATGGTGAATGGGTAAAAGCCAAATTGCATTCTGAGAGAGTTTTAAAAAACACTATGAGAAGCCACTGAACATTTCCCTACTGGGGAGAAATATGGTAAATTAGATTGCTTGATGTATATGAATTGCTCATGAATTCTGGGAAAGGAGAAATGGGCATTTTTTATTCCCTAATAGATTTTTGTTTCCATTTCCCCTGTTCACAATGAATTTTAATCACCAATGTCACACTAGAAACAAAAGTTAGTACACAGCCTTTATGCTTTCCTGTGGTAGAGGCCACAGCTCAGATTTCAGACAAATAAGAATGTCAGCCAATGTTAATTCTGTTGTTATTTATGCATTCTCCTGGAATCAGTTGCTAACACATCGTTCTCCCTAGGAAACATTGGTTGGTATTCAGTGAGTTCTCAAGGACTCCTATTTCCTACAAATTTACTATTTGAGAAGGTTTGAAAAAAAAAATGTCAAATTCAGTAACATTTCCAAACAGCAGAACTAGAGGGCCAGGTTCATTGTCAATGAAATTTGTCAGACCTATTTTCAGATGTTAAAGTTCAATCAAATGAAGATCAATAAAGAAATTCATCTTTGGTACATCTTGAATCATTACCATTCCACATCATTTTGTTGGAAAGAAACGATACCCATAAACACATAAATATGTGTATATATGCCCTTACCCGGGGATGTGTCTTCCTTACAGCTATCATGAAAGTCATGGAAAGAATATTGACTTTGAAGCCAAATAGACTTCAGTTTTGATTCTGAACAATACCAATTTGCATCACTTTTACCCACAAAAGTGTCCCATTTTGATGATAAGCTTACTGTTCTTCTAAATAATCTTTGTTAAATCTCTGACATAGTTATTGGCCAACAGTATGTACTCAATAAAAGGTAGTCATTATTTAACAAATGTAAATGCAATTCAACTTTCTAGTAATCAGAGACGAACTGCTCTGACTCCCAAGAGAATTGTAATAATTTTTAACAAAGAAAAGAGAAGAAAAAAATGGACAGATGTCTATAAATCAACATCTAGAAGAGGTCGCTATCCTTCCATGAAAGGAATGAAGGAAAAAGGAATCAAGATCAAGTTTATCATTAAACCCAGATTCCATTCCTGGAAGCCTAACATTGGGAGCCCTTCTGAATTATGCCTCCATAGAAAAAAATATTTCACATTACTCAGAAAAAATAATTTTCCCTACCCCAATAAATCACCACAATATGCCATCTAAGGAAAGGAGAGATTTTCTTTCTGGAGGAAATGAACACACCTGCAAATAGCAACAAAAGGATTGATTCCCTTCTTTGTAATGCCCTCTATGTGCTGAGCACTGGGACTGACATTTCATGTGCCTGGTCTATATGTATTCAACCCTCAATTTAGGCAGTATAATTGGACTCATTTTATTGAAAAGGAAAATGCCTTGGAGAGATTGTATAGCTTGCCCCAAAACGCACAATTAATATATGATGGTGATGCAATTTTAATCCAAGTGTGTCCAAAATCAAAAGGAACAAAGATCTCAGGCTTTATGTAATTTCCAATCACATTCTTTTCCTCAGTATCAGCGTTTTGAAAGAATTGACACATATTCAACACAACTAGGAAAGATTCTGTGTGACAATAAGTTAATCTTTAAAGAATCATCAACTACATCTACCTCTTCTGTTTTTGAGGTACAGACTGATACGAATCTAAGGGGTCATCTTGGTAAAAAATGAACAAGCAGTAAGTAAGGAGTTGAATCTACACTGAAATCAATGATGAAGTGGAGGAAGTGAGTGGCTAAGAATCTGACAACAGGAACTTGCCCCTTGATTCATCCATCCCTGCCTCATCCTATATACACATCATCTCAAGCATAAAGAATAGTAAGCCCATCAATAATGCCTGTTGATTTTGATTAATTGTGTCATTAATTTTTGTAAGAAGCTGTTTTTTGCCTCATTTTACTTTTCATTGATTCTTGAACCTTATACACCCTAAGAAACTATAGAAAAGATCTATCTAAAATAGCTACAGATTTAAAAGATAGAGTTCAGGGCAGCTGTCCAGCAGCAGCAAATGTATCCCTAAAAGACTTCTGAATAGTCAGCTCCAAATGACTTCTGTCATTATCATACTTGGCCTACCAGTGAGTCAACAACCTAGAGAAAAATACATTGGAGGTCTTCACCAAGGACGATACATACAGACAGGCAAAATATAACTAATATAAAAATATTAAAATATAGTTACTAATTTTACTAATCCAGGTCAAGCCTTTTCCCAACATTCTTTGGCTCCCCCAGGACTCTGTACCAGAAACAATGTGCAGGGTGACAATAACCTTTACAGACAGAATTGCATTAGAATTAGGGTGTTGCCACCCACTAGCTATGTAATCTCAAAAATTATTTAATCTCGCTAAGCATCAACAGCCTCATTTGCAAAATGAAGATGTTATGAAATTCATCTTTGGTAAAAATATGTCTAGTCTCTAGGCTGTCTTCTAGTTTCTTAGGTTGTCATAAAATTTAGGTGTTACATGTCAGGTAATGATAACAAATGGTTATTGAGCATTCATTATATGCCAGGTGTTAGATGAAGTAAATACTGCTAGCAGATGCATAAGCTAAGGCACTAGATTTAAGTTACTTGCCAAAATTCACAAATTTAGAAAGTCACAGAAATAGGATTCCAGCCCAAGGAATCAGAAGCCCATGCTCTTCCACCGTGCTGTACTGCTTTGTGTGGATCTCAAAACTGAGTAAAGACTCAACAATTATGAGTCACAGTTACTGTTGTTACCATCCCTACACTACATAAAATGAGGTTATATGGAACACTCGATACTCATGCAAAGAATGTATAATACCTGTGACATGGTTGCAAGAGTTCTTCAACAATACAGGCCTCTTTCTCAAGAAGTTCAGGGCATTCCTTTCCACCCCCAATAGCAACATGCTTCACTTTCCGGCTCCTGCTCCTAAATCCTGGTGAGAGACTTTCTGAACGACACGTTTTAGAGCAAGGGCTCCAGGAGGACCATTCCGTAGTTTCACAGTCTTTCGGCATGATGCAGGACTGGACAGTCAAAGGGAAGGAGTCTTGCATGCAAAGGCTGAAGGAACAGAAGCAAAAAACAGTAGAGCACAGATTAAACAGATGCAAGCAACATTATGAAGCACCTGTTATGGAAAAAAGAAAACTCTGACATTTGATATAAGCTCTCAAATATGGTTAAAAATGTTAGAGGCATCATGATAAAATAAGAAAGAACATCCATTTTAAGAAAGTATGCTCTATTTTATCTGAAACTGTGAAGTTACTTCACTCTAGCAGAACATATATGTAAGAAGAGTCCACCCTGAACTTTGTCTGAAGCATTACCAAAAATAATGGAGGCTCTCCTACTATGCTTTCACCTACAATATAACATACAGTCGCCATTTGTTGACTGGTCCCCAGGTGTCACACACTGTGCTGCATCTCACAGGTACTTTCTCACATCAGTCTCATGAGATTATGTATTATTACCTCCATCTGTAGAAAACAGGCTCAGGAAGGCTAAGTCATTTGTCAAAGGTCAAACAACAGTACAACTGTAGAGTATTAATCTAGATATTCTTTTACATATTGAGCTATGAAAAAAAATAAACAAATGTGATAACATGTTTCCCCCACGCTGCTAGGCTCTTATCATTAATTTCCTCATTTGCACAATTAAAGTGCTATCAAATGCTAACAATCTAATTGGGAAACAAATAAATAAATAAAAAGGATAATGGGATACTGGGATGAATCCAACACAAAAGCATTTATAATGATGAGGAAAACAGTTGATGAGTCAGTGATGGACCCCCTAGGAAGGCCTGGGGGATGAGAGGAGCTGAGGAGGAGGTTCTAAGCATTAGAGCTGCATTTCTTTGAAAGATTAATAGGAACTTCTGGAGCACAGAAAGATTATTTTAGGTCACTGAAACAGCATATTTGAAGCCTTGATGTAAAACTTTGTGAGGATGGAAACCAAAGGTATGCCAGTGCTAGATGTACTATTGTTTCACAAGAACTATTAAATTTTCAGGAATTTTGCATGCTAGCTAATTTCCTGCAAGTAACTTAAAATTGGCTATGGTGGGAGTATTTACACTACAGAAATCAACAAATTCTGTAAAACAAGGTGCCCACCCCTACTGGACTGGGAGTTAAACATTGATAAATACACCAAAAGGGGGTAAATAAAAGCCAATTTGTCAGCTGCCAAATATCTGTCAATTTATAAAGCACAATGCTCAAAGTGCTTCCTATAGAAAGATATAGTTCACATATTAATTGACCCCTTTTTTCCCCCCCACTTTTTGTTAGCCATTTCCTCATTCTATCAAAAGCATCCATTACCTTGGGGAAGAAAGGGATGATTTTGATAGGAATATAAGTCAATACATTTTCAAACATTGACTTCCAAAAGTGGGCCTGTGAAAACTGGTGGAGTAATGAACTATATAGTCAGGATTCAATAATGGTTCCTCTGCATGTGTTTAAAAAGAGAGAAGTAGTAAAAACGATTCCATGTTTCTTATATACAAAAATATGTTGATAAGGGAGCCACCACCAGAGAAATGGATTACAGAAGGTGATGCCCATGGGAAAATAAAACATGTTGAAATTCAAGTAAATTATAGTGAGGTTTCCATATTGATATCCCTCATCAAGCCACAGAGAGTTCATGTGTTTATGTGAGTTAAGGACAAATGGGGCTAGGCAGGGCTAGGTAGGGGACCAGGGAAGCAGGCTCACAAAAATCCAAAAATGTGGAGATGAGAGGAAACCAGAGATAAATAAATCAGATCATCCTGTCCCAGATGCCAGAGATGGGGTCTTGTTATAACAGCTACTTGTGACCAACAAAGAATTACCAAAAAAGGAGCCTAAAAAGGAAGTTAGCCATTAAAGATGTTATCACTAGTCCTTACTCAATGATGATATCAATAGATATGTCAAAAGATTTAGGTTCCCTGGTTGGCTTTCAATAAAAGACCAACCCTAAAAGCCCTCAGTGGCAACCTTGTCTGGACCCCTCTCACTCCTGAGAGCTTTCTCTTTGCTTAATAAACTTGCATGCCTTTACTCACTCTCCTGTGTCCACAAGATACATTCTTTGACTCTGTGAGACAAGAACCAAGCTCTCCCGTATCACATATGTGTGTGTACATATATATAAATACATACACACATATATACTTAATATAGACACATATATACTTAATATATACATATATACACATATATACTTTTAAGTCTATTCAAATCAGATTATTCCCTTCAAAATGAAAAAGGCAATGTATACCTCATTACCATTATTCCCTCCAATGTAACATTTTGGGAGATTTGGATTGATGGGGGAACAGAGGACTAGCTGAGGACAAAGCACAAGCCTGGGGCTGCACATTGACGAGTCCTTGAAACAGGGAGAGGGACATTCCTCTGTGGACTCAACTCCCTCAATGTTAATACTTTGCTAAGGGCAAAAGGCAATCTTAGCCTGACCCCCAAGATCCTGTAAATCTACTTTAACATATAAAAAATCCTTTAGAAATTTCCTTTATCACTAAATCCCCAAGATCTGTGTTGGCAATCATCCCCCAAGCACATGGCCCACCAATATATATCTGAAGGGTCTCATGGCCCAGGTTTTATTAAACGGTAATAAGTGATCTTTTCTTTCTTTTTTTTTCTTAAGGTTTTATTTATTTATTCATGAGAGACACACAGAGAGAGAGAGGCAGAGACACAGGCAGAGGGTGAAGTAGGCTCCACACAGGGAGCCCAATGTATGACTTGATCCCAGGACTCCAGGATCACGCCCTGGACCAAAGGCAGGTGCTAAACCACTGAGCCACCCAAGGATCCCCTAAGTGACCTTTTTCCAATAATAGCTAGGCCCCTCAAGGTCCCGGAAACTCTGTTTCCAAAATTCCTTAGAGAGTATGCTATCCTCAACCTAACCCCTCCCAACTCCCAGGTATATAATTAGTCACCCCTCACAGGCCTGGGGCAGCAACTCTTCCTGCCCACAAGTTCTGTCCCCATGCTTTAATAAAACCACCATATTGCACCAAAGATGCCTCAAGAATTCTTTCTTGGTCATCAGCTCTGGACCTCACCCCACCAAACTTCACCTATATTCCAAAACTTCATCAGTATTAAGACACAGTAGGAGGAACGTCTCTTGAAAATGTCCCACCTAAAAAAAAAAAAAAAAAAGAAAAAAAAAGAAAATGTCCCACCTATGTCAGAATATACTATCTCTGTGCATGCTGGGGGTAGGGGGAAAAGACCTCTTTTAGTGTATCACACAGCAGAAACCTGTTGATCAAGAAGTATCTAGGTTTCTCACCTTTCAGGAATTATTATCAGCTTCCAAATTCATACATTGAAGTGCCAACTGTCAGTACCTCAGAATATGTGTCTATTTGAAGGTCTTTAGAGAAATAATGAAGTTAAAATGAGCTCACCAGTGTGGGCTCTAATCCCACGTATGAATGAATGGTATGAATGGTCTGCTTCCAAGAAGAGATTAGAACACGGGCACATACAGAAGGAAGACTGTGAAGACAGAGAAAGAAGATACTGTCTACAAGCCAAGCAGAGAGGCATCAGATCACTGACACCTGATCTTAGATTTTCCAGACTCCAGAACAGTGAGAAAATTAATTCCCACTGTTTCAGCCACCCAGTCAGTGATACTTTGTTAAGGCAGCTCTACCTCACACAGTAATACAAAACTTAATGGAGTTTTTCAATTTATGTGTTTTTAGAAAAAAAAAAAAAAGGCTCAATTTCCAAGACAGACTTTCCTCTCCCTTTTACAAAGAAGGTCCCACACTATGTAGTTCTCTATCTATAACTGAAGTGGTGGTTTTGTTCTTCCCATTTACCAGCTTTCACTCTCTGTTGCTCATCTTCCCCAAAATGACTTTCCTACTGCCTCAGTAGAATGGATAAGACTTCCAAGGAGTTGCAGGGATTGATCAGGGACTTTCACATTTTTGAAAAAGGCTCCTAATTTTTGGAATTAGGAAATGCATATGTTCCATTGAAAACATACTCACTTATTTTTAATGCTATTTTTTACAAACATACCTTCTTGGTGTAAAAAAAAAAATTCATAAAAGGTACCACAGAAGGCTCTGGTCTACTTTGATCAGTGAGATTATATAGATAAGCACTAAGTGGTGAATAAGAAATACCTGGGCATTGAATTTTGCATCACAATACATTAGCATGACCTTAGTTCCTTGGCTACTTAATTTCATTATCTGCAGGAAAAAAAAAAAAAAAGATAATAAAATGTGATTTACTCACCCCTACCCATCATAGTTGTAGTAACTTTTAGTATAAATAGAATAACCTTATAAACCAAAGCCCATTACAAATATTATCATCTACTTACAGAAATGGAAATTAATCCTTTTATAGAAGGTGGTGTGTCTTCTTAAAACAAGACATATACTGTGGATTTGTCTTAAAAAAAGATGCTATGGTAATTATAACTGCTTGACATTTACAGAACACGTTGTCATTTGTAAATTACTTCACAAGTATTCACTGTAAAGGAAATCACTGAAACTAAAAATTACTCTAGTAATTCTTACTTCCTCTGAAAATGTAGGAAAATCTCTTTATTTAGAAAATAAGACAGAAACTCTTACAAGACAAAATTCAACAGAAAACTATCTTCTCTTCATCAACACTTCAGTTACTATTTTTAAAAATGTTAAATATCTCAAACATTCAGAAAAGTTAAGTAATAGAATGCATACTCCTAGACTTTACTAGCATAGTTAACGTTTATGTCAGATTTCATTAAATAAAAATATTTTATTTTGTAAAATAAATAAAATTTATTAAAAAAACAAATTCAGGTAAACTTCCCTGTGTTCCTTGTAATTCCTTCTCCAGACATAGCCACCATCTTGACATCTATTTTTGTTATTCTCTACAATGTCTTTATACTTCAACTAAATATGTATATGTTCATAAATATCTATAGCATTCATTGTCTTGCATGTTTTTAAAAGTTTTACTTAAATGTTTTATTAAATGTATTACTTTTGGAAATTATTTTCCTCACTTAATATTATGACTTCTGGATCTACCCATGTTGATAAATACAGATAGTGTGCTTTCATTTTCATTAGTAATATTCCAATATGAGTACATAGAAATTCATTTATTCATTTTCCCATTAGTGCACATTTTGGTTGTGTTTACTTTCTTGCAAATCCACAGGATTATTTATTGAACCTCTTTTTATATGTCTTTGTACTACATATGTGAAGTATTTTCTTTAGTATATTTGTCCTGAGTTGAGCCATAAATATTCACATAGCGAATGTATTAGGTATTGTGAGATGTTTCCTTTCTTACATGTTCAAAAAGGCAGTATCAGATGTTTGTTTTTTTTAATATTAGAAAAGTACATTTGTTTTTTGAGCTTACCACTGAGTTTTATATTCTTCTTACACTTAAATGGCTATTCAGTCATCCTATCCATATTGACCATCCATATTGCTTGTCCATTATGGTAGACTGACTAATGCCCACCTTTTTCCCAAGAAAGGAATTCTCCTATCTCTTGTTTCATTGTATAGATCTGACTATTAGTTTTAAGAAAGCTGACTGGAGGAAGGAAGCTGTCAGGGCACTCTCGCAAATTATGTATGGATCTTCATTCCATCTACATGTTCACAGAATTATTTTCACACTTACACTATATTCTGCGTGTAAAGGAGAAACTTTCAGACCTATTGAGATTATACTGTGGTAACAAATCCTGAAAACTGAATGATTTAACAAAATAACTGTTCATTTTCCTTCTGCATACAGTTCTCAGTGTAGACTATCCTAGAAGGCACTCTACCTAAAGACTTAAAGATCCAGTTTGTCCATCTTATATATTCACCATCTAGAATACATGAATTCTAAGTTCACCTTTAGAAAGGAAAGGCAGGGTAGGAGGATGGTCCAAAGTGATTTATAACTTTAGCTAAGAAGTGGCTTACTTTACTTCTGTCTATATTTCATTGGCCAAATCAGTCAAATGGCTCTAATATAACTGCAAAGAAGATGGTGAAATAGCTTTCTATGTGCTATGGAAGAGGCGAAAATGTGATAAACACACAGCTTTGTGTCTCGTGAATCTGTGCCATGTAAGCTGACTTGCTTTTTGCAGATCTTCCAACTGAAAGGGAGCTTTCAGTTTTTTCCACTCTGCTAGGTAAATTACCACTCATCCATCTGCTTTCCAGCTCCCAAAATTTGTTGGCATTTCTATTTAGCTGTCATATCCCTTCCTATTATATTTGCCCTTGAGAGTTTATGTCTTTTTTATTCCTTTACTGTTAGTTAAGTGGGATTCTATAATATAGCAGTGATAAATGATCATGTTCATTTTGCCATATTTAACAAGAAGCCAGAAAAGTTAACTGACACGGAGCTTTGTTAAAGCCACATAATGATCCGATCTATAAATTAACAAATTTCTGAAGAGCTGAATCTACTCTAGACATGGAAAAACTACTGGCTAGAAGTAATTAAACATATATGAATAAAGTATCAAATTGTGGAATTATTTTCACTTTCATTAATCTTGTTCTACATTATGTAACATTTGTTTACAGAATTTAATACTTCAAAAACACACTATATAGTTAAAAACTTATTTTTATAGAAGTCAAACTGCAACTAACTTGGGCCCTTTGGAAGCACAGTTATTCTAATTATTTAGCAAAAACACTGCTGTCCATATGTTAGCAGCTTACCCAAATCATAGCTGACTAACAAGGGAACAGTTACTTCCAGAGCTCACAGATTCTAACTTAGAGAATTATTGCAAGATCACATCATGAAAATAACACTAGGGAATAAAAGGTGAATGGAGAAATGAAGAGAAATGAACTAAAACTGAGATAGGCTTAAAAAAGAATACATTTGGGAAATCAGATATAATATATGCCATTTATTTTAAGAATTTTGACTCCAAACTGGTGGTATTTTTCTGCCACTGGTTAAACTAACTGGGATATCTGAAAAGAAAATAAGAGTTATAGCCTAAAGAAGAAAAAAGGCACATAACAAGTCTTACATGAAATCCCTAGATGCTTCAGAAAGTGGACTAAAATGTGGGCTGCCTATGACAATATAAAATTCAGCAAAAAAAGACATTCAAATAACCAAAGTTTCTAAAATGTCTGGAAGGCAAATTTGAAAATGTAAGAATTTAAAATTAGTCAGAAAAAAATACTAAACACTAAGCATTACTAAGAAATTTTAGCTGGAAGATTATGAGTTTACTTCCTTTCGATGACCTCCTTGTGCGGCCAAATTAACCTGAGGTAAAAGATGTCTTGTTTAACAAAAAAAATACTTAGGTTAAAATGTATATCTAAGAGGGCCATTCTGAAGTTATTTAAATTTTTTCTCTCAGATTCTCAATAAAATAAAACTATTGAATAAAATAAAGTTATTGAACTCCATAAAATAAAGCTATTGGAATGCCTTTCAATTTCTTTTTTCCAATTTTATTGAAAAATTATTGACATACATCACTGTGTAAGTTTAAAACATACAGCATGATGGTTGGGGTTTACATTATTGTGAGATGATGACCATATTAGATTTAGCTAATGCCCATCTTCTCAGATAAAATAAGAAAAGAAAGAAGAAAAGAAAAAAGTAAAAGAACAAAATTCCTCTTTGTGATGAGAACTCAGGCCTTAGTCTCTTAACGTCTCTATGTAGCATACAGCAGTGTTAGCTATAATCATTATGCTGTACATCACATCCTTATATTTACTTACCTTAAAACTGGAAGTTTATATCTTTTCCCACCTTCCTCTGCTTCTACCTCTCCCTCACCCTCCGCCTCTGGTAACCATAAGTCTGATCTCTTTTTCTATGAGGTTTTATTTCTTTGTTTGTTTAAGATTACACATATAAGTGAGATCATGTAATATTCATTTTTTCTGCCTGACTTATTTCACTTAGCATAATGCCTTCGAGGTCCATCCAAGTCTTCACAAATGGTAAGGCTTCTTATTTTTTATACCTAATAATATTCAATTACATATATTTTATACATTATATATAGTTCATATCTATATACACATATATACACAATTATACACACATACACATGCATACACACACACACACACAGACCCCACAATTCACAATTTCTTTATCCATGCATCCATCAGTGAATACTTAGGTTGTGTCCATGAATGGTTATTGTAAATATGCTGCTATGAACATGGAGGTGAAAATATCTTTTTAAGTTGGTGTTTTCGTTTCCTTTGGATACATTCTCAGAACTGGAATTGGTACATCATATTGTAGTTCTATTTTTAATTTTGGGGGGATCCTTCCTACTGCTTTCCATAGTTGCTATGCCAAGTTACAATCCCATCAACAGTACACAAGTGTTCCCTTTTCTCCACATCCAAACCAGCATTTGCTATCTCTTGTCTTTTTGATGATGGCAATTCTAACACACATGAGGTGATTCTTATTGTAGTTTTAATCTGCATTTCCCTAATGACTAATGATGTTGAGCATCTTTTCCTGTAACTGTGGCCCTTTGAGTATCTTCTTTGAAGAAATGTTTATTAAGGTCCTTTACCCATTTTTAAATTGGAGTATGTAGTATATATGCAAGTATGTATTGAGTTGTATAAATTATTTATATATTTTCGATATTAACCCCTTATCAAATATACAGTTTGCAAATATTTTTTTCCCATTCTGTAGGTAGTCTTTTCACTTTGTCAATAGCTTTTTTTGCTGTGCAGAGCTTTTTAGTTTGATATAGTCCCATTTATCTATTTTGTTGTTACTGTTGTTGTTTCTTACGCTTAAGGTGTTATATCCAAAAAACCATTACCAAGACCATGTCAAGGAGCTTTATTTATTTTTTAATTTTTTTTTAATTTTTATTTATTTATGATAGTTACAGAGAGAGAGAGAGAGGCAGAGAGAGGGAGAAGCAGGCTCCATGCACCAGGAGCCCGACGTGGGACTCGATCCCGTGTCTCCGGGATCACGCCCTGGGCCAAAGGTAGGCGCCAAACCGCTGCGCCACCCAGGGATCCCAAGGAGCTTTATTCTTTAGTTTTCTTCTAAGATTTTCAGTTCCAGGTATTATATCTAAGTCTTTAATCCATTTCAAGGTAATTTTGTGAGTGGTGTAAAATATAGGTCCAGTTTCATTCTGATACATATGAATACCCAATTATCTCAGCACCGCTTATTAAAGAAATGTCTCTATGGATAAATAAAATTAAAAAAAATTAAAATAAATAAATAAATAAAATACATCTGATTTGTAGCTTTAAAAAAAGAATTTTTATCATGAATGGATGTTGAATTTTGTTAAATGCTTTTCTGCATATATGGAGATGATCATATGATTCTCTCATTCTATCAGTGTGAGGTATCACATTGATTGGTGCATTAAAACATGACTGCAGGGCAGCCCCGGTGGCTCAGCGGTTTAGCGCCGCCTTCAGCCCAGGACCTGATCCTGGAGACCCAGGATCAAGTCCCACATCGGGCTCCCTGCATGGAGCCTGCTTCTCCCTCTGTCTATGTCTCTGCCTCTCTTTCTCTGTGTCTCTCGTGAAATAAATAAAATCTTAAAAAAAAAAAAAAGACTGCATCCCAGAAATAAAGCCCACTTGATCACAGCATACCATTCTTTTAATGTGTTGCTAATTTCAGTTTGCTAGTATTTCATAAGAATGTTTGCATCAGCGTCCATCAAGGATATTGACCTATAGTTTTCTTTAATAGTAATATCCTTTTTTTGGTTTTGGTACCAGGATAGTGCTAGCCTTGTAAAATGAGTTTGGGATGGCTCCTTCTGCTTTAATATTTTAGAAGAGTTTGAGAAGGAATGGTGTTGAGTCTTCTTCAAATGTATGGTAAAGCTCATCAGTGAAGCCATCTGGTCCCGGGCTTTTCTAGGTTGAGTGATTTTTTATTACTAACTCAATCCCCTTCCTAGTAATTGGTTTATTTAGATTTTCTATTACTTCCTGATTTAGTCTTAGTGAACTCTATGTTTTAATAATTTTTCCATTTCTTCTAGGGTGTCCAGTTGTCGGGTTATTATTCATAGTGGCCCCTCATGATCCTTTCAACACCTCTGGTATCAGTTGTAACATCTACTTTTTCACCTATAATTTCTAAATTGGAGGGTTTTCTTTTTTCCTTGGTTAGTCTCGCTAGGGGTTTGTCAATTTTATCTTTTTTTTTTTTTTTTTAGATTTTATTATTTATTCATGAGAGACACAGAGAGAGAGGCAGAGACACAGGCAGAAGGAGAAGCAGGCTCCATGCAGGGAGCTCGACGTGGGACTCAACCCCCGGTCTCTAGGATCACGTCCTGGACTGAAGGCGGCAGTAAACCGCTGAGCCACCTGGGCTGCCTCTCAATTTTCTCTCTTTAAATAACCAACGATGTTCATTGATCTTTTCTAGTGCTTTTCTGCTGTCTATTCCATTTATTTATGTTCAAATCTTTATTATTTCTTTTATTCCACTAATTTTGGGCTCAGTTTGTTCTCCTTTTCCATGTTCCTTAGGTGTAGAGTTCGATTATTTACTTAGCGTCTTTTTTGCTTCTTAATATAAGCATATACTGCTATAAACTTCCCTCCTAGAACTGCTTTTGGTGCATCCCATAAATTATGGAAGTTATTTTTCCTATTGTGTCTGTCTTAAGAAACATTTTTTTTATTTTCCCTTTCACTTCTTCAATTCACTGGTTCTTTAGGAGAGTGTTGTTTTATTTCCATGTGTTTGTGAATTTTCTAATTTTCTTCTTGTTACTGATTCCAAGTTTCATGCCATTCTAGTCAGAGAAGATACTTGGTATGATTTCAATCTTCTTGAATTTTCTAAGACATTTTGTGGCTTAACATACTCTAACCTATTCAATAGTCCATGGTTATTTGAAAAGACTGTGTATTCTGCTGTTGTTGAATAGAATATGCTTTGGGTGGCTGTTAGGTCTATACTGCTATTCAAATCTGCTGCTTCTTTATTGATTCTCTGTCTAGATGATTTATACATTATTGACAGTGGGGTATTAAAGTTCCTAACTATTACTGTTTATTTTTCCTATTAGCTCTGTTAGTGTGTGCTTTCTATAGTTAGGTGCTCCAATACTGGGCACATCAATATTTATAATTGTTAAATCTTCTTGATGTATTAACCCAATTGTCATTACATTATGACCTTGTCTCTTTACCATTTTTAGTTTAAAGCCTATTTTGTCTGATATAAGGAAGGTACCCCTGCTTTTTTGGGGTTTCCATTTGCTTGAAATATCTTTTTTCCATCCCTTTACTCTCAGTCAATGTGTGTTATTAGGGCTAAAGTGAGTCTCTTCTAGGTAGCTTTTTGTTGAATCTTCGTTCTTTTTTATCCATTCTGCCATTCTATATGTCTTACATTTAAAGTGACTATTGTTAAATAAAGACTTCTTGTTATTTTTAATTGTTTTCCATTGTTTTGTAGATTCAATGTTCCTTATTTTTTATTCACTGTCTTTGTGTGTGTGTTTTGATGTCTTTTGGTCAGCATGTTTTGTCTTCATCAGGTTCTTTTGTGTAATTACTATACAATTTCCCTTTGTTGTTTCCAGGACTTACATAAACTATCTTAAATTTATAGCATCCTCTTTTTAAAACTGAAAACTTCAATAGAATTCATAAACTTTACACTTACTTCTCCACCCCTTCCATTTTTGGTCATTGCTATTATAATTCACATTTTTTTATATTGAATAACTAATAAGAGATTACTGTAGTCATTATTTTTGCTATATTCTTTTTTTAACTTTTAAACCAGTTATTGAGTGAGTTATACAGCACCATTCTCATACTGCAAAATCTAACTATGACTATATATTTATCATTACCATGAATTTTATGTGAGTTTTTTCCTTCTTTTTTCTTAAATGTTTTCATGATTTTAATTAGTGCTGTTTACTTGCACTCAAATAATTCCCTTTAGCAATTCTTGTAAGGCATATTTGGTGATAATAAACTCCCTCAGCTTTTGTTTGTATTAGAAAGTTGTTATCCCTCCATTATTTCTGAAGAACAGCTTCACCAGGTATAGAATTCTTAGTTGATGTCTTTTTTTCCTTTTAGTATTTTTAATATGTCATCCCATTCTCTCCTGACCTA
Organism: Canis lupus baileyi; assembly: GCF_048164855.1. Classification (NCBI taxonomy): domain Eukaryota; kingdom Metazoa; phylum Chordata; class Mammalia; order Carnivora; family Canidae; genus Canis; species Canis lupus. The sequence continues at coordinate 44,920,015 of NC_132857.1, read as the reverse complement.
AAAAGTTTGCTCTTAATTTCTAGGTTTTATTTTTATGATTTTAAACTTTTCAATAGGTAGTAAAACTAACATCATGCACTAATGCTAAAATAACAATGTTAAATTATATTTTATTTTTATTATTTCTTAAAGATTTTATTTATTTATTCATGAGAGACAGAGAGAGGCAGACATAGGCAGAGGGAGAAGCAAGCTCCCTGCACGGATCCCGATGTAGGACTCAATCCCAGACCCCGGGATCACACCCTGAGCTGAAGGCAGGTGCTCAACTGCTGAGCCACCCAGGTGTCCCTGAAATTGTATTTTAAATATGTTGTTCGGTTGTTTGGGGTAGATGGAAAAATTGTGCTATGAATATAAAGATAAGCATAATGATATATTGAGATATAAAATTTGTAGAAGGAATATCCTTGACAGTGATATTATATTAAAATGGAATATTTTTGGTATTGTGATCATTTCTTGTTACTAGAAAACATTATTCAACACAGATTTAAAATGTGGTACAAGTCCCAGAATAAAATGGGTTTTATTTTCTCCAAATTTCTTAGAATACTAAGAATGATATGTAAGCACATATTTATGGATGTTTATGTATATAAACAGAGATAAAAGCAATATTAGCAATCATCTGAAGATCTTAGCCATTATCCTCATTTTATGGAAAAGTAAATTAACACCTATTTTTTTCCTAATGGGCACAAACAAAAGTATAGGATGGTCAAGATTAAAATTAAATCCCTGTCTTTTAGGCCAAAATTATGTTTACAGGTAATCCATGTGAGAATTCTTCTGGTTACAAACTCAACTTCATAAGATCTGATAGTGCATTAAAAAAAAAAAAAATGCCTATCATGACTTTCAGGTTGGGAGAACAATGGCAGTTGTCTGATGCTGAATTTTTCCCATACCAATATTGCACCAAAAATATTTATTATTATTATTTTTTTTTATTTATGATAGTCACAGAGAGAGAGAGAGACAGAGAGAGAGAGAGAGAGAGAGAGAGAGAGAGGCAGAGATTCAGGCAGAGGGAGAAGCAGGCTCCATGCAGGGAGCCTGACGTGGGACTCAATCCCAGGTCTCCAGGATCATGCCCTGGACCAAAGGTGGTGCTACACTGCTGAGCCACCCAGGCTACCTCAAAAAAATTATTAATAACAAGAGAAAATCAAACCACACATGACCCTTGTAGAGACAGAGACACCATTAGTAGAGACAGAGAACATGGACTCACGTGCACACACCCCTTCAAATTATGTGTGAGTAGAAAGGTTCTAACAATGGGATGCTTGGGTGGCTCAGGGGTTTAGCACCGCCTTCAGCCCAGGTTGTGATCCTGGAGGCCCAGGATCAAGTCCCACTTAGGGCTCCCTGCATGGAGCCTGCTTCTCCCTCTGTCTGTGTCTCTGCCTCTCTCTCTCTCTTTGTGTCTCTCATGAATAAATAAATAAAATCTTAAAAAAAAAAAAAACGAGATTACTGCACTGACTGCCTATAAATGCAACATAACCAGTTGTGGAAAGCAGGGGAGAAGCATCCCAAGAGATCCCATGAAGAAAACTAATAATTGCAAAATTCTTAGATGAAGAACAGACAAATAATTTTCAGAAAAAGATAGTTCATCAGTAATTGAAAATGCATAACAGAGGTCAAACTTGGTAGCTCATTTGCAGGACATGAAAGTGTGTGGGCCTGGAAGTGGCAGTCTTGGAGAATAATTCCTGGGGGAAAATCGTATAGAGAGAAATGGCTGGTAGGACTTAGAAATGAGGACATAAAGAGAAGGAAGGAAACTGGGGGTCGGGAGGATAAAGAATCCTACAGAAACAAAGGTGAAATAAGACAGACCAGTATTCCTACACAGATATACACACTACTACTGGCAACAGCATGCTAAATGAGACTTCACAAAAGAGGGCACTACTGACAGAAGAGGGTATTTCTGAAATAGACACTGTGTTCAGGAAATGAATTAGAACAGAACTAAAGCAGACTACATCCATTCACAACTGTGAAGAAAAATCAGAAAACATAAAAGATTTTCTGCAGGTGAGACGTCTCCTCTACATAAACAGGAAGGAAGTTGAGAAAATAGTGTAACATAACACATGAAATTGCACTAAATATCCCTGAATAAACATGTGGAAATATTTTTAAAAAACCTACCTTGAATGAGAAATACAAAAACCTAACATCACAATGGAAAAGAAGAAGGAGGAGGAGGAGGAGGAGAAATAAAATGAGAATTGATTGAACTCAGAAAAAAAAAAAAAAGAAGATAATTTCAAAAAATTAATTACTGGATTACAAGATGCCCAAGAAAGAACATATTCAAATGAACACAAAATACAAGGTGCTGAGAAAAAACTTAGGGAAAAAAAAAAGAGAAATAAGATGACATCATGAAAGAAGCAAAATGGGCCCAAGAAAGTAGAATAAAAAAATGAAAGTAGAAAATAGGCAGGACAGTCCAACACAGTAAATTTTCTTGGGGAAAAAAATACACTAGAATAAATCACTGTTTTAAAATATAAGTTAAAAAAAATGTTCCAAAAATGAAAGAAGACCAGAATCTATATACATTGAAAGGACTGGCCAGTAACTAAGGAAATCTGACCCAGAGCAATCAACCCAGAGATACATATTGGTAAAACTATTAGAGTTTATTTTTTAAAGATTTTATTTATTTATTTATTTATTCATTCATTCATTCATTCATTCATATGAGAGAGAGAGAGAGAGAGAGAGAGAGAGAGAGAGAGGCAGAGAGAGAAGCAGGCTCCATGCAGGGGGCCCTATATGGAACTTGACCCTGGAACTCCAGGATCACACCTTGGGCCACAGGCAGATGCTCAACCACTGAGCCACCTAGGCATCCCAAAACTATTAGATTTTAAAGACAAAGAAAAGTAATCTAACAAAAAGGTGAAATAACTAACCAAGGCCAAAGGATAAACCAGCAACAGACTTCTTGGAAACATACAGATCAAGGCTGCAGTGAATTTTCAAGAAAGGTAAAGAGAAAATGTGAACTAAGAATATTATACCCTGCTAAATTGTCCTTCAAATAGTTTTTAACATGCCAGACTCAGTAAGTACTTTATGTTGTGACTCTCTAAAGGCATCTACTGTATGTTGAGCTACATCTTGCCAAAGACAATTTGAAAAGCTTTGGCTAAAGGACTGCATGTAAGCATTTCATCTGTAAAACTAAGACTATGATGAGGGTGGAGTCATGCATAGAAGAATAATATATACATGTTACTTGTTCTGACAAATAGAAAAAAATTCACCTAAAATACAAAAGGATAAGAAAGAGAAAAAGGGGAGAGTAGAATAAGGTCCAGGTAATAGATAAAAGTCATTTAACATAATACATAATAATAGGTTAGATAAAGGGGAAGAAAAGGCATTATAAGAAGAGTTAATATAAAGATAGTCCCTAAAATAAAAATACAAGCATTCCTAAATACCAAAACTAGATTTAAAAGCAAAAGGTATACTCCAAATAATGATACACAGTAAATATGAATGCTATACACTATAATTCAACATAAAATTATGGACTTGAGACAAGTCATATCAACAGTCATATCAACAAATGTGAAAGTTAATTCATCTGTTAAAAGAAATAGAATGTTTACATTCACTCACAAAGTGAAACCCAGCTCCATGCTGATGGTGAATATGGGACATACTTAAAATACGGTGATTCCAAAAGGCTAATAATAAAGGGATAGATAAAGATTTAGTAACCAAATGAAAACAGTAAGAATGTATGTGTTGCAAACCTTATATCAGACAAAGTAAAATTAGCCAAAAAGGATGAGAAGAGTCAAATAAGGATACTTCATAATGTTAAAAGCTACATTCCACAATGAAGATATAACAGTTTTTAGTATCTATATGCCAAGTAATAAATGCAACCATGCATGGAAAAAAAATAGAAGATGCAAGAGAAAGATATAGAAATGCTAATAATAGGGAATTTAATAACTGTTTTCAGTCTAAGTGAGGACAAGTAGACAAAAATTAAGATATTAAAAAACCTAAATTGTATAATTAGTAAGGTACATATATAATCACACCAATAATAGAGATGATCCTTCTTCCTAAGTGCACAGAGGCCACTTATAAAGATCACTTATAAATTATAGCACAAAGAAAATAACGGCAGGTTCTATAAAATAGAAGTGTCACAATTATTAACATAACTTAAACACCCTATTCAAAAACATTTCTTATAAAAATAACAAAAATAAATAAATGCAAAGTATGAGGAAGTTAATAGTGAAGAAAAATGTCAAAATCAATGAAGTATGGAACATAACAACAATCGACCAAATTAATAATCCAAATTCTTGTTTTGTTTAAAAAATATAACCAGAAGACAAACCACTATTTTAAATACTAACTAAAGGAAGGACATATAGATAAAAGTAAAAAATGGCACAGGGTAAAGAATTCTATATTGGAAATACATCTATGCAAATAAATTTGAAAATCTAGAGAAAATGAGTCATTTATCTTAAGAATATAGTCTATTATTAAAAAAAAAGAATATAGTCTATTGAAACTATTTCCAGTTTGAGTAGACCAGTCTCCACAGAAAAAAATAGAGATAGTTTTCAAAGAAATAACATGATAAAGTATCAGGTCTAACTATTTTCACAAAGAAATCCCACCACATCTTTAGTGACCAGAGAGTCCCAAAACTACAGAAATTCTTTAGAAGCTCGAAAGTGAAAGGGAACTTTCACACTATTGTTATGAAGTAAGCATTATAATATCTCAACTTGGTATACAAAGCAAAAGGAAGAAAATCGCCAAATGAAGTATGTGTTACAAATACAAAAATAGCTCATTATTGGAAAAATGTATTAATATAATTTGCCCTATTAATAGATTCAAAGAAAAAAAACATGTTTATATATTTATCTTCAAAGATACACAGAATCCTTCAACACAATTTAATATCTGTTCTATAAAAACTCTTGACAAAAAACCAGAAACAGATGGCTACTCCCTTAATATGACTAACACACACACACACACACACACACACACACACACAAACTTTGTGACATGCAAAATATGCCTCTCTCCTCAAAGAAGTTCATGCCCTAATCCCCAGAATCTGTGCATGTGCTCCCTTACAGAGCAAAAAGTACTTTGCAAATATGACAAAATCAAGGATTTTAAGATGGGGAGATTACACTGGATTAGCCTGATGGGCCCAATGTATAAACAAGTTTCCTAAAAGTAAAAGACAGATGCAGGGAAGTGAGGGGCAGAGAAATCTCAGAAAAAAAGATATGAAGACACTACATCTTCAGCCAAAGAACTCAAGTAGTCTTTATAAACTAGAAAAAGCAAGGAAACGGACTCTCTGCTAGAGCCTCCAGAATAAATGCAGCCTGCTGACAACTTGACTTTATCCCCGTGAGATCCACTTCAGACTTCTGACCTCCAGAACTGGAAAATAATAAATGTGTTGTTTTAAGGCACTAAGTTTGTGGTAATTTGTTACAGGTGTGATAGAAAAATTGATAAATGCCTCAATCCTAAAAATAAAAATCTTACTTAATGGGAAAATTCTAGAGACATTCTCAATGAGATTTGAGAAAGGTAAGAATATGCACTATCTTCAAGACTATTAAAGATTTTTCTGCATTCAGTACATTAAACTAGAGAAAACAAAGGCATGAGAATGAGAAAAGAATATAAAAAACTATCTCTACTTGCTGATACCATGACATTATATTTGAAAAGCATCAAGATAAATGATAAAAATGACTTATTTAATAAAAGAATCCAGCCAGTTAACATACACACATCAATAGCATTTTGTATTAACCACTTACAGAATGTAATGGATGACAAAAACAACATCTAAAACACCACCAAAATTACAAAACTTAGGGAAACAAGAAGTGTTCAAGAGCCCTATAAATAAAACTATCAAACATCTCTAATAGACACATATATAGACTTGAAACAAACGAAAATATATCCCTTGTTTTTTGTTAGGCTGTCTCAACACCAATGTATCAGTTCTTTCTAAATTAATTTACAAATTTTATTTGATCACAAAAATTCTCATGAGCTTATTTTATTGAGCTGGTCAAGTTGCTCATAAATTTTGTATGGAAGAGCTATGAAATATAGAAAAAGAACAGTTATGAAGAGGGACTAGCCCTATCAGAATTATATTGAATTAAATTATATTGGCAAAGTCTCTCTAATCAAAATAGTTGGGGACCAACTCATACATAGATAACTAAAAAAGAACAGAATCCCAACTACATATAGAAGGTTAATATATGACAAAGATGTTCTCTCAATTATAGGGTCAAAGAGATAGTCTTTTATAAATGGAAAAGGTACTGGAAAGACTTTTGGAAAAAGATAAAATTAGATCCATTCTCCACATCATACACAAGACCACAGTCTAAACTGATCCAAAATTCAAATGTAAATAATAAAATTATGTTTGTAGTAAGAGAAATCATGGCTGCATTTAACTTGGGCATCGAAAAGATATTCTAATCATGACTAAAATTCCAAATTCAATATATCCAACAACCTGACAATGTAAAAAATATTTAAACTTTTGCATAACAAAAATCACCATAAAAAAGTCAACACACAAACTGCCAACTGAGAGATAATATAAGAACATCCCTAACTATAAAAGTTCAAAATATGGCTAACATCCCTAATTACAACAATTTGAAAATAAAAGCAAAGATAAAAATTGTGTATAGAAATATAGGCAAGCAAGATAAACAGGTAAGTCACAAAAGGATCTACAAATGTGGCCCCTAAATATATGGGTAAATATTCAAATTCACACATAGTAAGAGAAATGCAAATTAAAATCCTATTTAAAATACCATTTCTCATATTTCAGTTTAGGAAAAAGTTCAAAAGCTTACCAATATACTCTCTTTGTACGTTTGTTGATGGTAATGCAAGATGGCACCATTCCCATAAAGCATTTGGCAATAACTAAACTTTTCCCAGCAATCATACTTCTAGGAATCTATCCTAAAAAATACCTCCAATGATATCAAAATATATGAGCAAAAGTTTATTCATTGAGGAATTATTTGTAAGTGCAAAATATGAGAAACCTAGATGTCTAAGCACAGGAATCTGTTCAAATAAGGTATGCTGTACACACTCAATGAAGTAGTATGCAATGGTTAAAAAAAAAGAGTGAGAAAGGTCTTGAATAATTGATAAGGAGTTTATAGAAAATAATATGTGAAAATACAAGAGAGATTATACAATATGCTACTCTTTTTGTAAAAAAATGAAAATGAGAAAACATAAAGAAATATAGGATAAACCAGAAAACAAGAACACTGATTATCTACCAAACATAGGAGACACAGGATAAAGATATAACAAGAGGGAGTAACTCTCCTCCCAGTAATTTTACATATACTTTTTATTTTAGAAATATTTTAATATTCAATATATTTTAAAAATACAATTAAATCAATACATATGAGAAGAGGAAAACAAAATCTAAAACTGAAAGTAAACTGAAAAGGAAAAACAGGGAAAAAAGTTTTCTGTTCTCATTCCTACCAACACAACAAAAGCAACAAAATATTCTCTACCACTTACAAAAACCAAATTATAAAAATAACATTTTATATGCAGGGTCAGCATTTGTTTATGCTTTAAAAGGGATAGGAATAGAACATTTCTTTCTGAATATACTCTGGTAGTAAAGATAAAATAACAAACAAAAGCAAACAATAAGATTTGAGCTTTAGTGATAGGATTCTTTTTAAAGTCAAAATTTATTACCTTTCAGGAACTCTTTTCAAAGGAACTCACAGAGTATTTAACCATAGTGGCCTAAGAATTTAAAATATATTTAACATGTACCAAATGATCATAGCTCTTAAAAGATTGCCCATGCCAAGCATTTCTATCAAAATAAAAGTAAAATCCGTTCACCTAAATTTTATTCACCAGAATAATAAATATAAATCACTTTTTTAATTCATATAAGTAGAATGCCTAGTCTACAACTCAGATTTCTTAACTCAGATGCACTTCTACTTCATCAACAAAAAAAGAAACAAAATAAAACAAAACCAAAAACTGAATAAAGAAGACCACTTTATTTCACTAAGTTAGGTATTATAAAGATTCAATAACAGCGTCATTGATATCTGGGGAAAAAAACAGGCTGTGGGAAAGCTATTTAAAAATGTAATAATGCAATCTCAGAGAAACGCCTATCAAAATAAAAGAGAAAAAAATAGGATATGCAATGAGATAATTAAAAACAAAAGATCTTTAAAACCCAATAGGCAAATCAATGATGAGGGAGCGCAGTAGCACCAAGAGGTAATACAACGGCCTGCCACACAGCAAATATAAGTGTGAAAGGAAAATTGCTTGGGGTGATCACCAAAAGTCAACCGTAATCAATGAGAGAACTAGTAAAGGACATTAATTAAACCTCTGTGGTGTCCTAAATTGTGAAAGTGACTTTCCAGCAAGGCATAAGCAGGAGCTTGCATAATGGAAGTTTCCTATCTTAAATGATATGACAACCAGCCATTGCCACAATCAAAACAAAGGGAACAAACTGCCACTTGTTCCTACAGTCTCAAAGAGACCACCAAAGAAAAGTGATGTAAAGATAGATATAAGTTTGGCATAAAAGGAATTCATTATTTAGGACAATTTTTACTGATTAAGAGAAATTTAAACTTTACCCTAGAAGTCAACAGACACACAAAAATAACAATGTTTTCCTGAATGTATCAGATCCACAAAAAGGAAAAAAAAAAAGAGCACTTTGCAGAGATGGATTTGAGACACTTTAGTAAAAATTCTGGGGGACTATGCCCACACAATTCATCAAGTTGGACAAAACTTAGACAACACTGTCAACAATGTGATCTCACAGATGTTAAGGGTAATGTTTCTGTTCATTGTCGTGTAAAGTAGAAAAATAGAAATGTTGCCACTTGACACCCTATTTTCCTAATAATCTAAACATTTTATGATAGTATGTGAGTCATTTCATTATTCTTTGATTACTCAATGAAATAAATTGTATAAAATTCATGATATATATTTTTTAAAAGTTGTTTTAGTTCAACATGCTGCCTAGAACTCGGAAGAGAATATGGTGACTTCTGGTTTCCATTCCAGTGTCTCAGCAGCTTTAAAGGTGTCACTGCTGTCATCAAAATGAGAAAAACAGCTAAATGAACTGAAAATCAACAACTGTTCTTCAATTCATCAGAGAATTCAGTCGTGGGACAGATGGCTGTCCCAAGAAGTGGAGAGACAAACAGGTGGATATGGAGAATCATAACATAACGGAAGCACTGCAGAAGCAGAAAATGCGTGGAGCCACTAAAAGCCAGGAAAACTTAAGCTGTGACCAACAAAATTGCTGGAGGTTTCAGTGTAGATGAGCTTTACAGGCAAAAGTTTCAGGTGGGCCCAGTCCTACTAGAAATCCTATATTTTCATAGTTATACCTCTAGAAGTCTGACCAGGTTCTCACAATAAAGAAAAAATCTCATGCTCCCATCAAGGGGAGTGGAAAAGCAGCTATTCTGAAGTATATCCAGAGAATTTGTCTTGGAGGGGTCCACCCTCAAAGGAAACTATTTTACCAAAGTCTAACCAACTGAATTTACCAGAGCCTGACTGATCTGGGCACAGAAAACACCCAACTCTAGCCCCTCTATCATTCCTAAATGGGAAGGAAAAGCTTATGAAATGGGAAAAGCATTTTTAAAGGCCACATTTTAGGAGAACAGTTTCAATAAAGGATTGAGACCAATCATGGACTACAAAACATTTCTCCTCTCCCCAAAAATCAGCATAACATTACTGAGGCTCCAAATCAATAATAGAGAATTACAATAAAAAGAACATCACGTACCAGACCTTAATTAGGATGAATTTTTTAAGGAAACCCAAGAACAAAAAAGGAAAAAGGGGAAAAGATATAACAAGGATAGTAGAATAGAAGAAAATTTTAGTCTTTTACCCCTACAACTACAGTAAACACAACCTAATCCCAGACAAATAAATATAAAATCTCACTAAAAGCCTATTTATCTCAGTTCCTTTTACCCAGTACATCATGCCCAGCTTTCAACAAAAGAAAACAAGGCATACTAAAAGACAAAGCACACAGTTTGAAAAAGACAGAGCAAGGATCAGATTCAAATTCAGACATAGCAAAAATTTTGGCATTATCCTACTGGGAATTTAAAACAACTATGATTAATATGCTAAAGCTCTAAAATAAAAAAATTTACAATATGCAATCTCATATATAGATTATGAACAGAGAGATGGAAATTTTGTGAAAAAAATCAAAAAGAAATGACAGAAGTTGAAAACACTAACACAGACATGAAGAATGACCTCTGATAGGCTTATCAATAAGCTTGACATAGACAAGGAAAGAATCACTAAGCTTGAAAAAAATGACAATAGAAAATTTCCCAAACTGAAATGTAAAAAACCAGATTCTCGAGAACTACAGGACAATTACAAATAATGTAATGCTCATGTACTAGGGATACCAGAAGTAAAAGAAAGAAGAGAGAAGAGAAGGAAAGTAAAGGAATAGAAAAAAAGAAGTGTTTTGGAGTAATTATGAGGGAGGAATTTTCAAAATTAATGACAGACAACCAACCAAAGATTCAGAAAGCTCAGGGTACACCAAGCACAGGATAAACTTTTTTTAAAAAGAGGGAAAAAAAACCCTATACCACAGCATATAATATTTAAAACATAGAACATCGGGATCCCTGGGTAGTGCAGCTGTTTAGCGCCTGCCTTTGGCCCAGGGCGCGATCCTGGAGACCCGGGATCGAATCCCACGTCAGGCTCCCGGTGCATGGAGCCTGCTTCTCCCTCTGCCTGTGTCTCTGCCTCTCTCTCTCTCTCTATCATAAATAAATAAAAATTTTTTAAAAAAGGTTAAAACATAGAAAATCAAAGACAAAGAGACTATCTTGAAAAAAAACTGGGGATGGGAAGTTGGAATGAGGTGAGGAAAAACACCTTAGCTGTAGAGGAGCAAGGATAAAAATTACATCAAATTTCTTCTTAAAAACTATTCAAGCAAAAAAGAGAGTAGAGTGTTGGAAGAAAAATTTCCACCAACCTAAATTCTGTATCCAGTGAAATTACCTTTCAAAAGTAGAGAAATAGACTTTCTAAAAAAAAATAATAATAATTAGGAAATTTGTCATCATTAGACCTGCCTTGAAAAAATATTAAAAGGAAGCTCTTCAGAGAGAAGAAAATGAGTCAGATATAAAACTTGGACTACATAAATAAAGGACTGTTGATGAAGGAATAATTGAAGGTAAAATATTTTATTTTTCTCAGTCATAACTGATCTAATAGTTAATAATTTGTTCAAAATTATAATAACAATGTATTGGGTAATTATGGGTTATGGGTAAGTGAAATTAATGACAACAGTGTTATGGGAAAAAAACAGGTATGGGAAAAAAGGACTGGGAATATTCTGTTACAAGATACTTGCACTATGTGTGAAGTGATACAGTGTTATTTGAAAGTAGACTTGAATTAATTGTAAATTTACATTGCAAACTCTAGGGTGACCTTTGAAGAAGTTAAAGAAAAGAGGCTAAAATTGATATGCTAAGGGAGGAGACAAAATGGCACAATATAAAACGTTCAATTAAAATCAGAGATGAAAAACAAAGAAAGTCAAGATAGGAACAACGAACATAGCAATAAATAGTAAACAATAAATGTAATACATATTAATCCAATTATATAATCATTTTAAATGTCAATGATACAAATATAACCAATTAAAGGACAGAGAGTGGATAAATTAAATTAGAAGTATGTCAGTTTTACTGATCATTTTTGAGAAGTAGCTTTTGATTTCGGATATTTCTCTACTGATTTTATGTTTTCAGTTTTATTGATTTCAATTCTAATTTTTATTATTTTCATTTTGCCTACTTTGGATTTAATTTGCTTTTCTTTTTCTAGTTTTCTAAGGTAGCTTAGGTACAAAGATTTTTTTTTGTTTATTAGAGAGAGAGAGAGAGCACATGCATAAGCATGAGCAGAGGGAGAGAAACTCAAGCAGACTCTGCATTGAGCACAGAACCTGTTGGTGGGCTTGATCTCACAACCCTGAGATCACGATTTGAGCTGAAATCAAGAGTTGGACACTCAACCAACTGAGCCACTCAGGCTCTCCATGGATGTTCTTTATCCGGTTGAAGAACTCCCTCTATATTCCTAGTTTGCTGAGAATTTTTATATGCATTGGTATTGGTCTTTGTCAAGTGCTTTTTCTGTGTCTATGGAGTTGATTGTATTATTTTACTCTAGTCTGTAGATATATTAGACTGCGTTAATTTATTTTTGAATGTTGAACCAGCTTTGCAATATATGGAATAAATCACATTTGGTTTTGATGTAGTATTTTTTTTATGTATTGTTGGATATTATTTGCTAATATTTTTTGAGAATTTTTGCATATATGTATATAGATATTGGTCTTGGTTTTACTTTCTTATAATGTCTTCTCCTGGTTTTTGATAATAGGGTAATGCTGGCCTCACGGATGAATTGGGAAATGTGTACTCTATTTCCAAAATAAAGTATAGCAACTTAGTATTAGTTTTCTTCTTCACTTGTAGAATTCACAGTGGACCCATTGGGACCAGGTGCTTTCTGGTTTGGCAGGTTAGTAATGATTGATTCAATTTCTTTAATAGCTATACACCTATTCATATTAGAGATTTTTTTCTTCTGCAAGTTTTAGTAGGTTGTGTATTTCTTTTTTTTTTTTAAGATTTTATTTATTTATTCATGAGAGACACAGAGACAGAGAGAGGGGGCAGAGACACAGGCAGAGGGAGAAGCAGGCTCCATGCAGGGAGCCTGACGTGGGACTCGATCCCAGGTCTCCAGGATCACGCCCTGGGCTGAAGGCGGCACTAAACCGCTGAGCCATCCAGGCTGCCTGCAGGTTGTGTATTTCAAAGAATTGATCCATTCATCTAATTTATCAAATTTGTGAGCATAAATTTGTT